>NC_073355.2:17436666-18065833 GCF_027580225.2 Misgurnus anguillicaudatus
ATACAATATCGACATGTTGACATGACTAATAGATTAATTATTTGCGTATTAAAAGCTTTTATAGACATACAGATTTGTACAAATTCACATTTTTATTAATTGATAAATAAACAACACTAAATAAATATGACAAGCAGTTGTTTTGTTCTCTTTATTATTAACTAATACAATAAAATGTGATAAACAGTAAGAAAGACCGTTTCACAATCAATAAAGCCACACAGAAGTAAGAGTTTATGATAAATCTCTGCGACAGCTCTCCAACTTATGGTATTTAGTTACCTCAGTGTCCGAAATTGTTCACTCATTTTCGTTCCCTTCTTCCCCATATAGTGGACTCAATTGTCATTCGCTATATAGGGAATAGTGAATGAGTGAAGGAGGGAGCGGTTTCGGACGCAGCTGTTGCCTCGCTGCCTCATGAGGCAATGACTTCGGAGGCATAAAGGCAGCTCAGAGAAATGCATTCGGACACACTTCATAGGCAGCGTGTTTGAAATATAAACAGAGAGCGCCTTTGTGATAACTATTTGAAAACTACAATACAAATTTCTCGCTAGAAATGCAATTAAAAGGTGTAAAAAATTAAAATATACATTTATTTACTGTACACTAAATTTGTGCTCCAGCTTCTTTCTTGGCCGCCATTTTATTTTTTCGAACTCGACCAGGCTCGACCAATCACATTCCCCATGCGCACACACGCATAGAATTGTGGGACAATTCTAATTCAGGAGTTAGGAAGTAAACCTAACATTGGATTCGGACATGCCTTGATGCCTTCCTGCTTTGGAATGTTGCCTCAGGCAGCAATTTAGAGTTTTTGGACGCAGCCATAGTCAAAGTACGTTTGAAGTTTTGAAATGCTCGCCTTGAGAGAGAGAAGTCGGATTAAGTCTGTTATGCTTTTTATTTCTAATAGTACATATCTAAAATATTTTAAAATTGTATACTGTTACTATTGTCACAAAAATGTTACATGTCTAAGCATTCCTGCCCATTACGTAGCATAATATAAAAATACATTATATTTAAAAAAGATTGGGTAACACTTTATTTTACGGTGTCTTTGTTACACATGTTACATGTAATTGTTATAGTAATAACAGTTAAAGGTGGCGTGCACAATGTTTGAAAAGCGCTTTGGAAAAGGAGACGGGCCGCCTACCAAAACACACTTGTAGCTAATTAGCAGTAAGGGGCGTGTCTACTAAACCGACATCCTTGCCAAGGTTGTGTATGTGGTGCGGGTCTTTTAAAAGAAGGTCCAGATTCTATTGGCATATCGTGTTTGTTTAGGTGATTTAAAATATCAACATTTGCTTTCAAACATTGTGCACTCCGCCTTTAATTATGCATAATTGCATGCAACTAATCCTAAACCAAACCCTATTCCTAACCCCAACCCTACAGTAATTACATGTTGTTGATGATTATTACTTGGTACTTAAATATATAATTACAATGTAACAGTGACGCCTTAAAATAAAGTGTAACCAAAGATTGGTAACCAAAAAAAGTTTTGTGTTTTTGAAAGTTACGTATTAATACTACGTATTAACAGTAACAGTGAGACCAAGCTTGTACGCTACCTATAATGCACTGTAAGTCACTGTGAAATACTGCTTCTTCCAAATGTGCAAATGCAAAATGTAAGATTCATAGTCCTTTCACAGCATCAAACACAGCTCATTCAATCAGAATTCAAGGTCTGAACTGTACGTTTTATAAGACGTTTTTTGCTCTCTTCATGCTGTATCACTGCATTTACCAGAATGGGTTAATTGGAGCATGTTATTAACCAGTCAACCCTCCACAACACTGAACCTTTAATATCCCTGTGGGTTCCTTCACACTTTACATGAAACCCGAACAATATAATACAAGACTATGGGGATTAGCTCTCTTTCAACTGATTGCATCCCTTCCCATCCATATCCCCACCGGCCGCCTGTTTCACAGCCTCTCTGCTTTTCATGTAGGTAGAGGGGGCAATTTGCCAAATAGATGAAGCTAACTGTTATAAAATCAATAAAATCACCTCAGGAGGAAAAACAAACCAACACATCCGTGTGTCACTCTGAACCGTGGTTACATTGGAGGAGGACAATAACAAGTAGCAAGTTTGTGCAGTACAAAGGCTTTTAGAACTGACTAAAAAGAAAAAAAGAGTAAATCGTTCTTTATACTAATCTGACTTGTACTAGAAAATGTTATTGTTTAAAACCAAGTCACTAGGATGAGAGTTTTATGGTGGTTGTGTTCAGTGTATGTGTATACTAGTATGTTGTTTTTAAACATTGACAATGTGCTTCTCAATACATTTCTCAATTAATCTTCTCTGTACTTGTGTTCTTGTAGACTTGTGACATATCATTAATCGTCGCTGCCCCCCAAGTACTTCTCCAATTCCAAGTTCACACCATGCCAAATTCCCATAAAATCCCTGGATGTGCTCTTGCGCCGCCCGCTTTTATTGAGGATGCATCAGGAGGTGACTTGTGTTGTGTGGATTTATGACAAGCTAAGCTTTTCCCACAATGCATTCCCATTAACCGCAATTGAGCAGAAATCTATTCGTAATATTACTGTTTGTGTCACAAAATGTTATTTTAAGAGCTGTTTAGGTAAGAATATAGATGTATAAGCTTCAAATCTGTGGTCAGTTAGTAAAGATAGCAGCTATTTAAAAAAGCTCTGACTTTTTCTGAGATTTAAATTCCAGGTAATCAGCAGGCGGTCAGCGCTGTGTCCCCTGCCAAGAGCAGCCTCATTTTGGCAAATCTTTCTGAAATTTGCTGCTGGCTCTGATGTGACCCTCTAAGTGCATGCAATCTTTTTTGGCAAAAACATGCTTCTAAAAAAATCCACTTTTTTGGACAAGACATAAACAGTTGCAAAATCACTAAAAGATGCAACTAGAAACACTGCAAAGGGGGTGCTGTGATCCATATCACTGCCAGATTGGGGTTATGTTCAGGTCTAAGTAGATACACGGTCATTTCAAATGCTGTCGTTCATCCCATTCATCTTCTGTGCACTTTGAGGACTTTGATGTAAAAATGTACGTTACGCCGGAGGCCGGGATCAAGCCGAATGTATTTGATAAATAATCATACCTGCTGATAGCATTTTGTGAATTTTTGACAGTGGTGGTGTTCAGCGGATTTTGCATCTGAGCTATATTTTCGATATAATTTAAACGCTCTACTAAATCACTTTAACGGGATTTATTTAGTATTGAGAAATGGCCCTAATCTTTCTCTTCCAGGATGACAGCGCAAAAACATTAATGATTCATGTTGGACTCCACTGATTTTTGTCCAGTCAGATGCTCTTTAGAATGAGTTTATTCTTCACCCTAATGACTATCAAGCACCAAATCATTATTTGTGGCTGTAACATAAAAAATGGCTGTTGGCTTTCGGCCTATTTGAGAAAAAACTGACAAACCCTTTTGAAATGTCCTATTCATACATTATATTTAATAGAAAGTTTGTGGACACACAGACAGGAAAGCAGTGTTTTGTGATTTCATGGAGTCAACTATGTCAGTTGACTAGCGTTAAAGTGATATTTTCTACTATGGTGCTGCTTTTAATTTAAAGGGGACATACCAAAATGGATGTTTAAGTGCTATAATTGGGTCCCCAGTGCTTTTATCAACCTAGAAAAAGTGAATAATATCAACCCAGTAAATTAGTTTTGGTAAACCATTCTCTACAAGCATGTGAAAAAATAGGTCATTGAAATTTGGCTCCCCTGATGATGTCAGAAGGGGATTATACCGCCCCTTAATCTGCATTTTCCAACCGCAGCACCGCCATTTAGTGCAGAGATCATCTTATTTGCATTTTAAAAGACACACTTGCATACACTTTATGGTATTTTGACCTGAAACATATTGTCGCTGCCCGATGAAACTCACGTCATGTCCAAAACGGTTACTTTTCAGGAAGTGAAAAAACACTGTATTTCAAAAGCAGTTGAATGTAGTGTTGTCATTCTTGGTATGGCATCTTTACATGTAACCATATTCTTGCCAGTGTAATGATATAATCCACATTTGACCAAAATTTAGTTTAAATGGACTTACGTACATTTTTTACAGTAACGGTGGTCGATACGCTTTCTTCCGATCATTAATTAGAATGGCCAAGTCGCATTTCATATTGACAGATGAATACGCTCAGTTTATTAAATAGTCTACGTCTATTAAATACGCTTAGTTTATTTAATATTAATTATACATTTATTAAATGTCTCTTGCAAACTATGAAGGGACAATGAATCAATACTGTGCACTGACATGGTAATGCTAGACAGATACTTTGTTTGCACAGTCCTGCCGTAATTTTGTCACTCCTAGACGTACATCTGGCGTCAGGGGGCAAACGTTTACCTCGATGGAGGAAAGTCAATCACCAGGCTATGTTTATTCGGCTATCCAGTGCTGAGCTTCAATGAAACTTCACAAGATCAGTGAGATGCTTCCACAGGGCGGGAGATACGCGGCATGATTGACAGCTTTGACACCAAATGGATATACGTAAAAATCAGATGACATGATTTCACAACTTTTCATTGGCCATTTAGATATGTGAAGCATACTGTATACGGAAATGAACCTGGCCATTCAATCTGTCGAAAAATCTTAAAATCTGCAAAATGGACATACGTGGTTTTCATCGGACAGCGACGATATGTACTCTGAGGACACCAAATATTTATTTGACATCTTATAAAGTCTTGTGAAATGTCACAATTTCCAAATACTTACAAGGCACAGCTTTTCTGAGAGTTTTTTGCATGCTGTGCTTTACTGTGCTCATATTCAACACAGTAAAACCCTCTCTGAGAAGTTCTTACTCTTGATTTCTATCATTCAAAGCTTCACCGCATTAAGCAGTAAATGAAGACAATCACTGTTACACTTTAAATTGCCTGTTGTGAGCAATGCTACCATTATCATCTGCAATCCACAGGTTTATTTCTGCTGTGTATTGCTGATTGTTTCATTCCTGGATGTTCTCAGAAATGATGTAAACTACAGTAAATGTGCACACAATCTCTTTTTATTTCCATTAGAGCTTTTTTTACAATGACAGTATCATAGCAATATCTGTTAGTTTGCCTACTTGGGTCGATTACGAAAACCGTTTGTTGCGCACATCCACTGTTCGTAATGATCATCGTTGCTTGCCTTTCATACATACGCACAAATCAGAATGACGTCTGTAAGGACAAGGTGGGCTGATGTGGCTATAAAAGAATGATGAGCGCTGATCTACTTTCATGTTTCCATGGTGCAAACACAGTTGTACTCAGTGTGTCATCTTTGCTCAGGTGCCCTGTAGGCTTTTCAGTCCACTGCTTCCATATGCTGCATTCTTCACACATGAGAGCCACGGGGCCTGAGAAAGGACAAGAGCTGCTCTCAGTGGACCTGTCCCCACACTCACTTTGACTCTTCGGGGTTTCTGACGGGTACATGTGTGAGATGCCATCAACTCCATCCCATGCCAGCAGAACATCTAGTGTCTCTAAAATGGCACACGCTCTGCAAACGAAAGCACAATGTTATAGCTGAACAGCTGAAGCAATCGTATTTGATGACTGCATGAGTCACTATAGATAATAACTCGGCACTTCTTCGCTCCGGTTTAGTGTTTGACTTTACATAGGATTAGTCAGATTAATTTCAGATGTAAATCTTGTTATAAAAGTCAAATCAGAGGCAAATATAGCAGTTGAAGTGGAATTAAAACAGACACAGTACCGCGGGGTGAATTTACAATACAGAAGCAGCACTGTTCTCTATGTGCATTAGTTTATTAGTATAAATTAAGTGATTGTGATTTTTAGTGCCAACACAGCTAATTGAATGTAATTCAGGCTAATTGAAGATTGTTTCTTATTTACAAAACTCTTTGTTGTTTGTCAATATTTGCCTGTTATTATCATGCTATTATATTTATTTCAGTTTATTATTCTGTAAATTAAATTAAACTTAAAGGGGAGGTTTCCCAGACAGGGCTTAACTTAGTCCAGAGCTGGCGCCAGACCAGCAACAATAACTTGCAAAAACAAGGCATTAAAACAACAAATACAGTGTAAGCACACACTCAAACAACTGGTACAGACTGCCAGCTAATTTCCTGTATAAAGTGCAGAAGATCACAAACTAATCAGTATTATAATCACGTTGCAATGGTGTTAACGTTCTATAGCCACACTTCACATATAGGCTTATGTAAATTAAAACAACGCTAACTTACCTTTAAAAAAAGCTGAAGGCGGCGTGTGCGAACATTAAACTTCCTTAAAACAGTGTCCTGTAGATTTGAAAATTCCACCTTGACCTCTAATCTCCAAGTTTGAGCCAATCGGTGTTTGCATGAAGTCAGATGGAGCAGGCGGTGCTGGTTCGTTCTAAATGTTCTAATATCCATATTTTACACAATACATAAAATGCCACGAAAAACACGTTGCTAGTGTCAAGTCACATTAATATGCTAAAGACGCAAAGACGCATGAGACGCCGCAATACAACCAATCAGAGAAACTGGTCTATTTTATTTAAAAAAACATAAATCAACTATATTTTCCTCATTTGATTACATTAAAAGTCATGAAACATTCAATGTTTAATTTATTTTAATTATTCTTGATATTAAATTAATAAATAACTGTGTAGGGGGCACAACAACCTGTTTGGGGGGGCACGGCCCGCGAATGCCCCCCCTTGACGCCGGCCCTGTCCTAGTCCCAGAATAAAATGCGTGTTTGAGCTGCTTTAATTTCAAAACACCTAGCACTGACATTTTGTAACATATATCGGTACCATTGTGTTGTCTTAAAATGCACACCAGTATAGTTTTTGTATGTTTTGTTTTTTAAAACTACTTAAATGTCCTAAAATAAATAAAGCCTAATCCAGGATTAATCTAAACCCTGTCTGGGAAACTGCCCCAAATTTCATTGCTAAAAAACAACATTATTTTGTGTATTGGGTACATTCAATGTGTTTGCGTGGTTTATGGTTAAAAAACACAATATTTTCCACATATCGTACATTTTTGTAGCTCCAGATTTCACTCTCTTCCTGAAAAGCACGGATTTGAAAAGTTGGCTCTAGCCAGCTAATCTGTACGTTGTGATTGGCCTGAATACCTCTGACGTCAGCCAGAAATGTGATGCTCATTACCATGTTTGAAGAATTCACGCACAATGCAATGCTGACAGGAGTCAACTTACAGGCTTTGATTATTATGATAATGTCGGCCTTTTCTACATCACCAATCCCAGGAAGTAAACTGTTGCCGACAATCCGTGTGTTTGTTTTAGTCCAAAAAAAGAGATTTACGTTGGAGACGATAACTCGCGTCATTGTTTATTTTGGGGTTTGTACCTTTTGCATATCATTAACGTGCAATTACACACTTACACACCAAAAGAAATGTAAAAACGTGAATCGGACAATAGGTGGTCTTTAAAATTTACACCAAAAAAGAAAATTTAAAAAGAAGATATTTGACAAATGCTGTTAACCGCACAGTTGACGGTATCCATTGACTTTCATAGTAGGAAAAACAAATATTATCTAATAAATAGGTACCATCAACTGTGTTTTTACCATCATCTATAAAAAATATCTTCTTTTACTTTTACATGAGGGTGAGTAAATGACAGAACTTTTATTTTTGGGTAAACAGTCACTTTAAATTAAAGATGTATGTGTATATCCGTGTTAGCACAGAAATAAAGGTACAAATGCTGTCACTGGGGTGGTACCCTTACCTAAAGGGTGCATATTGGTACATCAAAAGTACATATTATTTGTAACTAAAATAAACTTTTTAAAGGGTACCATCTCAGTTATATTTCTGACAGTGCAGTAGCTTATCAAATTATGGAGACAAGACTAGAACTGACCACACATGCACAAGCACAGTTTTTGCATTAGGACAAAAATTCAATGATTTGGGAACCTGAAAGATTCGGACAGACTGCACTGATGTCGAACAGTGCAAAATGTGCCAGATTTGATCATCCTGCATCAATTTCCTCACAGCATTCGGTCAGCTGAAAACTTTTTTCTACAGTAATGGACTTTGCTCTTCTTTCTACTTGCTTGACTATAAATGGACTTTCACTGCTTTGTATTAAGGTATGTCGTGAGTAAGGATAAAGGTAAAGTGCATTCTCTGAACTCCTGCTCTCACCAGTCTATCCTAATAAATACTCCACCATCTCTAGACGACTTCTCTTTCTACTCTACTAAATCAATCCCTTTGCGTGCTCTCGGCTCTGGTGGCACCATTATTGCTGTAAACAGTCAAAGAGGAAAGTTTCAAATGCAGTATGTGGCCAGCTACAGAGAAACATGCTGCCATTTATTCATAACTACAGTACACGCAAGTTTATGCAGCACACCGTTTTATGTTAATCGCTTGCATTGTCTGCTAACGCAAATATTTGTCGAAGGCAAGAGTAAAAGAGCGTCTCCCCGGCAGCATGCAGGAGGTGATCCGTGTCACGACGCATCGCCACATTACGGTACAAATGAATCGCAGAGAAATCAAAGATACAATCATGCCGACGGGTGAGAAGACAGCATTCTCAGCATGACATTATACAGACATGCCCAGCAGTGAAGTTTGTCCCTATCAATTAAAATGTACGCATCTCAGAGCGAGAATGCAGATCTGATGTGCTTCTCTAAAGGTCGGACTAGTTTCCCAAGTGACACTGGGTCCATCTGATACACATTTAATTAGCGCACGTCTGCGGTTTTCCTATTTTAGTCGTAGCCTATGGGCATCTGTATCCTTTAGCTCGAACAATATGTAAGTAATCATTCATTAAACTTTTATGAGCATAAGAAATAAATGCAACAAAGTTCTAAACAGCAACAACCAGGATATTGACATGCTGTCGGTTTAATTAGCTGATTAACATTTGGGATAAGCTTGTAGCTGGGATATGTTTTTTTTTAAATCCATTTAGTGCCGGCATCGGCAAACATTGCCGACAATGAGAGCTCTTGTCATGAAACCCGTGGCGTTAATCTGTCGATCCTATAGATCTTAAATCATCATGTAGCTCATCAATCAAGCACGGAGTGGCTTTCATCCAAGAAGCCTCATCAGTTGTTCTCCCTAAAGGTCACAAAATTTGACAAATAGACCCTTCACCACCTAGACCATCACGTCTGATCAGGCAAGGAAAAGTTTAACAGGATCTTGGGCTTGAGGAGCTTTAATTGACTGTTGCTTCTACTGCTGAGTCACCGCGATGAGAAGCGCCGCTCCGTACGGCCGCATTCCTCCACAAGCTATTCATTTAAGATGACGTGTTTTGTCATTTAGTCCCACGAGTTATCCATTCAAGGCCTGCTTTTATAGTAAGTGTCTGCGCACTTGCGTCAAATGAAGGCTTTAGGTCTATAGAATATAAAGCGAAGGGAGATGACCGGTCCTTTGACTCGAAAAAACATTCACAAAATACCGCCTGTTTATCTGGCATTAGATCAAACTATATTTACACTTTTCCTTATAGCTTGGCCTGTTGTGTCCTCAAGAGAGTCTGGGCTTTTGAATCTGGTCCAAGGGAGAATCGATAAGAACGACTAGGACCATTAAGTTATCATTATGTAGACTAGATTGTTTACAATACATGCAAAGTTCAGCAGTTTGCTCGTGTGTAATTGTGTTGGATTTTATTCTTCATTGCTACAGAATAATGGACGAGTTCACAAAACATTTTGGCATCAATTACTAAAATGTTTTTGCAACAATGTACAAATTAAAGAGTTCTAGTTTGAAGATGCACTGCAGTAAGTTTGACTTTTTATTCATTTCATCCTTTGTAATACCCCAATTGGTTTACATTTATGCATTTGGCAAATACTTTTATCCAACTTACAGTGCATTACAAAGTATACACTTTATATGTGTGTGTGTGTGTGTGTGTGTGTGTGTGTGTGTGTGTGTGTGTGTGTGTGTGTGTGTGTTGTGCCGCCAATGCAGTGCTTTGCCACAGAAAAGTCAAATAAAGCCCAAAAATGAAAGCCCATTTCACTGATTATTTCAATGAATTATTTTAACACTGTATATGCTCCTGTATGTATATTTGAGCATACATGTAAACATGCACATGATGTGTAGCTTAAGTCAAGTTTACATTTTTTATGAAAAATTGTCATATCCTTAACTAGTCTAATGTATACAATATCATTTATGATGGTGAAACATGATATCACAAGATAAATGTGGCTGTTAAGTAAAGTTTCCAAGATATAAGCACGTATTGCTAGATGTTATGATTGACAAGCTGATCTCACCAAGTGACTCATTGTTTCACTGAGGTCACATTCTGCAGGGAAGAAAATATGACAAGCTCCAGCTTTGAAGATTATAAACACTTGTGACGTAATCACATAATTATTGTTGCTATTGTGCTGAAAACAATGGTACGTGGACTGACACAGACTAACAGTCTATCTGCCATCTTCTGCCTCGAACTATCAAAACAAGTCCAACTACAGCATAACACTGTTCTGCAATAAAATATTACCTGGGTCATTTTTAAATTCTTTCAATCTCATGTTGGAAGTTTTGTTCAGGTCAGATTTAAAGGGATGATAGACAGGAATTATCTAAAAAACTTTTTTTTACAAATTTGTTTAAACTCTCTTTATATACCAATACATAAGTAAAATCTACTCTGAAAAGGAGAGTACAAAACTCGAGTGTCTGTAGACCTTTCACTGTTTTAAACACAGCTTATTTCCATTCGGGACAAACCAAATGATTGGCTTGCGCGACTGTCACTCTCTCTCGCGACCATGGCACCACCCCTGTTGCTACGGGATCTGCCCACACATGCGCACAACGATTGATTTGAAAATGCACGAGGCACTCTAGGAAAAGCAAAAGTACGGCAAAGAAAGAGCATTCAGAACTCACAGTACCTGTATATGCAGTCAGCGAACGCAAACAAGGCAAAAAAAAGGAATAAACGAAGAAATCAAACGAGAGTAAATATCGCATGGCTTTTCCCCGAGTCAACAATGCGGTAGCGGTATTGTCTCTGGAGTATAGTCCTCATCTTTTGCAGCGATTTTTGTGTGAGCATATCAGTGAATACCCCTGACCACTCGGTGAGTTTCACGTCTTTGTAAACGAAAGTTTAATGCATTTTAGGAAGGATTGTTCCAGTGCACCTATACAGCCATTTTAGGGGTGGGAGGTGATACAACAGAAACTGAAAATTCTCGGGCCAGCATCATATGTTCAAATTTCAGTCAAAACCGTTCTATTTCATCATAAACAATCTGAAAACAGGGCTTTAAGTGTTAAATACCGAACTTGTCCTTTAAACATCTTGAACACTGTTGTGAAGAATACATTAACAGATCTTAAATCTTGTGACATTATGTAGGGTCAATGGCTGATGTTGAACTTTGATTTCCAATGAACATATAGTAACAGACGAGGTGCCATCACCCAATTAAGTTTGCCTGGGTGTTATTTTCCCAGCAGTCACTAGGCAGTTTTTTTTTTAAATAAAACTAAACTTATTACATATTCCTTAAGGAAGCAATTCCATTTCATATGTTGAATATGAAACAGTTTCTCACAGGGACCAAAAAGGGGCCGCATACAGAGAATAACCCACCTCATTGCTCTCATACCACTTTAAATGAATTTGCTGCACTTTTTTTACTCATTTCGCACCGCAGGACACCTCATTATCATCATAAACTTTATTACATAGCCCATACTTGCATGTAATAGTAGTATTTAGGGCTGATCTGGGAAATCTTTGTATTCATTCCCCTTGTCTGCTTAATGTGGAAAATATTGTGCATTATTTCTTTTTGGTCTAGCGGGAGTGAAGGACAATTAACAATTATTACTTTGATTTAAATATTGCATTAATATACTACATACAATAAACACTAACTCTTAGTTTAACCAGTACTTCAGAAAAATGTACAAGTGCAGCTCTTTTCCCTTGTTTTTGTTGCTGACCTCTTTAGTTTTCACAAAGACTTCACCGCAATCCAATCACTCAGCTCCTTTGAAGCCTTGTTGTAAATATTGCTTTTCAATCCAAGCAATATTTGAAGAGTTTGGTTCCAAAACGCAATAAACGCCATTTTTGAAAAAAATGAGTTACTGCCAAAATCAGCATTATATCAGGTCAGTAGTTAAAAGTAAATTCTTAATTTTACGCAAAATCCAATATCCGCCGTGTTATTCTGTCATCTTTAATCCCTTTTTTCCCAAAATGCGATAAACACCACTCACCCTTTTTTACAGAACGCAATAAATCCCACAGCGCACCATTCACGCAATGTAAACAAACATGGCGGCGCGCTGAGTACACGGAGTCCTAGTTTTCCTCATCTACTTTGTACTTTGTGATCAACAAACAAAACAAAATAATACTTTAATTGCATTGATAAACATGTGATGGTTTTATGTGACGGGAAAGAAACGCCATCAACATCTAATAATTTCCCTGAGAGGCACTCGGGAGACGGGTGCTTGTTCTCCCGACAGCATCAAGCTTCTCATGCTAACAAATTGACCCCAGAGGATCTTATGAAAAACTTTACATAATTTTACTCAAAGTCAACGAAAATCGAGCAGGACCAAAAACATTTTACAGCTGATCGCTGAGAAAGACGTTAAGCGAAGACGTCAAGTATAACCGCAATGACAGGGTTCTTAATATGACAAAGTAAGTGTTTTGATTAATAACATTAATGTTTATATTTTTAATTAGTGTGTACAACTAGTCAACTAAATGAATATAACATGGCAAAGATGAATGCACATTTATATAGGCGATTGATTCAATAGATTTATAGCATTTTGAATAAAAACTTGTCATGGATTTATTGCATTTTGTGGAAAAAATAATCCGTTTTTATAATAAATCTTTGAAAATCAACTTATGGATTTGAATTTTTTATGTTTTTATAACCTAAAGTTGCTGTGTGAAAGTTTGTAACAGAAAATAGTTGTTTTCATCTTGTCACTTTCTTGATATAGAAAACACGTTTTTACCAAAATTTGTCAAAATGGATTTATTGCGTTTTGGAACCAAACTCTTCATTTTAAGTAAAGCAAACATTCAAGATCTAGTGAAATGATTTTGTGAGGTGAAAGGCAGAATAGGAAATGTGCCTTTCATGCCTCTGTATATACATTTATGTTGACGTCTATGGGGACAAACATTACCAATTGTGCTATTTAATGTCATGGATTTTGCTTACATCTAAGGTTTAAAACACATAACACATAACAACACTGCATTTTGAATCTGCATACTGTGTTTAGTGCTCTAAAATAAGTGTGACACACCAGAAATATACCTCTGTGTTTTATTTAATTGATTACATTTTGCTTTAAAGGGGTCATTTTCCTTTGTCTTCGGAGTGTTACAAGTGGTTTGTGGATAGGAGATCGGTAAGGTTGCAAAGATTAAAGTCTTAAACCCAAAGAGATATTCTTTATAAAAGTGACGCCTTCACAAAACGTCTCATTCAAACATGCCCCTACGTCACTGTGTGAGAAGATTTGCATAACAAATACGTAATATACGTAAAGTAACTTTTATTCTTCCTGTATTGGTGTCGTTGCCGCAATGTCGTTGAGACGCTGTGCTTTGGGAGCTGATTTTCCAAATATGGTAAGGGGCGTAACATGAGCTATTCGCCCAATCACCACTCACTGAATGACTACCCAATCAGGGCACACTGCGCTTTTCAGAGTGATGAGCTTTGTAAAAGTCGCTTGTTCAATTATGTCATTTGTAACGCAAAGATGACATTATTTAAAATGTCTTTGTTATGAGAACTTGACATAAACCAATACATCATACATTTTCATAACCTAGCTTTATGGGTTAACATTACATTAAACTGTCATTTAAATGTCATAAAGTGTTAATACTATATAAAATAATTTAAAACAGCGTAACAAAATGCAACAGACATGTCAAAAGATTATACTTAACTTTATGTACGTGCACAATACATTAAAAAACTGACAACTAGCAGAACTTGTTCTTCCTCACATAGAGTTCTGAAATTTTAGACCCATTATTGTACTGTTTTATTTTAATTTTAGGTAAATCGGTCTCCAAATGCAATAAAATATAATTTTATCAATTTTAATTATTATTATTATTGGATGATTGATTTTTTTCATAAACACCTGGAGGAAACTTAAAAAAAACATTATGAACTGAAGAATATTCATGATGTTGTTATAAAACGATTTGACAGAGTATTAACACTTAATAACATTTTAATAACAAATTATATTTGTACCACTGTAGTTGAGGTCAAGAAAAATATTCATGACGCTGTTATAAAACTTTTTGACAGAGTATTAACACTTAATGACATTTAAAATGATAAATGATAAATTCTATTTGTATCACTGGTATAAATTGGTCAGTTATGTTGTCTTGGTAATGTCAAGTTGTCATGACAAGTTACGATGTATTGGTTAATGTCAAGTTCTCATAACACAGACATCTCAAACAATGTCATCTTTGCATTAAAAATGACATAATTGAACAAAAGACACTTAATGACAGTTGTCATAAAATCTCCTTCATGCTCATGGCACGTGTCATGTCAGTCTTATGAACACCCCTTCAAGTAAAGTGTTACCAAATAAAGTTATATTTAGCAATGTCATATGAACCCTTTAATGTGCATTGCAAGTACCATGGTATTACTATGGTAATGTTGACACAAAGCATGGTAAAACATTTGTTTTTCTTGAGGTATTTTGGAGAATCTTGACACATGCAGCACTTTGTTATGAGAAATGTGCACCTTGGCTTAAATTAAATACAGTATATGCAAGTGTAAGGTCTGTAAATGGAATGGCAGATGATACATGAATAGAATATAGGCTATATATGTCTTCTGGCGCTCATAGGTAAATGTCTTTGCCTTCTAGACAGGCATCTTCTCCTTTTTATTCAATACAGAGTCTACAAATAATTTCATACCATAGATGGCTTAAATTCCAGGTGGGTAAACATGGAAATGTCAAACGATGCAGCCAGGTACTGCTAGAAAATGTGCTACCGAGCTCATCTGTACACAACGTGAGACTCCTGCCACCCAAAGAAAGCCTCTTGTCATAGAGACGTCACAGTGTATCATGGTTTAGAACAATACTTGCCCTCGGCATGCTTTATGATCACGAGACTCTGCAGCGAGCAACACGATGTGATGGTCTGAGGAATGTGCACATTTGCCTAAATGAAATATATGCAAGTGTAGGTTCTGTAAATGCATTAGCATGTGCGAGACAGGCCGGGCAGGACAGGAAAATAACTCATGCATTCTTGAGAGCCCTTGGCTGTGACTGCTGAGGCATTTATGCGGCTTCACATCTCTCCGAGACGTCAAGCAGGGGCTCAATCCCCTGTGAAAGGGCTCAGAAATACCAACAGGGATGGATTCGCCGGTACTCTGCCCTGCGTTGCTGTGAAAGACATGACAAGTACCATGTCTATAAGTAAGCCTGCGAACTGATGAGTTCTGGACGGACCATTCATACTTTGAAGTCACGTGAAAGAGACAGGTAGAGAGGATAAAGATGTGGTGAAAATGACCATGAGCTGAGTGAGACTCTCAGTTATCTGACAGAGCAGATCTGACATGTGATAAATTCTCAAAAGGTTTCTGTTTCCTCACTATATCTGAAACTAGTCAGTTTTCTTTGGGTCTGATCTGTGCTTGGATGAACACCAGATACCGGCGTTTACACTCACCTAAAGGATTATTACTATATCAATTTCTCATTAATGTAATGGTGTGGGGGATGTTTCTTGGCACACTTTAGGCCCCTTAGTGCCAATTGGGCATCATCTGAATGCCACGGCCTACCTGGGCATTGTTTCTGACCACGTCCATCCCTTTATGACCACCATGTACTCATCCTCTGATGGCTACTTCCAGCAGGATCATGCACCATGTCACAAAGCTCGAATCATTTCAAATTGGTTTCTTGAACAATGAGTTCACTGTACTAAAATGACCCCCACAGTCACCAGATCTCAACCCAATAGAGCATCTTTGGGATGTCGTGCCCTGGATGTGCATCCCACAAATCTCCATCAATTGCAAGATGCTATCCTATCAATATGGGCCAACATTTCTAAAGAATGCTTTCAGCACCTTGTTGAATCAATGCCATGTAGAATTAAGCCAGTTCTGAAGGGAAAGGGTGTCAAACACAGTATTAGTATGGTGTTCCTGATAATCCTTTAGGTGAGTGTATAAAGGCAGTTTCAAAACTGGAAGAATTGGTTACTACAGAAAGTTTTGGAAGCTGATTCGCAGCCCAGGCAATCCTGGCAAAGTCTCATAAACCAATTTTGGAGCATCAAATTTTGATTTCACATTGATTTCAATCTTTGAATCTCATTCAGAAAATTAAAGTTATCAAGGTAATATTGTCACAAAATGTTGAAAACCATGAATCACAGAAAAATAATTGCGGCTCGGTTTTCACAGGCAGGGTCACAAATCACTCCTACCTGTAATATTGCTTAAATACTGTGTGCTATGTTGATTGTTTTTTGTTTAAAAGTTTACAGAATCTTTTATTTACTTGCGTAATAAACATTAATATTTTTTCCAGAACCTCCCAGTTTTTATTTACTCTCATTTTTCATCACTCCATATGAGTAAAAACAATTACTATTGAGCGCAAGTCCTCATAAATCAATCTTGCTTTATTGAAGCGTTGTAAATCCGCTCATGAGGAATTTACAGACTGAGTTTAATGGACAAGTCTGATTTTGTCACAGTCGGTACTAGACGCTTTCTCAAATAATAAATAAACACAAAAGGTATGTCTGTATTCGGTGTGCTTCACGCCCATCTGTGCTTGTGTAGGTGTATGTACAGCTTGCTTAATGGCTGAGCTGAGGAAATGAAAGTAGCACAGTGATCGCGGTAGGGAACATACAGTATAATTATACTGCTAGTGGTCAGGCAATTGCTTTTGTAGGTGTAGTCAAGAGGAATTCATGATCGCACCTTGCTGAGACACCATTAGTTGTCTGCTTAGCGGCTGCCTGGTTTCCAAATTCAAAGCCATCGGGTATTTTGCTCGTGCATGATTGCTCAATTCTGCTTATAAATCTTTTGAGGTTTTGTGTTGACGAACCAAAACGGGAGAGGAATCTTAGAAAGCAAACCTTACAGCAAAATTACACAACATTTCAAAAACGTCCCACCATTCAGCTTAACACAAAGGGGCAGACGCTCTTCCTTGACCGGTAAAGTATGCAGCCAAGATTGTGTGATCAGAGAAGGCCATTATCCGCTCCATCTTCAGCTGGAAGGCAGATATAATTGTAAGAGAAAAAGGCAGAGGAGGGAATGAGTCAGGTATTTTCACTCTTTTTGCTCCCCCCCACATACACACTCAGTTTTCAATCTGTTTTCCCCTTGGCGTCGTGAGCAGGGGATCACTTCGACGGCGAGGCGTAGGTGGATGTGTCTGTGTTTGCGCTCGCACGGTGTCACCGAGGTTTCTGGAATCCGCCTCAACGCTGGGGAGGGCCGGTAAAGATGGGGAGGGGGAGAGAAAGAGGAAAACATGCTGGCAGGGTTGTTCACAGACAGCTGCAGACTAGTGGGCGACCCGGTGAGAGCGTCCTTAACTTGTGCCAACAGAAGTGAGGGAGTAAAACCGATCTATGCACAGATGTACAGTTTCTTTAGGCGGTCAAATGACATCATTTTCTCAATCCCTTCTTTACGAAAAGATTTAATAGTATGTGGACACCACACCCATGTGCTTGTTGTTACTGTCAAACTATAGGCATTACCTTCCTTTGCTGCTATAACAACTTCCACTTTTCCGGAAAAGCGTAGATGTGTAACAGCTGTGGTAATTTTCTGCAATTTCAGACATTAATGTTGAGTGATGGGGTCTGACTGACAGTTTGCACTCAGCTTCCTCCCAAAGGTGCTCAGTGGGTTTTTGTATTGCGGTATACAAGTTTGTCTGAGGAGATTTTATGGCTGTATGCTTGCTTTTATGCAGCTGAAATACCAAAATGAATTCATTAAATGTATTTTAGTAGTTATTATATGTGTTATGCATTTTAATACTGCATGTGACCCTGTCTGGGTTCTGTGCCAAAAATGGTTTTGGCATCGTGTAGCACATTTATTTTTAAAAGTGTTGTTATTTTGTATTTCAAACAATACCATGGCACAGTGTGTCCAAAAGCACATAAAATGAACATGCATGGTTCCATCTAAAAACAGATTTGTAGATCTGCCTTGATCTTCTGACAGGTAACAGCCATCAAAACATCATCTTGGATTTATGAAAATATAAAGTTCCATTATGATTTTCGATTCGCACCACTCACCCAAATTGTAGTATTACTGTCATTAGACCATTTATTTTATGCAGCACTTGTATATCAAAGCTAAAGTCTTCTTAGACAGTACAAAACAACACATGTATCTCCCCACAATTGATTTGCACATCCGCACAGGCATTCAAGCATGCATGCACACATACACACATTGTTGATTCCAGCTTGGTTTCCTTAGGCCTAATTGAACAGCGCTACAGCATAAGGACAGTTAATGAACAATGAAATCAGGTCGTTACGATTAGACATGGCCGTGATATAGAGCAGGGCAGATCCTGTTGAATGTTTACATTATCAATATTGATTCATAAATCTGTCACAGGACATCCGCAGCGGTGAATTACAGTGTTTTTATGTGCTGCCACAGGCACTGCTATAGATCCATCCCCCCTCCTCTTCAGGTGGACGCAGAGAAGCGGCAGACAGGTGGAAGGATTGTCGACTGCATAAACAAATGCACTGGCAGGGAGTCAAAGGTGCCTATGGTTTAGCAGGCCAGCTGCCAATCTGACAAATGGATGCCCTATTCCCATGCATGCACTGCTTTCAAATGCCTCACAGACAGTTATCCAATCAGAGTCCAACCTCTTGATTCAGAATGCTTTTTGTGCTCTTTAAAACCATTTAATTTGATATGATATGGTATGGAGTGTGACAAGGTTTCACAAGATTAGATTTTTCTGTTCAGTTATTGTTTATAATAGTGGTGGCACAAAATTATTAACATCTGACAGATCTGAAAATAAAAAAAATTTTGGCCTCCAAAACATGATTTCATTTCATAATGATGGTTGCTTTAAGCACAAAAAAATATTTTCTATGTCCACCTTTTGCAGCAATTACAGCAGCACATCTCTCTGGTGTAATGTCAATATATTTCCTTTATAATTAATGTTAAAAGTGAAAAGTTGGATACACTTAAAAAGTTCATTCGATTGGTAAAACCTGAAACATTTTTAGATTAAAGTAATTTTATAAGTTGAACTCACACTAAATTTGCTTGATGGATTTGAGGTCCGGACTTTGAGAGAGCCATCGTAAGAAGATTTAGGCTTACTGGCTCTCTGAATGTCCAGACAACCTCGTAATATGCAAAAGTGCAAAAGTCTTATGCCACCATGCTACCATTAGATTTGTTGTTTTTGCAATTGTATAGTGATCACTGATCATATATAATTATTTATCAGTTTCTTTATTACAATACTACCAGAAAATACAGGAAATGTGTATGTGGTATTAAAAACAGCATAGAAGTATAAGCTGAAGTGTCAAGTATTTATGGTAAACTCCCCTTTCACTTGACCAGTAGCCAGAGGCGGACACTACTTGAGTATTTTAAATAAATTTTCCAAGCATCTGTGCTTTATCAGAGTCTTTGTTTGTTTTGTGTACATATTTCCTGTATTTTCTGTTTGTATCTTAACTCTTTCGCTGCCATTGACGAGATATCTCGTCAATTAGGAGAAAACGCTTCCCCGCCAAAGACGAGATTTTCCGTCTTTCCGCAATACCGCAACTTATACAACCCGGAAGTAGCGCCTCACGTGAAAGAGAAAGAACTCCGTGTATGTTTTAAAGATCGCTCTGCATCTGATCTCTATCAAAAGTCCTTCACAAAAATGGAATTATCTCAGCTTTTTGCTCAAAATTGGGTGTTTTTGAAGAAACCTACCCATGTTTGAGAGGTCATTACAAGAGAACTAATGAAGGTAGGATGGGTCTGTTCTTTCATCTGAGATATTGTTTGTTTATATATTTAAAGAAGAACATTTTCTGGAAGGCATTAAACTTTTGTGAAAAAAATGAAAAATGCTGGCGCTGGCTGGCAACTTTTTTTAAAAACGCTGGCGGGAAAAGAGTTAATAAAAAGGGGAAAAAGAGTATGAAAAATAAATATGGATGGATATTAAAACTTTGCTTAAACAACAAAGCTGGTGATGGTGGCCCAAGACTTTTACACAGTACTGTACGTATGACTTGCAATGAGATAGCGTTGAATTTCTCTACATGGTTAAAAATTTCTGTAGAAAATTAACAATAAAGAGCACCTACTGTATTATCAGATTCACAATTTTCTTTGGTGTGTAAGTGTGTATTAGTACTTGTTAAAAATATACTGTACAAAAGGTGCAAAATTTCAAAATAAACAATGACGCGAGTAATTGTCTCCAATGTAAATCTCTTTTCTTGGACTACAACAAACACACGGATTGTAGGCAGCAATTTACTTCCTGGGATTGGTGATGTAAACAAGACCGATAATTCCTCCCGCTTCGGACTTAGCCTGTAAGTTAGCTCCTGTTAGCATTGCATTGTGAATGAATCTTTCATACATGGTAACAAGCGTCACATTTCCGGCTGACGTCAGAGGTATTCAGGCCAATCACAACGTAAAATTAGCCATTAGGCCAATCGGGGACACAGCGCTTTTAAGATCGATGAGTTTTGTACAAAATATGTGCGCTTCAAGAAGAGATTGAAATCTGGAGCTACAAAAATGTACGGTATGTGAAAAATAATGTGTTTTTGAACCTTAAAGGGGTGGTTCAATGGTATTTCATGCATTCTGACTTATTTACACTGTTTAAGAGTTGTTTCCTCATGCTAAAGCAGTTGGGCGTGTTACAGAGTATTTCTGTGCCAAATGCACTTCGTCAGGGTTCGTACAAGTTTCAGAAAGTTTTTTGATTACTAGTCCAGCTGACGTTTCAGGGGTTTCTATACGTATCACTTCTTTTTATGGGCACTTCCCCCAAAAAACCCTGCCCACCCGTCAATCAGCGGGAGACACTAGAACTTGCAAACATTTACATCACGCGACAGCTTTGTTTAATTTCAAAACTCAACAATGGCACGAAAGAAGAAGTGTGTTTTGGATGTAAGGAGAAGAAAGCCAGCCTTATGGAAACAATGGATATAGTTTATTATCCGGGGTAGCAGTGGAGTTTTGTGTGTGTGTTTGATGCGCTGGATTTCATTGAAAAGTCCCAACCGGGTCATGGGTTGCATGCGGTAAGTAAGATTTCTGTCTTATGTTGGAAATAGACGCGTGCATTTTATATAAATGACACAAACATGTAGTGAGTCATAAGTTATAAGTGTTGTATAGTGTTTCATGACTCGCGGTAGTAACTCCCCCTTTTTCATTTTATCATAAATTATCGGAAAGTATCGGTAAAGCTAATCTTTTTTTATAAATCTGATTAAACTAAAGACTCTTCAGAGATATAAAGGATGTCATACTACTCTATAGGTACTCCAGATTAACATCAGAAATGCAGAAATGGCGTGTGTTATGTGAGCTTTAAACCATGCGAACACATTGTATTATACCAAATACACAAAATAATATTGTTTTGTAGCAATGAAATAGGTGTTCTTTAAAAAAACTAAAATAACAATATCATTCCAAATCTGAAGGAAAAAAAACAGAAAAAGGTTAAAGAGGATTTTTTGTTTCCAGAATGCTTTGCATGAGTAGTTTTATTCTGTAAAGACAAAGACTTGTTAATGTTTAATATTCATTCAACCTTGAACAAACTGTTGCCAGTAAATAACATACATTGAAATCTACAGAAAGTTACTGGCAAACACCTGCATAACTACAGCAATTTTTTACAGTGTATGCAAACCCAGTTTGACTTCGTCCAGTCTCATTCTTCATCACTTCACCTCTACATAATGCAGATTTAAGATTCATATGTAGCATTATATCACTAACTGCTGTTCAGATAGCCAGAGCATATTAGAAAACTGCATATGAGCAGCCATTCGTCAGATCATTCTTAGGGCCATAAATAAAAGTGTCAATGCTGAGAATTGCAAACAATGAAGAGAAAAAACATGCACTTTCATTGAATAAAGATTGAATGGAAACAGTAAAAACAGAGCCGATGCAGGCACTGTATACATGCGAGCCAATAGCTTTAATGGGACTGAAGATATTTTGTTTCCTTTTTAGTTGATGGAGAAGGAGCAAGTTGGCAAAAAATGACCCAAACCGGGCGCAGAGGCACTTAGCCAATTTTAATTATGCATGTCATGCCTCCACTGTCCAAATAAACCCGCATGCTTGTTCCTCTAAAGTGTATCAATCTAAGTCAAGACAGGCACTCCTCAGGGAGATAAACCCAGCTTGGGCTTTGGACGGCTGCAGCAGATTGAAAGTACATACGTCAGTATACTATACCAGTACAAATAAAGGCCTTTTTTCCGCAGTCTGGGGGCAAGGAGGCATGTCACGGTTGGCAGAGAAGATATAGCTCTTTTGTAAAGCTTTTAGTGTTTTAGAGGTGGTTTGTTTATTCCAGCAGTCAGGCCGAGAGCAGTCACCGAGCGAATGCGGCGTGTACGTGTGCATAGTACTGTATTCTGTAGTAGGGTGAACAGTTGTCAGGTGGGGAAGTTGTCACGGTGGCTCACACTAAAAATTGGACAAATGCTTGTTTTTATAGTGGTAGTTTTGAACAAAAAGATTTTGTGTTCCAATTATCTCCTCTAAATGAAAATTTTAATGTTATTGCAATAGCTGTTGGGTAAACAAGAACCACAATAAAACCACACAAGCATACATTCATTAGGATGTCAATATGAATTGTTCCTAAGTTGTTTTTGTGCTTGTTTTTTACTATTTCCACATTAAGCTAAAAGTTGTTTGATAGCAGGTTTTATTAAGACAGCTCATCCCATATAAAATCACACAAGGGATCAATATGTGGATTTTTTCTCTGGCGGAAATGTTCAATGACTTTTTGTAGCTTAAATTAAAGTGTCAACTAGACCCTTCTGTATATATGTGTCTCTGACTGTGTCTTTCCCGTTTCTCTCTCAGCCCTGAAATCTTGGTATCAAAATAGAAAGGTGCAAAATGAATTGCTCCAAGCTATGGGTGCACCACATATTACCAAGCCTCCTAACAGGTGCTTCAGGAAGATGTGCTGAAAATGAAGACTCGAGTGAATGTGATGATACTGTATGTCTGAGCCAGTCCTCTCATGATCTGAATATAGCAGCGACTCAATCAGATGTCTGGCAAAGCTCCTTGCCCTTTGGTCAAGAGTATCACGAGACAATAAAAGTTATTTTCTCTGCCCACAGATGTCCAAATCGGTGGCATATTGGTGCTAGAATGATAAATTAATATCTTTAGGCTGTGTTACTTCTAGAATAAAAAATCCAAAAGCAAATTATTTACCTACCTTAGGATTTGCCCTTAAAATGAAATGGTCTATTATTACCATATTTGAAAGGGTCATGCATAATAATGTTGAGCTCTGCTCTGATTGGCTGTTTCTCAGAGCAGCTCTATATTTTTCTAAATACTTATGCCGCAATAGTTAGCTTGTCCGGAACCGAGCAGATATTCAACCATTATACTGTATGAGCGACCCCTACACTAATAGGATTTTGTTTCTCTTTTCCTGTCTTGTCCTTGAACCCGAGGACACTGAGACTAACAGAGCCAGTTCCTGCTGCCGTGAACCTCATCACACAATTGATCTACTGTCTGGCCTTCCTTCAACGTGATGCCCAGACGATGTCTGCCCAGTGACCACAGAGCACTTCCCATTTAATCAACTATATATAAATGTAATGTTATGGGAGTAAGAACATTATTATATATAACTAACTCTAACTCCCATAACATTTATTATATAGTAATGTAATATGTAGAATATCCTTTATCTATGTCTGGCTCTCTCTCAAGGTTTATTCCTCCATAGGACTTTTTGCTCCTTATAAATTTAGTTTTTTTTCTTTCTCCTAGGAGCTTTTTCAACCTCTGAGTCAGCTGCCATTGGTTTAACTTAGAACTCTCTTCTATAGACGGTTTCAGCAGTAACAACATAAACAAGCGGCTGTCGTGGTCTGCACGTAACTTCCGGTAAACTCCGCTAAGAATAAATTACAACAAAGTTCTTTAAACATATTTAATTTATATAACAAGCAAAAAACCAAAACATTTGTTATTTTCGATGAAGCATTTGTTCAAAAGATCTGTTTAGCAACTGTCAGACCATTAAAAAAAACGAAACCGTAAGTAAAGTTCGGAACCATACGTGTATTGCGTCAGCGCATGTGCGTCCAATCAAACCGTCTATACGTACATTATTACTCTGCTCACTAGTACAGTTTAATTTTTTAGGCGCTGTACTATCCTACTTTTGTTATACCTTTGTTTTTTCCTGCTTTTATTAATGTAAAGCTGCTTTGAAACAATTAAATAATTGTGAAAAGCACTATATAAATAAAATTGAATTGAATTGAGTTGAATTAAAGATCTCACTGAGATTAAAAATCTCTTTTAGAGGAGTGCCCTGCAGTGTTATGCAAAGTCAATTCAGCCCTCTAATTTAAGTTTTGACTTGTGATAAATTGACTTAACTTATAAAAGCAAGTTAAGTTAAAGTAACTAAAGTAAAGATATGTAAAGATATTTTTTACAGTCTAGTACAGTTCGTGCTCTGAGTTTATTTCTAAAGCTCCCTTTATAAATTTTTAATCAAAGCACAAAATGGCCCAACTGTGAGATTCGAGAAGTGGATAAGCTACACCAATTTACACAGAGATTTGTACTTAACAGTTTCAAAAGAAGCACAGGCTGAGCCAACCTTGTCCAGTGTCACTGCATATTCAGATCTATGCAAATGCGACTCCTACGTAATGAACTGCTGTTACCTCAGACAGTGAAATCGGCATGTTTATGTAAATGACAGCACATCACATCGCAAAAGACCACTCTGGAAAGGTTTCTCTCTCCTATTGTTAAAACAAAATGCAATTTACAGAGTACATTTTTCAAAAGTAAGGCTGTTGCTTTTGATTTACATCTATAGACACAATAACCTAGCCATGTACTTGTTAGCAAAAGCATTGATTTTTTAATCTTTTTGCTGTGACATGCTTCTTGTCGCAATCTCACAGTTTCGCCGATGAAACACAGGGAATGGTACGTATTCACCATCGTATATTCCACCTTAACTGTTGTGCAGGCTGTCATGCTGTTGCATTATTCATGAGACATTTAAATCCGGAGGGAGTGGCACGACAAACCACTTATCAAAGACAACTCACAATTTTTCACATGGTTATTCAGAATACAATGGCTGGGAATGGGATGCACTTTGCCATAGATTCATGGAGTAATATGAACATTTAAGAAAGATAGACATAAAAGGGACCTCAGTGCCAGAGACTTCAACCTACTGAATGCAGCATACTGTAGTTGGAGTCTAAACATTTGCCGAATGCAATTTTGTCAATAATACCTGAGAATAGAAAAACATAAAATAATAATAATGCAAACAAGTCGATTTTATAGTGTTTTTTATCTGTTACGTGTAATTACTAGTAAACTATGCATAATTACATGCAACTGACCCTAAACCAAACCCTAACCCTATAAGTACATGTTGTTAACCATTATTACTCAGTACTTAAATGTATAATTACACTGTAACAAGGACACCGTAAAATAAAGTGTAACCCTCCGAAAGACTCATCTTAATAGACAACATATGGAAATTATTATGAAATTTCCCCATATAAAAAACCAACAGGAAAAATCCCATACGGTAGGGAAATCTGTAATCAAT
Source organism: Misgurnus anguillicaudatus (assembly GCF_027580225.2). Classification (NCBI taxonomy): domain Eukaryota; kingdom Metazoa; phylum Chordata; class Actinopteri; order Cypriniformes; family Cobitidae; genus Misgurnus; species Misgurnus anguillicaudatus. Next base: position 17,462,709 of record NC_073355.2, read on the forward strand.
GACTATGACACTAACCACTAACGGCAATCACCCACATCTGCTATGAACGAAAAATGTTGAGGCACTTAAACAAATGGCTTACCGCTAGGCACTTAAAGCAGGCATTTGAAAATAAAAAACCTAGACCTAATAGTATCTCATCTTTCTGAAAGAGCCCCTCCAATAGGACGATTGCTGCAGGCATCTGTCCCACAGTCCAGATGTTAAGATGGATCTGCCGTGTTCAGGGGTGGCAGATGCTCCATTATATCGACTGCCACCAAACATTTCCTCTTCAGAATTATAACTAGCCTCCTCTTTCTCCCTGCCATTTAATAGGCTTAGCAAATAAATGGAGGATTTGAATAAATCACAGCAAATAATTCACCTCACAGACTGTCTTCTCGTCTCCGCAAAACCCATTTACAGACATTAGAATCCCCTCTCGATAATACGGACAGCTACTTAAAATATTTAGGCTCGGTTTAGAAAGCTCAGCGCCAATTTAATACAATCTCATATTTATTATTTGTAGACTGATTATTGGTGAATGGGCAATTTACTGTCTGTCTTTGTGCATATTATCCCTCCAACATTGGCATCAGTTTTAATCAGTCAGTTTTATCTGACTTGCCATTTCTAGTTTTAAAAAGCTACCTGTGGTTTCCAATCTGTGTCAAACTGATTTAAGGCTTTTAGTTGCCGTGTAATATGTTTATGCTTTAAAATCCCACCACGTAACATCTAAAATGCATTTAAAGATTTCTGAATCTATACAGAAATGCTACCAGTAAGTTTAATTTTAAACCTTTCTTGTCTTTTGGCTTTAACTCCACATAATGCAGAAAAATGAAAAAAAAAAATGGTTTCAAGTTGCCAATAGGCCAGTACCATTAAAATATACTTATATGTACCATGTAGGTACAGATATGGCAACCCAGTATCACGAAATTACGTACCTATAGTCACGTACATTTTTTATTATTTTCCGTGACATTGTTACGTTTTTCCACGTTTATATGTGACCGTATCACGCATTTCTGTTTACGTGTCCCTGTCACGTCTTGGTTACTGAACTGTTTTTTCAAAATTTCTTACCATTGTAGCTTCGGTTTAGGGTTAGATTTACATCAAAGGACATCCTTACCCAAACCCAACTCTAACCCTAACGCCAAGCGACAATGGTTAAAAATTAGAAAATATAAAAAAATAAATCTGAAAAAATATATAAACCAATACTTAAAGTGACACTCTAAAGCAAACACCAAATCTAACCCTAAACCGAAGCAACAATGGTTTAAAAATAGGAAAAAGCAGTTGAGTAACCAATTCGTGACAGGGACACGTAAACAGAAATGCGTGATACGGTCACGTATAAATGCAGAAAAACGTGACAGTGTCACGGAAAAGAATCAAAAATTTACGTGACTACACTGTTAGACTTTTTATTGTATAAATGCGGTAACTCACTGGCAACGTGTTGCCAGTGAGTTACTGTAACTGCCCCATTACAGTACCATAACTGTACATGTTTTTTACAGTATGATGCCCTTACTGCAGTTTCATTTTACAGTATAATACCCTTAATGTAACCTAGTTTAAAAATATATATATCCTTAAAGGGGAATCAAACCCGGGTGGCCCGTGTCGTCGGTCTGTAACACTGCCACAGAGTCACTTGATAAATGTTACTCGCTACACTCCCCAAGTAGCCTCCAGCAAAATTCATGTTCAAAAAAGATTACACCCTCCTCCTCTAGTTAACGCCAGCGAGCGAACGCTGGCCCAATATTGATCCTCATCCTTCCTTTTATTCTGTCACGCTTCTGGTCTCCTCCGACAAAACCTTGGGTTTTTTTCTTAGTTAAAAGCATAAAAAATAAAATGTATTTCATTTCAGAGAGATTTTTTTTCCATTTTATATGCTTCTATAACACTGTTTTATTCAACTACAGTAGCACTACTGCTGTTGTTTTACAGCAGTCTACCGCAAATTCCAAAAATACAGTAAATCACTGTAAATGAAATGTTAATACTCATAATGCAATCCATATTACAGTAATGAACTGGAAAAGAAAATGATGGTATTTTACTGGGCATTTTGTGGTAAGTAACTGTAGAAAATTACAGTGAAGTCTAACAGTATATGTACATAATTTTATATTTATATAACATACAGTACCAATATGTACCTTTTAGGTACTAATGTGCACCCTTTGGTACCAATATGTACCTCGAAGGTACTAAAATGAACTTTAGGTACAAAGGTGTATGTTTGAAAGGGTAGTGACAGGAAAAAGGAGTGGAAACTCTATGCTCAACTAGGTAAAACCTTGTGTTAAAGTTTTTCCAAGAATTTACCAATTCATTGGCACAAATACAAATGATAGACTTGTTAACCTTCCTAAACATTGGAGTAAAGTAACATTCACTTACAGAATATCTTGAAAACAACATGTGCATTTTAACCAAAGTTCAAAATCATATGACACGAAACACAGCTTAACGGATTCTCTGCGACACAGTGTTGCACTTCACCAAGGGATCAATTTTCCATTGCAATCCCCCGTCCTGTCCCCCGTTTGATTTTGCATGATTGACTGCTACCTGCAACAGGAATAGCAAGCATTTAACCTTCCAACGTCACATCAGCGTGCCCACTCTAATGAGCATTCAGTGCTGACAGCCCCAGCCCCGCAGCTGTGCGACCGGTGATCCTCAGCAGGCTTCCTGCTTCACAGCACTCAGAGGCAAACGCACAAACCGGCCGCTCTACCAGCACCTCTCTACAGACTGATGCCCACTCAGTGCCTGCATGCCTCTTTATGAGTGCTGCTGTAGGGAACCTCAGCCTCCACAATGCATCTTTCCTGTGCCAAACACTTAGGCAGCAGCCCACAGCTCTCTCCTGGACCCCTGCCCCCTTCTCCGAGTGCTGCCTCCAGAGAGACAAGCTTACAAAGTATGAAGAATGGTTGTCAATCGTACCTCAAAAAGTTTACCAGCTTTAAATTGTGACTGAGTGCATCCGGAGGATGCAGTGGATATCTGTCGTTCCCAAGTGTCTGGAAAGTCAATATCAAATGTTGCCAGACTTGTTTTCCTTTTTCCACTTCTGAACCGGCATAGAATCTTAAAATGATATTTCTGCAATGATGCACATACATGTAATTGTCATTTTTATTTTATAACATCACTACAATTTATATTATACAATTACATTTTACATGTATGCATTCTATCCAAGGCAAGGCAAAAATCAGTATTTGTGTTTATTCACTCTAAATGTTGGGTTATTAAATAAATGTTTTTTTTTAACAACAACCCAGCATAGGTTTGTTTATAACCCAGCATGTGTTCTGGCCAATATTTACCTAGCATTGGTTTAAAAATAACCCAGCAGAATTTAGAGTGTTGTGAATCAAACCCACAACCTTTCAGTTAAGCTTCAGAAATACCATACAAAATGAAAGAAAGTTCCAGGTTAAGTTGTTTACAGTATACAGTGACGTGTTAACATTTTACATATTGAACTACAGAGTCCCCTCACGTGGCACACAACCCTCTTGCCCTCGGTGTTGAACCCACACCATTTATAGCCTCGCAGTAACCAGCAATCTTATTATGAGATTTAACTTTGCTCCAGTCGGACTCGTGCACGAGCGGTGCTCCACTCCATAACCCAACTCTTAAATCACGGGCAACAGTTATAACTTGCTGTGGGCTCGCGTTATAACAGACAGTACTGTGGTGTAGGGGAACTTCAGCCATGTGCTCTGTCTGTCTGTGCGGAATACATAAAGGCTCTGCCTTGAATTAATCACTCGCTCTTTAATGGATCTTTGAGGATCGCGCTTGACGCAGTGAGGAGCTGCAGCTCTTTGTATTCCCGGGCCAAGAGGAACCTTGTGTTTTCCCCGTCCGATATCTACTGCCTCTTACAAAATGTCAAAGGGTTCATGGTGACATAGGGACCCCGGTTTTGCTTACGGAGAGACTACAGGGCTCTTGCTTCGACAGAGGTAAGTGGATAAAATGTTTCGGAATGTAGCTTTGTCGTATCCACGGAAAGACGTCGATAAATGTGAGGTTGATGTTGTTAGACGAGATTTGAAAGGATCGGAAGTGTAGTATGAAACTGAATATGTTGTGAATGCAAGTGGCTATTGCAACAAATGCTTCTGTCGGACTTGTCCAACTTATAAGCGGATCGTTTAATGTGTGGAGTTTAACCATAAACGGACTTGAAATGCGCAGTATACATTCACGCAAAACTAAACGGGAAAGAGAGGTTTGGAAGCGCGTTTCTTTTTTGGAATAATCGGACGTTGTGCGTAAAATAAATTGTGGTATAATATAGGCTACGTTATCAAAGTAACGAATAAATATCTCTATTAACAGTTAGTTAATGGATTTGTTAAACTGTGAAGCGTGTCAATAAGAGATGTTCCGGGATTTAATGTGTCTTTCTTGCGATGTGAGACTCCACGGCACCGCCAACATCCCCGGAATATCGCCAAAGCTTTCAGGACCATGGACAGCGGACAGGTCGCGTTTGCCGCTAGAGTTCGCCTTCAGCCATACAAATAACAACTGATAGACCCCTTCAAATCCCCAATCGTGAGGATTTTAGTAAACAGCCTGAGTATATGTACGATATGTGCATGGTAAATACACTTACATAGCTTGTCATGTCCGTTTACACCGGCTAAGCTCCCAAAGTTTTCCAGCGTATATATTCATCACAAATTCTGTGTAGTGTTGAATAAGCACAGCGCGTTCGTCTCTGAGAGCAAGACTTTATGGATTGCTAAATTAAGAAATCATTCGAAGTCTCTGAAGCGGGATAAATTATTCAGAGACATAATAATTGAGTTGGAATCAAAGCTCAGATTGAATATATAACGAAGATCCTCACAACCTACTTTCAAATACGTCATAAAATGAAATATTGGCTTATTTAAGCAAGCTGGAGTGCGTAAGTAAAACTTTAAGAATGAATGTTGTTTACATTTTATTTATATACTTTTTTTATCCCGACCCGAATGCAAGAGCGTGCATCAATCATGACTGCGTCATAATGACTAGTTGTAAAGTTTTATCCCTTGACTGACAAAACTGTGCATTTGTAATCTTTTAACACCCTGAGAAAATCCACATCATAACAGGTTATTTAACGTACTGGCAATGACAAAGAAAGAGTTTTCGTTCATCTTTCTCCCCGACAGTAAAAGTGAATCAGCACCGGAGCACCAAGCGCGTATTCCTCTCCAAAGACGCACACCTTTAACAGGTCAAACACGCACGTTCGGATTTTAGTTTCACAATAAACATCGGTATTTAAAAGCTCTTAAAGACATAGATCCTTAGATCCAAAGAAATTTTTTTTTTTTATTCAACAAAATATTATGGAAGCCCAAAGCATCATCCTAATGCGTGTTTTCATTGCTAAAAGATCGATTACCAGCAGATCGACACAGATTAACCACCTGCAGGCATTCTTTAGAAACAGACTGAGAATCTTCACCCTGTCTTTAGTGAGAACAGGATCCATCTCAGTCGTTTCAGAGAGATATCTACCTACACATAACCTATGGTTTAATAAAGAGTACGCTGATTAGAGGAAAAACTAAAACACGGTCTGTTCTTCTTTCTCCATCTCTTATCTTGATTATGCAGCTTAAAGATTGAGTCAGCTATTTTGTATGCAAGGTGTCTGAACCAGGCTCTTTCTGGAGGAGAGAGCAATCGTGCGGTGGATACAGAGAGAGAGAGAGAGAGAGAGAGATAGAGAGAGAGAGAGAGAGAGAGAGAGAGAGAGAGAGAGAGAGAGAGAGAGAGAGATGTGGACAGATAGACAGACATAGAGGGAGATGCATGGCAAGAAGGGTGTAAAGAGAAGATACGACTCTTGCATTGTCGATATAACCATAGAGCAAAGCATCGTTTATAGTAATGCAATACCTTGCTTTATGTATATGCATGCAGCACTTTCATAAGACATACACAATAAATTGTGCCTACTCAATATAGAGACTCATAAAACACAAGTGCAGTTGTCGGTGATATCTGATGTGGAAGGCTTTTACGGCACCACTAACGTTTGGATAGATGCAGGAATGGATGGCAATCCAGTAAAAGTGAACACAGATGACAATACGAATAAAACGTACACATATCACAGATTTTTCTGCAAGAAGAATATGAAGTACAGGTGTGACGGGAGTTTTGTGTTGCTGTGCCCATTCTGACTCTTGTTTGGTTTTGTAAATAAACCACTGTAATACATTAAGCAATACAACGATTAACGTTCAGCAAATTTTGGATTCCCCTTTGGCAAGTGTCCTGCAGAATAATGTGCACTCATAACGGACATCAAGAATGGTTTATAAGGTATATAATTTTTTCGAGACATGCCATTTACGTGATTGATGTACACAATTTTAAAACCCAACGAGAAGTCATATAAAAGTTATATAGTGACGTCCTTCATGTCTAGATTCATATAAAACATGCATCTGAAAGCAATGATTCACTTTTAAGATGCATGTTGCTACACTTTAGGCACTTGTATGTTACATGACTGAGATAAAAAAATTGTATATCATAACTTGCCACAGATCAGTGGGTATTACAATGTGTGGATTCGTGTCATGTCTAGATACTAGAAGGGCCTTATTTCTATTCACACACTATTCTCTTACTAAGGCAGACAGTGTTGAATAGGGAGAAAAGGGGCTGTCTGTGCTGTTGAAAACCTTTCGAGAGGCTGTTGCACTAAAGTGGCACATGGCTTTGATTTCATTGTGATATGAAGTGTGTACTTTTTGTTTCTTGTTTACAAATCCGAATGGCAGCCTTTTGATTGTATATTGATGGAGATGCTGTAACCTTCATCCTTCATGCCCTGTGTATGTGCCCACATCTTAATGCTGTAGGGCAGTGGACATGAAAGTTCGAGTACAATACCTGGGGTATTATTTCACTTTTTTATCCGGTGCATAATAACTCTTGGCTGGAAGTATTAGCACTGCCGGGAAGATAGGCTGTGAATGTATCCTGACCGTAAGTGTTAAACCCCTGGGACGGCTTGCAATCGACAAGTAATTAAAATCTGAAACGCATGTTCAGAAAGTAGAAAATGGAGGTTTGGGTGAGCATCCGGAGGTCTCAACACAGCTTTAAATAAGTGGCTGGAGCTCACAGATAAGACTGGAATAACAGAGCTGATGTCCTTAGAGCCTTCGCCCTTGAGTGCTGTTTTATTTCAATTTAGCAAAGCAAAGATTGCACAGTTGTTGCGATTGTATCTCTTGGAAAGCATACAAATGGCATTAACAGCTTCACCTTGAATCAGCAGCTTGTAGGAGTCATTATCTATACTGTACGGCTAGTGATTACCAAAACGGGTATATGGCCCACTCTCAAGCATGCCATGTCAGTTTCAGGTGCGTTAAACACAACTAAGCACTGTGGAAAATGTTAACTTTCACCGAGTTTGCGACGCTTGGCTGATACTGTGGGTGAATAACACAGTCAGACATGTTGAGATTGCTTAATGCAAATCTGTACTCCATTAGATACTATTAGAATCTTATGCACAGCATGAACTAACCTCGAGTTGAATTTCTTGCTAACATTGCCCTATTAATCTCCATTGTAAGAAATTACCTAATGAAAGTTATATGTAGGTTGCTGCTGGCACTGTTATTATGAGCGAAATCCTTTAGTGATAAGGCATTCAGGAGTAGAAGGGATATTGAACATCACCCCTCCTCTTACCCCGACATCCCTTGTGCAAAGTAATTAGAGGTTGGGATACTGAATGGGATGGATGTATATACCTTCAGGCCTGAGTCCAGACTTGATGAATATCCCATGCATGCGAATTCATTAAAGTTGCTGATGCACAATGGTTTTGTCCATGCTACCTGCCATCATTTCTCTCTCTTTCTCTCTCTCTCTCTCTCATTTGGCCTTATCTATTTGTTCTCAGGATATGTATACAGTGCAAATAGCGATTAAATTGCGGTGCTGTCGGGGTTACAGGGTCAATAAAATCCTACCGCTGCATAAACCATAGCATCGGTCAATCAATATAATGAAAGGATGCCGTGATATAAAACAGAGACGGGACCAAGTGTACTTGTTCTGCTGCCAAAGTATGGATATTAATACAGTGGATGCATGGACTGTGGATTTCAAATGAATCAGCCACTTCAAAATTGCAATTTTTCAACATTTCATAAATTCTCGTTCCATTAGATTTGAAGAAAGTAAAAAAAAAATTACAGAGAATTTGAAGGGACGGCAAGTAGTGTCTTTGTATTTAACGGAATCAATATTGATCACCCTGAATGCCATTTTTACATGTCACTCACATATACAACATGTCCACATACAAAATTTCTGTTTTAATAAAAGCACCAAAGTCCATCACACCTTACACTGTCAGAAAAAATGGTCACAAATTGACCCTACCTGTTTATGGGGCAGTACCCTTTAATAAGGTCCTAATAAGGGCTGTCAAAAGTGATTTATGCAATTAATCGCATACAAAATAAAAGTTTTTTTGCGCATTATATATTTGTGTGTGTGTTGTGTGTAATTATCGTCTATATAAATATACACATACATGTATACATTTAAGAACATTTTTGTTTATGTATATATTTTTTATTTATACATATAATATAAAATAAATTTAAATTTAAATACATATTTCTATGTAAATGTTTGTTAAATACATATATGCATGTGTGTGTATTTACACAAAATAATTACACATTATTTTACATATATATTATGCAAAAACAAACTTTTATTTTGTATGCGATTAATCTTTTGACAGCCCTAGTTCTAATATAGGTAGACATCAGTGGGGGCTCGTGACTGCTCATCCGAGGGGCGCAAATTCAATATATGTGTTCGGAGTGTCATTTGTGTTGCTTGTGTTTTTCAAATATGTGTTTGTTGTGTCATGTGAACCATGTGCATCACGTGTGTTGTCAAAATAAGTGCCTGCTGCAGATGCGTCAAAACCGTTTATGATAAAAGAGACGCTCACGTTCACAAAATACACGCAACACACTCCTTTAACAGTAAACTATGATTACGCATGAGATTATGCGAGTATCTGGCAAACGCGAGCGTCTCTTTTATCATAAACCCTTTAGACGCGTCTGCAGCAGACACTTATTCTGACAAGACACGTGATGCACATAGGATCACTCGACGCACAGAACACATATTTTGAAAAAAAGGAACCACACGCATGACGGGCTACATACATGTTTTGATGAACTTCGCATCGAGCGCCCTCGAAAAAAGAAGTCACCGCCCGCCACTGGTAGACATATGTTCTTTTGGTACAAATATGTACTTCTAAGGAGTAATATGAACTACTTAGGTACAAAGGTGTACTTTTTGAAAGAGTACCATCCCAGTGACAGTTAGGGACCATTTTTTGACAGTGTATACTACTGTAGTCCAAGTGATTTTCACAATTGGATCCCAATGTAAATTCTTAACACAGAGCATAAGACATAAAGATTTTAGCAGTGTGATTTTTGCGGAAAGGTCTTATTAAGGGTTATGACTGGATATAAAACCTTTCGTCTGGTTTCTCACTGAGACCAAGGACACCAATTCTGTTTGACCATGATCAATAATTTTAGTATGTTCTACCAGCTCTCATCTGTCACATGATGAATTACATTGTGAAAAACATGGTGACTTTAATGACATTAAACATTAAATCTATGACCTGTTGCCTAGTAGGACATACTAGAATGTGATATAAGAAATGAGACAAAAAAGAAAGTGCAGAAATAAATTACGAGAAACAGGTGCAGGTACATCGAAACAGTCCGACTACCATCTGCTACAGAATGCTGCTGGCCATTGGAAAAAAGGGACTGTCTCATACTTGGCGATCTGATTAATGTTTTCATCTGCTCAGCAAAGACAATTCTAACAGATTGAGAAATACTGTAAAACTGACAACATTCTCATGATCTCACCGAGGAAATCGAAGGTGATATCATTCATTGTGTGTTGTGCATATGGTTAGAGAGGAGAAAAATGCAGAAACACAAACACGACGTCTGTCGTCGTGTCGGCCGTGTCACTGTTTACCCTCTCCTGTGAAAAACCTCATTTATAATCTGACCGTGTGACTTCTTCATCACCGTAAATAATACTTCATGCCCACATGACAGCCACCCCTCCTCCCCAGAACCTCAATTGAATCTGCGGGGCAATCTAGCAGCGCACAGTCATATCAAGTACGAAGAACAAGATCTCAAGGAAAAGAACAGGGAGGGCCATCAAACACACGGTGTACTTTCACAGCGACATTTAATAGTAGATAGCAAATAGTTTCCTTTCCTTTAAGGCAACATGCATTTGTTCTTTTCTTTGGGTGCCACACAAACATTTTTACACAAAAGTTGAACTTTAAGTACGAAGACGGTGTCAGATGAAGAAATGTTAAGAAACAGTTGAAAGAGCAAGTGTGTGTGTGTTTTTCATGCGGAGTTGTTCACCGCAGGTGATTGCCATTGCCATATTTGTTGTTGCCATTGAGACCCTCTTGGGGAAGTGATAGGACACAATGGGGCTGATAAAATGACAACGTTCATTCCATATAAAGCGTACAGGTATCAGTGTTAAAGCGGCAGAAATCGGCACTGCAGAATGTGTCTACAACCATCTGTTTCTTGGTTGCGCATTACTGAACAGTTCTCCTTCACACATTTGCTGTCTATGATCCATGATGCCACATTTAAATGTACAATTCACTCTTTTATTGTTCTTTTATGTGTGTTACATCATTCAGTTATATTAATTACTTATTAAGTAACATAATGTGTTAACTGTTAGTGGGTCACTATATGAGCAGTGGTCATTTTCGCTCTCCACACTAAAAACTACCAAACATTGTTGCCATCTTATCAACATACAATATGTAGCATGTACAGTACACCATGCTAACTTATGTTTGTTTTTAGTGCATTAATATGTTAGTTTTCTGGCTTTTAACTCTTTCCCTGCCATTGACGAGTTAACTCGTCAATTGACTCTTTCCTCACCAGAGTTGCTGGCAGCGCATTTTTATGATTTTGACAACTTATAAAACCTGGAAGTATCCGCTAAGGAAAAACAGTTCAAACTCCGCATATGTTTTGATCATCGCTCTGAATCTGATCTCTATCAAAAGTCCTTCACAAAAATGCAATTATCTCAGCTTTTAACTCATTAAAAGTAACAACACAATTTGTTACTTCATATATAGATAACACAATTGTAATTTTACTTTTAACGTTAAATGTCCAGTGTGGCTTTTTAGCGGCATCTAGCAGTGAAATTGCGAATTGCAACCAACAGCTTATTCCACAGCTCACCCCTTAATTTCGAAATACAAATATGGTAGCTGCCAAAGGACAATAATGATGTCGTTTGTGACAAAGAAGGGACGAAATGCACTTTGTAGAGCAGTTGGTGGTGACATCCACATCAGGGGACCTGTTGTGTATGTAAACAGCTCTTTCTAAGGTAATAAAACTAATATAGTACAGTACACCAATCATAATATAGTTATGTATATTATATTGCATTTCTGTAAGGAGATCCTTATAAAAGTCCCACATTGCACCTTTAAAGCAGGGTTTCCCAACACTAATTGCTCATATGACGTCACCAAAATAAGGCCGTGACAATCTAAAGGACAGAGCTATGAACGGCAGTATCTGTGCTTTGGGTTGCTAATGTGCAACATTGATCCCTGTTTCCGGAATTCCATTAAGGACTCATATGGTTGTTCAAAGTTCAAGAGATAACTAAGTAAAATGTCTTTTAAATTCTATTGACTCCAGATTGCACCAGCTGCCAAGACGGTTTAATGAATTCACAGATTTTAAGGGCCTCTAAGCATTTTTACCATGATGGACCATAAATTTCAGTTTGGGCTCACGTGCGCATTGCACTTACCTCAGTGCAAGCATCTGTCCATAATTAAGAGCTGCGGTTTATTTTACGCGATTCCTCCAATGCCCGTTTAAGAGGCTGAATGATTACCGAGCATTATAGTTTGATTAGAAATAGTCGGAAAATAAACTGATATTCCCTTGCAGCCCTCGCAGAAACAGCACAGTTACCATAGAAACTATCCCCAAGTTGCCGAAAAACATACAGTACTAGCATCTACTTATTAAAAATGTGCCAGTATTCACACAGTTTGTTGGACACTGTGTGTGCTAACTGGCTCACAGCATGGTGAATGGTGTTGGCTAGAAGGGATACAGCTAAGGCATAAATCTCGTCAGATGTTAGGTTTGAGGTGTAGGATTAAGATGAAAACAGCAGTTCTGGCTGGATGGGATACAGCTTTGGCCTAACTCCCATGCAATGTTGAGTTTAGGGTTAGGTTTGGGGTATTAGGATAGAAACAGAGCTCATCCGGCAATATTTTGGTCATTGCTCTATCTAGGTGTTTGAATTATGTCAAAAATTATGGGGGGTCCCCTAACTAAGCCCCACCCATCATTATACTGTAGGGTCGCATGATTTCATAAAGTAAGATGTGATCCTGGATAATTTTTTTTTTGTTGGTCGTGATCAACACTTTAAAGAAACCTCAAATTACCCTTAAAGGTCTGTTGCACGATCTCTGGAAGCCAATGTTGATATTTGAAATCACCTAAACAAACATACCCCTACCCCAGAATCTGGACCTTTTTTTGATAGACCTGCCCCACACATAAGCAACCCAGGCAACAATGTGGGTTAGTAGACACGGCCCTTACTTCTAATTGGCTACAAGTGTGTTTTGGTAGTCGGCCCGACTGCCGAAGTGTTTTTCAAAAATCACGCACCGCGTCATTAATCAAACCTAACCATTTTTAAAAGGCCCTAACTCGTTCTAAAATCTAAATCTGGCAATTCCTCAAGAAAACAGCATAAGGGAGACTTGAGAGTTTACATTTATGTCAGAAATCTTTTGGATTAGTTTGTTACAGAATTGGGACAAATAATGGAAAGTATCACTTTGTGGCAGCGCAGCACAATAATTTTAAATTCATGTAGTATTTTAATTTTAATAAAAATCAGGGGACCCCCTAATTCATATTTTTGTGCTTTATAGGGGTCAAATGCTTATAGGAGGTGCCGGACCAAATTCAAACACTGGCTGTATCCCTTCTAGTCACAGCCATTGTGGATGGGCCTTTGTTCACTTGACAAAATTTCAGTTTAAAACACTAAAATATAAATGTCATAAAATAATAACAAAGAAAGAGTAACGATGACAGCTAGATTCAAAATGAGATTGTAACTTGCTTTGAGCCTGATGGTCTGAGATTCCCCTTTAGTATCTCCAGATTTGTACAGACGTGCAATGGCTCTTTGAAGAGGAGGTGGAAATCCTAATTGCCTTAATGACTGAGTAATTTGGTAAGCACAACGTACATTATACTGAAGTCCGTCCAAAGGCATCCCAGAGGAAAATGTAATTGCTCAGTGTTTTTTTTTTTGTCCTAGCTCTGTAGGCTTAATAAATAAAAAACTATTTAAGTATTTATTCTCAAAAATTCCTTTAAAGATATCAAAATCTAAAGACACATGAGATTATTGTTGACATTAAGCAAGTGTGAATATAGAGTACAGGATATAAGAATAAATATAAAAAAACTGTTTAAAATATTTATTACACAACTCCAATAAAATATATAAAACTTTTGCACAGCTGATACCTCTACCATTTCGGCCTGAAGGAAGAAAATATAGTTGAAATCTCCTTTGAAACTCATGTTTTAACACATGTGAGATTACGGAAAGACCTTCAGCTTGCTCTCCATTTAATCCCATTTTCATCTAGCAGAAACAACTGAGGCATTAAAGAAATCTCACGGTTTGTTTATCATTCCTACAGTTATATGGATGTGCAAGACCGTGTCCTTACCTTGATTATTTTGCAACCTTTAAAAAAAGTGTTGTTTGTCACTTGTTGTTTTGCCATGAGCTGCTTCAGGCATGTAGACCTCTGCCTAGTAATTTTACAACTATGTGTGCACGCCGCTCCTATGATGATGGATTGCGGCGTAATAAAGGTGGACATAGCATTGGACTGTCAGGGCAACAGTTTCACAGAGCAACACCTACTGAATTCAATCAATTTACCTCACTATATTTGCATGCCCCTAGCAATAAGTCAACCTCAGGCCGTGCCAAATCCGAAGAATGCCTTTACTCAAACCAGTTCATCACAATCCCGATTACATTCTGAAATTCATTCATCCACCTTTCCTCCCCGTCTGTTCGCATGTTTAGCCAAATACCTGGTGGATTTCAATAATTACCTTGGCATGTTGCATAGAAACGGTAATGCGGCGAAATGATCAAAACCTGTCCCTGGTATTCACGTCAAAACATTCAACCCAAATGAATCCTTCACGGCAGCCTTGCTCGTGTCGAACGAGGATGATTTGCAGGCCTGAGGTTTTAATGAATATTATCAAGGCCCAACAGCTGTTAGAAACAGAGATGCCTTCCAGCTGCATTGCTTGAGACCCACGCTCCACCTGTTGTCTCCTTACCCACTGTCCTCAGCTTCTCATTAAACAGCTCTAGCTTTCAGAGCCAATAAGAATGATCCAGTTATTGTAAAGGAAAGGGAGATATGGGGACAGATAACAGAAAGGAAAATCAAAATCACTTTCTCACTGTGAGACTAGAGATTGCGATGCATGTGAGGTGTTATCCTGAAGATAAATATGGATATTACTGGAAGCTCGACGTGCCAATTATAGGTTCTCACTTCAATGATGGAGCACCTGAGCCAGGGTGAGTTAAAGACTTGAGAAGATGTCCTCTGGGCTGTGCTATATAAAAAAGCAGGAAAAAGTATAATCTGAATGTGCCGCGGGTATTTACATTCACCCGATGCTATCGTCTTTACACAAGTGTGGAATAGGCTCTAAGTATACGTGCTGTTAAAATGTCTAGTAGATTTACATCGGTTTGCGGAGGGGCACTCTAGTTTTAAAGAGATCAGAGGTTTTAGATGCAAGTAAAACAGCTTATTCCCACCTGGCGATGTGTAATTTATTTCTTACAATAGGCCTACCATCTATCGAGACGCATGGCATTGCTCCACCACCTGAGGCACCTGATACAGTTTCTTAAAATGCAGAGCATGCACTTAACTATGAGGCCTGCCCGGATATATGCCTGATTATAAAACATTTCATTTGGCTATCATTCATAAATTGCCTGCTGCCTTGTTTAGATAATTGGCACAAACATTTCTTTTAAACAATGTAATGCAGCATTAACTTTTTTGAATAAAATGCAATTTTTTATAAATACTAAACTATGAAGTTATTCTAAATTATGGAGGCTTTTGAGAATCTAAATTGATTAGCAATCCAACATGCAACACAAAGCGTATTCAATAAATTTAATTTAAATAAATGTATAAATAAAAGTTCTACTTTATACTTTCCATTTAATGGGTCTTTAGCCGGGGGTCTGGGCTCCTTTGTGGGTCTATTTTATGAGGAAAAATGAAATTTCACTAAAGCAAAAATGTATTAATCGGCTAGTGGCTAGGCCGTTAAATTTAAACTGAGTGGACCTCGGTAAACTAGGGTGGATCTCAATACTCTCAAATCGAATAATGGATTGAATAATTTCAGATCAGCAAAAAAGGGAAACAAGGAAAATAAAATAAGAAAAAAAATCAAGAAATTATAAGCCCATGAAAATAGAAAAGAACAAAGTTACAAATAAAATATAACAGTGTTTAGGAAGAAAAAATATAATTAAATAAATAATAACACTGTCTTCTTTATTCTACATTAAGTTTTATTAATTAATCTTTTTAAAGCTACAGAAGTGATTTTCCTTTTGTCTTCTGTTGTTTGATTAACATAATGACACAAATATAAGCAGATTTCTTGAGGGTACCGCCCAAGCGTGCCGCACAAGCCCTGAAAAGTGAAGCCAAAATGTCTCGATCGCCCCCCAGTGACTGGTCCCAGTATAGGTCATATGTTTTCCAATGGGACTTGAGACCAACTAAAAATTTAATTACACTTCAAATATCTTTTTTCCGAAGCTGGTTTCTGTCATTTACTGTAGTTTTCATCACGCTGATGTAAATTCAAATGTTTGTTTTTAAAATAAGTTTGTGTTTAGTTAGTTATTTAATCATATAAAAACGGCGGTGTCACGTCATGATTGACAGCTGTGATATCGTGTGATATGCGCATTCTGCGAGAGCGAGGGCGGGGTATTGACTTTCCAGCTTTACTTCCTGCTCACTACTGCGCATGACAGGTCCCGAAATCGCTACTGCGCAGACTCAAGACCCAAGATGTCAGCGCCATATCGGGACACTGGCGGCTTCACTTTTCACCAATGGAAGAGAGCGAACGGGCGTTGTCCATCTTTTTTACAGTCTATGGTACCGCCACTTAGTGACCGAACAAGCAAAGATCCTTATACTGACACAAACATCTAATTTCTGCATTTCGGGATGATTTTGTGTTTGCCTGCTTTTTGAAACATGCGTCTCCATGCGCGCGCTCATGAGTGTGTATGCATTTGAGTATGTGTGTGCGTCTGTGCACACAGAAAACAGCTCACTTTAACATCTTCTTGGGCTAAAAATAGTTTTAAATTGCTTGAATATTAACATTTGCAAGGTTTAGAAACAACTTTCTATATAAATAGTTATTTATTTTTGAATGATGCATATTTGAGCAACTATTATTATTAAGAGATTATTATAATTTATGCGTGTTTTCTTTTACTTTTCCACAAAAATATTTTGTGTCTCTTTTGACTGGGTGGGCTAGCTGTCAATCTGAGTGGGCCAGTGCCACCCTGGCCCTTATGTAGCCTCGCCACTGTAATAGGCCTAAAAATAAAAATTAAAACTTGATTAAAATATAGAGCATAATGTTCGCAGTTAGTATAACTAAAATGTTATGTTGTATGTTAACAGCATGTGATTGTGTATACCAAAAATTATTATTTTAATATCTTGTATATATAACGTACCAATCATCAGAGGCGGACACTACTTAAGTATTTTTTACTTTCTACATAAAAGTAAATTTTCATGTACAGTATTCGTATTTTATAAGTGTTTTTCTTTGGAAAACATACATTCCAAAGCATATTATTATAATTTTTACTCCACTACATTTCATAATTTCAAATTTTTGGTTTATATTTAATATTTAAGTACATTAAACATCTAGTATTTTTTTTACTTTTACTTAAGTAAGAAGTGCTTTTGTACTTTAACTCAACAAAGTAAAAGTACACAATTTTTATGTAATTAGGTATTAAATTAATTTGAATATGCAATATAAAAGGAATACACAGTGTGCTTTAGAATGTAGTGAACATTTTTTAGTAAAGTAAACATTTCCAAGTGCTCCAAGACAAACACTCTGATAAAGCACAGATGCTTGGAAAATGTACTCAAAGTACTCAAGTAGTGTCCGCCTCTGCCAATCATAGCTAAATATGTAAATTCACTCCTAATTTGATACAAGCATGGGGGTCATGAAAATGGGACTTTTCTATGCATGTTTAAGTGCTATAATTTGGTCCCGACTGCTTCTATCAACCCAGTCACTTAGTTTTGGTAAACCATTCTCTGCAAGCATGTGAAAAAATAGATAATTGAAAACTGTCTCCCCTTGTGATGTCAGAAGGGGATAATACCGCCCCTTAATCTGCACTATCTAACCATGGCACTGCCATTTAGTGCAGAGATCAGCTCATTTGCATTTAAAGGACAAACCCAAAAACGGCACATTTTGCTCACACCTACAAAGTGGAAATTTTAACATGCTATAATAAATGATCTATATGATATTTTGAGCTAAAACTTCACATATGTGCTCTGGGGACACCAACAATTTATTTGACATCTTAAAAAAGTCTTGTGAAATGTCCCCTTTAAGGGGTCCTTGGCTTGGAAATGGTTAGACCTCTGATTCTAGAGCTCACGAAAAAGAAAGAAGATATATCTCTAAATAAAGGCTCTTTTCAAAGACCCTCAATTTTGAATAGAAAAAAGAAACGTGCTGTGAAAAATGCAATGTTATGTCTTTAATTGTTAGCCTCAGATAAAAAGAGCTGTGGATTTATTTGGATCATTGATCTAGTTGTGGAATGTTTGTTGTGTTTACATTTGTTGTTGTTTTTCTTGTTCAATTTTCCCTTGCAAATATCTTCAAATTGCAGCAAAACTAACCAATTTTGTTTCTTTGCAAACATAAATTCTTACCTTATTTTGCCCACATTCCTTCCCACCCAAAATATCAAAAGACTTGTCTCTATACCAACCCCTCAACACAGTTCTTTCTTTCCTTCTTCTTTTCTCCATTTCTTTCTTTTTTCCTTCTTTCTTCTTTTCTTTCATTTCAAACTTTCTAATGTAATCAGTGAATCTATGAAGCTCTCAAAGGATGTGACCAGGTAATAGGCCAAGCAATAACAGAAGTGTGTGCCTTCCCGAGGCAAACCAAACCCGATCTTATTTGATTAACGTTACGCAATTCTCCAGATTAGCTATGACTTATGACCTTTAAATTAATCAACCCACTCGGTTCATACACTGTCAACCTTATTTGTTATGAGTATGACTTTTATTGCTACTCTCCACCCGTGAGAGTCAAGCGGGCTGGTGGAAACATAACTGAGAGGGCTGAGACTCCCAGCTGCTTAAAACGATGAGCTTGGCAACATTAATCAGGTTATAAAAAGGCCGAAAATCCAATTAATTCTATTTGATATTCCAATAAGATCTGGGCCTGATTAAAAAATCTAATAATGTCTGACCACCATATAAATCCGCATTAGCCGGAAACAGAGAGAGAGATGTTTTATTTCAGCCAAACAACTGTATCCCTAGCTGTCAGATGGTGTTTTCAAAGTCAAATGCTTATATCGGGTGGTTTGCGCTCTTTTGGCATGTACTTTTAATTAGGGTGCTTTTGTCTTTCAGCTCTCATTACTCTCACAACAACTCAGACATCATGAGCTTCCTAGAGCCAGTGTTGGTATAGTATTATAATAAATATATAAAATAAAACACAAACATATTTTTCTGGACCTGTCGTATATCCCGACACTATAGGAGAACGGAGAAAGCAGGAATGCTCATCAGCGGAGCACAGCCCTGTTTAATTATACAGGAAGTCATGCTGTTAAGATTCTCCCTGAGGATGTGAACCTTCTCCTCTAACCTGCCAGGAAAAGACAAATTCACTCCAGACACTCTCTCACTGCACATAGTGGAGTAGCTTATGCCTATCATCCATGTTTACTCCGAATCATTTGGGCAGAAAATGAAGCGGCGTTGAGTAGCATATAAAACTTTTATCACATGCTTTGCTGTCTTGTACGCCATTTCACAGGGTGATCTCAAATTCGTAATTCTCTCTGGACTGAAGCTGTAATGCAGCCTTGAAATTCATATCAGGCTAGAATGTGTGAAAATGTTTTTGCAATTGTCGGGGTCACGGCCTGAAATCTTTCCGTGTAGCCCATATTGGAAAGTGCATATTTGATCGATATCAGTATTGCTTTTATTGCCGTTTTAATTCAGTGCATTCGCTGCTGTTTGAAATGGCAATCAATACAGTCCACTGCTCACGCCGGGACATCATTAATACACTTAATGGAAATGTTAATTCATAACACATAATGCTCTTGCATTGACAAAACAGCATTAAGCCTGGAGAGAAATGCTAAATCTAATTCAACTAAAAACTAAAAGTGTACTGTAGTTCATACTGTCATAAAGAAATATTCACACCAAAGCTATTCAACCACATCCGAAGCACTTTCTGAAAGAAGAAATTAGATATATGAATGGATAAATTGGCCTCCAAACAATTAAAAATGTGGCCTTTTCTACAAATAGAGAAATGACGCATCATTGCAGTACAATATGACAGGCTTGTAAAAAAGTTCATGCGGTTTGTTCTCTGCTGAAAATTAAATGGATTGGGTGCTGGTCTAACTGGTTGTTTGCTTGTTTTATTCCTGGTAAAACTAGTTAAAAAGCCTTGGGGTGACACCTGCATCCCATGCTGGGAGCTAAACACATTATATGCTTGTGACCATCTCTGCTACCCTTCATAGCCATGTCATAGTCATTGGTCCCGTACACACTGCATATTAATTTGGTTGTCACTTTACCTTTTAATGCTCAATCCTGGTCTGTACACACTCAGTTCAGTCATTTACGGGACTGACAACCGCATTCTACAACTGAATTAACTCCCGCAAAATGCAGGTAGTGACAACCGCATTTACAGAAACTCTGCTTAGTGTGTACATAACCGAATTGAACAACTAGTAGTTAATACATGTTTAAACGTGCATCACATGACAGTTCTCTCTTCTGAAAAAAATAAATTCCCAGAAGGGGAAAAAGTGTTCTTTATGCGCGGTGCAGAAAATAACAGAGGCACGAGGGTTTGCTGACTAGTGTTGCCAGATCTTGTACTAAAAAAACAGCGAACAAGAAAAATCCAATAATAAACCAAAATAAATCCAAATGTTTACCTCAAAGATAAAAATATTGGGACCGGCACCTTCACACTTTATTAACACCAAAAACTTGATCGCTTCATGAGCCAAAAGCCATAAACAGTTTTATAAAAAGTTTTTGCTCTTTGCTCCCCCTACAGGTTGGAAGCGGAATTGTTCATTACCACTGGTCGTAAATAATTTAGCCTACTGCAGCATAGCTGGCTCTGATTGGATTGTAGGTCTGCCGTAAAGCAAGTTTTTGTAGTTTTCACTCGAACTACAGGACCGCGACCTGACGGTTGAAAACTTCTTTAGTGCGGTTTTGGCCGATAGAGGGCTGCAAAGCGAATGTGAAAGTGCCGTTCACCCTGTTTCGAGAGGATGAACGACTGAAACTTTTTTGGAAACGTTATTTTAAGGTAAAAAAACTCTTTGGTGTTGCTTTAAGCGCCAAAACAGTATATGTACACTAAGGCTACATTTACACATAGCCGGGTATTTTGAAAAACGAATACTTTCCCGCCTCCGTTTTCAATAATAACATTGTGCACACAACATCGTTTTCAAAAAAACTTTCCATTTACATCAACCCGCATACATACGCCGTCGAGCGGCATAATAACTATGCCAAACCTGTGGGAGGCAGTGTAATAAGGGGAATACAGCCATACAAGCCAATCAAAATCGTCAGAATCGACACCAACGAAGAACACGAGCGACTTCCTGTTCCTTTCATAACAGCAAACATGATAAACCTGATTGATCAGTAGCCAAACAAACTGTAAGGGCGCTCTCATGACGTTAAACATTTCCTGGCGCAAAATGTGATGTTTCAGAACCTAAAACCCCGTTTTTCCCAGTTGACAGACACAGCAACACATAACAGGGGTTATGAGAAATCTCCACTTTTGCCGGAGGTTTTAGAAATAATCGTTTTCTGTAATAAAAACGCGGTTTTCGTATAAATGACAGGCCAAACCGCAGGGAAATATATGCGTCTTTCCTTCGTGTAAACGGGGTATAAAGACGAGGAACTGGCAACACTGCAATGCCACGCACTGTGAAGAAGCCTCACAACAGTTTATAATACACAACGCCAAGATGGAGGTTTATTGCAAAACATAATGCTGTTAAATTATTTTGGGCAAAGCTGTGAGTACGCGAGACAGCAGATCATTGCTTTGGTTATCTTTGTGTCAATCATCACATTTTCGAGAGTGAGTCTTGTTCCATACAGACATGTAACAAACATTTAGGGGATTCACTACTGGTTGTCACTCCCGAAAGTTTGCAGTGTGTATGAGACCATTATAAAGTCTTGCTGATGCGTTATTGTGTTCTGATGTGAAAACATCTTTATGTTAAAAATCTATAACTGTCCTAACACCGTAAATATCTTTAAGAAAATACATTTTGTAGTGTATGTACAGGGCAGCCATTTTCTGTACAGTATACATTTGTGTGGGCAACATATTTTGGCAGCAGGTGTACAGTTACAGTGAAAAATTCTGGCAGTGGGCCACCTCTTTCATGCCCATGTTTGTGTTGGAGTGCATCTGTATTCACTCCTCTATTGGAGACCTTTGATCTTCTCAGAGGTAACATTACTGTATGAGACAAGGAAAATACCCATGGGTTTGACCTCTAGAGTTCATCTCTTCCTGCTTGGTCTATTTGGCACATAGAAAAATGCTCATATGAATGAAACAGCCTATTGCCTAAAGAACTGGTTGCCTGTGCTGAGACTAAATAACGGAGAAAAAAACGTACTGGCCAGCGGTAATAGAGGCGGGCTTGTGTATTCCAGATCTCAATTCTCCAAGTGGAAGTGAATCCGGTTTTAAAGGGCTTACTTGACATCAAATGCAAACAAATGTCCTGTGACCCCTTGTAGGAGTTTTGGAACTAACTTGGTACAGCTGGGGGAAATGAAGTGCAGCAGTCAGAAGACTTATGGGAAAAGACTATGCCCGCGGAAAAGCAGTACACTGTTTGCTCTCTGCTTTACTCCTGCTTAGTGAGCCTGGGGATCATTTAACCATGCCATAGCTCATTGAATTATACACTTCATATTTACAGCATTTCTAAGTTTTGGACAAAGGCCATGCAGAAGCATTTTGGGGAGCTTTTAAGTATGCATAAAGTTTGCATGTTATATTTTTAAATAGCAGACTGAATATTTTGTTGCTATATTGATTAACATTTGAAATAAGCAAAAAAACATTTTGTTTGCAAACCATCCAGAATCTATCTCGACCAGATGCTAAAGTGGTTTTGTATTCTCCGGTATTGTGTTCACTGTCAGAAAAATATTATAAAAAAGATGTCAAGCTGTCCCTCGGGCAGTACCCTTTAAAAAAAGTCCTAATATGTACCATTTAGGTACAGATATGTATACATTTCGTACTATTTTGAACTTTTAAGGTACTCATTTGCACTCTATTGGTACCCCTGAGGTACTAATATGACCTCATAGGTACAAAGGTGTACTGTCCCACACTACTGAAAAATCCTGCCAAGACCAGCATAAGCTGGTCAGCTGGTTTTAGTTGGTCTCCCAACTTGGTTTTAGCTGGTGTAGCAGGATGGTCTAGCTGGGAAGACCAGCTTGGACCAGCTTAAACCAGCCACTGCCACCTTAAACCAGTTAAAACCAGCTACCAGTTTATGTTGGTCGTAGCTGGATTTTTCAGTAACAATCTTTGACAATTTTTTTCTGACAGTGTTTAAATGAAGTCAATGTCATCCTTCTAAGAGCAAAACATCATGACAACAGTTTTGCGTCAAATTATGATCAAATAATGGAGAAGAGTGTTATAGTCTGGCATGTTTCCAGATGTGCGGTGTAGTCTGCATTTAAAGTGAGCGTGGTTTATGGTTCACAGCAAAGTGATGTTTTATAGGGGTGGTCCTGGGAATTGTTCTGTGCAAATTGCACTCAGCACTGATTTTGTGGGCACCTTTGCGACATTACTTGATTTGCATAATTCCTTTAGTGAATCGGATGCTAAAACAATGCGGATAGCACATCTGAAAAGCTATCAGTGGCCGCAATTCATTCATAAGCAATGAGGTATGAGAGGATGTGCTTGCAATGTTAATTAATTGTTTTGGCAACACTTTAAAATAAAGTAGTATTTGTTAATATTATAAGGCATTAGGTAACATGAACTAACAATGAAGAATACTTCAACATCATCTATTAATCTTACCGTAGTTCATGTTAAAATGCTCTAAAAAAATGCTGACTTATTTAATATTTTTTAACAAATTAGAATGTATTTTGCTGCAAAACCCTATACGTAAAAATCTCCACTTCTAAAAAAAGTCTCCAGTCACTCTTCACTCTGAACAAACGTAAAAGGCTCAAAAATTCAGTCAATATCCTAATATATTCCTCTTAACTGGGTATAAAACTCTTTTAACTTGGTAAAAAAACTAATTTAATATACTTCTTCTGTGCACTTTGCTGAAAAATCGATGTTTAACGGATTCTGCCAACAAAGTGGTACTTTTGAATGGCCTGAGGCTGGGATTAAGCGGATTTTAAGCAAAAGTATTTAATGAAAGTATAATAAGTGCCTAAAGCAGTGTCCAACATGGTGCCCGCAGAGAGTCCCTGAGTTGCCTCCCCCCAAAGCACATTGTATAAATAGCCTCAATTTTAATATTTGAAGAGTTCCAAAAAGTAATAAATCCATTTTGACTCATTTCTGTAAAAATGTGTTTTCTATATCAAGAAAGTGACCAGATGAAAACCACTATTTTCTGTTACAAACTTTCACATAGCATCTTTAGGTAATAAAAATATAAAAATTCAAATCCATAATTTTAATTTTCAATATTTTTTCCGCAAAATGCAATAAATCCATGACAAGTTTTTTTTTCAAAATGCTATAAATCTATTGAATCAATATATAAATGTGCATTCATCTTTGCCATGTTATATTCATTTAGTTGACTAATGATATACACTGATAAATAAATAAACAATAATGTCATTAATCAAAACACTTACTTTGTCATATTAAAAACACTGTCATTGCTGCTGTCATCCTTGGGACGTCGTCGCTTAACTTTTTAGACAGCGATCAGCTGTAAAATGTTTTGGTCCTGCTCGATTTTCGTTGACTTCAAGTAAAATAATGAAAATTATTTCATAAGATCCTCTGGGGTCAATGTGTTAGCATGAAAAAAGCTTGATGATGCCGTGTAAGAACAAAAAACAGCCGGCATTTTCCTTCGCCCGAGTGCCTCTCAAGTAAATTATTAGATTTTGATTGCTTATTTCTTCCCCGCCACAGAAAACCACCACAGGTTTGCCATCAAAAGTAAAAAAAATTGTTTTTTGTTTGTTTGTTGATCACGAAGTACAAAGTAGATGAGGAAAACTAGGATTCTGTGTGTACTCAAGGCGCCGCCATTGTTGTTTACAATGCGTGGAAGTTTGCGCTGTGATTGTTTGAGTGGATTTATTGCATTCTGCAGAGAAGTAGGACTGCCGTTTATCGTGTTTTGGAAAAAAAGGGAGAAAAGATGACAGAAGCCCCCAAGATTGTTTTATTCATTGTGGTAGCCCTTGCTCACAAAAAGGTTGGAGACCCCTGGCCTAGAGCATTCGGTCAATGTCATTATCTCATTTTTGATGGAGGTGACATTTAGCGACTTTTGCATCTAAGCTTTTCATTTATTTATTTATTTTTCATTCTTTGAAGTGCCATCTTTCTGGCTAGAGGATAGAGACCCCGACATAAAAGTATTGCGAATAACCGTGAATCTCAGAAATACCAATCTGCTGTAGGTGTCATGCCACATTAAGGTAAACGTTTCAGACTATAGCTGTTTCTGTGTTGTTCATCTTAGCATGGCTGGAACTCTCTATTGTTGCAAAACCGTTTATTCAGTTGCAGCTTCATTCCTTTATGTTACATTCGAGAGTGTGAGATTACATCAGCACTGATGTGCTCTGCATACGGCACCAGCTGGTCAATGCTGAAGTAAAGGTTGGAAAAAAGCCAGCACCAGGTGAGAAAGCCCGGGCCGAGCCCCTCCGAACAGCGGCGCCTGCCCACGCAGCTACAGTAAAGCACCTGCTTGCTCTGCAGCTGATGGCCATAATAGAGAGATACTGTATGCTGATGACTCATCTAGTGGCATTCAGGCCGTGTGCATCCAGTGCCCACAGCCAGAAACAAATATGCTTGTTTTTCTTTCATTTGGAAGGGAATTCACTTACGATTCCTCCCCAAATGGTTTGAGCTCTTTTGAGTCATTCTTGGTTTTCTGCTACGCATGCCAGATATCCGTTGTTGTGTTTTCTCAAGGTCTCGCTTTTGAGATCTCTGGCAGGTTAGGACAATTAGACAGTAAATATGGGGGTATTTAAACACTGTTCTGCTCATCACTTCATGTTATTAGTAATCTCAGCCTTGGCTCATGTGGATGATTATATTACATAATACCTGTTGTTACTGCCCGCTCTAAGTGCATTTGATTAAATTGCTGCGTGTATGGACGACGTGTGTGCCTGGCGGTTGCCATGCAGCAGCTCTGAACTGAAAGCAGTAAGCTCTCGCCGGCTCTCATCTGAATTACCTGTCCACATTGATTAGAGGGACTATGCGTGAATAGGATCTTAGATTTTCTAGCCTTCAGTATTAAGATAAGCTTCACTATAGCTGTGTAAGCTACACCCTGTTGACTCTCCTTCATAGTGCTTTGTGAGTGGTACTGTCTAGGTCTGAAGCTTTGGGCCCTTTAGACTCATACATCAACAAGAGTCTTGAAGGATTAGACTAACTATCGATGATTTCTGTGCTTCACGCCAGCCTTTATTGTTGTGGTCCACTTAGTCATCACCACCGTTTCCTCAAATCCTCACCTGGCTCACACAATCTCTCATAACCAGCATGATTGAATACCTGCCCATTAGAAGACAAATCTGGGTGTAGGCTTTGATTTTTTGTTTGTTGTTTGTCAGATACAAGCCTGATATCATAAAAGCCAAAGCAAGACTTATCGTCATAGTTTTCAATGCTAGATTGTGTGAAACACATCTCACGTCGCGTCACAATTGACAAGTGTTGACTGGGCCATCAATCGCATCACATTCTGACATTGACATGCATAATTAAATTGGTCCTGCAAAATATGAATTGATCGCTTTTTAAAATGAACTTTTGAAAGTATGACCATAATATAAAGCTGAATAACAGAATACTTATGTTAAATATAACATGAGTAAATTTGTATACATTTACAATTTTTTGTTTTCTGTATCTCTCTCACATTCAGATCTTCTTTAGAGGCTAATGTTTATTGCAAAGTAAATTTCCCGTTGGCGAGCATGTCAAACTAAATGATCAAAGACTGTTGATTTTGCTTGCAACAAAATAAAACTTTCATGGCTCCAAAAAATGCTATTAAATAGTAAAATGTGGGCCATAATCATACAGTTTGCTCTGGACTGTATAAGAGATAGCTGGTCTTTTCATTTCTACTAATTATTTTTCTTATAATGTATTTACATTTTAGAAACAATAGTATAAGGAGTGTTGTTAAGAAGGAGTTACTTTAGCTTACAAAGTTACTTGAAGGCGCTCTAAGTGAATTCACGCGTTGTAGGTCATAATTTTTTTGTTTCATACAGTAAACATCTCCTCACTATCTGCTAGCTGCCTGTCCCCTCAACACACTGTAAAAACACAGTCTCTGTAGACAGCCCAGGCTCCACAAACTGGAAAAAAAAAAAAACAAAGTGGCCAAACCTACCACCACGAAACATAAAAAAGTGTTTCAGCCAATAAACGACAAGAAGGATTTGGGAGTGGGGGTTGGGCATGTTTATGACTCTTTCAGAAAGCATGAAAGGGAGGGGGAGGAGTTATTACGTCAACAATTAGTGATGTCACACAGATTCGCTTAGAGAGCCTTTTAGCCCAGCTAGCTGTTTAAACAGAGCCCAAACGTCTAGGCAAATGTTGGGTTGTCAGTGAAAATTTAATAAGTAGTGTCTAAATATAGCCTAAAAATAAATGAAATTAAATAAATTTAATAAAACCAAACCAAACATCTTGTAATCACTGTTGACTTTGCTTACATATCATACAACTAACAAATTATTTTGGCAAAAACTACATTTAACCAAATTCAAGTGTGTTAGTCATAGCTGGACTATTACTAGAGATGCAACAATATCATTTTTTTGCACTGATACCGATAGCCGATTATTCCTACCAATATCTGATGCCTGCATTAACTAAATTCTGAAAATGTAATTTTCTGAATGTTTTTCATTCATATAATGTTGGGGAAAGTTACTTTTAAAATTAATGCATTACAAGATTAAGTTACCCTAAAAAGTAACTAATGGCATTACTTAGTTACTTTTCATGGAAAGTAATCCTTATGTTACTTTTTAGTTACTTTTGCGTTACTTTTTCTTACTTTGGCTGAGGGTTGATCTCTTTCTTTTCAGAGAAGTTCTGCATTCAGAAATTATATATTTCCATTGCAAAAATGTCAAGCTCTGGCCTATCATCTCCGTTTCTGACTCAAACTGCTACCGGTGAGGCGTGCACGCATAGGGTGCGTAATTCTATGTGACTATGTTCAGTTTAATTTGGTACATCATTTTTTTAAATCTAATTAATTAAACAGAAAAGTAACTTGCATTACTTAAAAAAAAAAGTAACTCAAATATTATTGTGTACTTTTAAAAAGTAATGTGTTACGTTACTTCAGAAAAGTAATATTATTACATAATGTACGTACTTGTAATGCCTTACCCCACAACACTGATGACCATTAATATTGAACATTAAACCAGTGATGTTTCTTTATATAGAGCTCAAATTCATTGCATTTTATGTACTTTTTTGATTGGCCATATATTTTGGCCATGACTATCGGCCATAACACCGAGTATTGGCCGATATATCAGTGCATCTCTAATAATGATGGCTGTTGCTCTCCGGGAGGAAAGAGGAAAGCTACACACACTTTATACATATACTTTATTATACTGTGTCAGTGAAACTTTTGCCATTTTGGCTGATGTGTTTTTTCTATGCTCCAACTTTACATTAAAGGTGCAATGTGGGACTTTTATAAGGATCTCTTGAAAGAAATTCAATATAATATACATAACTATATTATCAGTGATGTATAAAGACCTTACATAAGTCACCATCATGTTTCTACAGTAGCCCTAAATGGACAAACATTTCTACAGAGCGCATTTTGTCCCTAAATTGTCTCAGACAAAGACATGTCTTACCTGTTGCAACTACCGTAGCTTCACTATGCGTTTTAAACTGAGCTGTTGGTTGCAATTCGCAATCCCACCGCTAGATGCCTCTAAAAAACCCAAACTGGGTTAAACCACCAAAAGGAGTGTATCATTGGTTTAATGAGATAATGGTGGTTTACATACAGTAGAGTCTGGCTAATGTGTAATTGATGTGATCCTATTCTACGCTATCCTGCTATTCCTCATATTCTCTATTTTGTTATCTTTCTCCATACACTTTCCATGTTTTGCACATGATTACTTCAGTCAAGCCCATCCATATTTGAGCAATCCCACAGTGGGTGGTATTCTAGCGCCATATTTCTGCTCTCATAAAATAAGTAGGCACTGGAAGAGACTGAGTGGGTTTAAACATGCGTATGACAGTGTGGCCACTGGAGGCAGATGGCAGGAAGAACATCACCGCTCTATTTCACATTCTCTCAGGAGGAGAGGAGTCAATGCTTTTGTTCTCCATCCTCTTCCTGCTAATCAGAGGCCTGCAGTGGCCACTTCTTCCGCTATTATTCTCTGCCTATAACCCACGCGTTCCCACCGGGCTTCGACTGAGAGGTTTATTGTCTGTCTTCAAACTTGGCACAGTGAAATTAAAGTGTCGTTTTAAAGTGGTTTTGTTACTGCACTTATCGCTTCTTAATCCCTGGATAATCCCATCGTTTTCCCCCTGCCAGTCCAGCGAGGGTTTGTCGTCTTGGGCTATTCGGTTGTTCATCTTTCGCGCCAGACCCTCCTTAAGTAGGAACCTTGATTTGCAGGCATATGTTTGTATTAAATCAGGGCGGGAGGGTCATACTGTCAGTGTTTTTTTTTCGTTTCCAGGGTGACCGAATGTCCCTGAAGAATACACCGAGATTCATGAGGGCTGCGGATAACAGCTTCTTAATTGGATTCATTTAGCGTGATCACCGTCCTCATTAGCGTCATTTGTGCATAGCGATGTCGACTCATTCTTTCATTGCTGTGACTGCACGTACCCTTCCCTCCGGAAATATACAATTATCTCTCGTAAATTAATTCCAGCCTCACGCCGAAGCGTGCCTGACCGCAAACCAGTGCATGGACATGGCGACCGGTGCCACCCTCTCTCGGCTCGCCGTTTAATTGCGCCTGGCAACGCGCACACATGAGCTGGTTTATCTCTCGCTCGCATACACATACATCTAGGTCAGGTTCAAAACATATGGCTCTTCTCAGGTTCATTTGCCTCTAATCCCCGTAATCCATTATTTGTCATGCTCCAAGTGCAGGGTTTGTATTGGAAGTTTAGGGGGAAATGAGGGTCAGGGCAGGTCTGGGAACAGTGCTGGAGGCCTCAGGGGCTTCAGCTATCTGATCAGAGATGACAGAATCTTTTGCACGTACCTCCTAGCCTGAGATCGACTCCCTGGGGCTGTCACTGCTACTCTTAAGGCATAACTTACTCACTGTGATGTGCTTGCCCTGTTCTGTTTAAAACTGTCTAAGGCTATGACTCTATGTCAGTCTTGGCTTTTTATAAGCGCATATGTGATGGAGGGAAATGTGATTCCTTTAATAAAACCACTCGACTGGTTGTGCCGTATTGCATTACTGCATGGTCTTCTCGAGAGTGAAGTCAAGGGGTACCGTCAACTGTGTAGTTACCATAATTTATTAAAATATCTTCTTTTATGTTCAACAGAATAAAGAAACTTATGCAGGTTTAGAACAATATGAAGGTGGGTAAATGATGACAGAATTTTCATTTTGGGGTGAACTTTCCCTTTAACTCTTTCCCCGCCATTGACGAGATATCTCGTCAATTAAGAGAAAACGCTTCCCCGCCAATGACGAGATTTTCCGTCTTCCCGCAATACCGCTATTATCCACCAACTTTTTAAACCCGGAAGTATTGCCCTGTGGCAAGCTGCTGCATGTCCGTGTCTGTTTTAAAGATCGCTCTGAATGGGATCGCTATGAAAAGTCCGTCACAAACATGGAATTATCTCTGCTTTTTGCTCAAAATGTGGTGTTTTTGCAGAAACCTACCCATATTCAAAAGCTGATTTCAAAAGAACTACTCAAGGTAGGATGAAACGTTTTTTTTTTGTTTGAAAGCAGAGGGTCTGTTCTTTCATTTGGTATATTGTATGTTTATATATCTGAAGAAGAACATTTTCTGGAAGGCATTAAACTTTGGTGAAAATCATGAAAAACGCTGGCGCTGGCTGGCAACTTTTTTAAAAAATGCTGGCGGTGAAAGAGTTAAGAACGTCTTTATTTAAAGGAATAGTAAATTTTCTTAAAAAAAACAATCAGGATAATTTACTCACCACCATGCCATCCAAAATGTTGATGTCTTTCTTTGTTCAGTCGAGAAGAAATTATGTTTTTTGAGGAAAACATTCCAAGATTTTTCTAATTTTAATGGACTTTAATGGACCCCAACACTTAACAGTTTTAATGCAGTTTAAAATTGGACTCAGTCTAAGGACTCTAAACTATCTCAAACGAGGCATTAGGGTCTTATCTAGCGAAACGATTGTCATTTTTTGCAGAAAAAATAAAAAATATGCACTTTTAAACCACAACTTCTTGTCTTTTTCTTCTGGCTTTGTGATGAGCCAGCGCGACCTCATGTAATTGCGTAATGATGTTGAAAGGTCACGTGTTACATGAAACGCACATTTGTGTACCATTTTAAACAATAAACTGACACAAAGACATTAATTATTATAATTCGACATACAACAACGTCGGATCGGTCCTCTTTCTCCACATTTGTAAACACTGGGGAGTAGTTTTGATACGTCATCCGTGACCTCTTGACGTGATGACGTATTACGTGAGGTCGCGCTGGGGCGCCACACGACCGGAGGAAAACGAGAAGTCGTGGTCCAAAAGCGCACATTTCCATTTTTCCTGCCAAAAATGACAACCGCTTCGCTAGACAAGACCCTTATGCCTCGTTTGAGATCGTTTAGAGTCCTTTGAAACTGCAATTTTAAACTGCATGAAAACTGTTAAGTGTTGGGGTCCATTAAAGTCCATTAAAATGAGAAAAATCCTGGAAAAAAATATAATTTCTTCTCGACTGAACAAAGAAAGACATCAACATTTTGGATGACACGGTGGTAAGCAAACCATCTGGATTTTTTTTAAGAAAATGGACTAATCCTTTAAACCATGATATCATTTGCATTTTGTTACAAGCATTGCTACATGTAGTTAGTAACTCATTCTGAAGTAAGGATATTGCAGCCATGTACTCAGTTCTTTTAAAATAGGTATTGATTCCTATAGCCAGATACATCATTGGAATGATGTCTTGTATGTTGTAAAAGATAATATGAGAGCAAGTGTGTGTGATGTGCAAGCTGTGTGTGATTTACACAGTACAGCGTGAAGCAGGCCCAGCTGAGAGCTGCGATGAGAGGACGCAAGAGCTCTTTGCTGTTAGCAAACACCCTATCCTGTCCCTGCTGGCACAGACTCATGTCAGCGCAAAGTTCCTGTCTGACTGTGTCGCACAGTTGATTTTAACGCCCTGCGCTGTTTACACCAGGATGAGTGAGATGGGGGATTTGGAGCACAGTACACAAATAAGACCATAACTCAACCGAGCCGCAGTCCGGGCATTTTCTTTACATGCGCGATTCAACGACTGTTAAATCCACAGCCCCTTTCAAGACTCGAGTCGGGTCCCCGTAGCTGCAGAAGCAACAGTCAATCACACCGGGGGCATCAGACATCTCTTGGTATCTCTCCATTCAGAGCATTATTTTGACAGACATCTGTCAGACAAGCGCGTATCAGCGGAGTGACACAAGGGTAATTTGCTACCTTACGTTCCAGCTGCTTAATGGAATCGAGAGGCAGGAGATCAAACTGAGAGGGAGAGACACTTTACTCATTGGCACTGTTTGAACTCAGCACCACCTTACTGTTTACCTGCAAACTGGGAATAACATGCTGCTCTCTGCTCGCTATTACAGTACACTGAGAGAAAAATGTGAAGTGCTTTCTTGAAAGCAAAGGTTGTTGTATGGTTTAATAAAGATCCTTTAACATTCACAGAAGGTTTCTGTTGTATGAGGTTCTTTGTAGACTATAAAAAAGGTAAGACAATTTGGGGAACCAAAAATGGTTCTTCTATGGCATTACTGTGACGAACCCTTTATTTTGAATTATAAAACGGTTAGTTCCAATTCTTGATTCTGATTGGTCAATAGGTGTGCTTTATTCGCAATAAAACACTGCTATGACCGCTTCACCCAACGGTTCTATTTAATATCACTGCGCCCTTAGCAACACCCTTAGCAACACATAAACATATAATGAGACAAAGTCTGAGAACAGTTTGTTGTTTTTATTTGAACTTTCATGTTGTTTTTCGCAGTCAGGGACTATTTTTTCTAGCGGAAGGAATGCTTTTATTAATTTAACTTCATGAAAGTTGCACTAATATTTTTTTTACTTTAATATTGTGTGGTAACCGTTTTATAAAAGCAATAAGGTACTCGAGGCAAGTGCTTCGCGTCGTGCCTAACAACGCCCTTCAGCCGTTACTTATTCACGATACAGCACAGCCTCTCGTACCTTATTGCTTACATAAAAGTGTTTGGCTAAGTATACAGTATATGGAGACATGCTTCTACAGTATTATACAACTTGGAAAAGGCCTCTTATTTTATTAAAGGCAAATTGAATACTACATCATAGTGTCATTCTAGATAACTGTGTGTTGCCAACTTTAAGGTTCCAATGATTTGAGAGCCTTTTTCTGTTCCTGCATTTACAAAAGTCAGGTATGTGGAAATGATTTTTGACTGTAGTGTAGAAACTTTCTCAGACCTGATCCTGAACTGTGAGCCAGACCACATTACCCAAAATCAGTACCTGACTGTGTCTAAATCCAGGCAGCCATGTTACAGTATCCGGCGTGTAGTTTCTGGGTATACAAACGTCTAGACTGTATAGTGTATTATCTTAGTTTTTGTAAAGGGTAACTTTTAGAAAGGATCTCTTGACAGAAATGCTATATATAATATTCATAACTATATTATCAGTGATGTATAAAGACCTTATAATGAACTGTATTGTTTTTATTACCTTAGAATGAGACATTTTTATCTACATACACAACAGGTCCCCAAACATAAAAGTTGCTGTCATGTGTTTCTACAGTATCCTTAAACAGACAAAACAATAACAGCTGACGTCACTCACATCTCAAACTTGTTTTCCGCCATTTTGAGTACCTGAAGTGTCGCCAAAGAACTAGAAGCTATGCCTTAAATATGTTGCAAGCATAAAAATCGCTATTTTTACAGCACTAAGAAGGCTCGAAACATCATACATTGCTCAAAGTATCACCTGTGTCTCTACACGTGAATGTGAGCATTGAGAACATAGTACAGAGAGTTTACTAAAAAGAAGGTTTTGACTTTGGTTGTTTTGGTGTCCGCTTGGTTTCCAGTCAAGATGTATCGATCTTCGAATGCGACGTAAGGAGGGACGAAAGTAAAGATGGATAGCTCCTAAAGCATAGTTTTAAATGCATGGATAATTCGTTGTTTTGTCGAAAGTGAAAAACAATATTGACCTTCTAGTTGAAAAAGGAGCCTCATATGAGATTCATTCATTCGCATTTAAAAATCGATTCTTTACATCTGGCAAAGATGGCGAGCGGACACCATAACAGCCAAAGTCAGTTGTATAAAACCTTTCTTTTTAGTAAAGTCTGTGTACACAAACAATATGTTCTCAATGCTCGCGTTCATGTGTAGAGACACAGGTGATACTTCAAGCAAAGTTTCATGTTGTGTCGTGCCTTTAGTGTTGTAAAAATAGTGGTAGTTTGGTAGCAGCGGACAGCGACTGGAAGAACGCATCAGGGATCGAGTAGGCATCACACCTTAACCAAGATATATTTTTTTAAAGTAGCATTTCTTTTCATGGCAGTCGAGGTGCAAAATGTTGTCTTCAGTAGTCGTTTCCCATATCCGTAAAATACGTAAGACAGTAAAAGATAAGAAATCCGTAAATCGTAGCAAGCTAGCCAATGCTTGTCAGTAGCCTACTGGTATTTGGTAGGTACTCAAGATGGCGGCAGGCAACTGGAAAGACGTAAAAGGTCACATGACTGATATTCATCAGTAGAGTGCATTTCGTCCCTATGTTGTCTCAGATGGCAACATGTTTGTCTTGCGCTACCGTAGCTTCTCATTGCGTTTTGAAATTGATGTTGGTTGCAATTCACAATATCAGCACTAGATGCTCTTAAAAAACCCACATTTCACATACATTTCATGTAAACGCAAGTGATGATTAGACTGTTGCTAGTGATGCATGCCAGGCATGTCTTAAGGAAGGGGGGACTGTGGTGACTTTGCAAAGTTTGAAAGTCTTTGTTTTGGAAGAAAAAGCTGAGCTGACAAATCTTTTGTTCATTCAAACCGCAACATCGCCATAGGACTTATCAGTTAAAAAGGCAGATGTCCTTTGTTGTTCTCAAAAGGCTCCCCTGCGTTACATCATGTACTGTATATACTATTGTGCCCAATGAAAAAGAAAGAGACCCATAGCAAAAAGAAGCAAGAGAGAAATAAATGCATGAACATCACCCCAAGCATTTTAAGAAGGTCTGCTGTTCATTTTTTTAAGAGATACAGGCCTTTGGACAGGCTTATGGTAAAATTTTGTTTTCAAATATACCTATATCAAATTAATTTAATACTTTATCATTTTTGCATGCAAATTTTTGGCAATAATATTTGGCAGTTTATTCTGCATAATGCAAGGTCAACATAAAATGAGATTTCGCAAATTCTTAATTCGTATTCCTGGATTAGAGTGACTGTATGTGATGCCCACTTTTACACCCCAAATAAACAACGCTCAGTATCACTCTGAAATACATCAGGTTACCGAAATAAAATGCAATGTAAATGGATTTTAACGTCGACTTTAAATGAGATGTAAATGAAGGGATGCATCAGCTATAAAAGTTCAAGAAGAAAAATAGCAGAGATCCAATCCATTTCTAACAGCCAACGACGAAGATAACTTGAAGGGGACATTTAAAGCATCATTAGTCGGGTGTGTAAATTTCAAACTTATTTACTGACTGAAGGCATGGAAAACTAATTAAATGAAAGACACTGAACGGGCGCTCATTAGGCAAGCGAGCCATTTGGGCGTGCAAGCGTCCTGCTGGCTCCTACTGGAATAGCTCGCTCGTGGATTCATTGTTCTAATGAAGTTGGCAAAAGCCACCCGGTGCCAGTATAGTGACAAATCACTGTCAGGCTCCCACCAAGTGAGACATTCTCAAAGCAAACAATAAAAAGTCAAACACATTCATTACTGAAGGCACCAATGTGACAGGATATCACTGATTCCCATTAGATCTAGAGGAAAAATGGGCGTGTGTGGTGCTCCAAAATCCATCAAAAATGTTATACTCTGACAAAGGAAGGCTTATATACTGTACTGTATAAACTAAATTTGAAGTAGTCTGTTTCATGTTTTTTACAACGCAATTTCATGGCAATTCATACATATTGTAGGAGGTGACTAATTCTTATTCATTCAGAGTTAGGGGTGGGGTTTCATTATTGAATTTTTAAAATAGCTATATGTTTTCTGTACGATTCACTTTGTACGAATTTATACGAATTTGCCAATTCATAAAATACGTATGAATTCCTGTCAGATCGGTCTGGTTTTTGTATTCTGATCTGTTCCATGCACAAATTTTGAGTATTTTGAGATTTGTTACAATAATTATTTAAAAAATATATATATGTTACAGAACTCTCTGTGAGCATTTATGTATGGTAAGTAGAGGAAAGTGTGTACTGTATAATATCAGTACAATACAGTACAATATACAGTAGTACAATACAAAACCACACATGCAGTAGGGTAACATTTAATGTAAATCACAAAATAACTGCTTTTTTTAAGATTTATTTGTTTTAAGAATAATGTTAATTGTAAAACTTTGTTACATAAGGGTATATTTTTCGTCTTCGACTTTGGCAGGAGAAATCCTCAAAGTCATACATAGCAATAACGAAATGAAATCTCGGTTTTATGACAGCTGGCAGCCGAATGGAGATAATGATACCATCTAATACTCGACTCTGCCTTGTGTGCTACCTTCAAAAGCTTTCGGTGTATCGAAATAACATCACGTCACATGAGACAGATTTCTAAACCTGTGTCTAACCCACAGGAGCTGTCTGGGTGATTGACCTGTCCCCATATGTGCACAAATGACTTCTCCATTTCCTGGCTTCTTTTGTGCTCTACTTCGGACCGTACCCTTTGGCATCTGTATCGCATGGATTTTCTGGGAGCATTCCTGATAGAATGTAATTTCATGTACAATGAGCTGTGGCTCTTCATCAAACGCCAGAGTTCAAAGGCACGCTGGAGGACAAAGTTTCTAAGTTCATTTGCTGATGCCATTTGAAAGGCTCTCTCTTAAAATGGAGAAATCAATAGTGGTATTAAATCCTTAGAGCTGGAGAGAGACAGATCCTTCACTGTGATCTTGCATCACAAGCAATCTGGCTGCCATTCAAGTCTTATCTAAAGCCATATAGTGCAGAGGACCTAACGCCATACTTCACAGTAGCCGTGCAACACCGCTTTCGCTGGCTGTATCTGAAATCGGTCCAAGTCTGTTGGAGAGAAGGGGGTCTTTGTCACCATGAGATGTGTGATGTTAAACAGCATGACTGTGGAAGCGCTGAGCTTCATACAGTAACGCACCAAGGTGCACACAGTCTCTACCATGGCTTTTAAAGACTCAATGAATAATATATATTGTGCAAAAACATTCGGATTACTCAAGAGCAAAGACAAATAGCTTTTAAGTTCCATGTGATATGACTTGCTCATATAAATAATTCATTCTCTGAGAGATTCATTCTGACAAATGTTATGTTCCAAGTACACTACACAGGTATGGGCCTGCTTGTGCCTTTTTCTGCCACTACAGGTATAAGTGAAAATTTACTTTTTTCTGATGATGAGACTTGAGATGCAGTGGCGGTCGGTGACTTCTTTTTTCGAGGGAGCTCGATGTGAAGTTCGTCACAACGTGTATGTATCCAATCATGTGTGTGGTTCGTAATTTCAAAATATGTGTTCTGCACATCGAGTGATCCTATGTGCATCACGTGTCTTATCAAAATAAGGGTTTATGATAAAAGAGACCCTCGCGTTTGCCAGATACTCGCATAATCCCTTTTATCATAAACGGTTTTGATGCGTGTGCAGCAGGCACTTATTTTGAAAAAACACGCGATGCACATGGTTCACATGATGCAACAAACACATATTTTGAAAACACAAGCAACACAGATGACACTCCGAACACACATTTTGAATTTGAACCCCTCGGATGAGCAGTTACGAGCCGCCAGTGTTGAGATGAGTGTTTCATGCATTAAACAAAAATGTAATAGGTAAGATCTGTTTTGGAATAGGAAATTGTGCAGATTTTGTTTAAAAATTATCACTTTAAGAAAAAATTGTACTAAAGCTGTCAGTAGCTGGGTTTTCATCCAAACGTGAAGTGAATCTTTTTAAAATTCAAAGAAAAGTGAATTGCGTTTCCATCAAGTTGGTGATGGTGGTGGTATTGCTAACCTAGTAACCAACAGTAAACAAAACAAGGCACGCTTGGAAAATGGAGACAGGCCTGCATGTAGTCAAGATGGGGCAAGTTCATTTATTATTCATTGCAGCTTGTAATTGCCAATCTGAATGTTGTGCACAAAAGAAGGAATGCAGAATTTTTGATGAAGGGACTAGCAGCAAGAGCATTGCGATGACGTCGAGCCCCATATATGGAAAAGACAATGACAGCTGATACAGCTATGGTTAGTTCTGTGGGAATTACTACGTCAGAATTAATTCGGCAAATTTGCTTCCATCTCCCATTATTTCGCATTTACCCTTTATCCCTTAAATCAAAAACCACCTTAAGCGAGCGTAAAAACTTTTTTGCGAATTAAGGGATTTTAACCAAAGTTTGACGTTTCCATAACTTGTTTTTGATGCAATACTTCAAAATGCGCATATAGTCATGGTGATGGAAACAGGCTACTGAGCCGATACGCTTTAAAAAGGTCCTAATATGACCATTTAGTAGGGGTGGGCCACATAACCAAAATCTTCTATCATGATAGGATTCATTTTATATCATGATAACGATATGTATCACGGTACAGTTTTTTATGTTTTAATAAGGGTTTTCGGTTATTAAAATCTTTAATACCATAGAAATGTTCATAATTCTCACAAAAACCTTATACAAGCATAAAAAGAAGATAAAAAGAAACAAAACTCAAGCTCTGTGAGATAACCAGTCAATGGTAAAGGAATGATAATAAATAATAATGCATGTATGTATATATATATTTTATTTAAGGTAGAAAAGTGATTTAGTCAAGAGCAGGGAGAGATTTTCTCGCATATATGTGAGAATTTTGATGCATATATGTATTTAAGGCCAATAAAGCGGGAAAAATGCTCACAAGCTTAATGAGCAGCGGTTGTGAGACTTGCGCGCTCCTTACAAACAGAAAGAGCAGCGGTTGCGCGACTTGCACGCTCCTCACAGACAGAAAGAGCAATTGTTATTTGTGTTTCAATAACTTAAAATAAATTGTTTTAAAACAGCGGTGCTTAAATATGTGTACAAACGTTACGTTTTGGTGACAAAGCGCACAGGAGCGTGACGTGGGCGTGTAACCTCGATAGAGACGATAGTCCAAAATCTTAATTAATGTTAATGTTGTCTACCGGTTTATCACCCACCCCTACCATTTAGGTACAGATATGTATACATTTGGTACCAATATATACTATTATGCACGCTTTAGGTTCAAGGGTACTTTTCGAAAGGATACTTGGCACAGGATGCCTGCAAGCAGGGTCATCATGCACTTAATATTTTTTTTATACATTTTTTATAAAGGCAGCATTAAAGGAGCAATGCTCATAACGGCTTAGCAAGTATTTTTTAAAGATAATTCAAGATATTGCCATAATAGTGTATTAAACTTTAGCTTACAAGGGAACCTAGGATAAAATCTGTAATTTAATACTTTTTTATGAGTGTTTTATTTTTTTTCAGTCTAAATGAGCATGATGCTTCTGCCCGCAAGAGAGCCAAAAAACCCCCCCAGAGATTTGCATACCCATATAAAATTGCATACGAGTAAACATTTGAGAAAATGAGAGTGCAACCAGAGTTAAAAAGAAAACAAAATTGTGTTTCTGCCAATGGCTGATGAATAGCAGTGAGTAGATAAGACAGTCTAATGATGTGTAAATGGCAGAATGACTTTTTGATAAGCGGCGGTTCTGAATACATATTTCACGTGTCACTCTGTGTGGCAGCTGTCCAACCTGCTTTGGTAAAAAGCACATTTGAAGGGAAATAAGCTCCTTACATTCACCCTCACAGATGTACTGCGGTTTCACTGCCCCTCATCACATAACCAACATGGTAAATGAAGAGACATCATGTGACGTGGCTCCCTGTGACTTTGGCTGATGCCCATTTATTCAGTCCGAGTATTTCTCTTTTTTTACACGTGTAATGAATCGCTTTAATAATACAAGGCGCAGAATTACAGACTGAATCTCATGTTGTGAGTGGATCAAGCCTTCGTCTCATCTAAAATGTTTTGTTAGCTGTGAGTCTCGCCTCATCAATCTGTGCTGAAGGATTGATTGGCATGTCATTGCTGTCAGATGGCTAGAGTACTGGGCATGATGGACACGGCGGGAATCCCTGCTGGGCGCTGCTTCTATTGACATAGCCGCCCCATCTAATGAGGAGGACCCAACGTAGATCCACGTAAACAACATGTCGATGGAGAGTGCCGGCCGTAGGGGAGTTGGGGAACGTGCTGTCAACCAACAAGCAATGTAGAATAGTGTTATTTGTCGGGCGACAAGCTATGCGGTTTCACAGCAGCTGAGAAATAGTGTGATTTCTTGGCTCTTGGTTGTTTCAAGGCTCCTTTTCTTGTCACTATAATTATTTTTGTATGATTTTGAAAGGAAACTTGTTCAAAAACAAGGTACGCATTTAAAAGTTTTGGTGTGCACATCCCCTAAGATGAATTTTGTATTGTTGAAAAACAGTATAAAGTTTTTTAATATAAAAAACAACTTAAAATGTAGGAAGCTGCAGATAATTGTATGTAATCAACTGCATGGATCTTCTAAAACATTTGCAATTTGTCCAAAACAATGAAAGCTTTTATGTTGTGCACTTGATGATGTGGCGTTTGAAAAGGTGTTTTGAAAACTTTAATTTGTGATCTGAGAAATGCTCCAAAGATAAACGGTAAAAAACAGATTTGGGGGTCTTTAATACTTTAGATGAATATTTCCTCCAATACTTCCATTGCTTGCAGCAATAGTGTTGCTATTGTTTACAATATTTACAACTGACGCTTTGATGCTAATCTGTTTGAAAAGGGTTTTTAATTTTTCACTTTGTTATATATAATTGAACAAACTTAATGATGTCAGATTTTTTATTTAAAAACATCACATCTAATGCAGTGTTTTCGTGTTTCTTGAGATGTATTCTGTCTGACACAGGCTTAATCGACAAGCGTTAATTGCTCATCCTCCTTTTGGAAGTCTGAAAAATTATATTCATTGTGCCATAATTCATTTCGAGTGATTTAAATGATTTAAATGAAATGAAGTAGCATAGACTGAACGAAATGAAGTAGACTGATTGCCACCAGCAATTACGGTTTATTAAGTAAAACAGAAAATGCAAAGATAAGAGTTAACCTGATAAGGAACACTGTGCCATACACGGTACACCCCCTCCCTTGCACGTGAGTCAGCATTACGTCATTGTAATATGTACATAGACGAACAAATCTGCAGCGTATAAAGTCTCGTACACACTGCAAACTTTCGGGCGTGACAACCGCATTAAAATGTGGGAGTGAATCCCCTAAATGTTTGTTTCATGTCTGTACGGAACAAGACTCACTCCCGAAAATGTGATGATTGACACAAAAAATAACCAATGTTCTGCTGTCTCGCCGTGCTTATCATTCACAGCATTGACCAAAATAATTTAACAGGCTTATGTTTTGCAATAAACCTCCATCTTGGCGTTGTGTATTTTACGCTTTTGTAAGGCTGCTTCACAGCGCGGGGCGCGTGGTCTTGCAGTGTTGCCAGGTCTTCGTCTTTTTTGTACGTAAATACCGTTTTGGCGCTTAAACGTTTATGGCTTTTGGCTCATGAAGCGATTAAGTTTGTGGTGTTAATAAAGTGTGAGGGTTCCAGTCCCAATATTTTGATCTTTGAGGTAAAGCATTTGGATTTATTTTGGTTTTTATATTGGATTTTTCTTGTTCGCTGTTTTTAGTGCAAGATCTGGCAACACTAGTCAGCAATTGCCACGTCATTTTCTGAACCGCACATACAGAAGACTTTTTCCCCTTCTAGGCATTTATTTTTTCAGAAGAGAGACATGTCCTGTTTATTATGAAAGTTTAAACACTTGATTAACTACTAATTGTTCAGTCGGTTATGTACACACTGTGCAAAGAGTCCCGTAAATTACTGAACTGTGTGTGTACAGAACAGGATTAAGCATTAAAAGGTGACGTGACAACCAAATTAATATGCAGTGTGTACGGGACCCATTGCTGCTTGAGTTGTGTCATGGCAGGGTAGCGTGCAAAGCTCTCTGTTGTCTAATGTTTGGCTGCGTTGTGGCTTTATCTGATCCACAAGTGCATTACTAGTTCCTCTAGTTCCCTTTAATGAATCAACTGTGGCAAGACCCGTCAATACCCAGACGTTTACTAATGCCTTAAGTGCAAACACTTCGCAAGTGAATCTTTCCATTATTGAATGTTCTCCCAGTAAACAGCCCAACCAGTCTGCATGACTCCTGCATGCAATTATCCAAGTATCGATCTGGGAATTCCATCAGACTTGGACGTTTTCTGCTGTTTTAAGTACCATATTTTGTTTAGATGGTAGATGCCCTCCTAGAATGCTAACGCAATCAAATTACCCGAAGACGTGTGTAAAAATGTCTGCCCAGTGACCAAACACGAGTTGGACTATGACTCAGGATTCCTTAATTTCTACCTATTAAAGGTGAAGTTTGTAATTTGTGCACCAGTAGCAACACCAAATAGAATTGCAATGTGTTTGTCTAGCCAAGGAGGTCTATAATTTCTGTAGAGAGCTATCCGTTAGCGT
This sequence comes from Misgurnus anguillicaudatus, assembly GCF_027580225.2. Taxonomy (NCBI): domain Eukaryota; kingdom Metazoa; phylum Chordata; class Actinopteri; order Cypriniformes; family Cobitidae; genus Misgurnus; species Misgurnus anguillicaudatus. The sequence continues at coordinate 17,505,802 of NC_073355.2, forward strand.
TCTCATTCATCACTATGGCAGCTCAGTGCTCTGCTGGCACAAGCTTCCAGAAAGTACGCGACCTGCATGCTGCCATCTTTGCTCGTGGGCGCTCGGTTTTACGGGCAGATTTTTTTTGCCGGTCCCCTGAGCCGTAAATGTCATGTGACTTATGGCTTTAACAATTTATTTTGCTATCCTTTGGAGAAGTTTTACGCTTTAATTAGTGGGGTCTTATCCCACCCCCAAACACACACACCCCTATAAAGGATGAGAGAAAAGCTATAGCAACATGTGAGTGTGCGTCCATGTGTGTGCACCAGGCCTCCCATCAGCCATTTAGCTGCACAGGCACAATGTGCTCTGATGGAAACAGGTTCGCAAGGGGCTTAATGAGCAGCCAGCGGATGAGATTCAACACCGGCAAATTGATTTTCCACATTTATCAATGGTGAATTTTTTTTAAATGGGTAGGATTAATGCATGAAAGAGGTGGGAGATGGCTTTCTCTCACGCTATACTCTCAGACCCATAACCTTAGAGATGAGGAGTGAGCATGGTGCCGGTTTACAGCAGGGCGACGGCAGGTGAGAGAAAGCTTGTTAAACACTCACTGGAACGCCTTGCTTTGCAGTTTCACTCCCATCATGCCTCCTGCAGGGAAGAACAAAATGTTCTCCGTGCTAAACAACCAGCCGGGGCCATGTCCTCTCCCCATGAACAAGCTACATTACCACTGTTACTGAGGGTGACCCTGTGCATCTAAAATCTCCTTTTTATAGGTTTTTTAGAGTTTATCTTCCACCCTTCAATGTGAGACTCATAGGCTGGGACACTTTTAAACCTGTTAAAAACTTTACCCCATCCTCTCCAAAGAGCGACCAACTTTAAAGGGGGGCCTTGTGACAAGCTTTTGTGACTTGTTAGAAGCTGTCATACGCATTGAAACAGAAAGCACCCTCGTAAATTGCATTTGACTGACAGCACTGATAGCAAAATGAACTACTGTGTTAATCATAAATTCCTCAATGGCATGCCAAAGTAGTCTTTTGTCATCGGCAGTATTCTCCGTTTGTCAGTCGTGAGGAGAAAAATGTTTAAAATGTGCAAACGTTCTGTCTCCTCCTCTCAATATTATTCCGTGCAGAAGTTGATATTATGAAACGTCAGCGCTAATTTATTAAAAGGCGCTTTATTGTTCTCCGCAGTTGAGCATTGTGCACTTGATGTGAATAGAGTCTGGATGTTCAGATCTTATCATGTAAAAAGATGGTCTCAGCAGCGCAGTGTTATTCAACAGAGCTTTAGTGGTGTTACTCATTGTCTGTGGAATTACCTCAGCTGAATTAGAGTCCAGCCACACTAATGGTCCTGATGACAATACTTATCCCTCATCCATTCCTGGCAGGCTGTCAGTCGGCTGATTGGACACACTGCAGGCCTTCATTTCATTCCCAGGCAGAGATTATCAGAACGATTGATTCGGAGCCGTGCAAAACGAGATGCATTAAGGATTCCCTGCTCTCTGCCCTCACTCAAAGACTGCGGCATGGTTAACTGATGTCTTTCTAAGCCGCGGTAGTGCTAAATGCTTCAGGTGTTCTTCCCTGAATCGGTTTTAGTGGTAGAAATCTTCTGCATCAATGTAATAGTAGTTTAATCAAATTGAATGCAAACTGAACTTTAAAAAATATAGAGTATTTGTAAAGTATTGCTGTAACAAATGTTTATGTAAAATGCAGAAGAAATCGCCATTCAAGTCTACATTTCTCCAGCATCTTTTGCAGATAATTTGCTATGAATTGAACATTCAATCAGCTACCCAACTCCTGTTGCTTTAAAGGTGTATACAAAATTCAAAAGGGCTTATTATCGAAATGTCAAAGCTTCTATTTTCCATACAAAGAAAATTCATGCTGATCCCCGGCTGTCAAATTCATCCATGTTAATTGTTGAAAATGTATAAAGGGAAAACTGGTGCATAGCTCTGACACTAGTCCGTTTCATACATACAGTCTTTACTGGTAATTTACAATTGCAGTTAAAAAGTCATGTGTGAACAGAATCTTTCTGGTAAATCAGTGCTGCCAATTTACCAGTAAGAGAGGTTGTAAGATTACCAGTAATTTACCAGTAAATTACTATGTATGTTTGATATGACTAATGTGCAGACAGTACTGTTGTTGAAGACAGAGGTTCTGTTTGAAGTCGCCTAATGCAATATTGTTTGGTCACGAGCAACTTCGTGACCATCAGCGTTTGCCACTGATGTTAAAACAACGAAATACGGACCGTGAATATGAAGTCATAACCCGCCATTGGTGTCAAAGGTTATAAGTCTCTTCCTGTTTTTTGATATGTGTTTACTCCCTGACGAAGGCTTGTTTGCCGAAACGCATTGGATTTACCATGTCCGTAGTTTTTTATTAGGTTTATTATGACCAAGCCACATCAATAAAGGCTTTTTTACTTTTTTAAGAGAGTGCCTTGGAGTTTTTTTTGTTTGTTATCATAACCCCCCATTGTTTACACGTACAGCACTGAGCTCGCCGCGGGCCACAGGTCACTTCCGCTTTCTCTTTGAGTTTACCAGTATTTTGATAACGGTCTTACTTGTAAAAAGACGGAACGTCACTGCATGTGTGAACAGCACATTTTTGTATTTACTGGTAAATTCATTCTGGTAAATTCATGGTAATTTACCAGAATTACTGTGTGAAAGAGGCTTTAGGCGAATGAATACATACCTATCTTTATTCAATGAATGCACTTTTATCTTTGTACAGCACCTCGTGAATGTGTTAGCATTTAACCTAACCCTATTCATTCCTATGGCTCCAAACCAGAATGAATTCAGACGCCACCAAACTCTTCCATGTTTTCCCTATTTAAAGACTGTTACATAAGTAGCTACACGAGTGAGTGTAGTGGCACAAAATAAAACTTATGTTTGGAGCCATTTTAATGAATGTGGCTAGGCTAAATTCTAACACATTCAAGAAGCACTGTACAAAAATTAAAAGTGTATGCACTGAAAAAAGATAGGTATGTATTATCATCTAAGTTGAGGCAAGAACATAGTAAAATATTGAAAAACAATTGTTCCTTTAAAAGAACAAAATCATCAATTAATAAAGACGCAAAAATAAGCACTCACAGTGTGATCAGGACCGGCATGAAGTATAACACCAAAGGGGCTTATTTTGTGATATTTGATCACATAGTTGCTGGAATATTTAACTAACATCCTTATGTGGAAACTACATAGTGTCTTTCCTACAGAACATATTAAACCGGGATTTAAACATGTGTCCCATTGCACTCTACTGTAAATAAAATCAAATCACAAAATGAAAATGTATCACTAGATAAACAAAACATCTTACACTTTAATAAGATTTTTTACCCTTTGTCTCTATCTCATGAAAAGCACAGAGTGAGCCAGACTTGTGGTGCCAAAAGATGCATGACGCCCCTGGAAATAACAGAATCTAAATTAAAAGCCGCAACCAGTGGCCCATGTTCGCAAACAGGAAAAGCATCTATCTTTGGTTAAGAGGTTATCACAGTAGTTCGCCGTTCCCGGCTACTTGCGCTCTGAGAAACGCAAGTCCCCGAGCAATGCTGGATCACGGAGGACTGGGGAAAATCAGTTTCCCTTTTGTTTTTGGTTTTCTGATTAAACTCTAAAACGCTGCACCTATCCCTTTCAGAACCGTAAGGGAGACCACGGAGGAAATTAAACTTCTGTGTAGCACATTACATACTAAATACGATACGCGGCCATGTTTAATTAATAGCCAGCCGAATATCAAGAGCTGTTTTGATCCAAAAATAGATAGTAGAGCATCAAACTGTGCTCGCTCTCACGTTTATTAGGTAATTGTTGATCTTTAAAGCCTGTGGTTTATCTGTTTGCTGCGTGCTGTGTTATCGGAAAAGTGAATTACGAAAATACACAGGAAATGCTTGTTTCATTAACACTCGAAAGTTTAACACGGAACGAGAAGCTGCTTGTACTTGAAAAATCGGCCTTTGAGGTTTTTGAGCTCAACGGTTAATCAATCCTGTGGTGAACATTGTGCACCGTTTATACTTTTAATACTGTACAGTATGTTTCACTCTTCATGTCACATTGATATACTGCGGTGTGTGTTGGGATGCTCCTTATAATGTTTTCAAGCATGGGCCTTATATAACAGCCTCCTTATATGTTAGCTATGAACGAGCAGATTCACTTTGTCATGCTCCAGAAAACAATCCTCGATTACTTATTTATCATGGGCTGAATACGTTTCATAGCTCTATATGCTCTGAATAGACAGTGCTCACAGCCATGACCAAACTCAAGAACCTGTTTTGATGAACGGGCCTGTTCATCGTTCCACCCTACATACTCGGTATAATAACTAATTACTGTCTGTGTCACTCAAGATATCTTCCATAGATTAGGCACAAAAGTCATTACAGAGCTTAAGTTGCCTCTATACGAGCTCTGTTGTTGTATAATCCTTTGGGTCGTACATTAAATCTCAATGTCACAAATCTGTATTTCAGGCCATCCTTTGGAATATATTACAATTCCAGTGCCAATCTTTATAGAAGAACGTAGCCAACGAATGCATTATTTCCCTTGAGTAAGGTGTTCCACTAAACCCAAGGCAAGTCACAATAATGTCTCTATCTCTCTGCATTAAACAACACTTGCTTTTTCTTTACACGGTTCTGTACTCTGCTTGTTTTGTTGTTGTATTGAAGTGCCTGTCACAAAGGAAGCTTTAAGATGCCATTAGAAATCTTCAACATGCATTTATAAGGCAAAAGCTCAACTTTAAAGTGCTGTATAGAGTTGAATTTGACATTTGTAATATTGATAGGTGACGGAGTTAACTTTACATAATGGAATATTATATCTGAACTACCTGGACCTTACAGAATGACACATTTTATTTAAGACTAAATGGATGCCTCACGTGTACTGTATGTAAATGACATTTTGTTTAGATGGGAAATTAATGGACTGTGGAAAAGTTGGAAACGGCTACTGATTTACATTCGAGAAAACGCACACACAGGTTGGGCTTTTCACAAAACAGGTCAGGGTTTTTTGCAAAAAATAGCTGAGGAAGCAATTAAAATAAATATAAAGTGTATAGAAGAAATAAAATAAAAGTCCCTACGGGAAGCAAGTACAACAATAGAAACTGACTTAACTGGATAAGTACACTCTCAGAAAGAAAAGGACAAAAGTTTTGACTGGGACGGCCCTATGTACTATTTTGGGAAAGATATGCACCTTTGAGGTACCAATATGCACCTTTTAGGTACAAAAGTGTAAGGTACCAGCCCAGTGACACTGTTTATACCTTCTTGTACTGTAACATTTTTTTTCTGAGAGCGTATTACATTCATTTAAAAAATATTGAAATAATCTTCTATTGTATATACAACTGACAGAAAATGTATATACTCAAAAAAATGAATGTTTTAACCCATGGTTGGGTAAAATATGGACAAATCCAACCATTGGGTTATAAATAAAACTATTTTGGGTTGTTCTTTCCCAATCATGGAGTGGATTGAAACATCCCACCATAGATTTATTTATAACCCAACGGTTGGATTTGGGTTACCAGACCATGGGCTAAAAACAGCCAAAAATTTGTTTTGTGTATTTTATTTACTTCTGCTCTGAGAATCCAAGAACCTTTAACCTTTCTTTTAAAATGGGCAACCTTCCGATCTCTCAGATGAAGCCAATACAGAAGTGACTTAAACTGCAATTCATCGATTGGCCGCTAGAGGCAGGCTCCAAAAGGGAGTCAGTTCCCATAAACCTCTATGTTAAAATGCCCAACTTTACAGTAGAAAATAATATGTTTACATATAATATGTTACAGCCTGATACAAAAAGTGTTTTTGGTCTATATAGCTAATTTTGGCCTTCATGACAACTGTAAGGTCATTGAATTATTTTCTAACTCATCCGTTTAAATGGTATTTAGCCTTAAAGTTCTGCATAATTAATGGCGTGGCCATTCGAGTGATGGTTGAACAGCCACTGCTGTCACTAGAGTCGAGCCAGGCGGCATGGTTTCAGCAACCAGCCACCTCAGCTTCACCCATGTCCCGCCTCTTTACCAATTTCTGGTTATCCGCGAATGATGTGCGGCCAAGACGGTGACAGCAGGCACCGCCTACTTTAAGCTTCAAAATTTTTTTTCGCAAACCAATGGGTGACTTCACGGACACTCCGTCCATATTTTTTTACAGTCTATGGTGTCTATAAAGTATATTAGACAAGTGGAACATTTTCCCATTCTTTTTCCGCAATAGTTCAAAATGCCAAAACCCCATCAAACGCCACCTGTCTCCTCTATAGGCCATGATCAATCAATTAGATTTGTGGATTTTTGAAACCCTGGTTAGTCAACCTGGAAATAGCCTCCACAGAGCACAATTTTAAATAATGAAATGTGTACATCTGCTCTGAGTAATACCCAGACGCAGCAGGTCTGTGGCCATATTTTGTGTCTGATGAGCTACAAATAACAAGAGATGAAATCCATATCAGCATATGGTTGAAAATCGGCATGATACATCACAATTACACCGATGCAACGTTGGGTCCTCAGAGGCCAATTAGAACATCCAGAGCACAATGTCAGACATCATTGGTATTTTGAGGCAGATTATTCTTAGGTATAACATTACTCGACTCGGTTATTATGACCACCGCTGCATGTAGTAAGGGTTCCCCTTAGGAGCAATTAAATTGACACAAATGTTGACACACAGTAAGATTACAAAGTGCCATAAAATCAATGCTTATGGTATATTATCAGATAATATTGTCTTGGAAGAATGTTTGAAGTTCATATTAAAATCTGTGACTTTATTATCACATCCAAAACATTGGGGGGGCCCAAACATTTAGGGCTTTATGTATGTCAGACCTGATTTTTTCCATTGTGCCTTATTCTGATTGGTTGATCAGGAACAAGCATGCAAAATGTGATGCCCATTCCAGTGGGTGCAGGGTCTGAAGGCGCTATAAAAATCAAACATTTAGGGGGATGAATAAAACACAAAATCGATGAGGTGTTTGTTTTGTGCAAACCTTTCCAAATAGATGTTGCCCTAATTGAATATGTTTTGGTCGTATGCCAACACTGATGTATGTAAAGGCTTCCCATCAGCGCTCACTGGTGAAAATCAATTCAGAAATGCAGTTATGTAGCAAACTGTATGTTTTATGCCTTTATTCCAGGGCTGAGTGATTTCTGGCTATTGGAGGTCCAGCAGTTCGAGCTTTTCTCTCTCCTCGTCTCACTAGGGGAAACAAACAGTGTTTTTTGTTTGTCTACCTCCAGGCCTAAAGGAGACAAACTCACTCAGATGTGAAATCACGTTTACAAAGAGCCCCCTCTTTTTTTCTTTCCATCTCCCATCGCACACCATAAAGAAATGAGATTGTGTTGAAATCACGCGGTCTTTTATCATAATTCTCATGATGGCATTTGTGCGCATGATCCCGCGAGTGCCGAAGATTGATGTCTTTCTGAATGACAACACAATACCACAATGCCTCTTTCACAAATTAAAGTCATATTTATTAAGTGGTCAGAATATTTTGTGGTATGCTTCATCACTGACAGAGACAAATAGCTTGTTTAGCCTCTTACTGTATGCTGAGCCACTGTGGCTTTCTCCATTATAATGTTAAAGGGGCCACACACATATCTGGACTCGTGCATCTGTACATACCATGTCTGGAGATTAAAGGGATTTTCAGAAATGCTCAAGAGATGAGCTGTGTGACTTTTCCATCTTAAAATAACCTTAAAATCAGAATCAGGGGCCACTAGAGAAGAAGCCATCAGTCCTCGCCAAAGGCAGCTTTTCATTCAGACACCCCCATCATCCCTTGACACTTGCACATACTGTGAGGCTTCAAAGCCTCAACACTTCTGTGATTATTCTCTCTTCTTTTGACTCTTATTGCCATGGATTCAAAGTTCAGGGATTCTCTTTCTGCTCGTATTAAGCTAATGTTGTCACTGGCCTACTTACATACCTGGTGCATGATTTTTGTAAAATGAGAAAATGGAAAAAATGGTTTGAGTTTAACTTTTTGATTGTAAATGAAAAAAGGAAACCAGGATCAAGAGTATTATCATTACCCAAAAGACTATTATAAAAGCAGCTGTGAAAATTAAATAAAAAACAAAGTTTGTAAAATAGACATTGCAAAAACTGCATAAAAAATTACTCATTTAGCTGATCAAAAAAAACCCTTAAATATATTTCTAATATTTTTTGCTCTTAACTTCGGTAAGTCCACAAGCTAAGTGATCTGATATGAAATCTGAGCAGATTCAGTTAAGGCTGTTGAGTCATAAATGCCCAGAATGATGGTGCTCACTATTTCTTGCAAAATTCAGCATCAGCGGCACATTTGTAGAATATTTCATTATTCGTTCATAATAAACATAACTAAAGTAAACAACGTAATCGAATATTTAACAAATTTGAGTGTCTTTCAGGGCAAAAACATCTATTTGTTTGGACAAGACATACCTAACAGTTGCAAAATCACTAAAGATGCAACATTGCAAATGATAAAAGGCAAAATTCAAAAGGTAAAAATGAAGAAACTGAACCACACATAAGAGGGAACTGTAAAGCATGTGGCTGCTACATTCAGGTTGTATTCAGGTCCAAGTAGGGGGACAAGTTTTAACTCATTCCCCGCCAGCCATGATCGGAAAAGTTGCCCACCAGCATTTTTTGTGATTTTCACAAAACGTTCACAAAATGCCTTCCAGGAAAATTTTCTTCTAAAAATATATAAACATACAAATATATCGAATGAAAGAACAGACCCTCAAACAAACAATAAACAAACAAACAAACAAAATTGGGAAAAAACGTTTCATCCTATCTATATTTTTTCTCTGCTTTTAAACTCTTAAATTTGGGTATTTTTCTGTAAAAAAACAAATTATTTGCAAAAAGCTGAAATAATTGCACTTTGTGAAGCAATTTTGTTAGAGAACAAATTCTGAATGATTATCAAAACGTACCTAGAGTTCAAAATAAGTAAATGAATTGTGTAAGTGCGCCATCTAGTTGATAATCACGGTCTTGCAGATTAACATAAAATTCTTTAGAAACACGTTTTTATGCAAATGTTTTCTATTAACTGACAAGATAGCTCGTCAATGGCGGGGAAAGAGTTATTGTAATTTACAGTTTCACATTCGTCTTCCGACTTTTATGAAAAATCGATGTGGTGTTTAACGGATTCTGCAAACAAAGTGGTGTTTCTGCGTGGCCTGAGACTGTGATGAAGTGGATTAAGTATTTAATGAAGATATAATATGTGCTGAGAGCATACGTTTTTGTTTTGATGGAGGTGGCGTTCAGCGCATTTTGCATCTGAGCTCTTTAATTTTAAAAATTTTCCAATGAAAGAAGTTCATGAATCATATTTACAGTTTCTAATTCCATTTATCCATACATGTTTTTGGTCTTGGATAGTACTCTACATGAAAAGCATTATATTTATTCAGCTCTGCTGAGATTAATAAAATTAGCATTGTTTTTGTGTTTTCTAATGTTTTACTATTGTCAATATAAACAGGCATTCTGTATCCTATAACCACATGCAGCTCTAGATCACTGGAATGAACAGTGAAATCAATACAGCCCGACTGACAGTGTATTTCCTCTGCGTTGTTTGGATTCGTCTGGCTCCTTTTGGGAACAAATAGACTGACAGAGACTGACATCACAAAGGCCTTGTCAGTTCAGTCCAAACAAATGTCTCCTTCGAAATGTCCTTTCGTTTCTAGTTTGCTTCATTCTTCTTCTGCTTCATGTTCTTTTATTTGTGGACCAAAGTTGTGTTTATACAATACTGGGAAGGATTAACAGACTGTACAGAAAAAAGCCAATTTAAGCAAAGGCTTTTACATATAGAGAGAGTAAGTGTTTTAAAAGGGCACATATTGGTCAGTATATGGACTGGCAGGTCCATATACACTCACATAACCCTGCAAGTAAGCCTACGAAGGCCCTGTATGGGCATAGCCTAAAGGCCCAGCGCAGGTTTGCTCACTGGCAAAACGTTGGCCCCTTAGCGCTGGCCCTGCATGGGCAGCCCTCACTTAGCCCCCAGGAAATCCACATCCAGCAAAATCCCCAGAGTTAAATAAACACTGCTGAATGTATATATTGTCCCATCTTACAGCGTGTTTCAAAAGTAACACTGAAGAACTGAAGAAGAATTAAAAGCTATGTTATCCCCTCTCTCACAATTTCTGTCTGAAACCTAAATTTACATTTTACATCTTATTTGTAGAGTCATTTTCTTACTTTAGGTTTAGATTTTGTTTCCAATATTGTGATCAGTGTTTGTTCTAGTTGAACTTGACTCTTGACTCCTACCTTGTCCAGTTTTTTGATTGCAATAACTTTGTGGGTTAACGACATGTTTGTTACGGCAGGGAAAAGGCTATAGAGCAATTCTTTGATGGTGCTTAATACTGTACATAAAGTCTAAACATCATCTAGAAAACGTATGTATTAATTTAATGTTTGAACACTTATCAGAAGTATTTTTCTCTGACAATAATGTGATACTACAGTATGAGATCCAGCACTCTCATAGCCGTTTGTCTTTTTGAAGAACTTTAAAACACTGACACTTAAAATTACCCACTGTATAATGTAGACACACAAATATCAAGAATCCAAGTATGAATCACAATAATGGTGACAATAAAATGAAAAGCGTTATGGTGCAATGCATTCTGGGTATCAACAAATTACAAATCTCATCCAGGACTCCCAGAATGCACTGCAGCATTAATAAATAATGAATTTTTTTACTATTTTCCTTGTCACCATTGTTGAGATTCATACCCTGATTCTTGATGTTTGTGTGTCTGATTTACAACACAGAGTTTTTTAACACACTAGTTTTTCAAAATCCTTCAGATGGACAAGAGTTCTAGCCTTTCCACTGTAGTATTTTAGCATTAACAGCAAATTATATTTCAGATGGGTATTTAATAAATAATCAAAACAAAATTAACAAACCATTTCAATTATATATATATATATATATATATATATATATATATACATACATACATACATACATACATACGATCATGTTTGATATTATGTACAAACAACCACCAAAGAGTGTTATCATAACAAACATGTCTTAAACACACAAAGTTATAACAATCAAAAAGACTGAACAAGAGTCAAGTTCAACTAAAACAAACACTGATCACAATAGTGGTGACTTTAAATGAAAAAAATAAATAAATAAAAAAATAAACCTAAAGTAAGAAAATGACTCTACAAGTAAGATGTAAAATGCGGTTTTATGTTTCAGACAGAGATGGTGAGAAAGAGGATAACAGAGCTTTTAATTCTGCTTCAGTGTTACTTTTAAACAGATTGGGACAAAATTTACATCCAGCAGTGTTCATTTAACTCTGGGGATTTCTCTATGTGAGGGCTTCCTGGTGGCTAAGTGAGGGCTGCCCATGCAGGGCCAGCGCTAAGGGGCCAACATTTTGCTAGTGAGCAAACCTGCGCGGGGCCCTTAGGCTGGCCCAAAGTGGGCCTATAAAGGTCACCAGATCTCAACCCAATAGAGCATCTTTGGGATGGTGGAACGGGAGCTTCGTGCCCTGGATGTGCATCCCACAAATCTCCATCAACTGCAAGATGCTATCCTATCAATATGGGCCAACATTTCTAAAGAATGCTTTCAGCACCTTGTTGAATCAATGCCACATAGAATTAAGCCAGTTCTGAAGGCGAAATGAGGGTCAAACACAGTATAAGTATGGTGTTCTTATAATGTGAGTGAGTGTAGTTTTGCATATACCCAACAAGTTCCAAATAGAAACAACTCGAAAGGTCAGAAGCAACAGGGTGCCGAGTATAATGAGATTTTTTTTAAATCATCCAAAATAATGTGACTAAATGCTTTACTTTGTTTGTAAGGTAGGATCACATACGTTATATACTGTATGTAATAAATGGCATGAATGTAAAGCAACATTATTTAGTTTCACTTTTCTTAAGGGACTAAAGTGGTTGTTATACAATTTGCATCCACTGGATAACATGCCATTATTTCTATTCAACAATATTTATAAATGGATTCAAAGATAGTCACTTAATGAAAAAAGATATATCTAATGAGATGATGCTTGATGCCATTTTGCATTTCAAAAGACAGAGGTCTTTGAAGACACATCTTGGTTGTGTTTTCTTTCGTAAAACAACTGCGGATGAACCAAAGTGGATCACCACGAGGCTGTTTTTTTGCCCACGTTTCAACGTCTAGCTTTCTTTAGCTGTCAGCAGCTGAGCAGTGGCTATCAATCACCTCTGAGTGGAAGGAGTGGGATGCAAGAGACACGGTCAGCTTGCCGGTTATATGCTCTTCAGGACCATATGGGGTCTAAATCTCCTGTGGACATCATCCCCTTTACGACTCACCCCGTCATTTTTACATCACATGTAGGTCAGGGTCTTGTCAAAACTATACATGGGGAGAGCATTTAGGATAGCTGTAAAGAAAAAGGGCTATTAGGTGCTTTTCATATTCTAAATGCAATAAACATACACTACATGCCCGCCATGTTCTCTGCTTGATTTATAAAGAAAAAACATTGCAGTGCATGTACTGTATATTAGGTATGTGGCACATGGCGGTTGTCCGTGATGCAGGTCACAGTTGGACATGAATGTTAGTGATTTAAGAGTAGAGGGTCAATGGATGGAGCATATAGTGATGCTGGAGATGGGTCACAGTTTGGGTTAAAGGTAGCATACGCCAGGGCAGCTGCAAAATCTGCCCTGCCAAGGACGCAGTGCTTCCAAAGCCTGCTCTGTGCCATTAAATGGGTCATTGAACAGCTAAATGGAGTCATTATGATGACTAACTAAAAGAATAGGACACAAACCCATGAAGCTCGTCTCTGCTAAACTCTGGGTTCCGCCGCTTTTGGGCTTTCACAGGCTTGTGCTGTATGGCAGCTGTCTAAGGTCCTTTGACTATCACCTCTTTCACTGGAATGCAAATGACCAGATCACGTGACCAGATCATCAACAAATCCCTGCTTCACTGACATTGACAACACTAAGAGTATCCATAGGAAACAACTTTGTATTTGGGGATAAACTTTTGGCATTATTATAATCCATATTATTGTAGTCACTCACGGACCACCCAACGTTTATTAATTCACAGTCTGATAAACTGTATGGAAGGCATCATGCATTATTTGTTGTTCTAAACCAGTTTATTTAATATGCTTAACACAAATGAAGATATTTTGAATAAATGATGTTAAGCATACCATTGACGAAACCAATTGACTTCCATAGTATTGTTTTTTCCTACCGTGAAAGTCAATATGTACCATCAGTTTTGAGTTAATTATGAAAGATTTTTCATTTTTTGTGTGAACTATCCCTTTTGCTAAGCACATGAATTACTAGGGTTTAAACTTATTACACACTGTATTATACATTTCTAACAAAGATCCAATACTGTTTCCCCATCCTATAATTTGAAGATTTAAGTCAACAGGTCAGCAATAAAAGTGCTAATGAAAAAGCACAGAGCAAATGTGGCCTAAACGTCTGATAAAATCCAAGTGGTGTGTTTTGCTATTCTGATGCAAAGGACAGGCAGATGGCCATTAATATCCATTTGTCTTCATTTGCAATCACGTTATATCATTCAGACTGATTGCAGTGTATTCTTTCTGTCCTATCAGCAGAAAGTGCTCGATTACTTGGTCTGACTCACTTATCATTGACAGATCTGTCTCTTGAATCCTAAAACAATTTATGAAGATCAATGCACAGAGTAGAGGTTTATACAGTACTGTGCCGCAGCTGATACATGACAGGGAATGTGTGCAGGGCCACCCATCTCTGATATGGCTCATTTAATACCCTGCCGCTTAACCGTAAGGAAGTTAGAGAATATATTGAAATTTTCCATCTGAGCAAAAGCATTGAACACGAGCTGACAGGCAAATCCACTAATAACATCCGGCTTGATCTATTGCTGTTGGTGAGACTAACATGTCGCTTAAACTCTTTGGAACCAAGGGCCCCATAGTTTGTATGATGCCATGTTACCTATAGATATGAATAAAGGCTAGATGTTTTGCCCGTGCTGTTGGCCAATTGAGTGGAACGTCCTCATTTGGCGGCCATCTTACCACAGGCAGCTTGCATACTCGTAGCATTGAGTTTTAATGGTGCATGTACTTTTAAATGACCAAAACTTGCTTAATTTTCTACCAATTTTCAAACGGTTTGGTTTGTTATAAACATCAAAGATGTACCTATGACACTGCATACTCTGCATACTTATACAAAAAAAAGTAAAACATGTTAAAGCATCCAGGATTATAGATACGTTACTGTTTAAAAATTGGTAGAATATTTAGCAAGTTATCGTCATTTAAAAGTATTTGCACCAATAAAACTCAATGCTACAAGTGAGTGAGCCGCCTGTGGTAAGATGGCCGCCAGGTGATGACGTTAGAGGCTCCACCGTAACACATCTAGCCTTTATACATTTCTATGATATAACCAATCACGATGGAGCTGTAAATGATGTCACGACTGTTCAGGAAATAAAAAAAACCACTGTAAATACTTGTAAAAATTAAGCATGGATGTCAAAGCTGATTTTGCGGTATTAGGCTATATATTGCCAAACACATGCATGTGTCTAACATTTTTACCAAAATCAAACTCGGAGGGAGATTGACAAATGGATGGTGGAAATTGTGAGTGAATACTATGTACAGGCTAGAATGCAATGAAAGGATACTATGTATGTGCAAGCAGAGCCTAGAATTTAAAGGTAACATGTTTTATGTTTTCCATAATAAAAGTTTATAAAGCGTTACATGGCATAGGCGTTAGGTATTTAGACGGTGATATTAAAAGACGAAATTCAGTACACACCATAAAATTAAGCATACTACTGTATTTATAGGCAAGCAGATGAGGCCAGAATATGAAAGCAACACGCTTAAATACCTCAAGTATCATGTTTTTACTAACGTAAATATGACAATAAAGACGGGGATACAATCCTGCTGAAAAAAACGGCATACCAGCAAGACCAGCATATGTTGTGTTTTGGTGCTGGTTTGCTAGTGAACACCAGCTAAACCAGCATCAAACCAGCATCAGCACCAGCATTAGCACCAGTTAAACCATTATCAAACTAGCATTAGCACCAGCTAAACCAGCATTAGCACCAGCATCCCATGCTGGTCATACCAGCATATGTTGTGTTTTGGTGCTGGTATGCTGGTGACCACCAGCTAAACCAGCATAGACCAGCATGATTCCCCATTGTTCATTTACACTTACCGGTGCATATATGCTGTCAAGAGAAGCTCAAGCCCATGTAAGCCAATCACCGGCAGCGCTGGTGGTGACGCGGACCGGTTCTTCATGTTGGAGGGAGGAGTTGTTGCAGTAGGTGTTCGATGACGTCAACGTACCGCGAGTGCGGTTTGAAATTAGACCTCTATGTGTGATTTCTCAACTCGCTCTCGTGGTACGTTGACATCATCTGTCTGTCGGTTCTTGCAGCGCGGCATGAAGTCGAACACACCTTAAATTGCTGACGTCCGAGCACTCGTCTATGCTCCTCGACATAATGGAACAGCTGTATTTGCAAATACAAACACACGAAACGAGTTTGCACGAACATAAATGTGATCATGGAAGTGTTTAGTGTAGCAGTCACATGTAAACATAGGTAGCACTTTTGATGTAGGTGCAAGCTCTGGTGCATACTCTGTGATGTTGCCTGCTTAAACATCCGTTTGTCTCAGTTTACATGCAACTGTAGATTTTCAAGATCTCCACTCTGGCCGGAGTTTTTAGAAACAACCGGTTTCAGAGGCGAGTTCTCCATTTGCGTGTAAACGAGGGGCACAAACGAAGGTAAATCGCTCAGTTTTTAAAAATAACCATGTACGTGTACAGGGCCTAAGGGAGAACCGTTACATCTGTTTTCTTACAAACATGCAAAGATCACAAATTTATGACAGAGAGCCTCCAAAATGTGGTCACTTCATTCACTGTAGGCACAGGTTGGAGTTTCAAGGTTTAATTGACAGTTTCAGGATCCAATGGAGTTTTGAGGTTTTGTCAAGGTCTTTTCAATTCTTTCATTTGTTAAATTTTGCAAACCCACTGTAACAGTATCCTTTGTTCTATTCGTTTGCCTTCTTATTTCATTGTTAGCACCAGTTAATTGTAATCATCATTGTCATTAGTACCTGTGTTTCTCTTGTGTTCTTCTGTGTATTTAAACCCCTGCTTTAGTTCAGTCCATGTCGGTTTTCGTTAATGTTACCCTGTGTTACCTGTGTTCTCCCATCATCGTCAACCTGAGTTAATAAAGGCTCAAGTGTTTTGTATCCATGTGTGCATTGTCATCTTTATGTAAGTGTATACGTGACACCCACAGGCATACGTAAAGGGGGAGCAATAGCAATGATCTACAAAAACATAAAAATGACAGAGATAAAAAAGTGACAATACATATATATTTAATAATTAAAACAGGTACTTTAAAATATGAACAGATATTAATATGATTATTTTTTGTAGCCACATTGTATAGCAACAGCTTGTATAGCATACATCAGCCCAACCTTGGCCTATAATTAAAACTGTGTAAAAATATAAGACTTCATTTAGTGTGTTAAAATGTGAACATTGCTGTACAACAGCTGAACATTTATTAGTGCTCTCAGTAGATATGCATGGAGCTCGCGGAAAAAGACATACTGAATTAATGGAGTGTTAATAATCGGTAACTCATTAGTGTCATCTTATTTGCATAGCTTATCATTGCATCTTCTGAGCGGTGAATATTAATTTTGAAAGTATTGCAAGATAGCCTATAAATAGAGAAATTATCATTGGATAAAAACACTCGTCATGAAAAAGGGTCATTTTATTAGCAGTGGAGGTGCTGTGAAATATTATTTGTCTCAAAAGTCAGATGATTTGTTTTTGTAATACAATTTAGAAATCTAAAGTCCATTTTTATTATTTTGATACTGTTTTCCTGTTGCTCAATTTTCACTTCCATGTAATAAAATGTATAATCTAATTGGTTAAAAAAATGATATATTTAGACCTTATAATATACATTTACGCAAAGACAAGTTTATGCTGCTGTATATGTGAAAAAAATGTGTCTCTAATTAGTTGTTTCCTTTTTGCAGAGACAGACCAGATACTGATGGTGGATCTCAGAGATGCATGTGATCACTGGACAGTTTAACCCGAACAGCCGGGGTAAGTCATTTTTGGAATGGCTCCATGACCTGAATAGTAGGGGTGTAAAGACCGCTGTGAATAGTGCAATGAGGACCACTCTAAAGCTCAAGTGTTCCCATCTCTCATCAAATCTGACCCCTTTTCAATCATTACCACAATGTGCTTCACATTCAGACATTTCAGGCCTTTAAATGTATTCTGATCTTTGATAATTTAAAAATACAAACAATAAGTATCCATTTTTAAACAAATGCATCACCTTAATAGAAAGCACATTAATTAAGATAAAAAAGTTTCTGTGTTATAGCAAGTCATCACAAAAGTCTCTTTAGAAGTCAATAGGATTTTTTCCATTACATTGAATTACCTTATCACTGGCCTACAGACCACAGGAATGTTTTATAAGTTAGTTTAAGGCTGATTTAGTACTGACACTACACAACAAATTCTATCACCGCTATTTTTGTATACGTCACTGTATACACAAGAGTCAGCAAATGTCTTTGGACACTATGACACATCCACCATGAGTACACGAGATAATGCATTGCAAAGGCCAATACATTCTGTTTAATTCTGTCAAGCTACTGTATATCAGGTGTCTTTGAATGCAGAAGCTTATGTGAGGAGTTTACAGTCCTCTGTTGGGTGTTGTTGATAAAGTAGGACTCTTATATATTGTTTGGCTGTATGTGTTACCTGCAGTAGCCACTGGACTGCCAATTTATGAAATTATCATTGAATTTAAATAGTACTTGAAGCTTAAATTGCTCAGATGGTAGAAAACATCCTTTTATTTGAATTTGCATTTTATTCAGAAAACAAGGATAATTATTTGCATAATTGTTGTCTTAATTATTATCGTGGTTATGTTCTTTTATTTATGAGATTGTTCAAGTCAAACCGGATCTGTCTCTAAAGTCATGGGACCAAAGTCTCTGTTTTGCCTGAATAACCTTAGACTTAATCGTACCAAATGATTTTTAAGGTTGATGGCTCTATTCGTTTATTATATAAATAGTAGGTTGGCAACCTTGGGCAAGTGTGCCACCACTGACATGCACAGATGCAAAGATTGGCCCGAGAGATTAATGTTATGTTTGTAGTTTAAGCTGTTTATTTTACAACTCTTAAAGTCAGTTATGTGACCTAGCTCTTGTTGTAATCCATCACAACATCACACAGACTGTTTTATTCAGGAAACCACATAAGCGTGACGTCAAGTCAAGAGCTAGAAGCTGCAGTTTACTCTGGTTTTCATCATGGTGCTTTTATCAGAAAAAAATCTTTAATAGAGGAGGAAAACAGAGAGTTTGCTGGTAGATTTAGTTGTTGAAAACATGCCAAAAAGTTGCCAACATGTTTTTTTTTAAACATAAACAAAGAAAAAACAACCTGAAGGGATTTTTCTTCCTGCTAGTGTATAGTCACTGACAGAAATTTCAAACAATTTAGGGACAAAATGATTCAAGTGGAATCAAACATGTGAAAATGTGTATGAACACAGCTCTTAACTGTACATAGGTAAAAATTAATAAATCATTACATTAAATCAGAAATGGCTTTTTTCAAAAGAATAGCCTACAATTTTAAACTCTATTTGTGTCGCTTTTTTACATAATGATTATAATCAATATAAAACGAGGCACTGTACTTTTACATTTTCGGTTCGAGCCCCGGCTAGGTCAGGTGACCTTTCTGCACTGCAAAAAAAAAAAATGATTTTCAAGAAAAAAAATCGTAGTATTTTTGCCTTGTTTTCAGTTAAATTATCTAAAAATTCTTAAATTAAGATGTTTTTTCTTGATGAGCAAAAACACCCAAGAAAATAAGTCTAATTTTTAGATCAAAAATATTAAACGTGATTTTGTGCATAAAACAAGCAAAAACAAATCTGCTAATGGGGTAAGCAAATTTTTCTTTAATTTAGTGTTTAAGAAAAATGTTCAAGGTTTTTTTGCTTACCCCATTGGCAGATTGTTTTGCCTATTTTATGCACAAAAAAAATCACTTAAATTAGATATTTTTTGGTCTAAAAACTAGAATTATTTTCTTGGGTCGTTTTGCTCATCAAGAAAAAGCTTCTTCATTTAAGAAATTTTAGATATTTGTACTGAAAACAAGACAAAAATACTAAGGTTTTTTTTCTTAAAAATAATTTTTTGCATGTTCTCTCTGTGTCAGCATGGGTTTACTCTGGCTACTGCGATTTCCTCCCATATACAGCCCAAAAAAAGTTTGGAGATACCAAATTGTCCCTCTCAACCTCTATATGGATTAAATTGTGTGGATCAACTTGTGTGTGGATTAGCCAATTCTCACCATAAATATATAGCCATAGATTCTGGAATGGTGTGAAAGAAAGAAAGAATTCAGTCTCATAGCCTCAGTGAGAAATGTGCATGAATATATTCTGGAGCCTTCAGTGGAAAAACAATCCAATTTAACAGAATTTGCTTGTTTATTATTTTTGCTGTAATATAATTGGCAAAATCAGGTCTGCTCCAGACATGCCATAGGCTTCTGTGATTATCTTTTCACTGATTCCCCTGAATCCACTGTTGTCTTATTAGGAATTATTTTTTCATACAGACGATGAAAAATAACAGTTTATTTAACCATGCAACTTCTATGCAAGAGTTTTATTTATTTATTTTATTTATTTATTTACATATCTAGGCTATATATACACACACAATGATTAAAAGACTGTTTGAAATGTAACTGCATGTCAAACCTGTAGCTATTCGCCATATTAGACCAACATTGTGTCAAAAATTGCTTAATGTGACAGTACGTAACTAGATGAAATAAACTCTCAGAATAAATGGTACAAAAGTTACTTAAAAGTACATATGCACCAACATATGGTACATTTTAGGATCTTTTAGAAGGTACCGTCCCAGTGACAATATTTGGGTGCAGTATGACTACATTTTGGACATACTGCACCCTCCATGTTTTCATAGTCATGTGACCCATATGTCATTTGGCATATGACGTAATCATATGCATAATAAATCATGAGGAATACACTTGGAACCAAAATCACTAAAATATCCACCCAGCTCAGATTTCCAGCACTTTTATTATACTCACCTTTTTGTATTTGACAGCTCCTCAGCTCAAATGGCCTCATGGGATAGTAAAGTGACCATCGAATGCATACTTAAAAATCTATAGCAATAGGTCATCTGAATACTTTATGTCTATTGTTTTCAAATACCACTGTATAAATATAGACACCACTCACCTTGCATGATGATTTTCACCTACTACACTGAAAAAATAATTCATTCAATTTACTAAATTTTTTAAGGTAAGTGGTTGCAATCAAATTATTTAAGCTACATTTAAACAAAAGTTTTTATTTTTTCTAATTGTTTTGTTTAAATGTAGCTTCAATAAATGATTGCAACCACTTACCTTAGAAAATTTAGTAAATTGAATGAATCATTTTTTCAGTGTATGAAAGTAGATGATTTCGACGCAGCGCAACTGATTATCCTAAAAGCTCTTCCCTAAATTCTGTGATTTTTAAAGAAAGTACATTAATATGCATATACCTGAGCATAATATGTCATGCTTTTTTAAAAAGAAATCAAAGAAATGATCATTGGACCTTTGAATGACTCACCTTAAATGGTCCAAAACTTTAAAAACTGAAAACCCAACCGTATGATTTTGCAAAGCCACATTGTACTGTAGAGTACTATAAAGGATGGAAACTCTTAGATCTATTTCTCATTCATGTTTTAATCTTCTTTGTCAGTTACACTTTAATTATCATCTCAGTGTGGATCTACAGCTGACAGCCTCCATCCCGTCTACAGATCGATGCCGTGCACGACTGCAGAAACCATTATGACAACTTAATTTTAGTAAGAACCAGCCGACCCTTTGATGTGTCCTTATAAATCACATTAAGCGGTGAATGTGTGAGCGCTTTAATATTTGATCACAGTGAATGGGCCAGACAGTTTAATTTGCTTAGTTCTTCTGGATATTCTTCTAGACACCGTGCATTCACCACGTTTTGCCTCAAAGGCTATTCACTGACAGCAAGAGCCACGTGTGTTGACTGCTTGGCCGAATCTGTTCATTGAGTTTTGGTGCATTCATTCTAGTTCACACTGGCTGATGCAACACAGACTGTCAGTGGGGCAATGCCAAGAGATTAGATGATGCTTAACTTGCTTGTCTTCAGAGGAGAGATCTAAGACAATCCTGCATAGATATATATTGCTTTATTAATGTGCACATTTAAGATGCAGTACAAACTGAAATATAATGGTAAACATGTAGTAAAGTAAATAAAGTGATATACATTATTTAATAAAGTAGCTTACAGTAATATGCTTTTCGAATATAATCTTTCTGGATCAATAATGGGGATGACTCATCTTGCACTACACACGTTTGTCCAATTCAAATGCACTATAAAATGAGAATTTGAGAAGACATATAACTCGACCTGTCAGTCAATTTCATGGGGTTGTTAAATACGCTTAGAAAGAAGAATATTAAACAAATTTTTGCAAAATTGCAAGTTATAAATCCCAGTCATAGGCAATTTACTGATGATATCATTTTTTATATATGAGTAACAGCCCAAAGTTAAAGCAGTTAAAATCCCATGATGAATGAGAACAGATTTTAAACTTTGCTGCCATCAGCTTTGCTGTCGACAGCTTGTTTGAGTGAGTCTTAGCGGGTTACTCCAACACCCAACTGACTAGACAGTCTGATGGGAGCGAGATTTCAGAGATGTAGCATTGTTAAGCCACACAGCTTGATTTGACTGACAGTTCCCTGTATAATGCAAAGCATTTGAGATTCACTTTTTAGATATCTGCAGTGCCTTGAATCATATTTGTAAACCTCAGGCTGATTCCAAATAAAGACTTATAAGGTTGTTTTCTAGCAGTTAAAATAATGGTGTTACTGATTCAGTAATATACTGCATGAATTTTTCATGTAGAAAAGAAAAATATTACATCTGTTTCCTAACATTCCATATGTAAATAAGTTTATGAGATGCTTTATCCAAACAGTGCATTACAAGGTTTTATCAGTATGTGTGTTCCTTGGGGTTCGAACACATGACCTGGGGCCTCATTTATAAAGTGTGCGTATGCACAGATTTGATCGTTAGGTGTGCGTACGCAAAAATCCACGACAAAGTCCATATTTATAAAAACTGTCTTTGACTTGGAAAAGTGCTTAGTGCCACGTCAGGGTCTGAGAAGACGTACGCACTTTTGCTTGTCTGTATGCTTCAGGTTTTTAGGAATATAAGCCATTCTTGCTGCTCGAAAAGTATTTAAACATTGAGAAGCGCTTTTTTATATGTCTATGACATTAATTAGGCATCGTTTAAAGGCTGAGGTCTGAAACTGCTGAATCAGAATGAAAGGGGTACCCGCATTTTCTGTGCGTAAGTTCGGTTTATGAATCACACGTACGCATTTAAAAAAAAAAGATCTTAAGATCAAATGTAGGATATTTTCTACGCAGCATTTTATAAATGAAGCCCCTGCTGTTTCAATGCTGCATATGTTTTAAAGTGCATTCTTGTCATACATTTCATACATTTCCTGAGAATCAAGCCCATGACCTCGCTGTTACTACTGTTATGTTCTACCAGTTGAGCTACCAGGAAGCTTTGAATACTGTATTATTAATGATGAAGTGTCTTACAAATAACACAGTTTCCACTGTACATCTAGTCTAACAAACAGCTGCACACCACATATGGGTACAACAGTCAAATACTGAAGTACAACATTCTGTAAGAGTTTTAAACCAAGTTTTAATATTAACAAGGAATCTCAGTTTGTTAGGATAGGAAAATATGTGGCAGGGATGCAACAATTTGAAAATCTGGAATCTAAGGGTGCAGACAAATTTACATATTGAGAAAAGCGCAGTTAAAGTTGTCTAAACGAAGTCTGTAGCAACTAGTGATGCGCGGGTCAATGTATAAACAACACGCACCCGACCGCAACTCTGACCGCAAAAAAACAAATTGCACCCGACTCGCTTCCTGGCCCGCATTTTTTAAAAGTAGTAATTGTTTAAATAGTTAATTGTCTTTATTTCAAACGACCCGACCGACCGCGACAGGAATATCATTAAAAATATTTTAAGATGACTCGCAACCGCAGGTGACCACATTTACCCAATCATTTTGGATCAACTTGCGCATCACTGATAGCAACACATTACTAGCAACACATTACTAATGATAAACATTTTTTTATATATTTACGGTAAGGAAAACATCTTCATGGAACATGATCTTTAATAATGAATGGCATTAAAAAATCTATAATTTTGACCAATACAGTGTATTTTTGGCTATATCAGTGCCACTCATGACTGGTTTTGTGGTCCATGGTCACATATCACCGTGGGCACTTTTTCTTTGTAGACTTTTTGGGGGGCTCTCTATTCTCACCATCAATTTGGGAGATTTTTGGTCAGTATGACCGATTTCATTTCCACATCTTATATTGCATGTTACCATTTTGCAGTGGAAATGATTGCGATGAAAATTACATTTTTTGGAATAAAATGACAGCTAAAGCTATTTCAGAGCTAGTTCCTGCATCAAAAATGATTAAATAATGCTTTTGCACTTTTGCATAATTTGACAAAATTATAGCTTGATTGTTCACAAGTGATGAACTTCATGTCTCATATTTCACATGCTTTTACCGCCACCTTTGTCTCCATTATAAAGTAGGAAACACTACTTGAAAATTATTTAAAAATAGTTTCCAAAACCTTATTAGAACAAAAAGAAACAAGTTAAAATCTCAAAAATCTAATAAAAATGAATTCCTGGGACATAAAAGTGCCCGTAGTTGAAGAAAAATCCATTAATGTGTCAAGTTGCTATGTTGCTTGGTAACCACATACCGCCTACAGTTAGGCTAATGAACTATGTTACTTGAGGGATAAATAGTTTATTACGACTTACGATGATTAATAAATGCAACACTTTATTGAACATCGTGATGTCTTTTTCATTTTGTTTCTGTTTTATGAAAGCAATAAGCCATTTGTGACTCTGTTAGGAGGCATTGCATCTTGCCCAATAACACCCATCACCCGTTGTAAAATCAACGTAATGCACTGCCTCTCCTGTTTATTGCATTAGCAGATGTCTCCTTTAAAGTTTTCTCTCACTAATGAATCCCCCCAAGTTATTCACAATCTCACTTTTCATCAATATTCTTTTTTCTTGGCTTTAGGACCTCGGGTCACCCTGCCCTCTCACATCATATACAGCATCATATCTTCCCCTCATAAAGAACGAGAAACTCCAGAATGTTCCGCCTCGTTCCACTTTCTACGTGTTTTTGACTCTGTAATACACCAAACAGAAAAAGTCCATCCCCGTCGGCTCGTCGTGTGACTTTTCAAAACCCCTGAAGCCTAACGTCTCCTCCGAAATAGGTAAATATATTTCCGCTGCGCCACTAATGTTTCTCTTCTCCGCAAA
This sequence comes from Misgurnus anguillicaudatus, assembly GCF_027580225.2. Lineage (NCBI taxonomy): Eukaryota > Metazoa > Chordata > Actinopteri > Cypriniformes > Cobitidae > Misgurnus > Misgurnus anguillicaudatus. Next base: position 17,530,667 of record NC_073355.2, read on the forward strand.
TCAGTCGGCCGCATTTCGTAAATGTCATCATTTTTATTTCCAGCTGAGGAGAGACACATCCCTCCCACAGCCATGGCCATTAGCTCCACCGTACAATCATTTCATCTATATGGGGCATGAAAAAGAGCTACAACGTGCTGCATCAGCGTAAAGCAATTGTTCATCTCTAATGACTTACATTTAGAAAACCAGCTGCATTGCTGAAAGCGGAGAGGATTAATACAAGCCAATTGCGCCTCCAAAACTGGCGGCGGACGTGATAGCTTATCAGCCCACATGCAATTCCAGCCTTCCGTACGGCAGAGAGCCCATTAGAAACGATTCTCCCAAAGAACCCCTCTGATGGGAAGTGTCTGATAAACCAGACTGATGAGATAAATAGTTCATGCATTATAAATAACATTTCTGGTAGACTTTTCTCCTCAAGAGAAAATCCCAGATCTCTACAGCCTCTGACATCAAATGTCCCAGAATGATGCAAATATCTGATGCTCTCATGCTACTGCGGGTGTCTTTACACACACAAATATTTATTTATTTATTTCCTTTTTTGTCCCCGTAAACATATACACACACCGAAACGTACTGAAACCATGATCCTAAAACTGCGACACACACACCGAATATAATATATGTGTGTGTGTGTGTGTATATATATATATATATATATATATATATATATATATATATATATATATATATATATATATATATATATATATATATATATATATATATATATATATATATATATTAGGGCTGTCAATAGATTAAAAAAATTAATCTAGATTAATCGCATGATTTCATGAGTTAACTGCGATTAATCGCAAATTAATCGCACATTTTTATCCATTCTAAATTTACCCTAATTTAACACTTTTCAGGTTTTTAATATTCTAATCATATATACACATATATAGATGCTTTATGCAAATGTATGTTAACAATAGCCTGTTTACATTTTTAACAGGATCATCAGCCATTGTTTTGTATAGTAATTTTCCTTTAAGAAGATTTTTCTTTCTCCATTTTTGTTTGCTGCTGTATCATTTGTGACCTGTGCTGGCAAGTTGAGTCAGAATTAGCCAATTTAAAAAAAAATAGTTGTTCATATTTTGACATTCTCTATTAAAACATAGAACAATGCATGATTTGTTGAAATATAACAAAATATGACAGAACTACACGTGTTTGAAGATGAAAGAGTCAAATTACCACAAAAATTACCACATCCATACATTATATTACCACATCAATACCTTAAAATCACTGGTAAAACTAATAGATTTAGCACACACAAAGCAAAAACATCATCAATGTATGTTCAACTTTTTTCCTTTTGTTTGATTGACATTGAGACAGACTGCTTAAAATCTAAGTGATCTAATATAATGTTACACATCAGATATTTTTACCCAACAGTTAACCAAACATTTACTTAAGACATAACAGATTATAGATCCTACCTGCGTGAATTCTTATCAAAACAGATATTTGTAAAACTGTAATTTTGTGTAGATGTCTATATATCCGGGTCGCGCACTCGCGCGTCTGTGTGCACGCGCTTCAGATGTCAGTCAGTCAGTCAGCGTGAGGAGATCGCTTTTGAGTCTTGTCGCTCTTAATAACTCTTTAACAATAATCAGGTACCGAACTTTATCTCTCTTAATGACTCTTTTAACATCAAGCAAGTCCTGCAGTCTATTTTATAAGTCATGCATAAAAGCGAAACCAAAATGAATTGAGACGCATTTTTGTATTAGATTAAGCATTAGGATGACGGTAACGTTACACCTCTCAGACGTATAAATAAAGATCATTTCAGATGTCCAACGAGCATTTAAAGCATTGGATTTGGTAGACGATTTGCTTAATGTTCTTATTTCTATGAAAACCTTTTACTCATTTAGAGAGAGTCACATTTGTCTGCGTCTCTGTTCATTCAACTGTATGGGCTGGACCAAGGGTCAAACAGAAATTGCGCGTTGCGTTAATCTCCGTTAATAAAATTAGTGGCGTTAAAATGAATTTGCGTTAACGCGTTATTAACGCGTTAATTTTGACAGCCCTAATATATATATATATAGTGTAACTACTGTAGCATGTAAATAATGCACATAAATAGCGTGAGCAAGAGCGCTCAACAATTATATCAAATCAACAGGCACGTGCAACCTAGCTAGCAGGTTGCTCAAACAACAAAATCACCAGCTAACTTACTTTAAATTTCCACGTCTTTCTCTCTTTTCGGCCGTGTGGTGTGAACCGCGTCCGCGCTATTCTCGGAGACACACTTGACAGCCTTTTATGCATCAAAATTATTATTTTTTTTTGGACGACCCGGTTTAGGCAGTAGGGTTTCCCAGCTTAGGCGGGCCGCCCGAACTGCAAAGTGCTGCGGGAAACCCTGACGTGATGGTTCGATTCTTTGACTGTCTGATGCATATTCATACAAACCTGGAAAAGCACTTTGTTAATTTGGCAAACACTAATTTAATTGGCTGATTGTATGCAACTGTTTAGATGTAAGTGCACACGGAATCTGTCTGTTATAACATATCGTCACTGTCCGATAAAAAACACGTATTTCCATTTTGCCGATTTTGAGATTTTTCGACGGATTGAATGACCAGGTTCATTTCCGTATACAGTATGCTTCATATATCTAAATGGCCAATGAAAAGTTGTGAAATCATGTTATCTGATTTTCACGTATATCCATTTGCTGTCAAAGCTGTCAATCACGCCGCGTATCTCCCGCCCTGTGGAACGTCTCGCCGATCTCGTGAAGTTTCATCGAAGCTCAGCACTGGATAGCCGAATAAAGATAGCCTGGTGAGACAATGACTTTCCTTCATCGAGGTAAACGTTTGCCCCCCGACGCCAGACGTACGTCTAGGAGTGACAAAATTACAGTAGGACTGTGCAAACAAAGTATCTGTCTAGCATTACCATGTCAGTGTATTGATTCATTGTCCCTTCATAGTTTACATTTAATAAATTTATAATTAATATTAAATAAACTAAGCATATTAAATAAACTAGGACATAGGCTATTTAATAAACTGAGCGTATTCATCTGTCAATATGAAACGTGACTTGGCCATTCTAATTAATGAACGAAAGAACACGTATCGACCACCGTTACTGTAAAATATGCACATATGTCCATTTAAACTCAATTTTGGTCAAATGTGGATTATATCATTACACTGGCAAGAATATGGTTACATGTAAAGATGCCGTACCAAGTATGACAACACAACATTCAACTGCTTTTGAAATACAGTGTTTTTTTCACTTCCTGAAAAGTAACCGTTTTGGACATACATGAGTTTCATCGGCAGCGACAATATGCTTGTGTGGATAAAGTAATTGCTGTATTGACAAAGATTAGTGCCATTACACAATAGACAGAAATGTATATAATAAAATGTATCTGTGAAGTAGTCTTAACTTTTGGACAAACTGAAATTAAGACCACTAAACTCATTTCAGAACCCCACCCCTAAACCACATGTCAAAATCAATCAGGTTGCTTTACATGACAATAAGAAGTACAGTAAATGGGTCTTGCTACAGTGTTGATGTTTGTGAGACTGAGTGTCCGATGACTTGATCCCAAGGCTTATTTAAATGGATTATTGTAGTAAATCTAAGATTAGCTCTTGAAAACACAATCACTTTGTTTTGGTTTAACAAGGGGCTTGCTAAAACACAAAAGCGTTATTTAAACTTGATTGCAAAGCGACTTTATTATTTAAAATTACGTTTAGGAATTAATGACACACTTTGCAAAGTGCAAAGTCGTCTTTTGTAAAGACCAAAGCTCTCACGTGGCTCTGTTCCCCAGCAACAGTGAACGGTGTACCAGAGGAAGGGCTGGAGGCCCTGAGCAGACTGAGCAGACGGCCCCACGATCTGCTGTCCATGCTAATGATAACACATAAGACCCGCAATGGCCTGCGTGCACTGTGCAATCATTTGTAAAAGCTGGATATCATACAAAGAGATGCAGATCATCCATATGTACAGTCCATATGTAAAAGTCAAGCGTCTGCTTCCACTGCACTATTAATAATGAGTATAATTAGAGCTTGCTTGTTAATTGAAGTTCACTCGGGCTGAGAAAGGTAATGATGAAGAAGAAAAATGTGAGTGGAGTCTGAGGAGCAGCTGTCACATGTTCACTACAGCAAATGTGTTTTTTCTCACCACTGATGCGCAGATGATGAAGAACACAGGGATACTCTACAGAGCTCGAGCTCTCATATTTACACTTGGCAGACAGTTTTATCCAAAGCGACTTACAGTGCATTACAAGGTAAACGTTTTTATCATCATGTGTGTTCCTTGAGTTTGAACCCATGACCTTTTGCACTGTTAGCACAAAACCACTGAGCTATAAAGTATGGTGACCAGAGGTCCTTGTTATCATGGGCTTAAGATTTCCACAAAAGCTTGAAGAATTTTAACCTACATTACCAATGGCACTTTTCCATTGTATAGTACGCCACGGTTTGGTTTAGGTTGGTTTGGGTCAGCTTACTTTTGGGGGCTTTTCCACTGGGTGCAGTACGTAGTACCCGATACTTTTGGTCGGGGTTCCAAGCCACCCAAGCTGATACCAAAACGTGATGCGAAAAACAATGTAGATCAAGAATTGGTCTGAATCGTCACCACCAGCGTCATTGCTATAATGTAAAGATTAGCTTTACCTACTTAGTGCTAGCTTGCGCAGTCTTGAGTAAACCTGTTGTCATCTGTGCTTTGCTGTAAGTTACCAAACTTCCTTTTAGAAATGAAAACATCCACAGGTTGAGAATCAGGTACACCATAACAGTTTTTTTCCAGACTTGCAGTTTGTGGCATTATTTGCGAAGCGCAAATCCGTATTTATGCTTAAATGCAACTTAAATGAGTCTCAGCGGAGCGTGTCGACTGACGCCATGGGTGTTTGTACAGAATCTGCCATGTGAGACAGAGGTAGTGATAAACGCGATGTGCAAACATCTCTTTATGGTGATCAATTTTAATTTTGTTGCGGACTGAGAAATAAATGAATGTATGGGAATGTACAATGACACTCTCACTTGTATGATGTCACAGCATGAGGCAGCGCAAATATAACGACACGCCTATAATCCCTCCCACTCAAGTGTTACTAAACTCGATGGAAAAGCTAACCAAGCCAAAATGAGGTGAGCTGACCTGACCAAAAACAAACCGTGGGGTACTATGCAATGGAAAAGCGTCATTAGGGAGCATTCACACCAAAGCCTTTACGCCCACGGTTGGCGTATGTTTTCAATTGTTTCCAATGGAAGCTCAGAGTTTTTCAAAAAGCCAGCAGCTAGTAGTTTTCTTTCACGCTGAGCACCAAGAGTTAAAAAAGATTCAACTTTGGGTGAAAAGCTCCGCTCGTCAATTTTAGTTCTCACATGGCCCTCCAATCACAATGGAGGAGGGGCGGGGCTTTACCACTGGAACCAACCAGCGCATCGTACAACGACTGTTAAACAAAGCAGAAGTATCAGAGCTACCAAAGCGCTCAGCTGAAGAAAGCTGGTGCTCAGCTGAAAAACAGTTGGCATTCGGCGTCCTCCAGGTATTTTCAGCCGCGTTTAAAGCTTTGGTGTGTACGCCCCCTTACTGTATAGTGCTTCACCCTTAAAGCTATATGCACCTTTAAAACTACACACTTCACTTTTATTGCTATTGTAAGATGCTGTTTTAATGAGTTCAAAAATCTGCTTAGACTTCACATTTGTCTAGTCAATAGATGCATATTTTAAGTATGCTGTACACACTGTCGTCCTGGGACAATGAGCTGGTTTAAGGCTCAGGAGAACACATTGTGGTAGGCTACAAGCACAACAAAGGTTTAAACCTGAAGGTCACTCACCTCTAAAGAGGGATGTCTGACCATCTGCCATTGTTTTTTGTCGCGTTAAACAGTATATCTGACATTGTTGTGGTCTAAACTCTAAATGAACTCTCACAGTAGTGTTTCTGTAGCTCAACGGCATTGTTTTAGCAGTGTAAAGGTCATGGATTCGACTCCCAAAGAACACACATACTGATAATGTGTATGCAATGAAGTCTGTTTAGATAAAAAATCTGCTAGATTGCTGATTTTATGAGACACAAATCTCACAGGCACTATTGTTGTATGCTGGGACTGAGTACAAACAGTATGGCAAAGTAGAAAGACTTAAGCCATCCACACCATAATCTCTTGTAATCCTCAAAGGGCGAGGTAACTTTGGCACACATACAACAACTACTTAACCTAGGGTTTAAATCTGAGACAACATATCAAGAGAAAGGCAAAGTGGAATATAGATGTTGCAATAAGACTGAATAAAAAAGTGAAGTTCATAGTGACATAAAAGTGTACTGAATGGTGCCACACTGTCAATCATCACACAAGCCTATTAAAGGCTCAAATCTTCCTGCATCCTTCTTTCATCCAAATAAAAACAATTCTGAATACGAATGCCTCGGTATCGAGGCATTCCATCATGGACCGCACTTTTTTATAAAGTCCGGATCGACAAGTGATCTCACCAATCTTTTTATACAGTAAATCGAACCAGATATCCAGCATCCACATCAAACTTGAGACACACTCTGAAGAAACCTCCTCCATCTTACTATCATTTATTCATGTGGCACGCTTTTATGAGCTCTTGAAAGGGTCTGGTATATGGCAATGGTCTCACAGTCGACGTTCCTTGGATGTGGATTAGAGAATGGGAATGCATTTGGGCAGCTCGAGTGCCGAGTACTTTCTTTCAGGCATGAGATGCAATAGTAATGGCTATATAATGCCTACAGTAATCTCGGTGATGACATGAGATAGAGAGGTGTGAGAATAGCATGCTTTGTGCAAAGTGTTCAAAGTGCCATCTAGTGGCATTAAAGGCCTGCTCTTTCATCTTGCTTGGCACTTCATCATTCGCTTCATCTTTATAGCTTGAAAGGACTTTCTCACATGCATTTATCAAAAAACACATTATCGTGCACCGCCATTGGAAAGCTCATCCTTGCCGCATGTATTAAACAGTCACTTCGACAGTCACTGAGCATGATTACTGAAAAGTCAGTGCTGGTTATTTGAATTCACTAGTTAATAGAAAATAATAATAATAATAATAGGGTAAAATAAGTGCACTTGTGTATACACAACATGTATATCGGTGTCTGTGTGTGTCTGTCTATCTGCCTACCTATGTGCCTATCTGTCTAATCTTCTGATCCCACACTTCCTTTAATTTCTCACAATTTTCTTTACAATAAACAGTAAATTTAAAAAAGCAGTGGTGAACTATCTGTTATATCTATGTATCTGTGTCTATTTACAATAGAAGTACAGCAAAAATTAATGCAGGGGTCCACTAGTCTTTGTGTAACTGAAGACTTTGTTCGAAATTGCTGTGAGGATTTAAAGCATAACAGGGAAACCAGAATGTGGATGAGCTAATAAACCATAGATGTTCTTTACAAGTGAAATAGCGATGAGTTTGATTAGATGTTGTCATCTGATATGGACGTTTTCATAATCTGAGCATCACTGACTGTTTGTAAATAAAAATAAGAGAATTATGAACACATTTGAGGAAAGCCAAAAGAATGACGGAGCCCTTAAAGAACCCGTCATGGATAACGGATCTCTCATAAAGATGTCAGCATAAATTGCCCTCATGACAAACTGATATCTGTCTTCACTGAGCAACAAAAGTAAAAAATATCTTTTTAAATCACACATTGACGTTAAAAGCAGAATTGTTAGGTATTAAAACCTGAAATTAAGTACTATAATATACTGAGTAAATAATATTTTATGCCCTGTTTGCATCTTTTGATGGATTGTCCACTAGTGGACTTTTGTTACTGTCAACAGGATTTTTTTAAAATAATGAAGCAGACACATACACAAATTACAACCTGATTGTCTTTGCTAAAGAAATTTGTGCCATTTTGTATGTATTTATAGAACTGTCAAAATATTAAAGGTGGGGTGCATGATCTTTGAAAGCCAATGTTGACATTTGAAATCACCTAAACAAACACGTCCATACCCCAATAGAATCTGGACCTTCTTTTGACATACGCCACACACATACGGAACCCAGGCAGCGATGCCGGTTAGTAGACACGCCCCTTACTGCTGATTGGCTAGAAGTGTGTTATGGTACTCGGCCCTATTCTCTTTTCCAAAGCATTTTTAAAAAATTGTGCACCCGCCTTTAATCTTTAATTTTATTTTTAAAAATTATATATATATATATATAAATGCATGTATATATATAAATGCATGTATATTTATTTAGATTTTTTTATATTATATATAAATGTAAAAAAATATACATCAACAAAAAATTCTTACATTTATACATGTATGTCTGTATATTATCCTGATTAATCTTTTGCCAGCCCTACTTATTTATAATATGCTTGCAAACGGGTGAAATTCCTAATGACTACACAGTCCTTGTGCTTTTATTTTAATAAAACACAGTCGAGTAAACGTTGTCCCTGTATTATGATCATTTATTACTGTCCCTTTTGTAAGTCGGCACTATGGTTCCTGTAAACCACAACTTCTTGACATGCCTCGGCCCGACACGATTAATCCTGACAGTAATGACATTAGACGTTTATCCGCCACATTAACACAAGCATGACCTGAAGAATATTTGGCAATAATGTTCAGTATTGTCTGCTTTGTAACCTTAATGAACCCGCATTAAAATGGAGAAAAAAAAACATGCGCCTCCAGTGCCTCTAGTGGACACTTTACCATCTATACTCTATTACTAACCCTGTTTAAAATAAAGTTCATAAAATGTTTTTTTTTTCAGGCTGTATGATTAAAATAAAGCTTAAACATCCACAAAACCTTACTTTGTAGCGGAAAAAGGTTCAACAGACTATAAGGTAGCATGCACACCAAAGCGTTTACGCCGGTGGCTGGTGCATGTTTTCAATTGTTTCCAATAGAAGCACTACACTTTTCAAAAAATCTGTCGGGTTTTGTTCGCGCTAAGCGCCGGCACTCTTTTTCTGTGCTTACCGCTGAGAGTTGAAAAATGTTCATCTTTGGGTGAAACGCTTAGCTCCTCAATGTCACTTCTTACTTGGCCGGGCAATCACAGTTTTTAGCCATGTTTAAAAGCTTTGGTGTGCACGCCCCCTAATTGGTAAAGAAATGGTTCTTATAAGAACTTTAATTAAAAGTTTCTTTAATATAAAAAAATGGTTCTCCGATGGCATCACTGTGAAGAACCTCTTTATTGAAAAGTTATTCTTAAATCCCAATTTTGTATCCTGTTTCTTATCTTTGCAATTTCTAATTCTTTAATCACAATTTCTATGATTTTGCATCGCACGGCTAATATATTTAGCAAGTCCTCAGGAACCTGAATTTTAAGCTGTTTTTCTCCATGCCTCTTTCATTAGATGTCTGATAATGCGAGAATGTGTGTATAAGCGAGACTTGTGTGAGTATAAGAAGTGCCTGTGGAGGTAATGGTGCGAGCTCAGCTGGGCAGGAATGGCGACCGAGGTCTCCCGGGGAAGCGCAGAGACAGTGAAACAGCTGCGGTCTGTGAGGGGGGTTGGCTGACTCACACCTCTGCAGGAAGTTGAAACCTGGGGTTGGCTGCGGGGCGGTGGATGCGAGGAGGGGGCGGGCCGGCCAAGGAGCCCTGTCAGGGGCTCACTGATGGAAATTACCAAGGCCTGAAAGATGATTTCCCACAGATGGAAGACGGTGGCTGCCACATTTCAAAAAACATTTCGTACCTAATGAATAGCATGAGCGTGGCAAATTTTGTATTCATCAGGCTTCTCCTGGCTTTGAAGAGATTTTTCTCCTCACGCCCTATCTGATTTTAAAAAACATCAATAAGCAGCAGCAATAAAAATGCAAATTCTGAAGTTTTGTAAACAGCCGTTATGAAAATGCGTTAGAAACTGCTTAAATCTCGTTCCCATTTTCCTTAGTACTTTTGTGACACAATCTGACATCTTCTCCATCACAACTCCCTTGATACTAAAATCATAGACAGAGCTTCCTTAATTTACAAGCAGCTCAACCTCCACTATATAACACACACAGTATACAGTAAGTACTCACACATTATAAAGAATAACAATATATCAATATAATTGAATAACAACTGGTAATGCATTGTCTTAGCAATGCATAAGGTCATGGGTTCAAGGCCCAGGGACCACACATAGTGACATGGGCTATACGGATGCGCAGGTCAGGGGTTTTCCCAACTCAGGGGTCCCGCTTTTATTGAATTATTTGGCCCACTCCAGCCTGCCCCCTCAACACTATACTTTTACAACCCACCCCTTAACTATTAAATAGACTTAATAGGCATTGTAATGTAAATAAAACAGGCTTTATTTCAGCCTAAAAGTGCCATTAGATTACATCTCCCCGTAAACTGGCAACAACATATGCTTATGAACCATAGAAACTAGCATGATCATATTAATAACAAGATAGGGTGATGATAAACATTTTCAACTTTACAAAGCAGCATTTCTTGCAAATTTTTCTGAGAACCGGTCCCAAACATTAGATTTAGCAGCTTGACTTTTCTTTTAATGATGTAAATTCCTGACAATATTTCTCCTGCACCTCGTCCTCCATCTTCACTTTTATTTCTCTATTTGTTTTGTTGTAGTAGCTGACAGCAGGGCTGCTTGGCGCTCTTGTGACGTGAGGCCAAAGGTTTTTGTGCATTCCAATTAATATCAATCAAACTGCAGTTGGTTTGTTTTGATTTAAGCCTTCATAACTAAAAAATTACAGCTAAGTAGCACAATAAAACACAATGATAACAAAATAATAAACACAATGATAACAAAATAATAAACATGTTTTGACAAAATTGTAAAAACTGAGTTATCATGTTTTGGAACCAAACTCTTCATATATTTCCAAATATAGGCTATAGGGAATTGCACGCAACATAAGTTTTTTGTTTTTGAATGACCCGCTCCAACCCACCCCACAAATAAAGTGAGAATTTCTTTACCCGACCCAACCCGACCCGTGGGTCACCCGGGGGGCCTGCGGGTTATAAGACGACCGCACATAACTAATAGGCTATACAAATAGTAAGTTACTTTGAATAAAAGTGCCTGCTAAATGCACAAACAAACGTGACTTTTATCGACCCGCGTTGTTTATTTCCCCCCATAGTAGGTACCAAATACAAACTGGTAACTCTCTAGATAAATGCACAATCAACATCAGTTGTATTGCAAACAGACAACCGCATAGCACTTGCCCCTCCCACAAGAAGCGGAGTTTGCCTGTGACGCGCGTCAAATGCTTGCTTTTCCTGCGCGTCTACTCCGCTCTACACGCACGAATGCATTCAAACTGTTCAAGCGGCAAACCACACGCGGTAGACGCGATTTTGCCGCCTGAAACGCAGTTGGTGTAAACTCAGCATAAAGAGTTTTTGCTCTTTGCTCCCCCTACAGGTTGGAAGCGGAATTGTCCATTACCACTGTCGTAAATAATTTTGCCTACTGCAGCTGCAATCTGATTGGATTGTCGGTCTGCCGTAAAGCAAGTTTTTGTAGTTTTCACTCGAACTACAGGACCATGACCCGATGGTTGGAAACTTCTTTTGTGCGGTTTTAGCCGATAGAGGGCTGCAAAGCAAATGTGAAAGTGCCGTTCACCCTGTTTCGAGTGGATGAACGACTGAAATCTTTTTGGATTTTAGTGTTGCTTTAATACTGCAGCTGTAGTTTTTAATGATTGTTCTTCATTCCTGATTTTAAAAGTACTGGAATGTAACCTTGACTTACAGTTTTGCAGATTTTTATCTTTCCTCATTCAAGTTTATTGGAGAAGTAAATGCACTTGCATGACCAATAAATGGCCTTTACCAACATGACTGCCAAGGAACAAATCAAGGGCCTTCTTTAATAACAAAAATGTGCTTCTTTGACAGCATTCTCATCCCTATTCTGGTATTTTAGGTCTCACGACTTTCTGTTACCATTTCTTCTCCTCTTCACTGCCTCCCAGAATATGTCATGTGAAATGATTTCATCTCAAAACCGGAAGGGAAAAATACAACCTTATTTTTCCAAAGTGCCATTTGGCAGGACAGCTCTCAATGTTTGTATCCACCTCCATCCAATTTCCCATCCCGGTCTCCACAGTGGCTATGTCGCTGCGGATAGATCACACATGCAGGAGCTGGAATATTCTGACAGGCCCTATGTCCTCACTGCCTCCGAATTCTCTGCGTGATTGATTCCATTTCTCCATCCAACATCCTCCCCCCCCCAAAGCCTTCGCATCATTCCTCCGTTCACCGCCGTCATTTGCTATTCATATTTCTTCCGCTCGGGGAAATGGTATTTTTGCTTATCTCTTAAATTAAAGTGAAATAGATCACATTGTGTTCAAAGTGCTAGCATTTGTTTAGCTGCCTTTACGCTAGCTGTCTTTCTAGCAGGAAGGGAACGGAACACGGTAAAGTAAAATGAAACCAAGACTGATGGTTTCCGCATTTTTGGCTAGTGTTTTAGATCCCCATTGTCCTTTTTTCTTGATGGAAGCCGGGCGGCAGAAAACGGCAGAAAGAATCCTGCAGGGTGGTTTTAAATGTTTTTTTAAAGGAAATTGAAAGCACTGCAGAATTTGAAATGAAACCCATGAATCAGTTAACCTGTGGGATCTTATGTTAATGCATCTTCGCTCTTTACGTCGTAGCTCAAACCATCTTCTCTGTTTATCCTTGACATGACAGCTGGGGGGTTGTAAGACATCTCACCATATACTCGCATAAAAAACATCATACAGAACGAAAAATCTACTGCCTATTAAAAATAGTATTAATTTACTATACAATATAATGTATGTGCTGTCACTCACTTAACTGAATGCATAAATGTAAACCTCGGATATTATTGCAATAGCAATGTCTGTTTGATGCTCTCCTTTGAAGTGATGCTGATGTAACATTAATATTTGTGGTGGCGAAGAGCATACTATATGCAACAATATGCCGAGGTCCAAATAGCCCATTACGAGTTCACTTGGTAATAGCAAGGCTTCGTAAGTGGTTTCCATGGCAGCAGAACAATGTCCTAGCTGTCTTTTCGGCTGTATCATTTTTACGTAAGAGGGATTCCTTACGCAGGTTTTTCAGAAACTGTGTCCAGTGCTGCTGTGCAGTAAATGTTGATTTCTTATGGACCCTATATACACACTGCTTGCATTCATTGCACGTAACAGGGTTTGCCATCAGTCACATATCATCATTTAGAGTAGAGGACATTCATCTATGCTGTCATCAACTAATACAAGAACAGAGACAAAAGCTGTGTCCGAAACAGCTCCCTATCCACTATATAGTGCACTATATTGGCTGTCGGACATTTTGTAGTGGTGTCCGAAACCTGAGTGAACAACTTCATTCCCTACATTCGTTCACTACTTTTTACCCACAATGCACTCTGATTTTGAGGGTACATTCGATGTGCACTCGCTTACTCATATTTCGCATTATGCAAGGGGAAAAAAAACGCATAAGTGGAATCAGTAAACACCGAAGATACGTTTATACACAATTTTTTGTTCTTGTTGTCACACATTTTTATTAATTAATAAATAAACAACAGTAAATAAATATGACAAGCAGCTGTTTGTTCTCTTTATTATTAACTAATACAATAAACATGACAACGTATGCGACAAACAGTAATGGAACAAACTGTTCGCGCGTAGTTGGACCTTGAATATTTGAGTTTACTCGCTTCATTCGCGCGTGAAAGCAGCACGTGAAATTCTAGTCATTCGAGAAATTCACACGTAAATTTGCATCATGGGAGGGGCTTCTACGACTCCGCTGAGACACCGCTCACTTCCTGTAATCGCGTCACTACTACAGCAAGGTCCTGATTGGTTAACGCGATGTGGAAACCTGCCGAAGTTTAGATTTTTCAACTGGCACGTTTCCCACGGCAACGCTCTATTCATGCGGAACGTAGATGCAGGGTTTACATGAGATGCGGTAGACGCGGCAAGCGCGAGTGATTTACATGTTAAGTCAATGCAAAGAAGCGATTAGGCATCCTGTGGCGCGGTACACGCGGTAAGCGCGGCGCGAATGGCGCAGAACGCGCCACGGGGATGCCGCGTTCTGCGTGAATTGAGCGTTGCCGTGGAAAACCCGCGAGTTGAAAAATCTGAACTTCGGCGGATTTACGCGCTGCATTAAACAGTCAGGACCTTGCTGTAGTAGTGACATGATTGCAGGAAGTGAACGGAGTGGCGGAGTCTCAGCGGAGTCACAAAAGCCCCTCTCATGACGCGAATTTCCGCGTGAATTTCTCGAATTACTAGAATTTCACGCACGGCTTTCACACGCGAATGAAGCGAGTGAACTCAAATATTCAAGGTCCAACTACGTGCGAATAGCGCGTTTTTGCCGCCTCTACCGCGGCTGGTGGGAATGCACCATAAGAAAATAAACTTTACCGTATCACAGCACAATCAATAAAGCCACACAGGTGTAAGGGTTTATGACGAATCTCCGCGACAGCTCTACGGCGCGTGGTATTTTTGTCAGTGTTCGAAATCGCTCACTTATTTTCGTTTCCTTCTTCCCCATATAGTGGACTCAATTGTCATTTGCTATATAGGGAATAGTGAATGAGTGAATGAGAGAGCGGTTTCGGACTCAGCTAAAGGCATCCAATGCTCTGAACCAAGAACAGGAAAAGCTATGATAGAGAAATACCCAATTTTCGCCAACAACATTTCTTCTTTTACACGATGTGAATACTCTGAGTTAAAAGAATTGCACATTTTTCTTCAGCTTTTCTATTCTGTTTTGATTATTTGGTCAGGTCAATCATTTTCTATGTATACCAGGTTTCAGAGGCAGCGGTATGAATTGATGGAAAGGCTAGAAATCATTCTAAATATGAAAGCTGTATATTGATTCATGTTTATTTCTTTCAACGGATGTAAACAATTATTTCTCCTCGCTCTAAAAAATGTGCCATTCACATTCTCAGTTGACTGTTATCTTATATATCTCATATTTATGAATATAAATATTCTGTTACCGTGGATATTCAAAATAATTAACACATGTGCACATCACTAAAAATCCCTAGTAAGAAAATCTGCACACAATGGCAAAAGGTGCACAGGCATAAAGTTCAATCATATGGAAACAATCTTATGTGGTTTTTGTCATCAATCCAGGTGGATGTCGTATACCCAGCTAGAAATAAAAAGTTCTAAGAACGTTCCCTGAAAGTTCCCGAATGTTCCCAAAAACATTCTAGCCGTTTCTCAATGTCAATGAAGGATCCTCGGAAGCCAGAATTTCATGGATGCTACATCATCGACATCCGTCGAAGGACTGTTCCAATGTCGAGGATCCTCGCAATTTCAACCAAGGACTGAGTCCTTCGTTCGAGAAATATCCCATATACAGGAAAGGATGCAAATTTGTATCCTTCGCGCTCTTCACGCGCTGAAATCACCCACAATCCTATGCGCGCAGCACCGAAAGCACACCTTTCAATCACGCAATGACGTGCACTTGTTAGCCTGTTCCATTTAACGTGTTCTCCGAATGCTTAAAAGGAGCCTCGCCTCGCCTCTCAAGGAAGTGACTTGTAAGGACTAGTCCTGCCAAGGAAGTATCCTTGACATTGAGAAACGGCTTCTGCCAACGTTAAAAGCGGCTAGTTTTTTTTAAGTTCTAGGAACGTTTCTGTTGTCTGAACGTTAGAGTAATGTTACATTTTACCATTTTAAACGTTATGACAATGTCATGTTTTAATGTTCAAACAATGTTTAAAACAACAGCTGTTTATTATATTGACTTGTTTAATTGTTATGTAAATGATAGAGAAACATTACATTTTATTATTTTATAAAACATTATTTCTGTATGCAGCAATTACATTGCTGTAGAAAACTCAATTAACTTACTAGGTTTAGATGTTGATGTTTGTTTCATTTTAAGTCACCCTTATTGTGATTAGTATTTGTTTTAGTTGGTCTCTTGACACTTGACTTTTTGCTTGCTAGTTTTTTCCTGGTTGTGTTAACTTTGTGTTAATGCACCACGTTTGTTATGAACATGCCAAGTTAATAGTGTTATTCTGTGGTTGTTGGTACATAATGGTAAAGATCATCACCTAATTCATTTACTAATCAAAACTTTATTTTCTGTCAAAAATGTAAATGAGATCCAGCACTTTCTCAGCAGTTTGTCATTAAGGAGTTTTAGAAACTCTGGACAAAAAACACCCGCTGCATAACTGGGATGCACAAACATCAAGAATCAGACCACGAATCTCAACCATGGTGACAATCAAATGAAAAACTTCATGCTGCAATGCATGCTGGGTATTAACAAATTACAAACCTCATTCAGGACTCCCAGCATGCACTGCAGCATGGATAAATAAAGATTTTTTAAACAATTTTAATTGTCACCATGGTTGAGATTCATAGTCTGATTCTTGATGTTTGGGCATCCCAACTATACAGCGTATTTTTTTTGTCCAAAGTTTCCAAAACTCCTTGATGACAAACCGCTGCGAAAGAGTTGGATCCAATACACACCATTGGCAGAAAATAAACTTTTGATTAGTAAATGAACTAGATGATGATCTTTACCATTATGTACCAACAACCACAGAAACACACCAACAACCCTTCACAACAAATGTGGTGCACCACCACAAAGCCAACACAACCAGGAAAAAAACAGCAGGCAAAAAGCCAAGTGTCAAGAGACCAACCAAAACAAACACAAATCACAACAAGGGCGACTCA
Organism: Misgurnus anguillicaudatus; assembly: GCF_027580225.2. NCBI lineage: Eukaryota > Metazoa > Chordata > Actinopteri > Cypriniformes > Cobitidae > Misgurnus > Misgurnus anguillicaudatus. Next base: position 17,547,528 of record NC_073355.2, read on the forward strand.
AAACGAAACATCAACATCCAAACCCAGCAAGTGAATTGAGTTTTCTACAGCAATATATTTACTGAACATTCAGAAACAATGTTTTCCAAAATAACAAAATGCAATGTTTCTCTATCATTTACATAACAATTAAACAAGTCAATATAATAAACAGTTGTTGTTTTAAACATTGTGTGAACATTAAAACATGACATTGTCATAACGTTTAAAAATTGTAAAATGTAACATTACTCTAACGTCCAGACAACAGAAACGCTCCCAGAACTTAAAAAAAACTAGCCGCTTTTAACGTTGGCAGAATGTTTTTGGGAACATTCGGGAACTTTCAGGGAACGTTCTTAGAACTTTTTATTTCTAGCTGGGTGGGGCCACATTAACTTATCACAATGTGTTTCATCCTCTCTCCATCTCCTTGTTTGAACCAGAGCTGGCTGATGATGTACTCTTGGTTTGGATGTCCTGACTCAGCACTGGGAAAGGAGTCAGCTCCCACCCTCTGTCCTCAAGCTGCTCTATACAAAGGCCACAGCACCGAGCACGAGGTTGATGGTCTGGAAAATTGCATTAAAACCTGCAGCTCTTCTGTCTATCTCCTTCATTTCATGTGCCGAATCAGATTAGTTCAGTTATGGATTGACTACATTTCTATGGAGAACCAGGTGCTTTACAACCTGACTGTTGTCGTATACAGTACTTACGTTTAATTACGTCTGCTGAAAGGAGACCCTAAAGGTTTGGATTTCTTGGATTCATTCAAGCATTTTAGGATTCGTCTGTCCTTGCTTGTAATTGACAGGATCTAAACGTGAATGTTTACTGGATATAAGAGAAGCGGCATGTGCTGTTTAAAGGCACTACCAAGGGCTGCACGATAAATCTCATGTGATTGTCACGCGCATCTCGTCAGTAATGCCGGTTTCTTGATTAGTAGTAAATCACCATCAGCTACTTTCAGATGGAGCGGCATTTACTACACAGAGCCGTAGTTCACTGACAATCGGGGCAATTTTGCATTGATTACCATGGACGTATCGCCTGCGATACAGTATATATGCGATATGGCCCAGCTTGTCAGGAAACTACGACTCTGTGTAGTAAATGCCGCTCCATCTGAAAGCAGCTGATGCCGATTTACTACTAATCAAGGAACCGGCATTACTAGCGAGATGCGTGTGACAATCACATGCGATTTATCGTGCAGCCCTAGTACTGACTATCATTTTTTAGCACTAGGGTCACCACTACCGCTCTTGAAAAATAAGTCACAGCCTATGACATCATTAATTTTTAAATTAGCATGGTTTAAATGACAGATGTGCGACAAAGTTACTATACTTTCGGGAAGCAATCATGATTAGCTAGTTAGTTTCTCCACCGATTCATGGTGGTTTAGCCGCAATGTATGTCGTGGGAAACACAGCCCTGGTTTGGATAGTAAAACAATCATTTGATAACACCAGAGATGCTTTTCTGCGGAGTCAGCTTTGAAATATATAATGCCTGATGAAGAAAGGACAAAAAGTTATTGCCATAGTATTGTTTTAATAGGTACTGTGGTGGATGTGTACAAAAATGAAGATGTAAACATAGATTCAAGGAGAGTCTATACATTCAGTCCTGTCAATTATCATTATGAGCGTATATAAGCAGTAGTCCTCGTGGTTTCTCAACAACAGCTTCTTCAGCATCCCTCATTCTCTCCATCTTCATCTCATTCTCTCCATCTTCCCCTCCATGCAGTTCCATTGGGGGTTTTGAGTTTAGAGCTCGAGTCGTGCTTTGAGCCCCTTCGAAGACAGCAAGTCAAGTTCATGTTACTTTTAGACTGAATAGGCATGTGCACTTGTGAACAGTAGTTACTCCTGAAACACATCTTGTCCAATCAGATTCAAGGACTGTCGTTAAGTGTTCTATTGATGAAACAATTTGATGATTCAGAAAAGATCTATATTTTATTCTAGTAATCATTTAGAAAAACGGTATAAATTGGATTTCATAAAACATTGTGATAATTATTTAAACTCATATTAAAGGAATATTTTTAACATTAAAATTTACACTTTTTAAAGCCTTTTTGGCATAAGATACAGTCTTTAAAATCTAATAAATATGAAATATTTAGTGATATTGATCTGTCCTTTTTTTGTGCTTTTTACTGGAATGCCGGAAAGTATCATTATTAAATACATCACATCTTGAAAGCAATTGAAAAGAAATCCTTTATATTCTGAAATGGATGACCTTGTTGCCTAGAGCATGCGTTCACACAGATATGACAGGGGTCAAATTTAAGTGTACCGTAGGGATGGAAGCATCCGTTTGTCCTTCAGTTTACATTTGCATCGATCCCAGTGGTCATGATGAGGTAATAAAAGGCTTTGTCCTGCAAACAAATGACTCCAAATCACCCTGATTCTGCACAATGCCTTTAATTTATCAACAAGGTAGCATTAGATAAAGATAATTAGTGTGCTGGCCCCAAGGCTGTCTGCGCTCTTGGCAGAGACTTTTAGGGTCAAACTTAAAAGCCAGACTTGAAATTGTGTCCCTCCTGTCATAAAAGTCCAGCTCCCCTCAAGCAGTGAGGTTGGGCAGGGGCAGGACCATTGACACTCAATTTCAGGCAGTTCTTCTCCCGTAATTAACGTGCGACGATAATACCATCTGATCCAAATGCAGCACGCCTCCTGTCTGCTTCTAATTCTTTCTCACTTGAAAGTAATTCAAGGGTTCGATGTACCGAATGTCCTCCATTCCCGCGAGAGCCGCTTTCATTACGACTGAATTGTTTCGCCGCCTCCGAGCCCCTCTGCTTTTATGTTTTCCTGTGACACGTATGAATTGGAAATGACTTCAAATAAGCAGCCGGCTAACATTATAGAGCGACTGTGTTCCCTCAGAGGAACACAGACACCTTAAGAATGTTGAAGGAGAACAGTTAGTGGGAGGAAGGAAATGAGGGTGCGGCAGACAGAGCAGTGAAATTACGATGGGGGATACTTAAGTAATTGAAGGGGTGGAGAAAAGGGCTGTGGAAGAATGACAGGGGCAGGAGAAGGCAGCAACAGGGAGGTTGTGGAGGCGAAACTGACAGATCTTGGTTAGTGAGGTAGTTACTGTACCCTGTGTATCTGCGTCCTCCATGAAGTGTGGAGGACCAGCAAGCACCACTTTATTCAGAGTGATGTTCTCATCATGAAGTGTAGAAGTCCCAGATTTCTGCTTAAAAGCACAGCAGAATGCGTCTCCCTTCGGTGTAACAGGATTTCCTACTACTAAAAGAGCTTCTATCTGACTATCCTTCCTACAAAAGTACAATAACACACACAGGCTGCTCAAACACCATACTCAGATCTCTCATAGATCTATACATGTTCAGGATGATTTCAGAGCCAAAACAAATGTTGGCAAACAGCACAGCACAAAGTAAAACTATATTGCTTAGAAGTTGCTTTTTCTTATCTTAGACTAAAGTGAGATCTTACTTAGTGTCACTTCAGTATTCATTTTTTTTTCAAATGTTTCCCGTAAGAGAAATAGGAACACAAACAAAAGACAACCCGGCAAGCAATTTAGCATTTAAAGTACGTCTAATAGGCCTCCATACACAGTCCAGACATCTAAGTTACAACAAGCAAAATATTTGGCTGTGGGTGAAAATTTTGTAGATGCCTAACCACAGCAAAAAATATATATGAAATAAAATAAATACATAAATAAAAAAAACTGGAATCACAGCTGACTTGAGCTTATATTATAGACTTTGCTTACATCATGAAATATCATCTCGCAAGTTATTAAAGTTATACAATTATATATTTAACTTAATTTGTTAAGGTAAAGTTACATAAAAATATATGTTGATTTGACAAAAAAGCTGATTTTTTTTACAGTGCATAGCCCAATTATCAGATCTAAAGTTATCCTAAACTATCTAACCTAAACTATTTTGAAAAAGTTACAAAAAGGTACAAAAGTTTTACAAAAAGTATACTTTTGTACCTGAAAGGGGCAAATTGGTACCTCAAATTTACACATAGTACCTTATGTGTAGGGGAAATGGGGCACAACCTAATGCTTTTTTGGCATTGGCTCTATCATTTAAAAAAATATTTAATTTAGGCTACGTTTACATGGAAACAATCTAAAAAGAAACCACAAAAGTGGCGTTGCGTTATCACTTTTTATTCCGCGTTTATACAAGCATTTTGAGGGGGAAATCTGCGTGCATATGGTGACGCAAAAGTGTGTGATATTCGATGTAGTATGCACTCCAGGCGGCAAGGTGGCAATGTGAAGCACTGACACACAACAACACCAAGTCTGTGTGCCTGCGTACAACCTTCTTCATGGTTCTCCCAGGTCTCGTTCAAAGCCGTCTGGTTTGCCTCCGACGAATTGGCGCATCAACAGTTTCACTGAGGTAATTAATGTGCCTTCTCTGATCAGTAATACTTGCTGTGAATAATTCGTACAACTGCTGGAAAGACTTGTATATTTATCAGAGGTGCTATGGCAACTTGAAGGTCCGACGTATGGAAATAATCTGACATGTTTGTTGTTATTTTCCTGAACTGACGCATGCCTGTGACCTAAACGCGTACGTGACGAGAGCCACCGTGAGCAGACTTTTGCGTTTTTACTCTTTAGACGAGAACGCGATGGTAGATCATTTTTAAGATTTCCACTCTGAAGTTTTAAGACCCCAAAACGCCATCGCCGTGTAAACGAAAGGCACATCCGATAAAATATTTTTATGTTTTCACCCTCGAGCGTTCTCGTGCTAACAGGTCCTTAGACTTATCATTTTTTACACAATCAACACACACATCTCTGCTATAAATGAAAGCTTAAAGTTTGCTTGTGGGACTTACCGTTATCGTACAATTACACCGAAAGTGACAGGAGTGCAAACGTTACAACTTACCCCATATGTGGGATTAATTGTAACAAACAGAGGGTTTGTTTGAAACACCTGCTAGAAAATTTTGTTTAAACACAAATAATTCAATAAAATTATTTTGATATTTTTGATATTGTTTATATATCTGCCTATAATAGATAGATATCCACAAATTCATCCATTCATGTACATCATCTAACCATCCTTGTATTAAGCATCAATGCATATGAACAGATTTTTTTTCAAAAGGCTGCATAATTAGGACAAAAAAATCATAACTGACAGATATTTCCCCTGATATTGTATGAACAGTTATAATTTTGAATAATAGCATTTACATTGTTTTCATTTCATGATCATTGTATACTTAGTTGTAACGGTGTGTTACAACTAACCCTGCTGTATAAAAATGTTTTCAATCCCAGCTACAAGTTACTAAGAGTTGTTGACATGTTTCAAAATGGTGTTATGTTTTAGATAACAAGACAGTGAGTAAAATAATATAAGGTTGGATTTGTTGACTTACACACCCAACACATAAATCGAAAAAAAAGAACATAAGATGAAGAAATTTACTTTGAACACTCCAAAACACTCTTTCCTCACCAATGAACCTTATTGTAAAGTGTTACCAGTATATTAACCAAAACACATAAAAACTTTTCACAAATTTACAGGAGATCATTTTCTGACAGTAAGAGAAAAAGACCAAAAGCACAGATTGCTCAGCCCTGTATAATAAATATTTAAATTAGTTGCATTACAATTAACCCCGCGTTAGTTTGTGCCCCACTCACCCCTACATACTGGTACCTTATGGCGCTTTTCTATAGCATAGTACCCCACGGGTCAGGTCGTGTCAGCTCACCTTACTTTGCCTCAGTTAGCTTTTCCATTGAGTTTAGTACCACTTCAGAGTGGGATTATAGACGTGTCGTTATATTTGCACTGCCTACTGCTGTGACATCATACAAAAGTGAGAGCGAGCATCGCTGGAATGCAGTGATCCCATACATTCATTTATTTGTCAGTTCGCAACAAAATCAAAATTGACCACCACAAATAAATGTTTTCACATCGCGTTTATCACTACCTCTGTATCACATCATAACAGTTTCTGTACAAACACCCATGGCGTCAGTCGACATGCTTGCTAAGATGCAAGAATGCCATGCATAAGTTACATGTGCACATGGGTCGCGGATGAAGCTACAAAATCGATGAATATACTGCACCATAGCCTGGAGAATTTAATAGGAAAAAAGTTTGACTTCATGTTAAAACATTATTATAAAAAAGTCTCACCTCTAGCCCCACTCATATGAGATCGTATAAATGCAATTGAATTAGCCACCTTACGAAATAGTTACGAATTTAGATTGTGTTGGGTAACTTTACCTGATGTGAGAATTTGTTGAGAACTCTTGAAAGCGACACAATAGATGTCTCCATTTGATCTTCACTCAATCTCATTTTGTCTAGGAGAAACCAATTAGATTTTAAAAGTTCTTGTGTAATTTTTCTTTCCTCGTGGAGAACTGCTAAAAATATAAGCTTACGGCCTTAAAAGGCCTAAACTAATGAAAACTTCATGAAAGCTTATAATGTGTGCTGAAGCCTTTTGAGTTTATCTACCGCTCATTAGGCCATCCACATAGCCTGGTAATACCATCCTCTGCTATTTTGCTTCGCTTCATAGACAGAGTCTGGCTGGGCATAATTGACAATCGTTTTCCTTCTCGTGGGAGGGGCTTGTCTGAAGTTTAAAATCATTGGTCTAAATGTAAGCCAATCACACATAACATTTGGATATGATGTGCTTAATGCGCCGGATCAGCCGCATCGAATCTCTGCTGTAAAATACACGTATGATGTGAAAACAAACCCATCGAGCGAAATACCGGAGTTAACATGGCTATGAACGACTTTTGCAGATTATGTAAAGTAAATCGGGCCAGAGCTAGTTGAACACTATCCTTACGGTGGCTTTCCACTCACGTCTAACGGGAGGAAAGCCCCTCTCTCCTCTCAAACTCTTCCACCAGACAACCATAACCATATTTAAATTAAATCTCCCTACCTTATTTTCTGGTTAATCAGGAATGTCACCAAAGAATGCTTGCCCACGCGTCCTCCACCATTAACTGTGAACAATATAATTCCCTTCCATGATTTCTCGATCGTTGTGCACGTCAAGCTGTGCTGCACACAGTTTCTCGCTGACGATCGGTAAAGTTGATAAATTAAACTTTTCCAAAAACTTGTCGGGAGCAGGGCAACAACATAATCTCCATTCAAATGTTTAACAAACACTTTTCTTGTTCGGGTTTAAGTTGGCAAGTGCCGGTTCTCCACAACAGAGCTTTCTGTGTCTCCATGTCCATAACAGACTACAACCGTGATTTGGCGTTTAGCGTCTACGTCACGGCTCTCAGCCCGCCCTCTGTTCGTTGATTGGACGGTCGTTTTGAGACCGGTGGAAAACGGTTTGAATGGGAGGTATCTCAGACTGAGTACAGAAGCGTAATGAAATTTAGCGGAAGTACGAAGTCTGACGTAGTCAGGCTACCATCCACAGAGCACAATAGAAAAACCATCACAGCTCTGCATGCAGGCCAAGCCAAAATGTCACCCAAACCAGGGAGCAGCTGTGAGCGTGAGCTCCCAGTGGAGGCTCAGTCTGGCTTGAAGACCCTCCGGTGGACCATGAAAACCAAGGGCATTAGTGAGGAATGGACAGTGGAGAGATTGGAGCTAAGATGGATGCTTATTTAAAGGAGACATATCATGAAAATCTGACTTTTTCCATGTTTAAGTGCTATAATTGAGTCCCCAGTGCTTCTATCAACCAAGAAAATATGAAAAGATCAACAAAATAACTTAGTTTTGGCAAACCATTCTCTGCAAGCATGTGAAAAAGGTCATTGAAATTTGGCTCCCCTTGTGATGTCAGAAGGGGATAATACCACCCCTTAATCTGCACTATCCAACCACGGCGCTGCCATTTAGTGCACAGATCAACAAAATTTTTGCGTACACCTACAAAGTGACAATTTTAACATGCTATAATAAATTATTTATATGATATTTTGAGCTAAAGCTTCACATATGTACTCTAGGGACACCAAAGATTTATTTGATATCTTAAAAGTGCCTTGAGAAATGTCCCCTTTAAAGGGGTTGTACTGTCTACCTGAACAGCAGGCACATGTTGTTAAACAAACATTTATTTTAATATTTGCAAGAAATAGAGTATGTTTAAATGGGTATAAAGTAAGCGACAGCTTGAGTAACAAAGTGTGAATATAAATGTTAGCTGATCCACGGACACTGTCAACATTGCTCAATGTTTGCTTTAACAAGGCATGTGGCTAATATGTGATTTATGACAACGCTTTGTGGTAAAATCAGTGCGCATCTTACTGAAGTGAGTCAGGCTGGATAGACATCATGTACATGTAATATTAATGAGCACAGTCTCTATTGGTTTAATCAGAGCTTTACCTAAAGGGGTCCTACTGCGAGAAATCATGGGTGAGGTTATGCATGCTGCTGGCCTTTGACATTTTGTTCGCTTTAAAGGTCACCGACTGGAGAGAATGGACTTTGGAAAGGATTTGTTTGCTCCTCTTAAAGCCATCAATCACCCTACCGTGCATTTTCCATTGATGGATTTCTCATATTCATTTCATGGACGTTTGATTTTGGTAGGTAAAGTTTTTTTGAAGAAAGAGCCACTATAATTTCCATCTCTTTTCTTTTTCATGCTCAGCTGGAGACTAAGCCAGTGAGGAACTTCATTACTTTAAGACCCTCCAGGAGCTCCAGAGCATTAATGTCTCAAACTACAGATTTTTCAGACTAGAACTAATGATTAAAATAGATGATGAAGAGGAGGAGCCAATAAAAATCCCAAAGGAGGATGTTAGTGTTAAAGATGATGATAATATTAATGAAATAGAGGAGGACCATGGTATCTAAGGTAAAAGATAATCAAAATGGAGATGATGAAAAGGAGAAACAGGAAGCATCTGTTTAGAAGGACCTGCAACAAAATACAGTCTAATCCGAACTATGGCCATGTCACTGCATAGCTCCATTACTGATATGAAGGGCTCTGGCTGCATCCACAGAGGTTTTTCAGTCCAACCAATTTCATCCAATAGCTCACGCCAAGCATTTCCTGACACATGGCTGTCTATGGCCTCCTCGGGCACCCTGAAAACAAAGTCAATTTCTGTATCCCTGCCTGCCAGCAGTCACCCATGGCATACGGAAAGAGAGGTAATTAATGCATTTAAAAAGCAGAATAGACCGATGAGGGGGCAGAAATAGGTAGGAAGGGAAACAGTATTGCTTGGCATACTTAGTGAATTTAGATTCAAATTGTTTATAATTTACTGTTATTGCTTAACTCGAGAACAGACAATTCTAAATAACAATTCCATATAATCTCTCCCTTAGGTCTTATTCAAACCCAGACAAAACAGGCATAAGCAGTGGCTACTCCAAAGTTCAAATTTCCCTGTTAGTTGGCTTGTGATCAAAATCAACGTGGATTTATTAAAACACCCTGTTTGTACCTTAAGCTAGCTGTAAGCATAAAAGGTGCATTTCTTCAAGAGCCTTATGAAGTCATATTCTGAAGCTTGACAGCTGTTGGAACTGTTCACTATGTCCTTATCATCTGTGATTAGAATGAACTACTGCTTAACTTGTGCATAAGTGTGAATGTTGACACACACATTGGCCGTAAGGTAAGGCAAAGGTTGGCACATGGGCGCTGAGCGCATCCTGTACTGGGTACTAATATTTTGTATACATGTATGTACTGAACCTGGTGCATATATTGTTCTCATCATGCCAAACAACTTTTGCAAAGTCAGCCATTTTAGATTCTGTGAAATGTGTATGCCATGGACTTTTACATACCCCTACTAGTGGCAGTGTTGGGGTTTAATGCATCACAAATAACGTGCATTACGTAATAATATTACTTTTCTGAAGTAACAAGTAAAGTAACAATTTACTTTTTAAATGTACACATTAATATAATATTATACATACATATAATATTAGTTACTTTTTTAGTTAAATTAATTTGATAAAAAAATATGTACTGAATTAAACTAAACATAGTCACATTATGCGTACACACGCCTGTGTGGGAACAGTTTGAGTGAGAAACTGACATGGCAGGCCAAAGCTCGACATTTTTGTGATGAAATATGCAATGCAGAACTTTTCAGTCATAAAAACACTTGCAAGCCCTGAAAGAGATCAAGCTTCAGCCAAGAAAAAGTACACAAAAGTAACTAAAGTAACGTAAACATTACTTTCCAGTAACGCAATTAGTTACTTTTTATTGTAATGCAATACTTTTAAAAGTAACTTTCCCCAACACTGCCTAGTGGACTCACGGATTGTCACTAAACTTTGTCAACATTATGCCAAGACGTTGAACATGCTAAACTGTGAACAGATTTTGATATCTCGAACAGTGTTGTCATGGCGAGGCAAATAATTTATGGCACAAAATTGAAAGTTTTGCAAACCAGAAACTAGGCATGAATAACAATGTTCAAATAATAATATTGATCTGAAAGAAGAGAAAGAAATGTTAAAAGTGTCATGCTGTGGTAATATAGTACAATAAATTTCATTCTAGAAGGAAGACTATGAGAAGGATGTGTCTTTCTTAGACTAATCATTTTAATGTCTGACTTCTGTCTCATTAATGTGGACATGATCTCTGAGGTTCATCACCCATGTCTGCTGTCTGAGAAAATATGGACTATAGAGTAAAAGGTCAGCCGGAGCACATTTGCGCCTGGTATTGGGATGCGTTGTGGTCGATCGGATCACAAGTGGACGAGAGCAACGCTTGTACGATTTGTTCCAGAGTTTATTTTAGCAACTAGTCAGACCATTAAACAAACAGAAACCTGAAGTAAAGTTCCGACCAGACACGTAACCGTGACAACACACGTGCGTCCGATGAAACCGTCTATAATTCTATGCGTAGGCGTGCGTGGGGAATGTGATTGTTCGAGCCTGTTCGAGTTAGAAAAAAAAAAATGAAATGGCAGCCAAGAAAGCTACTGGAACACAAATTTAGTGTAAAAAAGGTTATATTGTCACTATATTTTTACACTTTTTAATTGAATTTCTAGCGAAAAATTTATATTCTGGTTTACAAATATGGAATTCGTTATCACAAAGGCACTCCCTCTTTATTTTTCAAACAGAATTTTGTTATGCTGCCTATGAAGTCTGTCCGGATGCGTTTCCCAGAGCTTTCTTTATGCCGCCAAAGTCATAGCCTCATGACGCAGTGAGGCAACAAATCAGCTGCCATCCTTTTTGGGATGCAGCCCAGGGGCCTCATGTATAAAGCATGCGCACGCCAGTTCCCACGCAAAGGTTGTGATTTATAAAAAAACAAACTTGATGGGAGAATGGGCTTGCAGGGTGGGATATTAGGATGATTCATGTACACACACTTGCATGTGATCTGTGATTTATAAAGGGAACATTGCTTTGTTTTATAAGTCTTCATAATTTTTGGTGTATGCCATTTTTGGCTTTTGTGCGTACGTAGACTTTTAGTAAGAATCCCACGCAAAGTTTTATACATGAGGCCCCTGGTGTTTTAATTCATCTATTTTGTCCACTTTCGACTGCCTCTGTCCTGATTACTTTGAGGGGGGGGTCTATGGGCAAGTCCTTAAACATGAGTGGGAGAAATAAATGCACACAAATATTATGTGAGCGTACCGCTGCTTGTGTTAACATGCTGCACAACGTCAGCCTCTTTAGTTTTATCAATGCTGGTCTAATGACAGTAACAAGTCGGGACCGATGTAAAACATTGTGCTTGTACATTTCACATTAGATCAATAAGCAGAAAGTACTGTAGCTGATCTTTTGTGCCTGCTCCAACCATATAAGCGTCTACAACACAAAAGCAATCCAAGCAAATGTGTTTTTGACTACCTCTCAATGTGGTCGAAATTGGACGAGCTCACACCCATCCACTTGTGATCCGATCGACCAAAACACAACTTAATAGCAGGTGTAAAAATGGCCTAAAAATATAACCTCTGACCTTTATGCGCCACAGAGGAATCTGATTGATAAATGCCGTAGTATCTAATACTCTGAGTGTTCATTCATGCCTCTCTCTCTGACAGAATATATCCACCTGCCTGGAAACTTGTATCCGTTCTTCTTTGTGACACTGCAGACCCTTGTGTCAGTGGCTGCCATTCTGGACAACAGGATATCTGTGTGCACAAGACCATCTGAAAGCAGGCAGCTGCACAGGATTTGGGATTAAACCTTTCAAAAGGCACTGCGGCACAGTAAGGCTGTCTATCAGCCCGTCAGTTGCCTGTCTTGTCGCTGTCTCAACAATCTAAAAAAAATATAATAGCCTGTGGGCAAGGGGTTGTGTGGTGCTTTGGAACAAGCTAATGTTTTTGTGCACGCACTAAATAGATATGCTGAGCCTCAGCAAATATTACAAGCTGTCTGGGGGAGAACATTTGCAATTACCTCACCTTTCCTACTGTTCTGACTTCTGTTATTATAATATTTTACAGTTGCATGACTTTCCTTTACATGGCTGAGAATGTAAAAATAAGGATTTAAATGGGATTGCACGAAAACCTTGAGTCCGCGTGAGTCCACTAAGATTTTAGTGTTTTTTTAATGGTCCTGTTTTACATTAAGATATGTATTCATGCATTTGGCAGATACAGATATTCATAGCAACTTACAATGCATTCAGTGTTAACTGTCTTAGCTTGTGTGTTCCCTGGGAAGTGATCTTGGAGATGCTAGCACTGTGCACCATTGATCTGATGAAATGTGCAATGTGTATCAATAACAAATTGTTGCAATATATCACTGTTTGTCATGAACGTAATTTCCGAACTGACCAAAAAATCTTTAAAGCAGTAAATCTCAAAAGGGATCTACAGCCATCTCAAAACAGGCCACATCACATTTATATTAACACAAACATACAGTTTTTTCATGCATTGCCTACAGTTTTATGACATATTCATAGTATTACATAATTGTATTTACATATTTTATAATTATTCATCTTGGTGCATTTAATTTCAGCATTTACTGTATATTTTTAATCAAAAGTTGTAGCTGTTAGCATTAGTAAAAGCTGGTATCCCCAGAATGTATCTGTGAAGTTTCAGCTCAAAATACACCACTGATCTTTCGTTATATGATGTTAAACATGGCCATTTGTGGCTGCAATGACTACATGGACTACATTAAAACATGTGTCTCTGGCAGAAGGTTGAACTATGCGCTAATAAGGCGAAGTCTGTGACTGGTTATGGTTGAGGCGTAATCATAGACTGTAAAAAAGATAGACAACGCGACGTCGCCTCATTCCATTGTAATGAATTGTAGCCAAAAATGTCCGACCATGGTTGCTGCCATGTTACGTAAAAACGTCAATTTGAAGCCAGGGCACGCGCAGAATGGCACCCAATTCAACCATTCCTATCATAACGACACGCCCCATTTCTGTAGCATCAAAGTCCTAGCTAAAGGGAAACTTATCACAAAAATGAACAATTGAACATATAACAGCATGATAACAACTACCTTAAAGCATAGGTCCCCAACCACCGGGTCGCAACCCAGTGCCGGGTCGTGGACAAGTTGCCACCGGGTCACAAGAACGTCCTGAAAAAAAGTGTATAATAGCTACGCAATAGCTTAATTGTATTTTGTCCTTTTACGAGCCGACTTCATTTAACATCAGTCATTTAAACCTTTGTACTGAGCCTCTCTCTCTCTCTCTCTCTCTCTCTCTCTGTGCATCAACGATCACTTTGTTGTCATTAGAGTTTGAGCATACTTCTAAAACACAATCGATCAAATAATCGCAGAGGTATGACTTTATGAATCATTTGCAAATGTAGCCTACCTCGCAAATCATGTCTATACGTAAAGACGTTCAACTCTGTGACATCGAAAATGACTGAAAAGTAATTGCAGGCTTTCATTCATTATCCAGCGATCGTGGCACCATGATCAAAATAAATCTGCAGTATCCATATTATAACGAGTACACTTTTAACGTTGGTTTGAAAGGAACCTAAACATTTAATCATGTGTCAATCATTATAAAAGCATAAGGTAAACACGAGTCTCCGTGCCTCCGTGCCCAGCCACAATTCTTCTGCCATTTCTCCTCCATCACTGCACAATTTTTTTTATTGTTCGGTTACTTGAATTTGGGGCTCGAGCCTGACCTGACGTTCAAGCTGCCTTCGAGAACAGCAAGCCAAGTTCGTTTACCATTAATTATTAAGACTAAATGGACAGACAAACTCGTGAAACAATGAAAGTGAAACAATCCGCCAAAATATGCATGGTTTAAATGTTATACATTTAGCAAAGGAGGATTTTCAGCACTTTGTTTCAACAGCAACCACCCCTCCCTCCCAAACCTGACCCCCTGTCCGCAAATTTTTTTTAAAGCCGGTCCGCGGTGTAAAAAAGGTTGGGGACCCCTGCCTTAAAAGACCAAACCAATTTTTGGAAAAGTGTAATGAGTTCGTTTGCATGGAGATGGTGGGGTTTATGACTTGAACTGCAGCCAGCCACCAGGGGGCGATGCCAGTGGCTTCACTTTTCAAGATGTATGAGGCACACCCAGGCATAATAAATGTAAAATCACATTGCTAGGGGATCTCAACAGCCTGTTTTGTGTGACTGTTGCGGTTTAGAGGAGATTACACAAAGAAAAATAGATGGATTTGTATAATAAAAGGATGTTTCCGCACACACACTGGCGCTTCATTTTCTGCTAGAAACACATAAAAAATGCATTTTCTAGGTAAGGGGGGCTTTAATGCACAATGAACTAACATGAGCAAGTGTATTGGCATTATCTTACTAAAAAAGTTGAATAAATGCAGACAAACTACTTTGCTTATTGTTATGTCATATAACTAATTCTGTGCTGATGGCAATTTTTTTGCGTATAATATACAACACACATTTTTTCTTCACAAAATTCGTTCAGAAAGGCAGACTCCGCTATCAATGCCTTTATATAATGCTTACAGCCCAGTTGGGTGATGGAGATTAAGACACATTTAACGAAACCTTTCCTGACATGTCATCTATGATTTACACCAGAGCAAGATCTTACGCATAGCCCTAACATATCACTTAGGAGGAACCAAGGCGTAACCCAATAAAATCCCACCCTTGATCCACTGCCTACCGCACAGGGTTTTATGAACCATATCTGTGCACTTGGGAAACGCTTCTTTCCTCTTTAATGAAAGCATGCCTTCCTTGCATAATTCACTTGTGGATGGCTTGAGTGAAATGCAAAGTCTCAAAGTAATGGTAAACCATACCCCCCTATCTCTCTCTTTCTCTCTCTCTCTTTCAGTTATTGTTGTGCTGTTATGTCCTGAGATGGCTTATAGAGGGTCAGGCAGATAGTACAATTCAAATGAGTTTTTACCGCTATGGAAATCACTGTTAGAATGTAATATTACATACGTCTTTGCTTGTATTTCCTAGAACCAAAGAGTATTTAGAAGCTTCCATTAGCTTTATAGAGATACAGTATTGTAATGTATGGTTTTCATTTTGTGCCGGCAAGTTTGTGTTCCTTTCTTACATTCAGTCTCTGGGTATACAGTCATGCTTTATGGCATCATTTTATTCATATTAGTTGGATAATGTTGGTAACATGCATTATTTGACATTGCCATGATCCTAATAGGGGACAAAAGGGTTTTAGCTACAGGGCAATACTGTATATTGGTCCTTTACTGTGGCACTAAACCTACATAATGATCATTCATAGCACTCCGCTTATTGCAAACACACACATACAGAGAGAAAAAATCCCATTATATCTATTGTTAGGAGAAAGTGCAATGGAAAGAAAAGCCTTTGCCTTCACACCAGTTTCCATCCTCTCTTAACTCACAAAATGATTTGTGATACAGCCAACATTGGTTATAGCTGTCTCAACGTGGAATCAAAGCCTGGCAGGGATAAATGTGAACTGAAGCATACTTTCCCCCCTTGTCCATGCTGCCCTAGGGAGCTTACCTGCTCTTTGTGAGGGTAGTGTGTTTTAGAGTCCCATTCCCATACGATTACATTCCCCCTTCACAGCTAGGTATTGCATTTAAAAATAAATGAGTATCAAGAAAAAGCTTACAAAAGACTTTGAAGTCAAAGCATGTTGTAATGAACAAAATCCCCCTCACACATTTCATAATTTCTATCAAAATGTCACTCACAAAATGAAAACTTTGTCATTTACTTACCCACTTTGTTCTGACCAAGAGCACATTATTTCTTTTATCGACCACAAATTGTGTTTTTTTATAATTTTCATCTGTTCCTCGTGGGAAAATAGTATAACTTTAGAAGAACTCAAAACAAATCTCCTTTTTGGTATTCTTTTTTTTTCATTTTCGGGCTCGACAGACATGGTCCTCATACACTTTTATTATATGAAAAAGAGTGTCTGGGGATTAGCTCAATTTTGTACAAATTGTTTGTGTAGTATATCTTTGAAGATTACAGATCAAAGTTCATTCTATGCTATATGGGTGCATTACCAAAAGTGGTCCCAAAAGCCACTGGTTGTTTTTATTTGAACATTTTAAAGGACACAGTTTAATCGATCTGATTTAGCTCACAAGTTCTGGCCCTTCACACTTGACAGTTTTAGAGTTAATGGTGGGAGAACATGAATACTGTTGTTTTCTATTGCTGTCAGATGGTAATTGGCAAAAGGTTTTATTCTCTACATTTTAAATGAATTAAGAATTAATAAGACATCTGGGTAATAACATATAATGCAATGATATGTAAAAAGACCTCTTAGTTCAGTATGAAACTAATGTTTGGCTTTAGTATAAACATGATTTGTAAAATTGCATTTCTAATGGCTCTGTGATCATCAGCTTTTCCTTTCTTCTTCTCTGCTCTTATCCAGGGTGCACCTTTGGGCCCATAAATGAGACTAAAATGGTGGATGAGAAGAAGAGACAAGAGGATGAAAGCCATCAACAATGCTGTACACTGGGGAAATAAGCACAGCGAAACAAGACCCCGCTCTAGCACTCAACTATAGTTAAAACCACTCCATTGGAGACCTACCTGTAAATGCATAAGCTATGGTCTTTAATAAGTGGCTTGAAATATCAGTACATCAACCCCCAACTCATGTGAAATAATTCTCTGGACCAGAGACTGGACATTTGTGTCCCTTGGCTAAATCAAGGGATTGGGTTTTTTACCCTGCCAGAATACTGTGAGGTTCCATCCAGCCTAATTAAAAGTCAAGTGGTACCACAAGCTGCTACCAATTGGTATTTCTCATGGCTTCCAGGAGAGCTTCAGGAGCTTTTAATGGAGGCATGGTGACGAGTGCCTTCTTCTGCTCTGTGGCCATAATCTATCTGACTTACATAGGTACAGTGAGGGGGGATTGCTGGCTTATAGAGGGAGAAAAGGGCTTTGTATGGCTGGCTATTTGCAGCCAAAACCAGCCACCCTATGAAGCTATCCCTCAGCACATCAACAGCACCATAGTGGACCTTCGTTTGAATGAGAACAAGATCAAAAGCATCCACTACTCTGCCCTTAGCCGCTTTACCAACCTCACATACCTGAATCTGACAAAGAATGAGATTAATTATATTGAGGATGGGGCTTTTTCAGCCCAGTTCAACCTACAGGTTCTCCAGTTGGGCTTCAATAAATTGCGGAACTTGACAGAAGGGATTCTCAGGGGTTTGGGCAAGCTGCAGTACCTCTACCTCCAGGCCAACCTGATTGAGACTGTGACACCCAATGCCTTTTGGGAGTGCCCAAACATAGAAAACATTGACCTTTCCATGAACCGCATCCAGGTGCTAGATGGGTCTACATTCACCAGCCTGACTAAGCTGACCACCTGTGAGCTCTACACCAATCCTTTCAACTGCTCTTGCGAGCTCTTGGGGTTCGTCAAGTGGCTTTCAGTCTTTCCCAACAGAACGAGTGAACGGATGGTGTGTGATTCTCCTGCTGGAGTCTCTGGTTACAGTCTCCTAAGCCAGAATCCAAACAACCCAACCTTCCGTAACGCTCTGCATATGCTGTCCACTGTGTGCACGGAAGACTATGTGACTCCGTACATCCCTGTGCCTCCTGAGACCACCACTTACCCTCCTGACTCAACACCGTGTGGGCTGGAGGACTGTCCCTCTGGGACCGAGCCTGAGGAAATCAGCATCAGTCCCACATACATTGACTTAGATGTGAAGCCAATCATGAAACTCAAACAGGTGACTCACACAAATGCAGTAATTACCGTTCAGATTCCTTACCCCTACAAGAAAATGTACATCCTTGTTCTGTACAACAACAGCTTCTTTACTGATATACAAAATCTGAAACGACAGAAAGAAGATATTGAACTGTCAAGACTGAAACCCAACACAGACTACACCTACTGTGTGGCTTCGATAAGGAACTCCTTGCGTTTCAATCACACCTGTTTGACTCTATCCACAGGGCCTAGAAATGGAAAGGAGAGAGTAGTTAGCAATGCAACAGCCACTCACTACATAATGACTATCTTAGGTTGTCTTTTCAGTATGTTAATTGTTTTAGGCATTGTGTATTATTGCTTGAGAAAAAAGAGACACCAGGAAGAAAAGCACAAAAAGGCAGGTAGTATGAAGAAGAACATAATTGAGCTTAAATACGGTGGGGAACTAGAAGGTGGGACTATATCCAGAATGTCCCAAAAACAAATGATGGCAGGGGAGAGCATGGCCCGCATGCCTTATCTACCCTCAGGCAGTGACATGGAGCAGTACAAACTGCAAGACATATCCGACACGCCGAAAATGGCCAAAGGGAATTACATGGAAGTGAGGACAGGGGATCACCCAGACCGAAGGGACTGCGAAATGTCAATGCCTAGCAACAGCCAAGGCTCTGTGGCAGAGATCTCAACAATTGCCAAGGAGGTAGACAAGGTCAATCAGATTATTAACAATTGTATTGATGCTCTAAAATCAGAGTCCACCTCCTTCCAAGGGGTAAAATCTGGTGCGGTATCAACGGTAGAACCTCAGTTAGTACTTATATCAGAACAGCCTCAGAGCAAGTCTGGCTTCCTTTCGCCTGTCTACAAGGACAGCTACCACCACTCTTTACAAAGACATCACGGATCTGACGCTTCTCCAAAGCGTCCAAGTACAGCCACTGGTGGCCCAATGCGGAGCCCAAGGCCATACCGTTCAGAGGCGTCATATAAGTCTGAATCGAAGTACATAGAGAAAACCTCACCAACTGGGGAGACCATTCTAACTATCACACCTGCAGCTGCAATACTGAGGGCAGAAGCAGAGAAGATTCGCCAGTACAGCGAGCATCGGCATTCCTACCCTGATTCCCACCAAATTGAGGAGCTGGAAGGACCAGACAGTCGAAAAACCTCCATCTTGGAGCCCCTGACGAGGCCTCGGGCCAGAGACTTGGCTTACTCACAGCTCTCTCCCCAGTACCACAATCTCAGTTACTCGTCCAGTCCTGAGTACTACTGCAAACCCTCGCACAGCATCTGGGAGCGCTTTAAACTCCACCGTAAGCGTCACAAAGATGAGGAGTACATGGCTGCAGGTCATGCCCTGAGGAAAAAAGTGCAGTTTGCTAAGGATGAAGACCTGCATGACATTCTAGATTACTGGAAGGGAGTGTCAGCTCAGCAGAAATCTTAATCCACCTTTGTCTGTGTCTTTTTCAGTTTTGATGGACTACAAAGACAGGACAGAAATAAATCGATGATCTAGTGAAATCACATTCTAATGGATAAAAAATGACACGTCAGTGAATTTCAACTTAGGGAAAAAGGTTTGTGTACCAAAATTTAAAGATGTTACTTAAAGCAACAAGAGGAGAATATATTGCAAATATAAAAATATATATGTTGAAATGGATTTTTAGTATTTGGTTACCGCATGGCCAAGTCCTGTGACAGTGGATTTGCTGTTGTGTACTGTAAGACTTAAAAGAATCCACCCATGACAGATCTTCTAAAATCTTAGTATTTCTTCTTGCAGGACCACTGTACTTTATGGACAGTTTTCGCCCAATATTTCAGTTGTTCTAAATACAGATGAACTATGTACAGATACTGTTTCTATATTTGCAACGTTTGCTGTTAAAATGGAAAAAAAATCTATAATGTGTATGATTCAGGTTTAGACCATGGATTTTGGAGTTAGCTCCTGTGATATTATCTGTCCTTAAATGAATGTTTACCGTCCTGATGGATAAACATTGCACTGGTCAATGAAATGGCATATTTTTCTTTAGACGACAGTTTACGCAACCCTGCTTTGCCAATTTTCTTTCTTTATCCACGCCATTGATCAAACCGCACAATATTACACTAAAGCTGATGAAATGTTACATTGGTGTAAATCATGACCACAAAGTGTATCAGTTTGGTTGGGATGGTGTAGATGAAACATCTGCAAAATGATTGCAGTATTAAAGCGAAGAAAGCAAAGTAAAAAAGTAAAAAAAATAAGATTAGTTCAGTAGGTATTTTTGATTTGTTTACCAGTAACACACTCAACAAAATGCTTTTGCTTTGACCTTAAGATGCCTAATAATAGTGAGGGGTTATCTGATCATGAACCAAAGTGCTTGGTTGGCAGCTCATCATACTTTTCCTGCAGATGTTTTCCACCCATCTCGAGCCAACAGCCCAATGGATGAATGTATTACATACATAATAACATAAAGCAGCCTTTCAGCTGCTGTTAGTTTTTGTTGTTGTTGTTTTTTACAACCACCCTATTCCCATTTTTCATGCTGTATGCTGAGTTTTGATATTCATTCATCTTTTCAGTTTCATATTTGTCATTTCTGTCAACAATATTTAATCAAAAAAATAATAATGTTTTTAAAACTATGGGTATTGTTTTAGGCTTTTCTACTGTTTGGCGGGTAAAATGCTTTTGTAAATGTTGAACGCCACTGCACGGACATGGAGATGATCAGCGCTGACCTGGAAGGTGAGACATGAGTGGGAAGGAATAAACTACTGTATTCAGCTGAACTTTTGCCAGTAGATCAGCTGAACAAAGTTACAGGAAGTTACTGGGTTGTCCAATTTTTTATTTCAACCGCCTTAAACTTCTGGAACTATCTGTATAACTGTATTTTTCTTTATCTTTAAGTGTTGATGTTTTTGAAAGTCTTCATCTGTTGTCATTTTTTTTAAAGACGAAACATTTCGGTAGATTTCAAAAGCTGTCCGATTTATAGATAATCTAGCAAGTAACCTACATGTTTTTATATGGCATAGTGTAGCACTCCTGTATCTCATTCAACTTAGACCTGTTGGAAAATTTGTGAACGGAGAGCATCTGATACAAACAAGAGCACAATGAGTGTTATTTTGTATTTCTTAATACTATGTCACCTGCTTTCAGACAGAGTACTGTGAAATAAAGGAAAGGGTGCACCCATACTTCCAGTATTCTCATGATAACATTTTTTTTTCAACTGTGTCGGTGTAGAACATACAATATATATATATATATATATATATATATATATATATATATATATATATATATATATATATTAGGGCTGTCAAAATTAACGCGTTAATAACGCGTTAACGCAAATTCATTTTAACGCCACTAATTTTTTTAACGGAGATTAACGCAACGCGCAATTTCTGTTTGACCCTTGGTCCAGCCCATAGTTGAATGAACAGAGACGCAGACAAATGTGACTCTCTCTAAATGAGTAAAAGGTTTTCATAGAAATAAGAACATTAAGCAAATGGTCTACCAAATCCAATGCTCTAAATGCTCGTTGGACATCTGATATGATCTTTATTTATACGTCTGAGAGGTGTAACGTTACCGTCCTCCTAATGCTTAATCTAATACAAAAATGCATCTTAATTCATTTTGGTTTCGCTTTTATGCATGACTTAGAAAATAGACTGCAGGACTTGCTTGATGTTAAAAGAGTCATTAAGAGAGATAAAGTTCGGTACCTGATTAATGTTAAAGAGTTATTAAGAGCGACAAGACTCCCCTCACGCTGACTGACTGATATCTGAAGCGCGTGCACACAGACGCGCGAGTGCGCGACCCGGATATATAGACATCTACACAAAATTACAGTTTTACAAATATCTGTTTTGATAAGAATTCACGCAGGTAGGCTCTATAATCTGTTATGTTTTAAGTAAATGTTTGGTTAACTGTTGGGTAAAAATATCTGATGTGTAACATTATATTAGATCACTTGGATTTTAAGCAGTCTGTCTCAATATCAATCAAACAAAAGGAAAAAAAGTTGAACATACATTGATGATGTTTTTGCTTTGTGTGTGCTAAATCTATTAGTTTTACCAGTGATTTTAAGGTATTGATGTGGTAATATAATGTATGGATGTGGAAATTTTTGTGGTAATTTGACTCTTTCAACTTTAAACACGTGTAGTTCTGTCATATTTTGTTATATTTCAACAAATCATGCATTGTTCTATGTTTTAATAGAGAATGTCAAAATATGAACAACTATTTTTTTAAATTTGCTAATTCCGACTCAACTTGCCTGCACAGGTCACAAATGATGCAGCAGCAAACAAAAATGGAGAAAGAAAAATCTTCTGAAAGGAAAATTCATATACAAAACAATGGCTGGTGATTCTGTTAAAATGTAAACAGACTGTTGTTAACATACATTTGCATAAAGCATCTATATATGTATATATGATTAGAATATTAAAAACCTGAAAAGTGTTAAATTAGGGTAAATTTAGAATGGATAAAAATGTGCGATTAATTTGCGATTAATCGCAGTTAACTCATGAAACCATGCGATTAATCTAGATTAATTTTTTTAATCTATTGACAGCCCTAATATATATATATATATTAATAAGACCATTTAGTTCTTTAATTTTTATACCTGAAAATCATTTTACACCGTAAATAGTTTTGTACAAACATCAGGCTTACAGGTCATTACATTTGTAGGCCTTGTAACTGTTTATTGTTTTCGTGTTGATGTTGGTGGTCTTACAGAATTAGAGTTTATGATCATATAAAGCAATTTTTCCATTTTAATACTTTAGCTGACTTTATCATTCATAGTGTTCTAGCACATGAGTGCTATAAAGTTAATGCAATTTCTAAGTAGTAAAACAAGACACTAAAACAGTATTTATTATTAAATAACTATATCGCTCATGTGTGAAATTTCAATGTTATAATCTGAGAAACCTACCTGTATTATAAACTGATTTAAGACATTTATGAATTGGGTCGATTCAGAGTCCCACTTATAGCTTGACCTTGTATTGTGAGAAGTAAATATTTGAATTCTCTTTGTAGCAATGCTACCATTTATAGTGTGGTGACTAACATTATGTATTCTCCTCCTTTTTGACTCCAGGCATTCAAATCTGAAGGTCAGAGGTTTCTTCCACAAATGCACAATTTGCTTTAATAGCCATATTTCCTTGTGACAGATAAATCCTGGCATCTTCCAAAAAGATACAGAGCAATTTGAATTCCTTTCAGTCATCATAATAAATAGCTGGGTAGCACATCAAATATATTTTCGAAAAGTAATAACACCTTTTTCACAATCATACATAGAACAGTGGGTGTGATATTGGAAGATTATGTGAAATTTTAGATAACTCCTACATCAAAAAATGAAAACGCATTAAAAATTCTTTCAATGTTTTAGACTATATTACAATCATGTTGGAATAAGTAAGGAATAATTGACGACGGGCCAGGTGAATTTTTCGAAACTAATGCACACCCAAGGTGATAATGCGGCACGACGTGAAGGGGATGTGCATTATTTTCAAACATTTTCAAAAGATTGAAGTCATTTATTCCGCATTTACCACAGACATTGCTAAAATATTGCTAAGGTGGTTATTTAAAGTCATTTGCATACCCATACAACATTTCTCAACCAATCGAAATAAAGAATTCAACAGCCCTATAATGTAACAATAATAACAATAAACTAAGAAATGTACTCTAATGTTTTATAACAATATGGGTAGTGTGAATGAAATTCAGATGTAAAACAATCATCATGGCCATTGTTGTTGATGCATCACGTGACATATATCGTCATAAAAACAAGTGAGCTGTTAACATGGATTATGTTAAACAAGCCGTAATTTAACCACAAGGAACAATTAGAGCCGAGTTATTGCTTTCCAACATTTTTGAATATTACAACACTCCTTCTTCATTGGGTGACTCATCTCCTTCAGAATCTTACGGGAAGTAGGTCATCCGGGTACTTTTACCAACTGTTTTTCAAATACTATGGCTGTGTCTTAGGCAGCTGACTTATTGCCAAACTGCCTCATAAGGCAAGGACTTTGGAGGCAGCATTTGTGCATGAAGGCAGCTTGGAAAGTCTTCATTAGCTATTGGCTCGAAATATAAACAAAGCACGCTTTTGTGATAACTAATTAACTAATTGAATATGTAAAAACTACTATACCAATTTCTCGCTAGAAATGCAATCAAAAGATGTAAAAAATAGCTTTATTTACACTAACTGTGCTCAAGCCGTTTTCTTAGCAGCCATTTTGCTTTTGAACCCAAACAGGCTCGACCAATCACATTCCACGTGCACACACATGCATAGAATTGAAAATAGGCTTTATGCCCAGCTGCACTACTTCCTGAACTTCAGCCAGCTCCTTGTTTCCTGTCTGCCATTATTGGACAAAAAATTAATCCAGGTGTGTCTGATTATTGTTGTTGTGACTACTGAGGTCAGGCACACCTGGATTAATCAGTTTGTTTGTGACTACTGAGGTCAGGCACACCTGCATTAATCAGTTTGTCCAATAATGGCAGACAGGAAACAAGGAGCTGGCTGAAGTTCAGGAAGTAGTGCAGCTGGGCATAATGCCTATTGAAGGTAGCGAAGAAAACATCTATGCTGCCTTCAAAAATCAACCTGATGACAGTATCTTTGGAGACAGGAAGTAAAGCAAACACTGGATCTGGACGTGTCTTGATGCCTTCCTAGCTTTGGAAGAAGGCCTATAAATTCGGACATACTACTTGCATTGTCTTCTCATTTCCCCCTACTATATAATATAGAAGTAGGGGATTTTGGACACATCGTGTGACTCCTTTATCTGACACACCTGACTCTGATCTGATTTGGTGAGAGCTCGATGAGTTACAGTTAGTCCGTCAAGTAAGAAGTAATTACAAAATGCAGTGAGAACCACTGTGTTACGTCATACAACTAATGCCATGCATCAGTACTTTCCAATCCTGGTCCTTGAGTATCCCTTCCCAGAAAGATGTCTCATTATTCAAAATACCTGAT
This sequence comes from Misgurnus anguillicaudatus, assembly GCF_027580225.2. NCBI lineage: Eukaryota > Metazoa > Chordata > Actinopteri > Cypriniformes > Cobitidae > Misgurnus > Misgurnus anguillicaudatus. Next base: position 17,572,867 of record NC_073355.2, read on the forward strand.
TCAACTCATGAGCTTGTTAGGGAGACATGTTAACCATTATGGAGAGAGGCTGATGAGTTAAATCAGGTGTGTTAAATAAGAAGACATCTAGGAGAGGGTACTCGAGGACCAGGATTGGGAAACACTGCCATACATCTTTTTCCACATAACTTCTTTTCAACATAAATTCAACAAACCCCCGTTGGATGGTCTGGTTATTGCAGGAGGTCTCTATGGAATTCTTTCCAAAGATTTAATTTCCTTGCCCAAATGCTAAAGGTTGTGATTTAATCCAGTCATGTTTGGTGGATAGTTCAAGGACTCCCCCTTCTCATGACCAGACATACTGTGAGTGGGATCATTGAGGGGGGTTTGGATGGACTGCTGGGTTTAAAGGTGTTTTACTGATGATTTATATTAGCTCCCACTTGTGTTGTAACATAGTTCTTTGTATTGCCCTCGTCTGTCTAACTAGAGTGAAGAAGCTATGCAGCCAGCTTTACAAAGCCCCCAGTGAGCTGGAAGAAGATGCAAATGAGACCAAGTGTTAAAATTCATAGTGTTCCTTCTTTCACCTTTGGAGATATGCAAGCATCCATCCATATTCTAACAAACCTTAATAATATTTGGCATGAGATGAGGTTTTTCTTGTGCTTTCTAGCCAAATTTAAAGGTCTGTGATGTCTTGAAGGGTGTACACCAGTAGAGAACAAATTAAGTAAAGCACAGATAACAGTCGGTATTCAATGAAAATCTAAATTGCACTCTTCACAGCTTTCATATCTCATTTGCATCCGTGGTTTTCCCTGCAACATCATGATCTCCTGGTGTTGGTTTCGAATGTTTACGGCCTGAAAATCAGCCTGCTGTGCCGAATTACTGACAAGTGCCACCATGCAGCTCTGTTGCAAGATCTTACTTCTCTTCTCTGGAAGGTGAGTATATAATCATTTTGCTGTGATGTTATTTTTACATCACATTACTTTTGATCTCAAAAGCATTTACAAAGCTGTTAATAGTTCTGTAGTTTGATGACAGTTTTATTATGTTGGGTTTTAACTCTTTTCCTGTCAGCATTGCCAGCCAGCGCCAGCATTTTTTATGAAGTTTAATGCCTTTCAGAAATGTTTTTCTTTAAATATATAAATATACAATATATCAACTAAAAGAACAGACCCTCTGCTTTAAAAAAAAAGTGTCATCCTACCTTTATTTGTTCTTTATCTTGTTGTATACCTCTCAAATATGGGTAGGTTTATTAAAAAATAGCAAATTTTGAGCAAAAAGCTGAGATAATTGCATTTTTGTAAAGGACTTTTGATAGAGGGTTTTTAAGAGTGCCACCTGGTGGATAATAGCGGAAATACAAATTGCCGGAAAAACTCAGGCAGGGCAGCATTTGCTCTTAATTGATGAGTTAACTCGTCAATGTTGGGGAAATAGTTAATAATATCTGGTAAATAAAGTCTCAGTTAAGGTTTGGGTTTGGGGCATTCCATATTAATGTACTTTATAAGCATTTTAAATGACTGGGTTGTTTCAACCCATAGTTGGGTAAAATATGGACAAACCCAGCCACTGAGTTAAAATTAACCTACTGTATATTGAGTTGTTGACAGATATGAATATTTTCTAGGTTTATTTAAATCAATGGTTGAGTTTATACATATTTTACCCAACCATGGGTTGAAACTATAGGGCTGGGCCGATACCACTTTTTATGTCTGATACAGATGTCGATACCACAACCTGGGGTATCTGTCAATACCGATACCGATCCAATATCATATCTATCGCCCTTTTAATCAATTAAGCTGTAAATAATACATTTGTTTTACGTGTTACATACAATACGTTTTACTGTGCAACAAATGACTGTGCAAATTCAAGACTAAATGAAACATTGTGCAATACTGCTGCTTCGTTTTTATTAAAATGTTTCAAACAGACTAGTAATTAAATTTAAGGTGTAACTTTGCATAAAGCGTGACCTGCTGAGCAATATTGTCCAAAGTTGCAATGACAGTTCAGGTCTGTGTTGGTATTGGATCGGATTGTACTCCCCGACTTCTACAATATTCAATGTAGCCATTTTAGCCAAAATTGAACTAATATCGATACTGCATATTGGATCGGCCCACCCCACATCTTTTCAAAAGTGCATTATATGTTTGGTTTAGTACTGTAAATGTTTACTTGTGATTTGTGTATGTTTAGTTTGTCATGCACTCATGCATCGGCCATGCATGTAAAAGATGCAAAAATGACTTGCTCTGATATCTTTAAATATTGAAATTCAAAGCATTGTCAGTGTTAAACGTATTACACCACATTTCCAGAGCACCAATGTTTTTAATGTTAAAAAACCGTAGCCTGTCCAGTCAAGGTGAGGTGAACGAAGTACAATAGCGAGTTTTATATTATTCATAAAAAAGGTGAAAAGAATAAAAAGTATGAAAAGTTGCCAATTTTTTTGCAGGTACTCACTGTGTTGCAGCTGCTTCTTTCAAATGATCCCAGCAACAAGCAGCAGAAATGTATTTTTATCATTGTCTATGCACTGTTAACCCAGAAATTGTCTTTACTCAAACAATCAAAGCAAAATCATTAATATTTTCTGTTTTGAAGCCAAAGCTTAAAAATTTTAGTTGATTTAACTGTTAACCTTACAAAATCTATTAAACTAAAACATTCAAGTAAAATGAACTTAAAATTATTAGTTCATGTTATGAGGAATACCCATAATCCTTTGCGCCTGACTATTTAGATTATTTTTTGCTTTTTCACAAATTAAAAACTGATAAGAACTTTCTCTATTCAAATATTTGTTAATAAAATGTCATATAGGTTCAAGCTCTTATATTATTGATGTTGTTTTGTTGTAAATGATAATTTTGTGAAGTCACCGTTCAGGTGATCAGTGTTTCCGTACATGAACCCTGTTCAAAACATTTTATTGTATTTCTCTCCACTGTACTTACAATGTATGTCAAAACACATTTTTTTGTGTGTTTCTGTGGAGAATCACGTTTATTCAATGATTGACTTAAAGTCAGTCATTAATTTTTGGTATAATACCATTTATAACATCAAAAGTAATATAAAGTGATAAAAACTAAAGTTATATGCAACAGGTTTCCTCACACATTTCTAGTAATGTCATCTAATCTGGGTTAAGAGTGCATTGAAAGAAATTAAAACATTAAGTACATTAAACTAAAAATTAATTGTTATTTCAACCAGGCAAAACCAACTTTTTTAGGGCAACGAGTTTCCATAAATTTTTTAGGTTCAATCAACCTGTATGGGCTTACAGTGTGATCACTGTCTGATTCAGAGAGATTCAGGATTTCAGCACATAATATGTCTCGTAATTTCAGGTTTTACAAAAAAGCTGTTATTAAATGAAGTGCTATCAAAAAAAAAGAGCTGACATAAAACCTACAAAACCCTCAGCTCCGAGAAAAGCAGTGTATTTCACATTGCAGTGTCTTTTACACGATCTTAAAAGCTTAGTAATAATAATTATGGTAGCACTTTATTTTACAGTACGTGTACTTACCTTGTACATATATGGTAAATAAGTTGTACTTACCGACAAATGGGTGGTACTTACTTTCAGGTATCTACATGGTCATTAACTGGTATCATTACTGTACTTACCAGTGGTAAATGCTTGGTAGTTATTATGTAACTCTAGATAAGTACTGGGTAATAACAGATACATATAGTGTAGGTATACTGTAACTAACGAGAAACATTACTGTACTTACAAATAAATGTACAATTTAAGTATTTAGTATTTACAGGTTAGGGTAAATGACAGGGATTTATAGTGTACATATATGAAAACTAATATCAAATACTTCTGTACTTACAAATTGTATATACACAATAAGTGTGTACTAGTGAATGTACCCAGACTAATGGACGAGACTAGTAGTTTATGCGTATGATAGTCAATGGTTGGGTTTGCCTGACAGTGACATGTACAGTATATGATGCTATATCTTAGGTGTTCTATGTAATAACTGTGTAAAAAGCAACACTTTATTTTACAGTCCTGTTTCCATGCAGTTACCATGGATGTACTAGTGAATGTACCCAGTAGTTAATGCATACGGTTATTTAATGCTCGGTTTAAAGGATAAAGATACTGAGTCTGAGTACCAAAATGGCACATCAGTAATGTTTGTTCTTAGTTATCATATACGTATGGTATAAGTATAACTTACACTTGCCTGCAGGTACCACACACTTATCGTGTATATAAAATTTGTGAGTATAGTGGTGTTTGATGTTGGTTATCATATGTGTACACTATGGATATCAATGTCATTTACCCTAACTTGCCTGTGAATGCTGGGTACTTATATTGTACATTTATTTGTAAGTAGTGTGATGTTTCACGTTAGTTACAGTATACCTAACCTATAAGTATTTATCTGTTATTACCCAGTACTTACCTTGAGTAACATAATAACTACCAAGTATGTACCACTGGTAAGTACAGTAATGATACCAATTAATTACCATGTAGATGCCTAGAAGTAGGTGCCACACATTTGTCGGTAAGTGCAACTTGTTTGCCATGTATGTACAAGGTAAGTGCACGTACTGTAAAATAAAGTGTGACCATAATTATTATAATTTAAAGGTAAGGAAAATTCAACAATATGCAAACTACATTAAGTCTTCAAATTATGAAGTGAAACCCAGGGACAAAAAAAAAATGTGTGATTCTTTCCATTTTATTATGTTTGTTCAGAACAATATTGTATGACATTAGGAAATTTGGTCAATGCTTTAGTAGTTAAGACATTTGTGTTTTCTGGTCATTTTTTTGGGATAAACTGAGTCCATTTCCCTTTACTTTCATAGTGTGAATATTGTGCCTAACATCTACAGAAAAATGTCATACAGGTTTATAACGGCATGGGAGTGAATAAATGAGGACACAATTCTCATTTATGTGTGAACTATTGGTAAAAACACATTGAGCTACAGACAGGGCAGGCATAAAACAAACAATATCAGTCTGCTGTTTCCTTCAGATAAAACTGATTTGGCTTTGCTCTGGAGAGGAAGCTATCCAGTAGAGCCTTTCCATCAGAATGGTTCTCGTTGCGAAACCGTGCCAACGCTGGCCAGATGGCACTCTGACGGTTTCTTCATCCACCGTGATGCTACAAAATCAGAATTTAAAAAGCCTGCCCGAATATCAATAAGAGCACATGTCTGCTCCACAAACCAAACAGCTTTAGACGTTTATCTTGTTGTGCTCCTCTCTTTTTTATGAAGATTTAATGAACTTCACCCAAATATAATTAACGTTGTGTTAAACATGCCAGTCATTCTGTATTTAAAACGACAGAACTAAATAAAAGCATGTACATCAGCTCAAAGTAGGTGCTTGACCAATAAAACTACAAAGGCAGGGTAAAATATGTAAGATGGCACACCAAATCTCTACCCCCCCCCACAAAAATAATAATATTAGATTTTGATAGAAATGTAACGCTTTGAGAAAAGCTAGCTCTTCATCTGGCAATTTTTATGCTTTATTAAAATAAATGCATTTATTCAATTGCCAGATAGTTTAATCAAAAAAAATTAACTGTACAGTGCATTCATCCATCTTGTCACCATTTGATTTTTACCCAGTTATTATCCCCAATTATATATACCAACCCTACAGTGTCAAGAAAAAGTATGTGCACCTTTTGGAATATGTCATAAAATGTGATCTGATCTTTATCTAATCAAGGGTATTCACAAACATAATGTGTAAAAAATATTGACACATACAATTCTGGGCTGCGTTCCCCGAAACCTTCTTAGCTCTACGTCGTTCTTAAGTTGTACCTTAAGCTGTACCTTATCGTTAATACATGTTTCCCGAAACGTTCTTAGTTACGTATCCCTTCTGTAAGTCATACTTTCGGAAGGTTGGTCTGAAGCACTCTTAGCTGTACCTTATTCCACTTGACTCCACTAGGGGCCATCACTGTGATAAACGCTTACATTGCAGTCTATATAACTAAATATTTGTAAAAAATAAAAAAGTTGCAATACACTCCGTGTTCAATTAAGCAAATATTTTTATATTTAAAGAATAAAACATTCACATAATTAGACATCATTACACTGATGGTTGTTAGAATTTTAATCATGTTTCCGAAATGAACATCAGCTTCGAACTATTAAATGCTACAGACTTAAGAAACTATTTAAAAAATATATTTTGGGTGGAGGAGTTGGTGAAACTATGGCAGTTATACAGCGAATTTCACTATTTCATTTGTGCATTTCATATCCGTTAAATCTTTAAAAAAGCTGCATGAATAAAGCAGGTAAAATCGCATGTACGGGAGCACATTCATCACAAATTCATAATTGTTGATTTTCCTAATTGTGATTATTAATGATAATTCGACTTTGCATCGAAGTTTTTTAATGTTTTATAACTTTGAGGCAACTGCATGCCATATTCTTAATAAACATTCAAAATAAACTGCTACACTTAAAGGTGCAGTGTGTAATTTTTAGAAGGATCTATTGACAGAAATGCAAAATAATATACAAAACTATATTATAAGTGGTGTACAAAGACCTTTTTATAATGAACCGTTATGTGTTTATTGCCTTAGGATGAGACGTTTCATCTACATACACGGAGGGTCCCCTTACATGGAAGCCGCCATTTTGTTCAGCCATGTTTCTACAGAAGCGCTTAACAGACAAACTTTTTTACTAAGTTGTCTCCAACGATGACATGTTTGTCCGGTGGCGGCTACCGTAGCTTCTCTATGCGTTTCAAAAGCAAGAGGTGAGCAGTGGACTGAGCCGTTGGTTGCAATTCGCAACCTCACCACTAGATGCCACTAAAATTTACAGACTGCACCTTTAATTACTGCTTGTATCTCCTAGGGTCAACCCATTTTCCACATTAAAACTAATCAAAGCTAAAATCTAAAGCAATCATAATATATATATTTCTATATTATATATTTTTATGTTATATTTAACACGCGCGGCTCCAGAAATGCATCTTATCCACATTGTAACCACGCTGCTTGCGCATCCAGTGTCCAAGCACAATAAACGTGTGAACTAATGAACGACAGTTTGTTTTTATATATATTTTTTATTTTAATGCACATCCAAGCAGGTGACTTGCATGACCCACCTTATTCCCCTGTGCAACGCACTTATTGGGAACCCCTAATATAAATTATCTTTTAAAGTGAAGATGCATTGGAGCAGTTTATGCATGATACGTTTGGAAATGAATTTAGGGTTTGATATAAAATAAAAGGTTGAATTTAGTTGTTTGCTATTTTAAATATTTTTACAAGATATTCCTAATAAATTTAACTTGAACTATTTCTGAAATGTTTCTTTAATAAAGAACACTGTTATCTCATAACGCAGCGAAACCTTTAACATAAAGTGAACAATTGATTGTCGAGCAATCGATATCAACCTATTCAGCACCATCGCCATGGACAGCACTTGGTAACGTTGTACGTAAGAAGGAATACCTTTAGAAACCCGTTAAGGTACAGTTCGGGAAACACGCCTAGAAAAGGTATACCTGTAGCGCGCTAAGAGACAACGTTATCGGGAAACGCAGCCCTGATCTTTATTAAACACACTCATTCAACATTCAAAATGGCAGTGGAAAAAGTATGTGAACCCTTAGAATTAATAACTTATATTATTAACTTATCACAATTTTTTTACACAAACTTTTTGTGTAATTTTATTGTTTTTTCAAATTTTAAACTATTGTCACTTGGAGTTGGGGTTAGATATGGTTTGAGTTAGGATGTCTGAAATGTAACAGAAAGTTGTTCTAACCCCAACCCCAAGTAACAACGGTAAAAAACTGAAAAAAATTGAGAAACCAATATATAAAATTACATTACATGACACGAAAAAGACAATCGTGCTCAATGACACGAAACAAAGAGAAAATCATGTCCATGAAAATGAGTAAATATAAATAAAATGTTTCATGACTATACCATTAAATGCCTTGAGATTGGATTGTATACACCCTAAAAATGCTGAGTTATTTGGGTCTAGTTAGTGTTGGGACAAACCCAGCATTTTTGGTTGAAACAACCTAGCATGTTAAGTTACAACTCAACTGGTTGGGTTTGGCCCTTTTTGATCCAACATTGGGTTAAAAATAACCCAGCATTTTTTTTTAGAATGTACAGTAGCCATAAAAATAAAATGACTCTATAGCAAGACCTTTATGAAAAAGCCTGGTTGATTTTATAACCCGGAGTGTATAATTTGCTTCCCCCATCAACATGTGACTTGTTGCATAATCTTCTTACAGACTTGGAAAATTGAGCTCATCCTGACATTTCTTCCATCCCAAAGTCTTTTAATTGAGCGCACCTCATGTGTGCATAGCCGTTACTTCATGTTAATGATTCTGCATTACAGATAATTGCAGAGAGCACTGCACATCTGAATAATAATTATTTAATTAGAAAAGACTGTTAACATCCAGCGCTGTGACAATTTAAATTCTACATGAAGGAATGTTGCATTTACTTTTTGAGACATGATTTTAATTTTCAGCGTGATGTTGATACAGACAGAGAAAATGACATCTCAATGACATGCAGAGGGACAAAACATCTTAAACTAACTCGTCCCCTTTTGACCCAACACTGGGTTGAAAATAACCCAGCAGTTTTAAGAGTGAACAATATGTACACTCTCAGAAAAAAGGTGCAAGACGGTACAAATGTTGTCACTCTGGTGTTTTTGTATCTAAAAGGTGTATATTGGGACCTTAAAGGTATAAATTGGTACCTTAGAGATACATATTGGAACTCAAAGGTACATATCTGTACCAAAATTTTACATATTAGGAACTATGAAATGTACCACCCCAAGAACTGTTATACTTTTTTTCTGTTAAATACATCATTCTGTATAGTATAAAATTTAACAGCAATGAATGACTTTGTCTTGCTTATTAATATCAGGATACTGAAATTGTTATGCTATGACTTTATTACTACAATTTTTACTCTTAAAATACTACTACTTATTCTTGACACATCATGACTTTATTGCTAAAAAAAACATTTCATGTGATTCTCAAATTATTTTGACTTCATTTTAAAACAATACGCATTTTAATTTTAATCTGATGCTTAAAAGCTGTTCTGAAGTAAAAATCATTGTACAATAGGAATCAATGTCCTTTATATGAAGAGTTTCGTTGCAAAACGAGATAACCACCGTTTTTTTATTGTTCAGAAATCGCGTTTTTTGGTTGTGCATTCCAATTAATTTCAATGCAACTGCAGTTGGTTTGTTTTGATTTAAAACCTTCATAACTTAAAAAATACAGCTAACACGATAACATAATAATAAACATGTTTTGACAAAAATGTTAAAAAATGGATTTATCTTGTTTTGCAACGAAACTCTTCATATGTAGGGTAAACCAAGGCTAGTTCTTTTTGGATCAAACGGCCATACTCCATCGTCATATCTTTCAAATTAAAATTCCGAGACTTTTGTTTGTCATAAAAAGTCATAAAATTCACATTTATTGTCATAAAAAGTCATAAAAGTCACATTTATTGTCATAACAAGTCAGTGGACTTTTTTAATCCTTGGAATTCATTATTATTTATTAATGGAAATGTTCAATAGCTTTTTCTGTAGCCAAGACTTATGTGTCTATACATAAAATTACTTTCAAAATTCAATATAAACCTACTGTGAGAGTACACAGAGTATAAAGTGTGAGAAGTCCCTTGAATTTGTGTTTCAGAAACAGAGATGATAACTTAATCACATCTAGAGATTTACTCGATATTCCATTTTGGGACAAAAAATGAAATGCGGTAGTGTCATCAAAGATTACTCAGGAAAGCACAGATAAGGGTGCAAAGTATGGTTTGAGGCTTTACAGAAAATAAGATAAACCCCTTTGAAAGCATCCATGCATCAATTTCATGCCATCTTTAATCTAGACTGGCTCTGAGTTTTTGACGGAATAGAAAAAACTAAAGAAGAGTAAAAGAGAGGGAGAAAGCCCAGGGCGAACCCAGACGTTTGGCAGAGGGATTCGTGGCTCACGCTCCAGAAGCTTTGACAGAGAGCTGGAATACTGAACTGAACGTGCATAATGGAGGAGTGGGGGGTAATGACATTCTGTAAATGCTAAAATACATTCGTAAGATTGACCTTGGGCAAAATCTGTACATAATAAAAATGCTGATGTCAGATAACTGCTTGCACACACCCATATTTTTCCCGAATCATCACTTCTTCTATCTTCTAAGGGTGAAAATATAGAAAGTGACACTTCCAAGCTGGAACATGCAACTAATATAAAAATGCAATTTTGAAGCCAAATGATTTAATGCAGTTAATTCAGTTAAAGCTTTAGATTTTTGTGATGTTTCAGCACAAAGAAATTTGAAAATGTCTAATACGTCAAATACGGCATCTTTGACGTTTTGCTTGTCATTCGTACAAACGGCCTGGCTTTTTAGAAGATGACTAAACTATATGTCTGGCACATGAAACAAACTCTGCTTCATCATCATGCTCTTTGTGTTTAAATTAGGAAATTGGCTCAATTTCTCTTGCAGTTTTGCCAGCAGCTTTGACCTAGATCAGTGTAAGCTATGATAACTCAGTGACAGCTGCTTGGCTCCTTGTTAGTGCCAGACCTCCAGACATCTTAAAATCAGCTGTCATTTTTAAAATTTCTTTACGAAGCCTTTGATGCCTTCTCATATTGCATTTATTTGGTTTTTCTGGTTAAGTACAGTACAATATTTTAATGGAAAACAGTAAATGCAATGTGGTCATAACACATGGCTGTTAAATGCTTCATTTTCATTGGTTGGTGCATTACAGTTCCATATCACTATACCACATTGGGTGGGCATTATTTTCGAATATTTAAACAGCCCATCGTCAATTATTCCTTACATATTGTATTACAACACAATCTCATGGCAATTCATACATAGTTTTAAAAGGTGGCTAATTATTATTAATTCATATGATCACAACTTGTCATTTTACAAAAAAAAATGTGTATGAATTCCCGTGAGATCAGGCTGTGTATACATTAGGTTGGTCTTTTGGATTTAAAAAGCAAACAATTCTTACAAGCATGTAAGAAAGAAATTTGTATTGCTTAGATCAGTGGTCTCCAACATGATTGCCCGCATGGAGTCTGTGAATTGCACACCAAAGCACATTCTGTTAATTTTAATATTTATTTATTACAATTTTTATGCGCGCATGCACACACATACTTACACTCAGACAATTTTCTGTGGCATTTTGTAAAAACAGACATTTCAAAATGCATCAAAAACTATAAGAAAATTACTATTTGAAATAATATTTATTTTTAATGTCCTTTCTAATGTTTATATAAACATAAATTCACAAAATGTATCACTAACGTGTTGATTTGAGCAGTTGTCCATATCCAGTAAAATGAATTGGTCTCTATGGGCATCTGCTGGTCGAAATGATTTAATTCCTAAACAATAATTTTTTTATGTTTTTTTCTAAAAATCAATGGCTAAATTCAACACCTAACACCTATATCATTATCTAAAAACAATTTAAATCAAATTTAGATAATAATTTATGTGAATTTTCATAAAAAAAAAATGATATTTGTCTGGCAAGCCAATGGTGAAGTTGAGGAATTTAGTGGTAAACAGGTAGAAAAGTACTTCAAATATCTCAAAACACAGCTTTATTGTATAGATGAGAAGTAAACAATTTGTATTTGTATTATTGAAAATGTGTATTTTTCTTACATTATGCTTTCAATTTTGGGGTCATATAGAAGTGTAAATAGAAAACGAGGAGCATTTGAGGGTTAAACAAAGATAAAGCATATCAACAAGTAAAATAATAAAATCATAAAGTAAAATAAAAACTTTTGAGTATACTATATAAAAAATAGCCCTCCAGATTGTTTTATCCATTGTGGTAGCCCTTGCTCACAAAAAGTTTGTAGACCCCTGGCTTAGATGTTATACTTTTCTCAGTTATGCTTAACATAAATATTAACTTTTTATCACATTATGATTCCTTGAAAAATCTTAAAATTATGATTATATGAAGATTCCTAAAAATCAGGCATTGAAAACGTTGGCCGATTTTCAGTGCCCTCTGTGTCGCATTTGGTGTATTTTGTCTTTCAACACATCCTCACCCCATGTCGTCAATATTTGACGACACTTGACCATTCGTCAATATGTGACGGGGAGGGTATACCTTTCGCGTCATTTTTTTGGCGAACTGGGGACTTCAATACTATTACGTCCGTTGCATTCTCTTTCCTATTTTCTTACCATTTTCGCGTCGGTTTAGGGTTAGATTACGCAAAATTAAACAGTGCACGCGAAATTAAACAGTTGTCATCGGGCGGTGGGGTGAGAGTTAGGTACGTCAGTTGTCACCTGGCGTTGGGGTTAGAGTTCGGTTTGGGTAGGGATGTCATTATGTAAATCTGGCCCTGGACCGACGCGGAAATGGTAAGAAAATAGGAAAGAGAATGCAACGGACGTAATAGTATTGAAGTCCCCAGTTCGTCAAAAAATGACGCGAAAGGTATACCCTCCCCGTCACATATTGACGAATGGTCAAGTGTCGTCAAATATTGACGACATGGGGTGAGGATGGGTTGTGTCTTTCATTGTTAAAGTATGCAACCCTTCTCCTGTATGATTCCTAAAAGAGTTTTGAAAATAATAATATTATATTATACTAAAATCTCTGACATGGTTGCATAGTTGGGTATCTTGGCAAATCAAAGCATACTGTAGTAAAGCTAAGAAGCAGACGTCTTTATTACAGTCCATAGTAAGCTATTGAGAATATAAGCAGATCTTAAATGTCAAAAGGTGGAGTTGGAGAAGTCTGGTCCAAACTGACCATACATTTATTGCCATTAGGTGTTTCCAAGTCAACACTTTCTACTAATGAGTCATTGATTTACACCACAGCACCACTGCATTTTTAAAGCCATGTGGTGACACACGGCCGCATTAGCACGTCCTGATCTCCGTCTATGAAAATTAATGAGTTGTTTCTGACAAAACTTTCAAAGGTCATTAAAATGGTATTGAGGGGAACAGGTCCACGAGGACGTATGAGTCATATCAATTAACGAACACAAACCACTGCTGCCACTTGAACAGGGTGAAGGATGTGTGTTTTATACACAATTCAGGTAAGTAAATGAGAAGTGTAGTGTGTGTGTATTGCTTGTTAAAAGAGACAAGAAATCAAGACAGATGACATTTAAAAAACAGTTACTGGTTGAACACTATGACAAAATTAGGGATGAACGTTATTGCGGGTGAATTATTCATGCGCAGAGATGAATGAATAAATGAATTTTAATTACATCTCAATCAGAAGGGCTGCAAACTTCGCAAACTGCAGTGCAATGGACATCTGGTACGATTTAGCATGGACCTCATTTCATATTTACACTAGCACATATATATATATATATACGCCTGAAAAATGACCATACAAGGTGCTCAGATGCAAAGATGCTAAACGCCACCTCCGTCAAATTACCCGGGTGCTCTCGGCACATACTATTCGTTCATTAAATACTTTCACTTCAATTCTGCTTAATCCTGGACTTAATCCTGGGGAAAAAAAACACTTTGATCCGTTAAGAGTTTGATATAAAATGCTCATGTCAGATGCACTTAAATAGTTTTGCATCACAGCACAACATATTAAGCTTATGATTGAATATTGAAAAATATCATTTTTAGCACAAACACTGGTATATGAAAAAAAACGTATTTCATCTCAATGTACGTGTATTTCATTTAAAATGATCCTCTCCTTTTACTTTGATCTAGATCTCCCAGCGTGGGTGGAATATATGTATTACAAACACTCTCCTAAAGCAATAAAAAATGGGGATTAAAGCAAGTAAGAATCAATAGACTCCAATTTCGTTTGTACATCAGGGAAGCTGAATAAATGAACAGTGCCGGGACAGGAGATATTCTAGTGTTTTGTCGTAGCGGCCCACGAATACATAAGGTGCGATGATAAAATAAATGTGTTCACCGCTTACACCCCAAGCTCATCTGTCCTTCGTGGAGCAGTGTTTGGAGGTGGAGTCCGATGAGCTTCCCTAGTCCTCGGACTTAGTGTGGAGGGCATTAATCAGGTGTCTACAGAGCGTGACTGGAGCTCAGAGAGTCTGACTGGCTTAAAGCATCTGAGAAAAAGAGTTCAAAAGTTCCAGAACTTTCTTCAGACATGCCGCTTAATTGGACACGAGTGATCGGCTGGATGAGAAGCAGTCGATTGCGGCCTCAGACAGACTAGGTCATATCAAATGACAGTAATATTAATTCTGCATGTTGATAATGAAACTTCCTTAAGCCTATAGACAAAGTACCAACATATTCCAGGCTTCAACTTAATGGAATAGATATTTTCGAGTGAGGACAGACGACAAGGTTGTACTTTTTTTGGGTTGTCTCATTTGTTAAGAGAACACTGAAAAAACGAACTTTTTGGTGTAGTAATATTTATTAGAGGAACTCTCATAATTTCTACATAATAATATTAACATTTATTGAGAACTAGATTTTCCTAAGTAAAATGATGATAAATACACAATTAATTCATGTAAAAAGTGAACTGTGTGGGAATAGTAATTCGTATTATCTTGTATTATTTAACTGTTTTATAGTCACTGCACATAGTCCTAAAATAATTAAGTACATTTTAATCAAAAACTTTAGCAGATTTAAGTAAAAAATCTTAGTTCATTTTACTTAAAAATATTAAATCCATTAAACTAAAAATCTAAGTAAAATTTACTTACATTTATTTGCACATGTTGTAAGGAATGCCCACAATTCTTTGCGCCTGAATATTTTTATTTTTTAAGCTTTATCACAGAATAAGAACTGATAAAAACTTTAACTACTTAAATATTTGTTAACAAAATGTCATAAAGGTTTAAGCTCTTATATTATTGATGTTGTTTTGTTGTAAATAATAATTTTCTGAAGTCACCGTTCAGGTGATCAGTGTTTCTTTACATGAACCCTGTTCAGAACATTGTATTGTAATTCCCTCCACAGTGCTGATAAAGCATGTCAGAAACACAGTTTGTGTGCGTTTCTGTTCCGAATCAAGTTTATTCAATGACTGACTTGTTGTCAGTCATGAATTTTGTGTTATAATGCCATTTATAACACTAAAAATAACTAGGTCCATAGGAATATGTTAAAGAAAATAACAAACAGAAAATACGATTTATTTAATATTATTAGGACAGCAATGCTTCAATTTTCAAAAAAACGTAATAGACTTTACCTAAACGATTAAAATAAATATAACTTCTAAATAAAATAATTAAGTAACATTTAATTAATTATTTAACATATGTTTTATCATGCAATTTTTAGTAAATTTTATTTGATTTTAGTAGGTAAGTTTTAAAAAGCAGTAAATTTTACTTAAAAAAAGTTCGTGCAAATTGTTACGAGGATTTTTTTTAAGTAAATTTTACTAGTTGTTTTTTTCAGTGAAGCAAGGCCAATTATAGATCTTTATTGCTTTTAATTTCGTTCTAAACATAGAGAAAAATATTGAACTCTAAGGCCCTATTTACAGGAGAACGCTCTAGGGTGAAAATGTAAAAATATTTTATCGGATGTGCCTTTCATTTACACGGCGATGGCATTTTTGAGGCTTAAAACACAAAAAAGTAAACCACCCTTCGTTGTTTAAAATTACGTAAGTTTAAATGTGAAGTGTGGCTATAGACCGTTACCAGCATTGCGAAGTGATTATGGTAAAGCTGCTTTTAGGACACGGTGTGCACTGCGCTATTTCAATGGCTTGCGCCGCGCGAGGGTAGTTTGTTGTTGCGTCGAGCAAAGCGCGAGCTCACGCCGCGGTCAAAGTTCAAAATAGCTTCGTGCATAGTTTGTGGTCTTTTGCACTTTATACGGGAAATGAGCTGACAGTCTTTACCAGTTGTATGAGTGTGTGCTTGCACTGTATTTGTTGTTTTAATGTCTTCTTTTTGCAAGTTATTGTTGCTATTGCGTGCCCCCCGTTGGAAGCCATGTGCCCCCCTGTTAGTTATGGTCTGGCGCCGGCTCTGCCCTAAGTGAGAATTAAAAAGTCTGTAAGATATGTTTTGTCAAACTCACTCTTTTTGAATGGTTGAAGGGTAATGGCATTACATTAACTTTTCGAAAACCTTTTAATATGTACTAAATTTTCAATATGTATTTTTTTTTTGCACTTTACGCACTTCAGCCCCACCTCCATCAAAAATAAGGCTAATGATATTGACCAAATGTTTTCGGCGCATATATTATGATCATCAAATACTTTTACTTCAAATGCATCTGCTTTGTTTGCAAATTCGTTAAATGCTACAGTGTTTATTCAGCAAATGCCACAGTGTTTTTTAAGTCCTCTAAGAGCACCGAAGAAGAATTGGATGACCAACAGCGTGTGTACATCATGGTGCAAGTTTTTTTACCCGGTTAAAAGAGGTTAACTGAATAAATTAGGATATTGAACAGAACTGAGCATTTAACCTTTATGTAGAAAGGATAGTGACTTTTTAGAAGTGGAGGTTTTTTTGCATGTACTTAGAGGGTTTTGCAGAGAAAGACATCAAAATGAAATTACTTAAGTGACATTTTTGAAAATAAGGCATTTTTAATTTCATTGCCATTTAGGTGAAATTAATTAACTTAAAAAAATACCCATTTACAAAAAAAACATGTACTTAGAGGGTTTTGCTTCTGAGGTTTTTGTATATTTGCATATATTTAAAATCTGACATTATGATCATTTACTAATATATAAATGTTAATAAGGTTAACATAATGAGAGCTTTGGAATTACTTGCAGAAAAGTATTTTTAAAGACTATTGTTGTAACGTTTACAAATTAAAATACATAAATTATGCTGCAAAAAAGTATTTTACTTTAAAAGTTTTTTTTCTCAGTTGCTGGTCAAATGGCTTTATTCTTTCCAACTTTTTTCAATTCTATTTGTAATGGATACAGTTAAACCATCTGAAAACTTAAGATAAGGGACGTCAATAGCCTCTTCCATGCTGTATACGTGAAAAATACACCTCATTGGAAGTCTTTTGGTTACACAAAACCATTCAGTTACTGAAGTGTCAGACTGATAAGTCAGCAGTGCGTTTGGTGGATGAAGTTCATTAAAGACAATTGCAAATACCCAGATGGGGTGAAAGCAAATGAGTAAAAATAATGTGTTACTCGATCATAAACAATTGTCTGGATACATGAAGTAAAAAATGTACATCATTTTATTTCTGCTTTAAGAAGTTTTGGGAAGTTTGGAAAAGCTGTGAGATAAATAAAATCCGGCCTAGATATTAGACATAGCCTATTGAATTAAAAGTGTCCAAGCACCAGGCAAGTCAGAGACATCTTAAACAAGGTCGCAACCAGAGACGTCCAGAACAATTGAACACATGATTGAATAAGGTTGCAGGTTCTGTCAGCTAGATAAGAGATCCAGAAGTTACTGCTGAGCAGGTTTAAACCATAATGCTCATTAAGATATAAAAGCGTGAGCATATCAAAGACCCTCGCGCAGCAGAAGGAGAGAAAATAAGAAGTGTTTCACACATAGTTCACAAGAGTTTTGTTTCAGGAACTTTTGTTTCTGCTGATAATGAGTGTGGCTGTCTTACGTCCCAATTGTGGTCCCCTTTAATTCTTACCCTGCCATACAAAGGCTGCTCTGATCACAGCAGCGCATGCGAAAAAGATAGAGGGAAAAAATCAATGGCCCTGTTCCTTTAAGAGTTAAAACATTTTAGGCTCTTATTATTTCCTCCTTGCAGTTTTATGAGTTTACTTACCACTGGAAACAGAGGTGACTGCTTAGAAAAGATAAAACATTTCACTCTCAATGTTTAAGAAATAAAGTACTAATTTGTAAAGACATTAAACAGCGGCGAGAAAGTGCTGGCAAATGAGTTTTAGTGTCTCAGATTCTGGCGCAGCTAAAGCTCTCATTCTTGTGTGCCATTTCATTGCTGTTCTTACAGTGTCTGCAGTTTATTCCTGTACCTTTCTGATACAAACAAATGCTGTAAAATTATTTTAATATTAACCCCCTAAGACCCGAGCTTTGGTTTGTCTTTTTTTTCAGATTTCTTCCAGCTATTTGGGGGTTAGGAAGAATAAATATAATAACCAAATATTTTTCTTTAAACATGAAGTAGTGTAAGTGTCCATGTTTGTGTACAGGTTCCAATTACACAGAATTAAGTATTATGGTGCAAACAACTAAAAATTGTGTCTTAGGAGATTAAGTAATAACCAAATATTTGCTGTTGTAACTTTTTGGTTTACTTAAAATTAAGTCACAGAAGAAACAGAAGTAATGGACCTCAATGCATTTTTTCTATTACAAAATCCTTGTTTAATTAAAAAGTAGACAACAGGCAATGTATGATAGTTGAATTAATGGAAATATGATGTGGTAGTGCACGTTTGATGTATAGTTATTAACTCTTTCGCCGCCATTGACGAGATATCTCGTCAATTAAGAGAAAACGCTTCCCCGCCAATGACGAGATTTTCCGTCTTTTCAACTTATACAACCCGGAAGTAGCGCCTCATGTGAATGAGAAAGAACTCCATGTATGTTTTAAAGATCGCACTGCATCTGATCTCTATCAAAAGACCTTCACAAAAATTGAATTATCTCAGCTTTTTGCTCAAAATTTGGTGTTTTTGAAGAAAACTACCCATGTTTGAGAGGTGATTACAAGAGAACTAATGAAGGTAGGATGAAACTTTTTTTTTTGTTTGAAAGCAGAGGGTCTGTTATTTCATCTGATATATTGTTTGTTTATATATTTAAAGAAGAACATTTTCTGGAAGACATTAAACTTTTGTGAAAATCATGAAAAATGCTGGCGCTGTCTGGCAACTTTTTTTTAAACGCTGGCGGGGAAAGTGTTAAACGGCTCGTTGAAATGCTTGATTCTAATTGGCTGATTGGCCAAACCATTTGCAGGCTTGTCATTCCCATATAAAAAAACACTCAAAAGTAATAAACGGGATACTGCAAATGATTTTCACAAGTACAGTTTAATATTAAACAAAAATTGAGTTTAAATATGTCATTTAAATAAAGTGGTAAATGGACTGCATTTATATAGCGCTTTTAACAGACCTATGGCCATCCAAAGCGCTTTACAATTAGCCTCACATTCACCCACTCATTTATACACCGATGGCGGTGTCAGCCATGCAAGGCGCCAGCCAGCTCATCGGGAGCAGCTGGGGTTAGGTGTCTTGCTCAAGGACACCTCGACACTTGGTCCGAGGGAGCCGGGGATTGAACCACCAACCTTCCGGTTTGTAGATAACCTACATGAACCACTGAGCCACTGCCACCCCATTTAATAACATATATGACATTATATTTACAAATGATTAAACCAAATAGTGTGTACGTGACATTTAAACGTCTTTTTATCTTAAAACCGAAAGTAAATGGGTTTTCCTCACGCAAGGTCTGCATTCATTAAAAATTAGTTGATAAAATATTTCAAATCAATATTTAATGTTCCTTACCTTACTTATAGGGTAAATAGCCATGTAATAAGCAGGATAATGCACAGGCTACCAGTTGTTATCGTGAAATAAGTCTCCTAAGTGTGAGTCCTGATCACACTGTCTAGGCTTTTTTTCTGTGATTTCAACAGTAAAAGTATTTTATTAATGTATTATTTTTTCTTATTTATAAAACTTTTTTTAAGTTGACACAGGATATTTATAGAAGATTAAAACCACTAGTGTTAAATCTGGGCAATAATTTCAGTGAGTAAATTTTCCAGACTATAACTCACTCCGGAGTATAAGTCGCATCAGTCAAAAATGCTTTTTTTTAAATAAAATAAATTCACAAAATCCAAGCCGAAGAACAGACATTTAATCTGGAAAGGCAAGTTATTCAAGTTAACAATAGCACACAGAACAGCAGACTTAATAGGTGTCCGTACATGTTAAAGTAACATAAACAGTTATTTACACGATACACAAGAACATACCTGAGAGGCTGAATAGGCTAAATTAACACGACATGCCAAATCAAGTTCAAAAAGGTCCCAAAGTTATTCCACATCACTGAATTCATTGAATTACATAAATACAGGAGCAGCATAGAGCGGACTCTCGCGGCTGTAGACGGTAAAGGTTTCTCTTGGTTCATATGAAATAATTTTGACATATAAGTTGCACCTGAACTTAAGTTCCAGGACCCACCAAAGTATAAAAAAGTGTGACTTATTGTCAGGAAAATACGGTACTATAGATCAGTGGTTCCCAAACTTTTTCAGCATGTGGCCCCCCTTGTGTACTGTGCATTCCTTCGCGGCTCCCCAAAGAAAATTTGTGACAAAAAACTGTTCTAAAACTCAACATTTTAATAAAAAATAAAAAAACATTAAATTATACAAAAAAGTAGTGCTTTTGGTTAGTAGCCTTATTTTTTAGGTTTAATTACACAGAATTCATGATAACTTAATGTATTCCATAAAATGTCATAAAACTGGGCCCCCCTGGCACCTTCTTGCGGCCCGCAGTTTGAAAACCACTGCTAGATCAAGATGAATCCATAAAGCCTTAATTTTTTTTAGTTTTATGAACACTTTATTTTTTATGCTAAAGAATAAGTGTGAACACATTATAGGCAGGTCCTTCTAGAGTAGATTATTATGAAGAAAAATAAATAATTAAATAAGTTAGCTGATAGCAACTGATCCTTAAATTCTTGCTTGGCTGCCGAATCCTCTTCATAATGTAATACAGGCTCGCCTTCTCCCCTCGTCTTTAGGAAACCAAAACGTATTTTATTTTGTTCCAGACGTCAGGCTAGCCACTAGTCAGGCTAATAAACAAATCACAGATAGGAAGTTAACTTCAAGCTAGGCACTGCATTGGCATCCAGATGAAACCACCTATAGATCCATTTTACATCAAGATACTGTACCCTTAATTTCCTGTACACTATTCCTGCACATCCTGAACCATTAAACTTCTGGATCGGTTTTACTCGTAGGTAATGAAAGTGTCTATGTTAGTGTGCACAAACCTGCTGAGCTGAAAATCAATATACACAGACAAGAACACATGTAGATGTCCTTGAATTACAGATTCGGTTACTTTATCAGGTGCGCCTTGCAATGAGCCCTCAAATACTAATAAGTATGGATATGTTTGAGCTAATCTATCCAGCACTGCAATCACTATTTTGATTTGGCCCCGGAGGAGTCATTTGGTGATTGCTGTGCCGTTTAATTTACCCTCAGTCCGCTGCCATCCTGATTCGTCTGCTCTTATGTGTATAACATTCAATCAGACAGTCTGAAGTTCGTGCTACCTCTGATTGTCACCATTAATGATCAGGAAATGTTTGCTTCAGCCTATGAGGCGAGGGATGTTTTTAAAGAGCACAAAGAAAATACTTCACGAGACAAGTGACACTTTTTTCAATATAACAGAATGGTCCATTATAAAGCAATCGGCCAGAGAAGCCAATTGAGCAGTCATTTTCCCTACATCACTAGATGCTTGTTCGAGGAAGCACTTGATGATCTTATTTCATGATATTCATGTCTGTTTGAATAGAAAATGAAACAGGAAAAGACTGAATTTTGCTTACATTCTGGCATTCATATTATTTGTCTTACTCAGTCGACTGCGTATTGAATCCATTGACGTGGGATACGCAGCCAAAGCATCCGCGATCACGAAAAAAAACATCTAAGAGCTCTCAACGCCGCATCTATTATTACATTGAGACGTTCTGTAAGCCGAGGGTCTCGCGTTTATAAAGGTGTAATTACCATATCTACTTTGTGTCATCAGCAGGCTTGTTTTATCATGCAAATGGCACTCTTTAGTAAATGCACCCCAGTGTAATACCACACACAGCTGCATGAACTGGCATGCTAATGAGACGCTGTAGACAAAAAGTAAAAGAATAGAGGATATGCTTTCAGGATCTACTGCATCAATCCACACAGCCCCCTGTCAGAAAATCTCTCCTTGAATAATGCATACGTGGGCACCGCCACGAGTGAAAAGTAATAACTCTGATTTAGCGTGAATAGGTCTCGGGTTTCATAGATGGGTGCGCTATAGAATACAATTGTGAATGAATGTGCATTTAAAGAAGAGTCAAAATGAATCAACTGAGCATCCATTTGCATGGAAAAAATACAGTTTCTCCTTTCTGTCAGAGCCATTTGGGCCATGAGGAAAAAAAGGGAGGTTTCCAGCTGACTTCTTTGGAGTGCCAAGAACAATAAACACTAACGAGTGGTCCATCTCCAAGTATTATTTACAGTAGAGGCATATATTTCGATCGCAGACCTTTCAAGAAGCCTTGTTGGGTGCCAGTCGCTTGTAAATTGTCCCAAAACCCATCCTTCCCGAGGTCTGCTCACATCAGCAGAGGATAAAAAGGCAAATTAAGCCATTGTCAAGGAAAGTCGTTCTTCATGATTCTCTTTCCCAGACCCACAGTTGGAGGGCATATGGAGTCGGGGATTTGCGCTGTAGACTTGAAAGCAATTGCTTGTCAGCCTGTTTTCTCTCCCTGTTGATACAAATCGTATGCATGAAAGTGCTTATGAGAACATATTTCGGAGAGCTGGGAGCTTAGACAGAGAGCACTCTTTTGCGGCTTTTTATCTCTGCTTTTTTATGTTAATATTGATATTCATGGCCTACCTGCTTGGACTGTGAAAGTGAATGATCATAGCGGTGTAAGGAAAATCACAAATTGTATAACGTTGTGGGTGCTTAAAGATTATTCTGACATTTAGTGGTGATCTCTTTGCACATTACGGGGTAGTTTCCCAGATATGGCCTAGACTAGTCCCAGAATAAAATACACGTTTGAGCTGTCTTATGCCGAGTTCAGACTGCATGATCTAGTCGGGTCACAGATGTTTTCACACTGCGTGATTATCTGGGGAAGCGTTCAGTAGCTCCTGTTTCAGACTGCATGAGGGGGTTTTCATACTGCATGACTTTACCGTTGGAAGAATCGCCGACAACTTTGTCCCAGTCCCAAACTATGTCTCACAACCAAACGCACGCGAGAGGTGACGCAAAGGAAACAACACGAGGTCATGCGTTCTCACGTGAGACTGGAATTATTATTAAAATGGTAGCTCGCAAGAAGCTTACCATACAAATTGCATGTGCACTCATTTGCAGCAGAAAGAAGAAGAAATAGAGATTATGAAGGAGGAAATGTTTGGAGAGACTCCTCCCTGAACTTCCAGCTGTCCCGTATGTTGCTCTCTCATTTTTTGTAGGTCATCACCAATGGTATTTTCAGTCAAAACACATTTCACAAGGCAAGATTTTGATTTGACTTGTCGGCGATTCTCTCAGAACGCGTCTTTGATAATTCACACTGTGTGATTGTCACTCGCGTGCACAAGCATCCTGTGATTTCGAGCATTTGTCTGTGATTTCTCAAAACCTGTCGGCGAGTCAAAATCAGGGTGAAAATCGTGCAGTCTGAACTTGGCATTAACTAAAAACAGCTTGCACTGGCCTATGTTTAAATATATCAATGCCCCTGTTTTGTCAAAAGATACTCAGCTGCCATGTGATTTTTCAATATATGTTTGTAAAAACAACCTTGACAAAACACGTGATGCACACAGGATCTCTCGATGCGCAGAAAAAAAGGAACCACACACATCTTTGTTAACACATATATTTTGGAAGTTTGGAAAGACACCAAAACGTACAATATGAATAACTTAGTTCATTAGTTTGCTTAGTAGAGCATTGTGTTAACAATAAGGGGTCATGGGTCTGATCACATTGATAAAAATGTATAGGCTAAAAGCATTTAAGTGTCAAATGCATACAATCTCAGAAAAAAGGTACAAACGTTGTCACTGAGATGGTAACTTGTCATAATATGTACCGTTTTGATACACATATGCACCTTTCAAGTACAAAAGTGTACTTTTTGAAAAGGTGACAACTTTTGTTCATGTCTAACTTTTGTTCTTTTTGTACAATGCAAACTATTTTATTGTTGTGCCATATGTGAAATGTAAATTTTTTATTTGAGAGTACCACTGCAAGTGAACAAGCTTAATATTCAGGCACAATCCCATATCTAATTCATCTAGATGAAAACATTTTATGAAATGCAAATTTATAAAAAGTTTTAAATAAATATAGGCAAATAAAATATTCCTTTGTTTTCTTTGCATAGCTGAATTTTATTATTCAACAAATTACAAGAAGTATGAAATATAACTGACATTAATTGTCAGTTTACGGTATGGTTACAGTATGTTGATAGAAGCCCAATCTTTTGGGAACAGTTATACTGTAATTGAACTTTCTGATTTACCTACCAAATAAATACAACCATAAAAGCTGTGAATATCCCCAGGCTCTGCCATGCTGAGTAAAATCTGAGGATTAATAACTTCAGAACTGAACTGATATGATCTTATGTTCCCAGAATGAGCCAATTGGTTTTGGGCAATCATGAAATCTCAGTCTCAGAATTCATAGGCGTTCATACATGAGCAATTTTCAGTAAGAGGATATAGGAATGAGCCTACCTGTGAAATATTTCTTTGAATAAACCTAGAGGGATCAAAAAGTGAACTAATATAAGTGTCATCAGATAGCTGTAGGTTTCAGT
This sequence comes from Misgurnus anguillicaudatus, assembly GCF_027580225.2. Taxonomy (NCBI): domain Eukaryota; kingdom Metazoa; phylum Chordata; class Actinopteri; order Cypriniformes; family Cobitidae; genus Misgurnus; species Misgurnus anguillicaudatus. The sequence goes on from NC_073355.2 coordinate 17,597,636, forward strand.
TAAAGCGCACTCTTCCTTGAGAGTCAGAGAGAGAGAGAGAGAGAGAGAGAGAGAGAGAGAGAGAGAGAGAGAGAGAGAGAGAGAGAGAGAGCAGCTCACAGGGTGTGTGTGCATTTTAATCAGCCAACATTTCCAGGCTTTAATATTGTGTTATTTTACTTACCAGTAAGGAAGCCTCCTTAACTTGACCTAATACAAGTACATCTGAGGTTCACTTCTGGTCATAAGTGGTACACTAAAATAGCAAAAATTCTTTCCATACCAATCTCCAGCTTAACATACATTATCTTTACAATCCTATGCATTTTAAACATCTGAATAAAATGGCTTTTGTAACAAATCTGCAAGGGATTGTACCAAACAATCCAATTACCCAAAAAATCTCTTTATTAGATTTTCAGAAGGACACTCTTCTTTTAGAAAATCCCATGTGAGTTGTAAATATTGCACATTTCGTTTAAAGTAAATTAAAGATGCCAAACAACGCACTTAAATAATGTGTTAAATAGAGGGTATATCACTCATCAAGTGTATCAAGTGCAAAAATTATCTAGAGACGGTTTTACATGTCCATTTACAACCCTAGTATTTTTCCTTAGAATGAAATGGGCTGTTATTACCTTTTTTGGAAAGGTCATGAATAATAATGTTGAGCTCTGCTCTGATTGGCTGTTTCACAGCCTTGCTCATGAGGCTCATGTCAGGTCACTTTGGGTGTTTCTCTAACGCCACTTCTAAATATAGCTCTTAAGCATACCACCACCTTTTTGTGCACCCAGAACATGCTTTTAGCGTACCGGAATGCTCATTTGCGCATCTGTTTAAATCCGAGGTTTTAATACTTTGGCTGCGCTGCCGCTTTTCAAAGCTGGCTTCCTAATCCAGAGACTACATTACCCATACACCCTTGAGTTTTAAGTTAAAAGTGCATGCGTCATGTTTGCTGCTGGTTTTAGACTCTGAGTAGTAAAAGAACAAGTTCAGAATCAGAGGACTCGCTGGCTGACATCCCACCAAGCCAGAATGATATCGCTGCAGGTCAGACGCAAGCTTTTCCAATACCCTTTTGTAGGTACGTGACAATCTCCGTTGTCGCGGCTGTCAGTTTGATTCCCCACGATGCAACTTCGGATTTCCTCAGGCGATGTGCAAAGTAAAAAAATTCTTGAAATTGTAATATACATTTTATTTAATTGGTAAACTACAAGTGAACGAAATTTCAGTGAATTTGAATGACACGCACAGGAGTTTTACCACCCGCAAAATGAAAAACAATGGGACAAAATAAAGTGATGACATTCGAGTTTCAAATGGCCAGTATTTTGTTATTCTTGAACCCATAGACATGGTCTTGGTGTCATTTTAAAGTTTTTAGTTAACTAGTTTTAGCATTTAACCATGTTGAAAATTTTACTTGTATACCTTTTGCACATTTTATTTATGTTCAATAGCTCTTTCTACAGTAGCTCTTTCTGAAGGGATTTTTTCCTTAATCCTTTTGCACATTTTATTTATGTTCAGTAGCTATTTCTAGCTCAAGCAAATCCACAAACTTATAAAAGGATTTATTCTTTTTTACAAGGTCGTCTGATGACTGCTGTATATAAACCCCTTCAATATAGGAGTCGAGTCAGCAAAAATTAAAAAATAATAGAGTAACGGCACCTCTTTTGGGCCACTTAAAGCACTGCTTCCTAGAAAGGCTGCATATCTCAGTTGCAACGTCATCAGGCATTGTCGAAAGACATCTCAATCCGAAGGATGCTTCGAAGGCAGCCTCTGTTTCATGCCCTTCATTCAGCCGCTGTTGAAAGATGCATTAACACTATCCTTTGTGCCCTCAAATCACCCACAATCCTTTGCACACATTAAAAATCATTGCGAGAATTAAATTGGCATTTTCGTCACTAAACTTCATTCTAAAATATAAGCCAAACATTGGTAGGAAATGATTGGGCACAGAGCTCACCCAATTTCAGTATGAAATGTAAGACAAAAACATGTTTAACGCACAAAGACATTTATGTTTTCCTTGATTTTTTTTGTAAATTAATCATAATGCTAAAGGCGGGGTCTCTGAAAGCCAATGTTGACATTTGAAATCACCTAAACAAACACCCCCCTACCCCAATAGATTCTGGACCTTCATTTGATAGATTACGGTTAGTAGACACACCCCTTACTGCTGATTGGCTACAAGTGTGTTTTGGTTCTCGGCCCATCTACCTTTTCCAAAGCGTTTTTCAAAAATCATGCCCTCTGCCTTTAAACTGCAAATCCTGTATAGAACTAGGAGGCCACAAACTGTTGATATACGATTCTCACTTTTTGTGGTAATATATTGCATTTACTTCATCTTCAACTTCTCAATAAAGTTTTCAAGACCATGGGGTGAAAGAACTGTTATGACATTGCTTATTAGACCATCTCATTCTAGCATTTAAAGTTGTGGAGGACTCTAACCATGAACTGTCAAGAAGGACTGTACTAGAAGGAAAACAGCCTAGGGCGCGTCCTCGCATTTGAGAAACACCCATCAAGTAAAAAGACCTTATAAATCTTATAAATTTGAGCCTGTATCAGACAGGAGGAACACCAAATTGTTCGGAGATTGGAAATGGACATTTCTGAGTGGTAAGTTTATTTGTGCTTTGTTTTTTTCAGCATGGACCTGCAAAATGTAACTGTAACATCAATAGTAGAACTTAACACTAACACTAACATATAGCATTAACTAGCATATAACTCAATGGTCAAAACTTTGCTTTTAGCATTGAATTTAATGTTGAGGCGTACATCCAGATTGTAACGTCACAGTAAGTGTTATGTTGTGATTTGCCTGTTTTTCAGTGGTCTTTTGCATGCACAAAGTTTACATAACAATGAGGAAACAATAGTGTTTAAGGCCCATGATATGTCACATATATAAAACTCTTATTATTCGCCTAGTTTTACATTCTATGGTACCTTTAGCATAATCACTGTTACTGATTATAAAATTCTAAAGATTGTAAAACATTGGATTGCCCATTTCCAGCATACCATAATATATCCCAGCAGCCATATGCATTCTACACATCAGAAGCATCACAGCCGTCACAATGTTTCTTTGAACCCAGAATTCTTTGAGAGTTTACAGATATAAGGAGACAAACGCCAATGTGCATGACCGCCTTTGTGAAATGCCCTTGTGACACCGGGTGAACGGTTCATTTTACGCTTGCTTTGCCATCAAGTGTGATGAGGTACCTTATCATCCTCTAAATCAACCACCTGTGATCTACAGCTTCAGAGCACATCTACTCTGTTTACAGACTTTCAAACCCTTAGATTGTAAGATTTAGGTGGCGCGTTGCTGCTGTGAATCACAATTAATCGTGTTTCTGCACGCCAGAGTCTCGCCTCATCCGGATGTGCATTAGTTAATCGGATGATGCAAAACGTTGTTAAAGTGCACTATAGCTTGGTTGTTTCCCATCATGCAGTGCCATTAAAAACTCTTGTAAAGAGCTACAACACAGTGTCTGTGAAACATTATATTTAGAGCCTTCCAGTATATGACCAACAACAATGCAAGTTGTTTCTCCTCCATGAATTCCAGAGTTGTAAGGTGTACAAGCTGTCATATAGCGGCTCACCTCCTCACCTTCTGCTACATTAACAATCAGAAACAATGGTGAAGCAGAATCCCAAATGAAACCCACAACCCTGAGGGCGAGTTTTTCTGCGCTGTGACTAAAATAAAGCTCTCTGATTTCATGAGGGTTCTGGTCTTTTGGAGCAGTATGCTTTCAGGCAAATAGACGTATGTTTGCAATATACTGTATGTGCGGCACATTGGCTTCAATTTAATGAAAATTTAGCTAAATGTTGCTAAAAAACAATGTTATTTTGTGTATTTGGTATAATACAATGTTCACATGGTTTATGGTTAAAAACACATTACTTTCCACAAACCGTACATTTTTGTAGCTACAGATTTCACTCTTTTCCTGAAACGCACAGATTTGAAAAGCGTTGTGTCCCTGATTGGCAAGCTTACTTGTACGTTGTGATTGGCCTGAATACCTGTGACGTCTGCCGGAAATGTGACACTCCTTACCATGTTTGAAAGATTCGCTCACAATGCAATACTAACAGGAGTTAATTTACAGGCTGTGAGTCTAAAGCGGAAGGAATTATGATCATTTTGTTCTTCTCTACAAATCCCAGGAAGTAAACTGTTGCCTACAATCCGTGTGTTTGTTGCAGTCTATGAAAAGAGATTTATGTTGGATACGATAACTCCCGTCATTGTTTACTTTGGGGTTTGTACCTTTTGCATATCCTTAACATGTACTAATACACACGTACACACCAAATAAAATGTAAAAACATAAAAAGCAAAAGTTGGATCTACTTTAAAAATATGACTTCAATTGATAACACTTAAAAAATTAAGCTTTTAGGAAAAAAATAACATTTTAGTAAGAATTTTTTAAGTTAATCTAACTTTCATTTTTACAGTGTAGGATAATTTATAGTTACTTTTACAGTGTTACTGTTAGAATAATTAATAATAATAATAATATATTTTATTATTGCATTTTATTATTTTTTACATTTTGTATTTATTATTTGTATTATTTTGTAAAAATAACAAATTATTAAATAATACATTTTCTTATTTCATTTTATAACCTACTTTATTTATTTTTTTCCAGTAACACTTTACAATAAGGTTCATTAGTTAACATTAGTTAACAACATTAACATGAACTAATAATGAACTGCACTTATACAGCATTTATTAATCTTTATTAAAGGTGTAGCAGAGGATTTTCTTGATTTTAGAAAAGAACCGCCTTCTCCACTTTTTAAAAAAAAAATGCAATTGCGCAACACTCCTGATTGACAACCAGGAGGACCAAGTCTTGATGATCCACCTGGAAAAAGAAAATCCTCCGCAATACCTTTAAAATGTTCATTTCAACAATTACTAATACTTTTTAAAAATCTTGTTAGTTAATGTACCGTGAACTAACATGAACAAACAATTAAAAGCTTTATTTCTATTAACTAACATTAACAAAGATGAATAAATACTGTAACAAATGTATTGCTCATGGTTTGTTCATGTTACTTAATACATTAACTAATGAACCTTATTGTAAAGTGTTACCATTTTTCATTTTATTCAACAAAAATAATCGGATTCGTTATCATTAATTATTTGTATTATTGTTATTAGTAGTAGTATAGCATAATGATGCCAACATAATATGCAGTCTTCACCTGCAAGGTACCCCTACAACTGCTCGAGTTTGTTTACTTTCCTTCATTCAGATTATGAGAAAGCACACCACAGCTGCCCTCATGGCCAAACGCGATAACAAATCATTACTTTTAGAGTTTTTAAAGTTTTTCTTCTGTCCACATTTCTTCTCTTGAACCTCACAGACCTCTCCGTCTCCTCTCCACCCACGTCTGTGCTCTCAGCCTCTTACAAGAACAGATCTAAGCCATGTAGATATTAATACACTGTCAGGTCCCTTCACGGTGGCTGCACTCAGGACAGAGTATTATCAGTCTTACACCATGGTTTGCAAATTCTTCAATGACCTCTTTCAGCTGGAGGTATTTCCTGTGAGTTTTCCCCCGTGGCTAATCTAAGTTGTTCAGTCAACCCATACGGTCTCTTCCCACGACTCACTATTTCTTAGATTTTTGTGTGTTTATTGATTTAGCAATTCCCACTAAGAACCACAGAATCGAAATGTGGACCAAAACTGCATTTTAGTTTACTCTCATTTCTGTACAATGTAATCGGTCTGTCCACTCTACAGTTTAGGTTCTTCCGAAGAGTTTCTTTAATCCCTTTAAGTTTTTATGACTACACATGAAATATTCCCCAAACAAGTGTTGTTGGCCAGTGCAGCCGTGGGACAGCTGACATATGTTCAGCAGTAAAGCAAATAAAAGGATGTAGCAAAATTGTCAGAAGGCATTAGACTCAAACCTGATCTGTTTTCCCCGGACAGTCACGGTTGACAGGCATAACAACATAATGTAAGATTCAGACACTGGTCATGCCACCGGTCCATCCTCTCTTACATCATTCCAGCGATTTCTGCACACAAAGACTTTGTCAGCATACTTTTTCCACGTTTTATTCACGCAACCAGCTGTTTATTTTGCCCCTAACAAGCCTCTCTTGTCACCAGCAAGTGCTGGCTGCCATTCTTAATGTAACTTCAAACATGCCACATCACCCTCTCTGCAGGAACATTCGTTTTACAAAGTGCGTTAGATGCGCGAGTCATTTGTTTAGCGCTACGATATGAGTCTTTGGAGAATTGCATGTCTTCTCAGATGTTCTACGTGAACCTGATTTTGCTCAGCGAACGCAGCATTTTCTCTACAAAGCTGCTTTATAAAAATCACAAAAAGCCCTTTGTTATTTTCAATGTCACACATGTCAAAAATAACAGTGATGATAAAAAACAGCTGTGAACCATTTCCTCATTTCTCGACTAGTGTACTGCCGCGTGTGAGGTTTGATGAGAGTCGAGCTGAGCTCCTCGCTTGGCTGGTGAGCAGCTACCTGGGGAGAAGGTAGTCTGAGCTTCTGTTCGCCAGTAATTGCGCTTCAACACCGATGGCAGAGAAAATCCTGGCCGCCGCGAAGAGCTGCCACCCCTGCTGAGTGAAAACAAGCTCTTCGGTCTGCACGGGGGGCAGCTCTCACTCTATTTCCCGTATTAAAGGCGACACGGTGACTGTGGCATCCATATAGATCTCCTGACTGTTTGTGTGATTACTGTGTTGGTCATTGAAAAATTACATACAATTGCTTGTGTGTCAAAGGTGGCCACTTCAAAAAGGAAACACAACAAGGTTTGTGATTGTTGGAGCACTACTATAGGTGTAGCCTCTTGCTCCCACTGTCTTTTTTGTAGTTGTTCACATGCACTTTATGTGGCTAGGTACTTTTTTGGTCCTTAGGTCTGTCTTGTTTTATGTACTGTAGTGCACTATGCATATGGCTGAAATGACAATAAAGCTTCTTGACTTGACTTGAGATAAATGCAAATGGTGGAAAGTGTTAAGTTAGTTAACCAGATTGATCAGGACACCATAACCCACCCACATCCCATACAGAAGGGCAACAAACAAGGCATATTCGGCAGTGAAACCTCTTTGTGAAAGCTTGCTGTGATTTTGACAAGCCCTTCAAAAATGCAGGAAAAGTCATCGAGTCATATTCAGTAATGGTTGGGTAGAACAAGCTGGCAATTTCTCTGAAGAGCTCTAAAGAAATCATGTGTGAAATGGAAATACTTCAGTCTATGACAATCCCTGGAGCTGGTACCTATTGTGTCTAGGTTCATTTGTCCAGCAAACACTCATGATCTATCGCATAACCTCGTGTAATGTAAAAGGAGACCACCACAATGAATGAATCATTGCCTAGGCATTATGAAAAATTGCAGGGTTTGAATTCCTAATGAGCGTAACGTGAATCGACTTACGGGGACAATTTTTTAATAACTGTGACCTGAGAGATGGAAAGGAAGACATCATGAGAAATACGGTGCTAAATCCACTCACTGAGATGAAAATCACAGATATATAGAGAGAGCTGTGGTTGAAAGGTCTTTAACCCTCTCACTCCAGAGACAGAGCCGTCACTACAGAGCCTATTTCAGACGGCACTAATTATAGAGAATATGTGCAAATTATATACTTCTACTTTAATAATTGGATTTCATACATTGTACAGTGTGTAAAGCCTATGCTAATAAGGGTTCTGGGGTTGAAATCATTTAAAATGTCTGTGAATAGACATTTCTCTTGACTGAAAAACGACATCCATTAATCTACTATACGAGAGGTTTCGGCGCACCACTTCTGAACTCCACATATAGCCTCTATACACAGCTGTGCTAATAAGAATTTACTCATTTATATCATTGTGCCGGAACTCTATTAACATAATCGTAAGCATATTTAATTAAGTCCCACTTATACACTTTTATAAAACATGGCTCATGTTTCTCATCTCTGAAGATGCCTACAAGCTTTAAATATGACGAATACTTGATGAATACAGGATCATTCACTGAATAAACAGATCTTAATCATTTCCTTACTTTACAGTATATACATCCTATATGTGACCCTCCAGGCTAAAGTCTTATAATCTAATTATGAGATTAGGAGCCTCAAAGTTTGATTTCAACCATTAATATATGAAGAGTTTGGTTTCAAAACGAGATATTGTCAAAACATGTTTGTTATTATGCTATCATGTTATTATTTTGTTTTATAGTGCTAATTAGCTGTATTGTTTTGTTGTGAAGGCTTAAATCAAAACAAACCAACTGCAGTTTGATTGGTATTAATTGGAATGCACGAGATGTTTGAAAAATTAAACTATTAATATTATGATTTCTATAACATGAGCTTACTAAACATATCAATATTAAAGATATCAGGGTAATATTTTTGCAGAATGTTCTTTACATTTTGTATGATGATTTTGGCTGCATTTACAGGTTATATAATTAGAATATCATCAAAAAGTTGATTTATTTCACTAATTCCATTCAAAAAGCAAAACATGTATATTATCTTCATTCATTACACACCGACTGATATATTTCAAATGTTTATTTCTTTTAATTTTGATGATTATAACTGACAACTAAGGAAAATCCCAATTTTTCAACAAGGAATGCGACAGCTGAAACGCATTGCATACGTCTGTTGCGTAGTGGTTCTTGAAGCACTGACTACAGCTGCAGTCCACTCTTTGTGAATCTCTCCCACATTACATTTTTGAATGGGTTTTGTTTCACAATCCTCTCCAGGGATTGGTTATCCCTATTGCTTGTACACTTTTCCAACCATATCTTTTCCTTCCCTTCGCTTCTATGCTTGGACACGGAGCTCTGTGAACAACCAACCTCTTTTGCAATTACCTTTTTGTGTCTTGCAAGGTGTCAATGGTCGTCTTTTGGACAACTGTCAAGTCTGCAGTCTTCCCCATGATTGTGTAGCCTACAGAACTAGACTGGAGACCATTTAAAGGCCTTTGTTTAGAGTGTGGCACCAGGGCTCTCCTATATTGAACCTTTTTACAATATTCTAATTTTCTGAGATACTGAATTTGGGATTTTCCTTAGTTGTCAGTTATAATCATCAAAATAAAAATAAAAATTTCAGTATGTGTGTAATGAATTAATATAATATTTTAACTTTTTTGAATAGAGTGAAATACATTTTTTTTTTATGATATTCTAATTATATGATCAGTACACTTTATGTGAATCGATCAAGTTTTTTTTTTTTCATGTTGCACAGATCGTATATGACTCGCAAACTTGTAGCAGGCAAAAGCGCACAGATTCCAATATTCTCAGATTGGTTTAAGGCCTTATTCATATGTGGAAAAAATGGATATGAATTGGATACATGCATTCACGTCATTGAAAAAGTGAAGATGGCAAATGACGTCAACTCAGGTGGACACCACCCCTGCGATCACATGACTCCTCTTAGCAGCGCAATAAAAGACGATGACTTCACTTAGTGAAGTAATGCTAAAGTTTACAGTCTTGTTAAAGAAATAAAGTGGTATAATCTTTTATTTAAACATTGCATAATAATTTTCTCTTTGTCCATTCCATTTCGTTACTTTGACTTCCTCTGTGGTTTTAGCTGTTATGGGTCAGTATGTGTACTTTGAATTGTGTCACCAAGTGTTTAGTGTTAATACAGATATTGGATACATCGCTTGTAAAAGATCAGATATAGTCAACAAATCGAAATTGGGCATCAAGATCTGCAGTGTAAACCCAGCCAATGTAAATCAGAAATGACTAACTGGGACTATAGCTGGTTCACAAAAAAATATATACATAAATATAGACAGCAAAAGCTGTCACCATAGACTGTAAAAAAGATGGACGTAGTGTCCGTGACGTCACCAATAGGGTTCTGAAGATCGTTTGTCAAGCTTAAAGTAGGTGGTGCCTGCTGTTGCCATCTTGGCCGCGCGTCACCGCGCATCACTCGCAAATATCCGAAAATGGGTAAAAAGGCGGGATGAGGGTGAAGCTGAGGTGACTGGTTGCTGAAACCACACCCGCCTAGCTCGATTCTAGTGACAGCAGTGGCTGTTTAACTGTCACTCAAGTGCCCATGCCCTTAATTATACAGAACTTTAAAGCTTAAATATAATTTAAACAGATGAGTTTCAAAAAAATTCACACCCTTCACAGTTGTCATGAAGGGCAAAATTAGCTATACAGACCAAAAACACTTTTTGTACCAAGCTGTAAGCACAATATTTTCTACTGTAAAGTTGCCCATTTTAACATGGGGTCTATGGGAATTGACTCCCTTTTGGAACCAGCCTCTAGCGGCCAGTCGATGAATTGCAGTTTAAATCATCACTCCTGTATTGGCTTCATCAGAGATCGGAAGGTTGCCCCTTGGCAAAGAAAGATACATATTGTACCTAAATGGGTAACATCCCAGTGGCAGCTTTTATAACTTTCTTTTGAGCATGTAGCATCAAAATCACTTGGCAGTTTTCCATATTTGTGTGCAACATTTTACTGCAGAAACCTATTTCTTCTTTCCTAACCAAACACAAAACATGATAAAAATGATCATATTCGTCTATTCAAATTAGACTCATTGTTGTACAGTAGATCACACCTTATTTATCTTATAGTTCCTGTAGCTCAGTGGTTAAGCATTGCGTTAGCAGCTTACAGGGTTGTGGGGTCGATCCCAAGAACACACATTATGATAAAATGTAAACCTGTAATGCACTGTAAATCGCTTTGGATAAAAAGTGTCTGCCAAATACGTAAATGTTTTCATAAAACTAGCACAGTTAATGTTGTATCCACAATATTTATTCTTAGTGAAGTCCCCCATGTTTATACAGCAACACTGACAAGACAATAAAGGTCAGAGGTTGGTACTGTAAACCTCACCACAGCAGGACAACACTCGAGGCAGCCGCGAATTTAAGTAACCCTGGATTACAGAGGACAACATCACAGCCTTGAGGAAAGATTATTGTCCACTTTGAAATATTGCTGCCGGTATCCGAACTCAGCTGTCACTGTGAGGGTCACGCTTTGAAACGCAATAAGCCGAGAAGACTGAGAAACCTATTGTCACTCAGTCACAAAGATACATTAACTATAATAAATAATTGATAACTAATTAAACAGCACACTGATCAAGTTGAGCGTGACGGGATTAATACAAACCTTAATAGAAGAAGAGAGGTGAATTTGACGGAATCTGTACAGTGAATCTGATTGAGCACTTCAGAGTTTGTCCATACTGACGCAGACATATTGGTCGTCACCGCAGGTTCGCAAGGGTCTGAGGTTTATAAAAGAGCCCTGTAGCATCTCAGATCTGTCTGCTTTAGAGACAAGTAATCTATTCCATTTGCTCGGCTCTGCTTGTCGCCCCACACTCGCGTGAAATGAAACCTGTAAATCCTTGACTGAAGGTGGCCAATTTTAATAAGATGAGCACACATTACAATGTAGCTCATCTCCCCTGAAGTCTATTTAATAAATAACAGATGTCCTTTGCTCAAAATTGCAAAGAGCGACCTGTGGGTTAGGTAAAGAGCGGCGAAGAGTTCAACCCTGTGCTTTAGTGGACCAACTTATTGGTTTAATAAACTATTAATAAACTATATATGTTTATTTATTAGCATGCTACAGTTGCTGTGGTGAGCAGAGATGCAGATTGCATGCCTCTTCACAGCCTGCATGCATACATAATCTCTTAAAGCATCAAAATAATGTAATCCCATTAATTTAGCATCTGCCTTCCCGATGTGAAGCTCTTTCAAGCAGCCTTGTTTAGATCCAAATCGATGGTTGTTAGGGGTTAGATGACAGGTACCTGTCAGACTGTTTAATGTCTTGCAATTTGTTCAACAGCGTCTGATCTCTGACTATGTGTTGCCAGGGACAGCTGTTTGTCTAAATCTGTCATGGCTCATCGGTCAACTACAACTACAGACAAGGAGAACTGGATTGGGTGTGAGTTCATGTATTTAAAAAGCTTGGCCAGGTGAAACAGCATTAAAGTCTCATCAGTACCTAGACAACTGCATCCATTGATTCTGGGATATAGCCCTAAAATGCATACTGAAATGACTTAATGTGCATTACAAGGTAACATTTTATGTGTGCTTCCTGGGAGTTGCAGCCATTAAATTAAAAGCAATAAAGCAATCTTCTACCAATTGAAGGGATACTCTAGCCTGGGTGCCAGCCGATCTTAGCCCCGCCCACAACATTTTGAAAATGGGAAGATCGGTCTGGCGTTTTTCCGTTGAGGAGCTTCTATGCCAGACCAAAAGCTGGTCAACCAATCAAACTCGGCGTGCATGAAAAGATGGATATAGTAAGACCTTACAGCAGATCACGTTGGCCAAAACACGAAATGAACCGCGTTTTCAAAAGATGTTGCGGGCAAACACAGACATTTGCATCAGGACGGGATTACATTTCTCAGAGGACCTCTGAGTTCGGCGAAAAACAGTAGGTAAATTGCTCTGGAATTTTTACGGAGGACGTCAGAGAAAAACACAGACATGGCCGATTCGGACGGGTTTAAAAACACAGAGGACCTCCGAGAAGCACGATTTTCTCAGAGGTCCCCCTGTAAAATGAATCCCGTCCGAATAGGGCTATTGTAGCGAAATTACTAGCAGTTTGGTCAGGCTGCTAAAGACGCCATTTCAATATACGTCACACACTCCGTTGCTCTGATTGGTCGTAGGTCTATCCAATTGAGTGCAGAGGCATTTTTCGGTTGAGACACGCCCCATAATCATAGCCCAATGGAGCGGTATCAGACTCAAATTCTGACTAGAATTGAGTATGACAACTTCAGGCTAGGGATACTCCAAAATTAAACCATGATTTACTCATCCTCAAGCAATCTGAGATATACATATGTCCATCATCTTCCAGAAAAACACAATATTTTAGTAAATCTCCTTAATCCTACAAGCTTTATAATGGTAGAAAACAGGAATTAGGGAACAACTTCTGACACATGGCTTCAAAGGGTTAATAAAGGTGGGGGACGCTTGATGTATAAAATGGTTCATGGGAACAGCTACCAAGCTTATGGACAATTTTCACTAGTTTTCGCCATCATCCACCCAATAACAGCATTATGAAATTAAATGATTCTGCTGATGCTGGCACAAAACTGACAAACATGTCGAAAAAAGCCTTCACCAAATATAGCACAAAAACTGACATATCCTTCATTCGTGTATCATGCAGTAACACAACACACCCAAACATCAGCCGTGAGAAGAGCCACAGAAGTCTGACCGTGACACAAGTCGTGGCTCTGTCTTTGTGAACAATTTGTGCGAGAACAAGTATTGAGCTTCACTTTATTATGTCTATAACTCTCATTTCTCCCCACAAGACGATTAAAAAGATAAAACTCAAAGATCAAATGTCAGCACGGCAGCAATGCACATTAATTCAGGAGGCTAATAAGCAGCACAAATAATCAATATCACACTGCAGGTCTCTGTTTTGTTCACCATATTACTGGGAAATAATCATGTTCCCTAATTACACATGCAAATGTAACTATCTATCACCAGTTCTGTGCATCACAATTTAATGTTTTTCTCACACACTGATGATAATGTACTGAGCAGCTAGGAAATATTAATATTAAATGGTATAATTGCATGAATGGTTATTAAAAAAGTTATATATTGTGGTGGAAAACATAAAGCTATAAAATACATTATAGTTTACAACAAGGTGATTTATATAAATATATGTTTTAATTTGAAATATCTAGATATTCCTGAAATACACTTTGTTGGATATTTAGGGACTCCTCGATTTCCTTATGTTTGTTGTGTGTTAAAATACAAAGCACACTTCATGTAGACCAAGCAGTTTATTCTCACAAGCTGTATTCACTTTTTCAACAGAAAGTTGCACGTTGAGTTTCAGTCATGTATAGACCGTTTCATCGCAGTGACGCGATACGCACCTGATACGAAATTTACTTCCAGTTTCATTTTTTTTAATGGTCTGACTAGTTGCTAAACTGAACTCTTGAACAAATACCTCGTCGAAAATAACAAATGTCTTGGTTTCCTATAGTAATCTACATGTTGTTTAGTTTGCTTGTTATATAAATAAACTACGTTTAAAGGGGTGGTTCAATGGTATTTCATGCATTCTGACTTATTAACACAGTTATAAAGTTGTTTCCTCATGCTAAATGTAGGCAATGTGTCAAAAAAGGAGTTGGGCGTTACAGTGTATTTTTGTGCCGAATACACTTCACCAAGGTTCATACAAGTTTCAGAAAGATTTTTCAATCAGCAGGAGACGCTAGAACTTACAAACATCAGATAACGCGGCAGCTTTGTTTCAAAACTCAACAATGGCACGAAAGAAGAAATGTGTTTTGGATACAAGGAGAAAAAAGCCAGCCTTATGGAAACAATGGATATAGTTTATTAGGGGTAGCAGCGGAGTTTTGCGTGTGTGTTTAATGTGCTGGATTTCATTGAAAATCCCAACCGGGTCATGAGTTGCAGGCGGTAAGTAAGATTTCTGTCTTATGTTGGAAATAGGCGTGTGTATATTATATAAATGACACGAACATGTAGTGAATCATAAGTTATAAGTGTTGTATAGTGTTGCATGATTCGTAGCCTACTCGGTCCTCCTGTGGTAGTAACTCTTCTTTATTTTTTCGTACGTTATCGGAAAGAACCTGTAAAGCTAATCTTTCTTTTATAAATCTGATTAAACTAAAGAATCGTCAGAGCTATAAAGGATGTAATACTACTCTATGCGTATTTCAGATTAACATCAGAAATGCAGAAACAGCGTGTTATGTGAGCTTTAAAGTGCTTTGTTGTTATTTACTCTTAGCGGAGTTTACCGGAAGTTACGTGTTGACCACGAAAGCCGCTTGTTTATGTTGTTACTGCTGAAACCGTCTATTAAGACATGAAAACAGCTAATAGTGTGCGCTTCTGAAAATCTATAGCACACACATACAGGTGTGCAGGACCCAGAATTTATAAAGAAAATGTTTAGTAGGAGAATTCAGTAACATTTTAAATAGAGCATGTATGTCTAAGTTATTTTACACCAGAATTGATATAGAAAATACACAAACTGACCTTATACTTGTGGTTAAACTTGATTGTAAAACAGGTTTTATGGTTAATCATTGCTGCTACATATTTTTAATTGATAGTAGCTAGAGCCTGCTGGAAAAATGGCAGAATGTTGATAGATGACACCATGTGCTAATTAGCATATTCATGATGGCATCACTTCATATTTGCATGCAGACTAGTTTTGGGGTCAGAGGTTTGAAGTGACGAAATTGACAACGGTGGCTGAAATACTGCGGTGCAAGCATGTCGTGAAACTAGGTCTACCATCAAGGTAGTGGGTACAGTATGCTGTCTGATCCAGAAACCCATTTTGGTTTTGGAGAACATTTGAAAAACACTTTTTAAAAAATTGAACAAAAATCATTTCAAATGTTAAATACATTTCGGCTGCTTTCATTGAAATTTAGAAAGAAAAATGAAAGAGGACTATTGAGGCAATGCTATTTATGCATGCACAAAGCATAAATGACATTAATGTTCTTCAAAGAACGTTGTTTCAAACAGAGGCTGTGTCTCGTCTCACTGGGATAACAAAAAACAATATGCTTAAAACCCCATCAGCATGTAGTTTACGAATCTGACAAGAAACTGTTCATTTTCAAGGTCTCTTTGACTGCGAAATGTAATAAAGGCATATGCAGTCAAAGTGTGATAGCATTGGAATAAATCTTTAATAGATCTGTCAAGCCATGAATCCATCACCTCTTTGACACTCAATTCCGTTAAAACAAATTATATTGTGTCAAATATTTTATGAAACACTGCGTTATATAGAGCAACCAGCGATACAAATATAGTGTGCTTGTTCATGCACTTCAATGCTGTCATGACATGCCTTCAGATGACACTTCAGTTTCTTTCTGTGGTATTAATATTTGCAATGTTTATGGTTAAGGGATGATTAAAATATGCCATTGTGGGCCTGAAACATACTGTGGTACTTCAGGAGCTCCTGCTGTGTACGGAAACCAGACAAACCTGCCGATGGTCTGTCAGAGCCGGAGTCTAAACAGCTGGACTGCAGTGAATGCCATCTGTCTTCCTGTAAATTACCCCCTGAGGTTATTTTCCCATTCTAAAACCAGCATCTGATGGGGTGACCTTCTGTGCAGTCATAAAAGCTATGTTACATCATAAACTGCCCAGCATCACCACCTTCAGTTTCCACCAGGTCATTTGCTTGAAATTTGTCCACATTATGTACACTCTCTGGAGAAAAGGTACAAGAGTTGTCACTGGGACGGTACCTTTTAAAAATGTCCTAATATGTACAATTTTGATAAAGAAATTAACCTTTAATGTAGCAATATGTCCTTTTTGGTACAAAAGTGTGCCTTTTAAAAAGGTACCACTCTAGTGACAACTTTTGTACTTACTTTTCTGAGAGTACATAAAAATGCAGAGGTTGCACAACAGTACAAATAATCAGTTACACTGAGAAACCGACACAAAGTTGGATATTTTAATCCATTATGTTTGTTTTAATTTTCTCAATAATAAAGTATAGATGTATTGTCTTTCTGTTTGCCCTGTGATGGACTGGTTATCTATCCAAGATGTCTCACGCTTACAGCGAGAGATGCTGGGACGGACCCGGGCCACTTGCGACCTTGTAAATTTGGAGAATGGATAGATGGACGTCATTTCATTTGTGTATGTAGATTCGATATTGTCCTGAAATGGCTGATATTATCATTTTAAATATCTATAAAGGAAAACACCAGTTTACCTCGGAGTAGCTCACTACCTCACAAAGCTCCCAGCATTGTTAAAGGACTGTATAGTGTAGTTTTTTATAGATGCCTAAAGGGCGGTCCACATTTCACGTCTCTATTTGAACGCACTTTATCATCATCATAGCCCGTCTCCTCTGAAAGTGTATGGGTGGCCAACAACAGCTCTCTAGAGTCCTCTGTCCTGGGCCATCCTCTCTATCTGGTTCCAGGTGTAGCCCATCTTTGAGATGTCAGCCTCAAGGTCACGCCGCAAAGTGTTTCTTGTACGCCCTCTTCTTCGTTTTCCCTGTGGGTTCCACCTCAGTGCCCTGGTGACTTGGGTTGGTGGTTTACGCTAGGTATGCCCTATCCAGCCCCATCTCCTCTGTTGGATTTCTTCTTCAGCAGGAAGTTGGCAAGTTCTATCCCAAAGGTTGGCGTTACTGATGGTGTTAGGCCAGCAGATCTCAAGAATCCTTCTGAAACAGCTGTTGATGAAGAACTGGACTTTCCTGATGGTGGTTAAGGTCGTCATCTAGGTCTCTGCTCTATACATGAAGAATGACTTCATCTCTTCTTTAGAGATGAAAAGTCGGACCTTGGTGGTCAAGGACAGCTCTTTAGAGGTCAAGATTTTCTTTACCTGTATGAAGGTGACACTTGCTTTGCCAATTCTTTCCTTGATGTTCGCTTCTCTACTGCCCTGTTGGTTGATGATGCTACTCAGGTAAGTGAAGGTCTGAACTTCTTCCAGGGACTTCAGTTAAGAGTGACTGGTTCAGTACTGCTGAAGTTGATCTTCAGGATCTTGCTCTTGTCCTTATGGATGTAAAGGCCTACTTGTAATAATGTGGCTGCCACAATATTTGTCTTTGTCTTTGAACACACTTGCCGCAAATCTAAATTCAAAGTAACGTTTTTGCATTGCAAGTCCAATCAAATAGACCCCTTCAAGGTTTGTAAACATTGAATGACGATAGGGTGCGCGTGCAGCATGGGGTCAAACTGTTCATACCATTTAGGCTTTATAATTTAATCTAACAGAGCTGAAAAATGATGACTTACCTCAAATGAAGTGAGCACTACATTATCCCAGTCTGCACGTTAATTGCTTGCAGACGCAGATGTTGCATTTTTTTTTTTTTTGAGATTCTGCATGAATCGCGAAAACTTAACGGAAGACCTGGTGCGATTTTCACAGCCCACGACGTAAGTAGGCATTTTTGACGATACCGAATAATACACAACTCAATCTGCTGTAATGACTTTTCTTACCCCAACATGAGCAGTGGGAACCACCTGTGACGTAAACCGTGAAGGGGTCTATAGAGAGCGTCGCAGTTGCAACGTGGTTGAGACGCACACGCGGTGTGGCAAGCTCTTTTTTAAGACATGCCGGTGCCAAAGGCAGTTGAAAATACTTTTCAGAATGGCGCATCAGAAAGCGTATTGGAAAGTAGGATGAAAGCAGCACAGTCGCATTTTTCATGGTTAAGACTACAATAACAAAATTTTTTAAATCTAAGATTTAAATTGTTGACGACTAATTTACAGAACAGAGCTTCATAGTATAAACAATTTCTAGGCTAGATTTAAATGTATATTTGTCAAATTATTACTTTTTCATAAATGTTTTTGAAATTCTGTCAGATTTGAGATAACACAACCTCTAACATCTTTTCTGATTAGGGTACTCCCTTGAATAAATCCAAATTTAGGTTAAGCTATTCCCTTTATTGTGTTCATAATTACATAAGTGTGTACCTTTATATGCAAACAGCTACTCTCTGGTTCCTTTCCAGATGTGTGTTTATAACTTAAGGGGCGGTCACACTAAACTTTTTGTTTCATTGACTCCATTTATACGCATGCTCGTGCAAAGATATTTTGCATTTCGCTACATACTACTGTACGTGAACTCTGACCTGCAAATTCATATCACGTGGAGACATGTGACCAGTAGAAAACCAGTACGTCATGGCGTGACCCTTTTCTCTACTAAAAAGCAAACTTGGAAGAAGCACTCCCCACCCATATTCGCACTAACGTCCAAAAATATTTGCTTGTTTAACGTCTAGTGTGATTCCACTTTATATAGACAGGTGAGTGCTTTTGGTTAAAATGAACGAAAACATCTCTGTTCCCTATCAAAAGCTACTCTCAATGCTGCGCTGCTAAGCGCTATGGGGAAACGTCTTTATTGTTGACCCGCTGAATATAGTGTGCAAACACGTCAATGAAATTGACCCGGAGGTATTTATAGTCTCGGTTGATGACGACATCAAAGCGCACGTGAAGCGAGACTATAAATTAAATGAAAACAGCTGTGATACTCAGGTCTTTTGTCTTCAGACCGACATCTGTGTATGTGTGCTACACGATCTAAAAAATCATCAAAAACTATCTCTTACCTTTTGAACTCCACTCGAGATCTTTGTTAGGAGTTAGATTCCAACTAGATAGAGTGCAGTCTTTCTCTCTTTCCGATTTTACAAGAGTTTAAGTTAAAAGAATGAGTAAGAAGAGCCACAAGCAGTCTAAGGTGTGTGTTTGTTCTCGCGCTATCGCTAAGGACGACACACACACTTACTGCTTTGTGTGTCTGGGGGAGGAGCATGCGGTCACGGCTTTACAGTCAGATGAGTGCGAGCATTGCGAGTCATTCTCTATAAAAATGCTTCGTGCTCGCCGTGATTATTTCTTAACCGCACCTAAAAGTTTAGGCTCATGGGGCTCCCAGATGGATTTGGCTGATGAGCAAGAGACAGGCGCGTCCTCTTCTCTTGCTTTATCTCCAAATCCATTTATTCCATCACATGATCTTGAAGCGCACCCCGGTGCTTCTTCGGTTCATGTGGGGGGTAAAGATGATGATGATGATTATGATGATGATTTTTCTCTCGGTTCTGCGGACTTTGATAAACCAGCCTCCGAGCGTTCCTCGCACGATCATAGATCGGTCGAGGAGCTTCTCGAGGTGGTAACCCGTGCGGTGGCCAGATTACAGATTGACTGGCCTCGCGAACCAGAGACGCCCAAAACAAATAAATTAGGTGATAGGTTTCTGTCTGTTGGCAAAGAGGAGAGGACGAAACATGAGCCTCTCCCCTTCTTTGAGGATCTCCACGGTGAATTAGATAAATCGTGGAAGAGACCATACTCTTCACGTGTTTTCGTGCCCTCGACGTCGGTTTATTCGACTATCGTGGGTGCAAAAGCACGCGGATATACTGAGATGCCACAGGTGGAAGAGACGCTAGCTAGTTATCTCTCGCCTGGCTCGGCATCAACATTAAAGAAACCTTCCCTTCCTACGAAGCCATGTAGAATAACCTCAGCTTTAGTGGGTAAAGCCTATCAATCTGCAGGTCAGGCTGGTGCTGCGCTGCATACTATGGCGGTGTTACAGGCGTATCAGGCTGACTTATTAAAGGATTTGAGTGCGGGCGAGACAATTGACAAAGAGGTGTTTGATGAGCTGCGTAGGGCTACAGATCTGTCTCTCCGTGCGACCAAGCAAACGGCTCGCGCTATCGGCCGTTCTATGTCCGCTTTGGTTAGCACGGAGAGGCATTTATGGTTGAATCTGTCTGGTATAAAGGAGAAAGATAAAGCGTTTCTCTTAGATGCTCCTGTTTCCCCGTCAGGGCTGTTTGGCGATGCGGTTGACTCCGTCGTCACAAAATTTACAGAGGCTAAAAAACATGAAGAGGCTTTTTCGCAGTTCTTGCCTCGCCGCGCACAAGGGGAGGGGCTGTCTGTCACGGTCACCCGACCTCTTCCCGGTCCTTCAAAGCGAAGGGACGCGAAGAAGGAGAGTGTGGCGAATCGTGTTCCCCCGCAAAGAGCTTGGGGTTCGACTCGCCGCCCTCAGCAGCCCCCCAGGGCAGACCTCAGGACTGTTATTAATAGGAAAAAGCAGTCCTGACGGTTGCATCCACTCTAGGGCTCATCGGCGGGGCGGAGCATATCGCTTTACATCCCATCGCTCCGTCCCGTTGCCCTCACGAAACCTCCCCACCTCCGCCGCCTCTGGGCTTGCGGATGGCGGTGGTTTCCAGCCAAAAGTTAAAGGCCCCCTGTTCTCCTGCTGTCATTCAGGAAACAGGTCTTTTAACATCCCCCCAAGAAAAAATATTAAAGCTAATACCATTATCAGAGAGTCTGGCAGCGTGGGAACTTCTGCCAGGTATTTCTGGTTGGGTAATAAGCACAGTACACATAGGATACAGAATCCAATTTATTCGTCGTCCTCCGCGCTTCAACGGCGTGATATTTACTTCCGTGAGACCGGAGCGGGCACATGTACTGTTGCAAGAGATACAAACTCTGTTGATGAAAGGGGCCATAGAACATGTTCCCCTCCCAGAGAGAAACTTGGGTTATTACAGCAGATACTTCCTGGTTCCCAAGAAGGACGGGGGGTTGCGTCCAATCTTAGATCTTCGAGGTTTAAACAAAACAGTAAAAACTCTCAAGTTCAAGATGTTAACAGTCAAGACGGTTGTGGCACAAATTCAACGTCACGATTGGTTTGTCACAATCGATCTGAAAGACGCATATTTTCACATAGAAATATTGCCACAACACAGGAAGTTCCTGAGGTTCGCTTTTGCAGAAGAAGCATACCAGTTTCGGGTTCTTCCGTTCGGCCTAGCCTTATCACCCCGCACATACACGAAATGCATGGATGCAGCACTGGCTCCATTGAGACTCCGGGGCATCCGCATTCTAAATTACATAGACGATTGGCTAATACTAGCGAAATCACAAGAGGTGGCGCTCCAACACAGAGACATTGTGTTAGCGCATCTACTTTCTCTAGGGTTGAGACTCAACACCAAGAAAAGCGTTCTTTCTCCTGCCCAGAGAACGACATATCTAGGGATAGTCTGGGACTCGATTACGATGCGAGCACATCTGTCTCCCGCACGGATCGCGACCATTCAGCATTCCTTGAGCAAAGTCAAGCTAGGCCAGGACCTCACGGTAAAACAATATCAAAGGATATTAGGGCTCATGGCTTCAGCATCCACGGTGATTCCTTTGGGGCTGTTGCACATGAGACCGTTTCAGTTGTGGCTCAGAGCCAGAGGGTTTCATCCAAGGGCCAACCCTCGGAGGCTAATAAAAGTGACGCGCCGCGGGCTTCGTACACTAACTATGTGGGTAAGACCCCGGTTTCTTGCCTTGGGTCCCACGCTAGGGGCGACTTGTCGTCGCAGGATGCTAACGACAGACGCCTCCCTGACGGGCTGGGGTGCGATCTTAGATGGTCGTCCAGCTCAAGGGAAATGGGAGGGTCATCAACTCAGTTGGCACATCAATTGTCTGGAGCTGATGGCTGTATTTCTGGCCCTGAAATATTTTCTCCCCCAACTGAGGGGCTGTCATGTCCTAGTGCGGGTGGACAACACAGCGACAGTCTCGTACATAAATCACCAGGGAGGTCTGCGCTCGCGCAATTTGAACAGGTTGGCGAGGCGGATCTTACTCTGGGCTCAGGACAAGTTCCTGTCGCTCAGGGCAGTCTACATACCGGGGAACCTGAATGTAGCGGCGGATTCACTGTCCAGAGAAACGTTGTTGACTGGGGAATGGAAACTCCACCCAGACATAGTTTCTCAGATATGGACCAGATTTTACAGAGCGGAGGTGGACCTCTTCGCCTCTTCTCAGACAGCGCAATGTCCCCTTTACTTCTCTCTGAGTCCCCCAGCCCCCCTGGGTCTGGACGCAATGGCGCATATATGGCCCAACAAGTGCCTCTATGCGTTCCCTCCAGTTGCACTACTCCCGCAGGTCCTAGCCAGAGTTCGCCAACAAGGCTCGTGCCTCTTATTGATAGCACCACGTTGGCCGAACAGAGTATGGTTTTCGGAGATAATATCTCTCCTCAACGGCTCGCCGTGGGCGATTCCGGAGAGGAGGGACCTTCTGTCTCAGGCGGGGGGCACGATATTTCATCCCAGGCCCGACCTGTGGAATCTTCATGTTTGGCCCCTGAAGGGCACCAACTAAGAGGCACAGGGCTCTCACCTGACGTTATTGAGACCATCTTAAGTGCTAGGGCCTCCTCCACTAGAAAGTGTTATGCCCTTAAATGGGGTGTCTTTGAAGCATGGTGCATGACACATAATGCAGATCCTGTTAACTGCCAGATTGCTACAGTTCTGAGTTTTCTGCAGGAAAAGTTGTCAGCAGGTTTATCCCCATCCACTCTCAGGGTTTATGTGGCCGCTTTTTCGGCTTGCCACGCCTTAGTGGACGGGGCACCACTCGGGAGGCATCCTCTGCTCGCTCGCTTTATTCGTGGGGCAAAAAGATTAAGGCCTCCAACAAGAACTAAGATTCCTTCGTGGGACCTAGCTATAGTCCTTGAGGGTCTGGTTCAGACCCCTTTTGAACCTCTAGAGTCAGCGTCTGATAGACTTCTGACACTAAAGATGGTTTTCCTAATCGCAATAACTTCTCTTAAGAGAATTGGGGATATACAGGCTTTGGCGGTCTCGCCATCCTGTTTAGATTTTGCCCCAGGTATGGTGAAGGCCATTCTGCATCCTCACCCTGATTACTTGCCTAAGGTTCCCTTCTCGGCTGCACATCCGGTCATTCTTGAGACTTTCTGCCCGCCGCCATTTGTTACGTCGGAGCAGGAATTACACCACAAATTGTGTCCAGTCCGTGCTCTCCAGGCCTATGTCCACCGCACTAGCCAGTGGCGTAGGTCAGAGCAGTTGTTTGTCTGTTTTGGGGGCCGCAACAGAAGTGCAGCTGCCGCCAAGCAGTCTATATCTCATTGGGTTAGGGATGCTATTGCTCTTGCTTATGAGGCGCGCGGTCAGGTTTCGCCAACGGGGCTGAGAGCCCACTCCACCAGGGGGGTAGCCTCCTCTACGGCTCTAGTAAGAGGTGCCCCCTTACAGAGCGTTTGTGATGCGGCAGGCTGGTCCTCTCCGCATACATTCATAAAATTTTATAGCTTGGATGCTCATGTCACTCCAGGTTCCCATGTCCTCGAGTCAACATCACAAGCTACTGTCTAACTATTTGCTCTACTTATAGGTGTTAGTGAGGCGGCAGGAGTATCCTTTCCGCACACACCCATGACTTATAGTTTGGCTACTTATGTCTGAGATTTCCTTGCGTTCTTTGTGCGCACACCTACACACCCGTAAGGGGTCCAGACATCTCCAAGCACGGCAGCGTGGGTATTGTCGTTCCCCATAGCGCTTAGCAGCGCAGCATTGAGAGTAGCTTTTGATAGGGAACGTTGGGGTTACTTGACTGTAACCTTGTTCCCTGAAAAAGCGGAACGAAATGCTGCGCTGTCTTGCCGTGCAGTAGATGAACCAGGACTGGTCTTCAGACAAAAGATCTGAGTATCACAGCTGTTTTCATTTAATTTATAGTCTCGCTTCACGTGCGCTTTGATGTCGTCATCAACCGAGACTATAAATACCTCCGGGTCAATTTCATTGACGTGTTTGCACACTATATTCAGCGGGTCAACAATAAAGACGTTTCCCCATAGCGCTTAGCAGCGCAGCATTTCGTTCCGCTTTTTCAGGGAACAAGGTTACAGTCAAGTAACCCCAACGATCTCTGTGGGTCCCAATTCGAAGACTGGATCCTTCAAAGGACACAACTTCAAAGGCGTTGACTGCAGCCTCCGAAGCCCAAGAATCGAACTGAAATGACACGGTCTAGTCACGCCTGTAAGTGGGACACAACAGCTGATACGTTACAGACTTTTAAAAATAAATATGGAGCCAGATTTAAAAAAAAAAAAAAATGACGCACCAACAGTATCAAATTTACCAATCTTAGAAATATACAAAAGCAAAACCCAACATGCACAGTATTAAAGCAATAATATTTATTCACATCACTCAAACATTTATAATAGTAAAACAGTGCCAAGGACCTTTAGTTTGCAAAAATATAGACTTTTATTTAACAACATAAATGTTTCTTTTAAAATAACAGGCGTGCATTGAATCTTGGGATGGCCAAGGCTGTGAAGACTCCATCTGATGGATCCCTCATTTCAAGAGAAACAAAGGACGCATTTGGAGGCCAAAGCTTTTAAAGGAGCCTCCGAATTGGGACAGCCTTTATCAAGGTATGATATCATTGGTCCCAGGATGCAGCCTTTTAACTGGGATGCACCCTGTGAATACAGTCTGAGACAATAGTAACTTTAGCCACATTAGCCTTACAACGAGCTAGCAAACATTCACATAATATGAAGTGTGATACTTTTTCTGGATAGACCATGTTGGATCATAAACAGTTTATAGAGTCATTTTCAGAATGAACCGTTGTTCAAATTCATCATTGTAAAAAGTAGTTTTTTAATAAGGTGTTTATGTTGTGGACATTTCCCTTCAAATGAGAAAAATAGTTTATTTGCTGTTTAGATCAAGCTATTTTAAATGCCAATGCTAGCTAAACTTTGGTGGCAGATTAACACAACTCTCATGGTCCAGACACTCTAAAGAGACTCGTGAACTTCAGGCCACTGCTAATTATTTGCACATCAAACAAGAAGTATTGAGTGCCAGAGCAATGTTGTGAAAGCCAGACAGCAATTATTAGCACTCTCTAAAAGATTAATGGGTCACTACCTGAGATGTATCTTGCCCAGGAGCTACGAAACCAAACACGGCAAGACACTGCGCATATAGCCAGGTCCATACGTCAACTACTCCGGTAAAAATCACAGTGTATCCATTTTACCGCCCAGAAATAATGTAATGCATGTTCAAGTATGGAACAGAGCACGTCTATTCCTTTGGGAAATTCACTAGCTATAGTAAGGCAGTTTTGCACCCAGTCTTTTAAAGTAACAGCTAGGAGACTCATCAGAGGTAAACACCAGAGTTGGCTAACAAGGAGATTTGCAAATTCCAGGCTTTATATAATGAGCAGCTCAAGTAAGCCTGTTAATTGCCATGAGCTAGACCAGGAGCATTAGTCTTCAAACAAATTCAGCATTAGAAAAGCCTCACAGGCTTGTGCGGCATAAAATGTTTCAGTGTCGAGAAGAAATATGCAGTGCCTGCAATGTCACTGTTAGGATGCCCACTGGGCTACAAACAAACCCCCATCCATCATTTTCCTCTCAGCCATAGCTGCTTAACTGTTAAACAGACCCTTTATCAACAATGACAGCGCCAGCACGGTGTTAACAGAAGCAGGGTATCTTTCCTTCTGGAAACAGTGTTGGATGTTTGGGCATGCAGTATAGAGGAGCTGAAACGCACTGCTTGGCATGATGGAGTGGGGAGCATGTGTGTGCCAGGGCTGGAAAGTTCATCAACAGCTGGATCAAAGGTGCTGGCAGAACCTGTATCCATCTGGCAAGCATCGCAAACTGTCAAGGAACATTTCACTATACTGAATACTGATGTGTTGTTTGGGAGTTTTTGTTTTTTTGTGTGTGTGTGTGTGCGGGGCATGCAGAAGCCAATGAACTAACTTTCTGCAGGATTTACAGTACAAAAGAGTTCTTTGCCAAGTTGTAGTTACATAAAGAACTTTTAACATCTACAGAATCTTTCTGTTGCACAAAAGCTTATAGTTGAAACACGTTCTACAGAGTATTTAAAGACAAGAAAAACTTTTAAGAAGACTTTGGACTGAAGCTTGGGCAGCTTGTAACCTGCAAGTCTCACGGCCAACAGGTTGCAACTGTGGTGCCCTTGAGCAAGGCACCTTAACCCCATTGCTACCTGGTTGCTGCAGGGATAGCTGCCCACTGCTCCAGGTGTGTGTGGGTGACCTGCAGTGTGTGTGTTCACTACTCACTGGGATGGGTTAAATGCAGAGGTCACATTTACTTGAAAAAGCCTGTCACAGTTTCACTTTTATGTAAACCTCATTTAACGCATGACATCATTCATCCAATTCTTCTTCTGTGTGCTTAGAGGACTTTGCTGAAAATAGGACAAACCAGTGTTTCTGTATGAACTGATGCTGGATTAAGAGGATTTGAAGTGTAAGCATTTGATCAGAATCAGAATCAGTTTATACTTTCATATACAAGGAATTTGTTTCCGGTAGATGTTAAATACTCTCTATACTTTAACAATTAAACATATAATACAAATAGATAGTAGAACACCCAATATAAAGGACAATAATGATAATACACAAACTGTACAATATAGACAACAATATACATATAGGCACATGTCAACCTATTAACATAATATACAAATAAGATATACAAAAATACAATAAGTATGTATGTAATGAGTGCAAGATGCATATAGGATTATAAGTATGCACTGTGGTGAATGGACATAGAGTGGCTGACGCCACTTAACTGCAGTTCAGTACAGTTATGGCAGAGGGAAAGAAGCATACATTGATGAATGTACACTATGTGTCGAGGGAATTTGGTCAATATCATTATCTGATTTTTCTATGGAGGTTTGGCGGCATTTGTAACTGATCTCTGTATATTATTTACTCCGCCTATATAAATCATCTTTGTAATATAAGCAAAATATATACAAGTACATGCAAATAGACCATCATGCAATTAAGGGCCAGATTTATAACAGCTTGTGCCAGTGCAAACCATCATTTTGGCGTTAAATAACGACTGTCGGGACTTACTAAAGACCAATAATTATAATTTGCGCTGAAAAGGTGTGGTCTAGTTATTTTTGCGACTGACCTTATTGCATATGCATTTCTAGGAGTTTCCCTTTTAGATGCAAAATTTATGGGATGAGATTATTTAAATTATTCACGCAATGCAATTTACTAATGTTTGCGCATGTGATATTACTGGTATTTGTGCCATTTTTTTATGCCAAATAAAGCATGTTTTAAACATTTGCGCTTAAATAATGACTGTCTGGATTTACTAAAGACGCGCAGTGGATACTTATCGCTGAAAGGGTGTGGTCTAATATTTTTTTCAACTGACCTTATTGCATATGCATTTCTATGAGTTTCCCTTTCAGACACAAAATTTATGGGATGAGATTATTTAAATGATTTAAGCAATGCAATTTACTAATGTTTGTGCGTGATATTAGTGTTTTTTTTGTCATTATTTAACGCTGAATAAAAGCATGTCTTAAATCATTTTGTGCTTGAAATGGCTGAAATTGTAGCTGATAGGAGAGGCATCAGAGAGCGCGATGTACAAGGCAGAGGATTTTTAACATGTAACAGTTTATTTGGAATGCCAGAGAAACATGTTATTTAACAAATATTGTTTGCCAAGCCATTTCTTTTTATTTGCTGGAGGAAATAAAAGAGGAGTCACTAGAAGAAGTCACACAATACCAGATTTTGTCAAACTTTACTTTTCAGTGTCCTATTGCTTCGTTAGCTGATGTCCGTGGTGCTAAACTTAAGCACATCACATGTTAGTAGATCATGTGCAACTTATCAGCTCTGCTTATTTAGATTGCGTTGGTCACTATGGAAATCAGCTGTTGCACCTGTGTTATTTGTCTAAAAATACAGTTTAATTGTATGAACCCAGACGCTTTTAAAAATTATGCCTTTAAAACTGCACGATGGAAGCTCTGACGTCATGGGTTCCCTGATTTGAGACATTCAAGACTATAAGGTTGATTTTAAACCACAATCAGGGTCGTATTTGTGTGGAAAAGTGCAGCTCGGTAGAAGATTGAGTTCCAGCACAGGAGCCAGCCCCCTTGACAAAGGGGCACGAGAGCCTTAGATTAGCTCAGATGCAAAAGCCCCTAAACATCCAAGCATTTATTTTTAAGAGTCTACAGCAATTAACTACAGAATGCTAAATCATTTATTTGATGCTCATACTGTATCAGTTCATGATGCAAGCCAAGGACAGTATGATTATCTGGAACTAGGCTTACTAAGCTTTACTAATCTCTTATTTCCAGATCTTGTCAAAACCTTGTAAGATAACTATTGTTACAGTGTTTCGATGAGACTTACAAATCCAAGGCTGTTAGCTGTAGTCACCCATTGCTGCTCAGAAAAGACTGGATAAACATTTGACATTTGTAATACACTGCAGACAGATTTCTGTTCGGGGTAAGCAGCTCCCCCGAAGAAAAGAGAGATTTGTTTCCCACGGCGCTGCATATCGTATTTCGGTTTTAATCTTATCCATCTAATATCAAACTCTACATGGTTTTCAGGCAGCACGTACAGTATTGACTGCCAAGTAATAAAAATCTCAGTGTCACCTATCCAGCAAAACCACTCATGCCCAGACTGTTAAGCAGTTAGTTCATACGGTCGGCTCCTCTAATTTGAGTCTGTTGCTGGAGATATTGATTAGCCTTCCTTGGTATTCCTCTTGGAGGACTGTCTGTCGAAAGTCTCTACTGTAAGATGTCGTTCACCCACGCGTCAATTAGACAGTGAGAGGGCAACGAGCTGTCTCAATGAGAACTGATGGGGCGAGAAGTTTAACAGCTCGCCACAACTTTATGAAATCTGTCTAGTGCCAGTGGAGGTAATATAAGGTCACAGCAGATAAACGAGTAAAGTTAACTCTGTTGTAAAAGAAAACATACAACAGAGTTTAGCTGATGTTAGGTAGAAACCTCACCATCTGCATGAAAAGGAAATAATATAAAACAGTATTTGTGCATACAGTATTAACATTGCATTTGCAGGTACTAACATTAAATACATTCACCTTATGAAGGCCTATAGTGTACGAATGCAGGAGGGTTGGAAACATGTTGTACATTAATCATCGAGGCAAACAATTGCTATAAATATTTAAACCTTATTTTCTAGGTGACCAAAGTAGTGAAAACTTATGAAGAACTTGTTAGTCAGACTATTTTAGTTTAGTCAGCAACTGCTGAAACATTCATTAGGGGAGTAGACAAGTCTGTTTGGCTCTGGAAAGAATTGTATTTTCTTATAATTAATTCATAATTGATCTGAAAATAAAATACACCTTTGTGGTCAAATATATCACGCTTTCCAACTACATTTGTTGCTGTGTTGCAGAGTACTTACGGGCATTCGCTGTAAATATCGTTTCGAGTGAAATGCAATTACTGGCTACAGGACCAAGTGCTGGTCACATCCATTCTGCAGATGAACCTGACAACTGCACATTGCATTTGGCTTTATGAATGAAATAGCCTTGTGGCTAACTTAGCTCCCCATCTCAATTCACAGACCGATGAATTGCTGAAACAATATCAAACTTAAAGGGGCAATGAAGCTTTCGATTTTATTGCTTTATACTGTTGTCTGAGGCCTACTTATGATGTTCGTGTGGTTTTTACATTCAAAAACATTAAAGGCAATAAGTAATAGGCTATTTTGTAACATGGATTAGTGGCTCTCTGAAGAAATGGTTCGTTTGAAGGGGCGGGCCGCATTGAAAACCTGGAAGTAAACGCCCACTGCTATGATTGGATAGCTTCATTCCGTCATTACATGTGGGGACATGTTTTAAAAACATTAATGTGTAAAAATAGCATTGAACACATATATGTTTGAGCCACAAAAGATTCTGGGTGCTAAAGATGATACACATAAATGACAATACGTATAGTAAAGTAGAAACAAAACTTTAAACTAGATGTGACTAAATTACCGTATACAACACAGTAAGCGCGCATCAGAATCTAAACCGCGGCTGATAATTCCTTATCAATAACTTTGTATATTTCTAATGTGCTTGTGAGGTTGCTTTGACATACACGTAACATTACATACCACAGTTATATGATAAAAAAGCTTTGTTGAGTGTTGGAACTTTCAAAGCTAAAACTAATGTATACACAATGACATGTTTACAAATAATACATTTATAAATGCTCAGGAACAAGGTATAAAGATCAAACTCTCTCTCTCATGTGCAGTGTAACTTAGACTGACTTCTGTAAACAAGTCCATTAACTTTTACGGCACCTGATGCTACATTTTTATTGGCTGTCCCTGTGACGATCGGCTTATGAGCACTGAACTACTCGGTACATTCTCATACTTATTACACTACTTACCAAATAAAGAAATTTGTATTTTTAATTCTCAAAAATAAATCTGATTTTGATGGATGCTAATTTATAAATATTGTCTAATAAATTCTTTCTGACATGCAGTTGTATAGAAAAACAGCATCAACATCCTTCTTGTGGCTTCATCAATCTGCTGCAACGTGTATCATATCCTAATTTGACTCTTGCTTACGCAGCAGAAATGCGCTTCCATTATGAAAAACTCTAGTGGCAAAAAACATCTGAGTAATACTCTCAGATAATCAGTGTAAGTGAAGTACGAGCAACTGTAAAGTGACTGTGACTCCATCTCCCCGTCCAGTCTCACTCAGTGAAGCACAGACGCTTCAGATCAACACAGGTGTGCCAGTGCATTGAACGGAGGGCAGACAGCCAGTCTTTAATGAATTGGCTGTGCGTCACCGGCATATGGCCTTGATCCAAGGCTAAGCTCGAGATGTGGCCCTCTGTGCTCATCAATGAATCTCAGACACGTGAGAACGTCAGCCTCGTGGCATTAGCCGAATGCCAATTGTGAGTTGGCAGGACGCTGTTTTTTGGATGAAATGGCACCATGGCAGAATCACAAGGACTCATGACGCGGCCTTCCTTCAGCATCCTGTCTCACTGAGTGAAGTGATGATAAGGGGCCGCCCTTAGAGCGCCACTCAGCATCACTGATCAATGTCAAAGATAACAATAACAAGAAGTTGTGCAGATGGAAACACACCACTAAACCATCCAACAGAGATATATTGTAAGTATGGTAAAGTGTAAGGTCATCAATGTAAAACAACCCAACTATGTACATTATTTTGCTTATGAAGCAGAAACCTATAAATATTGATCCAAGTTAAATTAAATCAGGCAATTACTGAGACAGACATTTAAAATGCAATTTTATGACAAACACATGAAAAAATATGTTTTCATCAATATTGCTGGAAAGTAAACGTGTGTTATTACATAAAGTCTTATGAAAGCAGAACATTTTAGGGCAATTTCTTTAAAAGTATCGCCTGAGGAAAAATTTTGCTTTGGCAAAGCCCAAACACCAGCTTGATTGAATTTTTATTTTATCAACTTTCTCAGCTTTTATGAAAGAGTATGAAAGGAACTACAGAGTGCACATTTAAGTTTCTTCATTGTCTGACCACAACTGTACTAGGGGAAGATCGGGGCGAAAGTAACAAAGCGATTTTCTCAGAGTCCTGACTACATTTGCATTTCAAACTATGACAGCATGTTTAGCACGCAACCCTTGACAGAGCTGACAAATTTTGCTTCATTATTTCCTGTGTGAATTCAAAGGTTTGGAAAGCTGTTTTTGATTTCTACCATAGTAATTCCATAAAGCTGTAATTGTGTAAACGCGTTGTGTTTTTGGTTTCATGTGTTACAGTTTTTCAAAATAAAAGTAAATCGGGTTTAAATGTCAGGGGTTACAGTCGGGATGAAGAATCACTTGTTGAACATTAATGTTATGCTAAATTAATTCAATTAAATTTTCAAAGTGTTCATACTGTTGCAAACAAAATCTCAATAATTTAAGTTTGTACTATCAGGTTGCTTTTGAAACATAAAAACTGAAATTTAAGGAATAAACGACAAAATATGTTTGCAGTTGCATATTAACAATGTCATAGTCATGTATATTTACTACAACAACAAGTGTAATACAAAATCTATCTTGTTCTGTTGTATTACTTTTGACTCACCTATGTGTTACTTTCGTCCCAGCTGACAGGATCAAAAGTAAAATGCGCTACTTACTTATGTGAAATTATACTGAATGCAACATGATCTCACAAAGTTCCGTGGGATAGTCAGGGAATTTTTTGCTAATTTTTCTGTGGCATTCTCACGAATCTCCGCATTTTTCTGTGGCCACGGACTGTCTTTTTCCGTGGCATTCTCATGAATTGGTAACTCAACTGCTTTTTCCTACTTTCAAACTATTGTTGCGTCGGTTTAGGGTTAGATTTGGTGTTTGCGTTAGTATGTAACTTTAAGTATTGGTTTATACTATTTTTTCTGCTTTATTCTTTTATATTTTCTAAACTTTAAACAATTGTTGCCTGACGTTGGGGTTAGAGTTGGATTTGGGTAAGGATGTCATTTTATGTAAATCTAACCCTAAACCGAAGCGACAATGGTAAGAAAATAGGATAAAACAGTTGAGTAACTAATCCGTGAGAATTCCACGGAAAAAGACAGTCCGTTGTAGGACCACGGAAAAATGCGGAGATCCGTGAGAATGCCGTGGAAAAATGTGCAAAAAAATCTGTGACTGTCCCACGGAAATTCGTGAGATCAGGTTGCTGAATTCATTTTACATTTGTTCAAAATTCCACATGTTATTGATAGAGCACACTAGTGAGTTATTGACCACAGCAAAAATATATCTTTGTCTGACACGTTTAAGCTTTTAAAAAAGCTTTAAAAAAAAAACTTTTTCTCCCCTATACATATTTAACCCATTCCCTGCCAGCCATTTTTTGAAAAGTTGCCCGCCAGAATTTTTTGTGATTTTCACAAAAGTTTCACAAAATGTCTTCCAGGAAAACTTTCTTCTAGAAATATATAAACATATTGATAAATCAAATGAAAGAACAGACCCGCTGCTTTCAAACAAACAATAAACAAACAAAACGGGGGAAAAACGTTTAATCCTTTCTATATTTTTTTCTAGACCTATAAACTTTTCTTTAAAAATATTTTTTTAGCAAAAAGCTGAAATAATTGCATTTTTGTGAAGGAATTTTGTTAGAGATCAAATTCAGAAAGATTATCAAAACATACACAGTTTAAAATTAGTAATTAACGTTTTGGCTTCAGTTTTTTCATTGCAGATTAACATAAAAATTCATCAGGAACATATGACTTGTCAATGGCGGGAAAAGACTGGTCACCGGAAAAGTGTGTTACATTGCCAAGTTTGTTTACAATTTTACAGCTACCTAACTAGACCATTACTGTAAATAAATATTTCCAACCCACGCTTAGTCACCTGTAAGTCATGTCTCCTAAAATGCGTTGCTTCAGGCACATATCATTGCATCTTTTGATGGAATATCCACTAGAGGTTTTTGGTTTTTCTCTGTTTTGAAACAGAATTTTTAAAAGTTACCAAGAAGATACATACACATTTCATTTCATTTTCATTTTATTGTCCACAATGTGGAAATTTGCCTTCGGTCTCATAATAACAACAATAAAACCAACAACAACAAAAACAAAAAGAATAGCACGCAAACATCTTCAAGGCAACAATGAACACAGGAGTAGCAATTACGTACAATACATCAACGGGACATGTTGTTCAACGTCCGGATTGCATTAGGAATAAAATCATTTTTAAAAATATTACGATTTGCCCTAGGTACTTTATAACGTCTGGCAGAGGGAAGGAGTTCAAACTCCTTATTAAGTGGATGAGTAGGATCGCTTGCTATTTTAAAAGCTTTTTTCCTGAGAACTTCCTCGTACATGGAACTTAGTTGTTTCTGATTTGTCCCTATTATTTTTGAGGCAAGGTTTACTATTCTCTGCAGCTTGCTTCTCCCTTTTACATACAGATTCTTATAGATTATTTTCATAATGTGCTTGCTCATTTGCTAAGTAGATATGTGCTGTTCTGTACTTATTTATGGTGATACCGTACTGTATGTGCGCAAATGTGTGACCTGCCCGAGCGACTTGCACTGTTCTTGCCGTCCTTGTTTAAGTATAATAAAACACATACAGATTTTTTTTATTTTTTATAATTCATTAAGTCCCTTTTGTAAGTCGCCACTAAGCGTCCTGTAAACAACAAGTACTTGACCAACTCGGCCGAACACGTTCAATCCTGACAGTAACAACACAGTCGAAGAATATACTCCATTAATGTTTGGTATTGTCTGCTTTGTAACCTTAAATGAACTCACCTCAAAACTGGGAATAATCAAGCGTCTCTCGTGAACACTCCAACCGAAAAAACAAAAGAAAATGCAGAGATATGTACCAGGAGAAATGTATTTCAGGTTATGCAAAAATGTAGGCAGAGGAATGTAATTCAAAGAAGCATGTGTAGCATATTTCATATTTAATGTTGGCGTGACCTCTAAAACCTGAGAAGGCATGAAATTAATGCATCCATAAAATTCTCATCTAGTTGTGGCTAAATGTGACTATTAAAACAGAATACACTTTATCAGGCCTTTTGTCACATGTTTGTTCAAGTGTAGACACATTGATAATCACTGAGTTAGTGAAGTGACATCAAACTAGCACGATGTAGAAGATTGGTTTCATAAAAGCAACAGTCAAAAATACAGTTTAGCAGTCACTTTATCAAGACATCCAAAAGCAGAAAGCTACAAATGACCAATCAGAATCGAGCATGCCAAAGAGCTGCGTAATAAATAGGGTTATTTCTCTTGCGCTCTCATGCTCTCTTTAAGGCTGTTCAACAAAATGGTACACTATGAATCCTCATAATCAAGGTTTCTTATTCACTTTCCCGTACTAAACAGCATAGTCAAGATATGCACCGCTATTCATCGTGACACATGACACACCCATTGCATCAGTGTTGGGATAACAGCTGTCTCAGGGTGAATGAGCAGAATAACAGGAGGCACTCAATGCTTACAAACCAGTCTGCTTAAACCCTCATGCGCAATCACAGTCCTTCATGCTTCCGTATTGCATTGATTAGTGGAACAATTTGGCCTGATTACTGATTACAAGTCAACTGATATCATTGTTACGAATGTTAAGAGGCACATTTCCGAACCACCTGCAGCTATGATGCAAGTTAATTGCGGAGGAACGCTTATGAGTATCATATCAAATGTCAAGCCTTTTGCCTTTTAGCAGCAACAAGGCATATAACCCCTCTAATCGCCTGTCATCAAATGAAAATATATTGTAAAATGTGTCATTTTCAACCCCAGTAGTGCCGGGGGATGCAGAATTACAGCATTAAGGAGGTAAACAAAAGTTGAACGCATTTAAATAAAGAGCGGTTTCTATTACCATTTAAAAATGTAGCACCGTACTGCTGGTGATTCTTTCGGACCACTTTCAAAACTAGCAACTTGAGTCGCTTTAATGCTCTTTTCATGAAAGTTTCCTTTTCAAGTTTGAAGATGTGTTTGTTGACATTGACAAATGACATTGTTTCGTCTATTGCTGTTGTGTAATGGTTATTGTTTGAATGTTTTGTGAAATCGAATACTGTCTTGTCTCTGGACTTACCTTTTGTTTTCCTCACTAATATCATTACATCCTCTGCCTCAGGTTCACGGTACTCAACTTCATGTACCTGTAATGACAGAAATGTCTCATCGACTCCGTCTGAGCCTAAAGTAAGTACAAATATGGAAACATAGATATATAGGAAGTATTTTAACTGAAGTGGTACTTGACTACAAAGCGAATACTGTAGCTTTTCAGTGAGGTTTGAATAACAGCGGCATTTCAGCTACAGTTAAGGTCCCAATGAAATCAAAACTGACAATTCTTATTTTTGAATGTATATTGTTTATTTATTTGAACAATTTATCCATTTATATCATTATTATACATTTTTAGTGCTGGGCAAAGACGAATCTTAATTAATTGCATAAAAGTTTTTTTTTGTATAATATATGTGTACTTATTATGTATACACTCACCTAAAGGATTATTAGGAACACCATACTAATACTGTGTTTGACCCCCTTTCGCCTTCAGAACTGCCTTAATTATATGTGGCATTGATTCAACAAGGTGCTGAAAGCATTCGTTAGAAATGTTGGCCCATATTGGTAGGACAGCATCTTGCAGTTGATGGAGGTCTGTGGGATGCACATCCAGGGCACGAAGCTCCCGTTCCACCACAACCTAAAGATGCTCTATTGGGTTGAGATCTGGTGACTGTGGGGGCCATTTTAGTACAGTGAACTTCATGTTTAAGAAAACAAATTTGAAATGATTCGAGCTTTCAGTGCATTATTCTGCTGGAAGTAGCTATCAGAGGATGGGTACATGGTGGTCATAAAGGGATGGACATGGTCAGAAACAATACTCAGGTAGGTTGTGTCATTTAAACGATGCCCAATTGGCACTAAGGGGCCTAAAGTGTGCAAAGAAACATCCCCCACACCATTACACCACCACCACCAGCCTGCACAGTGGTAACAAGGCATGATGGATCCATGTTCTCATTCTGTTCACGCCAAATTCTGACTCTATCATCTGAATGTCTCAACAGAAATTGAGACTCATCAGACCAGGCAACATTTTTCCAGCCTTCAACTGTCCAATTTTTGGTGAGCTTGTGCAAATTGTAGCCTCTTTTTCCTATTTGTAGTAGAGATGAGTGGTACCCGGTGGGGTCTTCTGCTGTTGTAGCCCATCTGCCTCAAGGTTGTGTGTGTTGTGGCTTCACAAATGCTTTGCTGCATACCTCGATTGGTACAAGTGGTTATTTCAGTCAAAGTTGCTCTTCTATCAGCTTGAATCAGTCAGCCCATTTTCCTTTGACCTCTAGCATCAACAAGGCATTTTCTAAAAATGGTTGTGCGTGAAAATCCCAGTAACTGAGCAGATTGTGAAATACTCAGACCGGCCCGTCTGGCACCACCAACAACCATGCCACGCTCACAATCACCTTTCTTTTCCATTTTGACATTCAGTTTGGAGTTCAGGAGATTGGCTTGACCAGGACCACACCCCTAAATGCATTGAAGCAACTGCCATGTGATTGGTTGATGAGATAATTGCATTAATGAGAAATTGAACAGTTGTTCCTTATAATCTTTTAGGTGAGTGCATATAAATAGACACATATTCATGTATGTATTTAAGAAACATTAACAACTTTGCGTGTTTAAACATAATTCCACACAGTACACACACATACTGTATTTGTTGTTCTAGTACACTGTAAAAGGTGAAAAGATGAATCAACATAAAAAAAACAATTCATTAAAAATACTTGAAGTTGAAAAAACATACAATTAAAAAAAATAAATGTACCAATTAAAGTAATTTTTTTTAATTAATCCAAGTTTTCACTTTTTTAATACATACATGAAAACAATATATGCTGCATGCATCTACAAGTATCAAACACTTGAATACATGTCAATTCCATACATGCTTTCATTTCCATATATCAGATTCTTGTATGGGGGCGAAGGAAAACGCTGATGGATTTCTCTTTGAAATCTCACACTAAAGCTGCTGGCAGCTGTCTTCAAGGTCTTCAGGCTGGCACTAATGAAACCATCTACTGTAGGATGACTCACAACCGTGTGACTAAAAGCATCGGCAATGGCTAATGTATAAAGTGATGGAATCTCCTCACAATTTTTGATTGCAGTGAGACTCAAGAAGCAGAAGGATATCTGGTCAGACAGAAAGATAGATACTATAGATAGATGAGAGAGAGCGAGAGAAATACCTCAGGCCATATAGAATTGAACCCATGATAAGATGTGGCACATTATTATGAAAGCTTAAAAGCACTCATGTTGCTTCTGCGATTTGAAAAGAGAGATGATAGAGACTGATATTTTGAAATATGTCACCGCTGGAGCGTGTATAACTAAAGAAGCAGACAAGGGAGTGCTTGTCATTTGAGCAGAGGTTTAAAGTCAGTGTCCACGGTAGAGCTGAGTATTTTGTGATGAGCAATTTGTGTTAACTCTTGTAAAAATTCTAATAATTTTAGAAAGGACAAAACATTTAAAGCTCACTTAAGGGCCATAACTATCACACATTGAGCAGAAAAAGTTTCCACAGCAATCAGATATTTCCACCCAATATTTTATCTTTATGCAGCTCTATTACACTCCCACGATTATATGTGTTGTTAAGATGACAAAACATTTAAAAACTAAAGTGTGATTTATATATACGCTGTAGCTATGACATAGGCTGTGCCTGGCTTTGCTTGTTTGTTTGTTTTTTCATAACTTGGCTGGTGCTGCGTCTTATAGTCAGGTGCGTCTTGTAAGTCAGTATGAATTAATTTTGACATTTATGAGGCAAGAGACAACATTACCGTCTACAGCTGTGAGAGTCCGCCATATGCTGCTTCTGTATTTATCTAATTCAATTTATTCTGTAATGTGGAATGACGAATATGCAAACTTCACGCTCGTTGGCTTGTTCGGTTAATTTAGAGTCTAGACTATTCAACCTTCCAGGTAAGTTCTGTATGCTATGGTTTATCGTTTAAATAACTGATAATATTACTTTAACGTACAGACATCTATTCAGAC
The DNA here is from genome assembly GCF_027580225.2 of Misgurnus anguillicaudatus. NCBI lineage: Eukaryota > Metazoa > Chordata > Actinopteri > Cypriniformes > Cobitidae > Misgurnus > Misgurnus anguillicaudatus. The sequence continues at coordinate 17,636,814 of NC_073355.2, forward strand.
TTCTGTTCTGTCTGCTGTTGTTTAGTTTCGGCTTGGATTTTGTGAAATAATTTTCTAAAAGTAGGCTACGTAAAGTCCACTGTTACTTAAATATGTTATTTCGTCTTAATGGCGCATTTTTGAATGATGCGGCTTATATTCCGGTGCGGCTTATAGTCCGGTAAGTACAGTAACAGCACATTGGGTTTAAGATTAAGAGAAATGTAAGCATAATGTGAATAAATTCAATCAACTTGGTTTCCCAGGCTTTTCTGATAGCCTTTCAGTAAAATAAAAAAGTATAAAATACAAAATCGGGGAGTTATGATCCTTAGACGTAAAATGCGTTGATTCAACCTGATCTCATGGGAATCTGTATGTATTTTACGAGTTGGCTAATTTGTATAATTTCAAAGCAAATCATACAAAAACACATGATAATTAGAACTGAAAAAATTATGTTAACATATACAATCTTATTGTATAGTGTTACAGAACAAACAAAATAAACATAACCCATCCATAAACCCAACGTCAGTGGCAAAAGCAAATCATACACAAATGTACCAATTTAGTTATATGAAATCATATTAATTAGACACCATGGATTCGACATTTGGTTGTTAGGATGTTGATTTTTTTATGCAAATACATTGTTAATGTACTTAATTTTCTTTTTGGATAACAAATCTTCAAGTGTCTGCAACCATTATGTTTTCATATGTCCTTGTCTGTTCTTGAAAAGTTAAATGAATAAATAACCTAACAAAAATTTTAAAAATTCAATTTACTCTGGCTCTGTTTGTCAAACGAATAAAAAAGCTAAGTACTTAAAGAAATGCAACCAATGAAAGAATGTAACTTGTACTCACTAATATGAAAACATTTGCAATGATTTTAAGAATGATGAAAATCCAAAGCCAGGCACATACCAGTATGTAACATTTCTATATATAAACATGCAGCACAAAACAATATGCAGATGAGGCAGGTCCTCCACAACATATACCATGTAAGCGTCTGTGTAATATGTAGGTGTCTGTGTTCTGTTTAAAACCTTTCTTTTAGGATCATGGTTTCTCATAATGATATATAGGCAGGAGTTCATCAGGTTTTGAAATGTTAAATGTGGCTTTAAAACAAACAGGGGCGGTTTCGTGGAAAATGTTTAGATTAATCCTGGACTATGCCTTAGTTATATTAGGACATTAAAGTAGTTTTTACAAACCTACCTTACAAAAAATAGCATTACTGGTGTGCATCTTGAGACAAAATATGGTACTGATATATGTTAAGATACATCAGTGCAAGGTGTTTTTAAATAAGGCAGCTCAAACATGCATTTTAGTCTGGGACTAGGATAAGCCCTGTCCGTGAAACCGCCCCACAGAGTGTAAGTAAAACTCATATAATTTAGATCACTGTGGAGTCTACATCCCTTTCAAAGTCACTGGTGTACTGTACAAGTATGGTAAATAATAATAAGATCAAGTCTTTCCCTCTGATGTAATGAAGTAGCCTTCAATGTGTAAAGACTGGAATAACCTGTTAATTGTCTGGAACCCTCATCTGACACATTGTGTGAGAAACTGGTGGGTGGGTTATCTGCTTGAGACCGAGGGAAAGAAACCACCGGAGCATCGATCCAACACGAATCCAACTCAGTATCACTCCCGGCCTGTCTACACCACCAATCAGAGCCCAGTTGATTGATGGCTGGATAATTGAGCTGTCCTTAGAGTGTCCACGTTTCAATCTTTGCCTTCATCTCTCTCTCTCTCATCCATTTGGCTGTGAAATCTATCGTATTTTACTTTATCTCTTCTCGTAACAGAGGTCCTCCCAATGTCTGTTTGCATGGCAGCACACGGGCACAGAGCGATTACACCTGCTCCAGCAATGTGATAGACCACAACCACGTCCAGACTAATTCATCTGTTGGGAGAGGCCACCTGCTGCCCCGAAGGGCAAACACACTCTCTGCTGTTTTACCCAGAAAAAGTGCCTCACACATTTCTCTCATTGCAGACACTGAATGTGGGATCTTCTGAAGGTTTAATTGTGATTTTACTGTTCTGGAAGGTTAGAGTTCTTTCACCTTTAAAACTTTTACTCCATGAAAGCAGCACTGCAGTGCTGTTAACTTGTCCTCGCTATGAAGGCCAAAGCCTTTGGTTGGACACCAAACCAAGAACAGGTTTTATTGGATTTCCTTAACCCAGCCAAATATCAAAGTGAACCCACGAGGTACTTACCCTCAAGCAATCCGAGATACATCCATCATCTTTCAGATCAACACTTTTGGAGCTGTTTTAGTAAATGTCCTTGATTTTCCAAGCTTATAATGGGAGAAAACAGGGATCAGGGAACAACTCCTGACTTTGATACCCAAAAAGTGCATCAATCCTCCACAGACGTCATCCACACGGCTCTAACTGTGCGTTCACACCAGACACGGTAGAGGGGGCAAAAACGTGCTATTCGCGTGTAGTTGGACGCTTGAACAGTTTACTTGCTTCATTTGCATGTGAAATGTCATTCAAGACATCATGGGAGGGGCTTCTGCGACTCGGCTAGCTTCCTGTAATCACGTAACCAGAGGTGGAAAAAGTAATAAAATATTGTACTCAAGTAAAAGTAAAGATACTATAATAATATTATACTTAAGTAAAAGTAAAGTTACTTTTCTAAAAATATACTCAAGTAAAAGTAAAAAGTAAATCATTTTAACTTTACTCAGAGTAAACTTTTTTTACAGCGGGAAGAGGTGGAGGATTCTAGTATAGTTCAAAAACGACAGGAAATATAAATCTCAAACTAGTTGTTTTTTATTGTAGGAACATCTTTACAATTAATGTGCAATAACAAAAAGTTAATAAAATAAAAGCTGTTTTATAACTAAGAAACATTTATGGAATTGTTTAATGATTTTATATGTGAGTTATGCACTTTTGAAGGTGGTCAGCAGCTAGTAAATACAATCACTATAGTAAGGTTGTAATTGATGTATTGCTGGTAACATACATTATTTTATTAAACTATATATAGTTTAAATGAGCATATAATGAGATGAGTGCCATGTCTATATACATTTGACACGTTTATTATCTTCTTACTTCCCTGACGACCTGGGTACCTGATGACCTTTATTCTTCTCTCTCTCTCTCTCTCTCTCTCTCTCTCTCTCTCTCTCTCTCTCGCGCGCGCGCGCGCTCTCTCTCTCTCGCTCTCTGCAATGTCTAATGACCTGCGCATTCTCGAGGACGTTTTGAAGTTGTGTTTAACTTGACGCGAAGCTGCTAGACCTCGGAAGATAATGCGCATGGTATTAAAAACGCGTTGTGCAATTTCGTACTTAAGAGCATGAATCCTACCTTTCATAGAAATGAAACACTCGCTTCGCGTCAGTGGAAAGTGGTCGCTTAAATATGACCAGGGGTTTCTTTCATAAGATTTTAACTGAGGCGGGTCTGCATTAGTGCGCGCCTGTCTCGTCCGTCTCCATAGTTCTTTTTGCGCGTTCCCCCGGGCCCCGCCCATTTACATCCGTTGCGCGTCTTTATCACCTTGCTTTTTAAAATATTTTTTTACTCAGTAACGGATATGATTTAAAATGTAGCGAAGTACAATACTTTAAATAAAACATACTTAAGTAAAAGTAAAAGTACAGATTTTAAATACACAAAAAAAAAACTCAATTACAGTAACATGAGTAAATGTAATTTGTTACTTTCCACCTCTGCACGTAACTACTAGAGCAAGCTCCTGATTGGTTAACGCGACGCGATTTTCTGCCAAAGATCAGATTTTCAGATTTTTTGCTAAATGCCTTGTTTGTGCCGCGAGACCTCCAGCACGTGTAAACGCGTCTTTACATTGACTTAACATTGAAATCACTCTATTTGCGTTTGGTGTGAATGCAGCATAAGGGGTTAACCCATTAGAGCCATGTGGATTACCTCTGTGAAGGATGAATGCACTTTTTGGGGGTTTAAAGTCAGCAGTTGTTCCATGATCCCTGTTTTCTCCTATTATAAGCTTGGAAAAGCAAGGTAATTTATTTAAAAAAAAACTCCAAATGTGTTGAAAGATGAAGGACATTTGAATCTCAGATTGCTTGAGGGTGAGTAAAGTATGGGGTAATTTTGATATTTGGCTTGAGTATTCCTTTAAGCATGAAAAATAAATTAAGTTGTCACTTAAAAAATATATTATTTCACAAACATCCCCAACAAGTCGGCTAGCTATAGCTTTGCTATGTCATCAAAAGTATTTATATGCTTTTCCACACCCCTAGCTGTGATTTTATGGCATTAAACCATTTCAAATTGAAAAAGTGGCTCCTGGGCTACACATCAATCATTGAATAACACTGTTTTATTGCTTTCCAGTTTCAATGTTGTTAGAGGGATTGTTCTTCTGCTTTTCTGGGCACATGGAAAATTGTCTAAACCAGTCATATCTGACATACTGTAACACTCAGACCTAGTGGTATATACAAACTGTCAGACACATACCGTAAACACTCACAGATACATATTCATGTAATTGAATTTCCTCTGCTAGCCTCAGACGTGTCTGACCAAGTTGGGCTTTTAGGATATCCGCTACATCAAGTAATTCAAATGATGCCCCATGCTGTAATCTGGTAGCACATGCAGTGGCATGCATGCCGGGTCAGCTTTTTCTCTGCTGGAAAGCAATGATGTGAGAGCGGTGTGCATGCAGGCCACCTGGAGAGAGTAGTGGGTCGTACAACGAATGTGTTTGAACTGTGCTGAGAATTAATTATGCGGAGAAGACTCTGTCTCTATCTCTCTATTTCAACACCTTTGCACCTATCCGACACGCCACCTGGTCTCGGCTTGCACGGCACTCCTCTGGTTCTGAAACACAAACATGCTAGGTTCTATGCCATCGTGAATACAAGAGATTTAAAAATAATGTACAAATAAACCCCCTGAACTAGGAGTGTTGTCCCCATGGAAGCAAGGCAGCCAGATAATATTGGACTGAGAGATGCAGAACTAATGCAAAATGTGTATATTTGCAAATATGGGGCCAGACTGTATGTACATCTCTTGTTATATTACATTAATAAAGTAGAAAACAGAAAGACTGATTCAGATCGGGGAGTGTTTCTTTGTCGACACAGTCTGAGTCTCCTGAGAGAGGAGAACCAGCACAAATGTGGATGAAAGAGGTGGATATACTGTATAAAGCAGGGTTCTCAAACTGGCTTGGGGCCATTTCTATGACAGACATTTCATCGGGGGGCCGCAGAGCTATTTTAACGTTAAAAAAGCACAATATTTCTGTAAATGTGTTGTTTAATTTCTATTATTAACACTTGAAAATATAGCAGTAGTTTTATCTTTTTAATATACATTACTTTAAAAAAGTAGCCTAAGTAAATCTTTTCTTAACCTTATCTTAACTAAGACCTATTATAACCTTGCACTAAACTAACAAATTTAATTCCTGTAGAGTATACATTTATAAACTATTATAAAAATTGCCACCAGTAAGTGTTTCTGTTTTGATTCATTTTGGATAGTTTTCAGTCATAGTATTGACTACATTATATTCTTTGTTATTTCAGTTTTAATAATTTTTCTATGATATGTGGGAAAATATTAATAATTGAAAGTGATCCCATAACTTTTGAATGGGTAGTCCATGTTGTATAAGCTAGTTGGACAGGGGAAAAAAATAATACTGCTCTATGTGTAATTTAATAGTAAGCTACATAATAATCTATTATACTTCATTATATATATATATATATATAATGTCAGTATACTAACTTTTATCTGCTGTACATTTCTCCTAATCTTTTATCTTTACTTAACCTGGGCACTTTGATGGCTCTTTTCTAAAAATGTGTTGCATTACAATTACCGTTTGTCTCCATATGCGGTGTCTCCATTAGATGCTGTGACTTTAGGTGAACCCCACCCCAGCTCGATCTTCTCTGAGTAACAGCTGAGTATCCACCTGGAAGCAACAAATCTTCTCTGGACAAACGCTACAAAGTCCCAAACAGATTAACTGATCGCATGGTGACAATGATATGATTGGCACGAGGTTCAGATGAGGAATTAAAATCCGATCACGCATTCCGTTATCCTAGACATCACGGAGCGCGCGGTTCATGGCTGCGTAGCAACGGGTGACGCGACCCATGGCACGGAGCGCAACTTCTGCTCCCGAGCACTTTGGAAAGTAATGCTTTGACTCGTTTTAACGCTTTGTTAGACGCGACATGTGAACGAACACTAAACTGAATATTAAACTGAATAAAAGTGAATAAAATCTTTCTGTGGGCCAGATTATGTTATATTCTTGAAAGGTGACGCGGGCCGCAGAGAGGGGGAGGGCGGGCCACAAATGGCCCGCAGGCCAGGAGTTTGAGACCAGGCATTCTTATGAATCCCACATCTTTATCTGAAAAAGGAAGAAAACAGGTTCATGTCCAGACCGAAGAGACCGACAGCTGATGGATAAACATGTTATTTAGTGCTATTTAGTGATTGGCTGAATTCAATTAAATTTTATTTATGTAGCGCTTTTCACAACTGTTTAATTGTTTCAAAGCAGCTTTACATTAATAGATGCAGGAAAACACAGAAACATTGATAGACAACATAAGCAGCAGAATACAGCGGCTAAGATTAAACTGTACTAGCGAATGTAGTAATACTGTAACATAATGTATAGGGTGCTAAATTAAGCCAATGTCAGCCAATGAAAAAAAACCCTAGGAGAAAAACGCTCCTGGCTTATTTAGTCAGGAGGGGAAAAAGTCCTAGGAGGGAAAAACCCTTGAGAGAAATTATTCTATAGAGGATATACTATATATTAGATACTATTTTAATCAATTTTATGGGAAGTAGAACATTTAAAATTATATATATATATATATATATATATATATATATATATATATATATATATATATATATATATATACTATTTTATGTTCATTTCATGTTCTTATGTTATTGGGGCAGTACCCTTTGTCATGTTCCTATTTACTATTTAGGTACAGATATGTATAGATTTGGCCCCAATGTGCACCTTATTAGTACTAATATGTACTCTTTCGTACCAGTGTTGATGTACTAATATGTACCTCTGATGTACTAATATGAACTCTTTAGGTCAAAGGTGTACTTCTTGAAAGAGCACCAGTGACAGCTAGGGACCATTCGTTGACCATTCAGATTTCACAGCAATCCGTCGATCTAAATAAGTCAAACAGGTGTAAACAGATGAATATTTCTCAGATGACACATGTTTTGGTCAGATGTAGGGGAGAGGGGGAGATAACACAACAAACCCAGCGTTTACAAGCTATACCATGGGTTTGTTGAATGCTGTATTCTGATTGGTTGAGAAATGTTCCATGGGTATGCATTATTTTTTGATAACCGCGCACCTAACTTTTCAAATGTCTTAAAAATAGGCAACAAAGCAATGTTTGTGGTAAGTGTGGTATAAGCGGAATAATTGACTACAGTCTTTTGAATTATTTGAAAATAATGCACACCCGCTGTGTAAGGGCACGACCATTCAATTGCCCATCTTCAAATATTCTTTACTTATACAAAAGTTGTACCTTTTTGTCACTGGGACAGTACCTTTAAAAAAAGGTATTAATATGTACCATTTAGGTACAGATATGTACCTTTGAGGTACCCATATGTACCTTTAAAGGTACCAGCGTTTACCTGAGACAACTTTTGTACCTTCATGTACAGGTCCTTTTTTCTGAGAGTGATTGTTGACATATGTGAAGGCTTTGGATGAAAGGACCCCAGATGCAGATGCCTCTAAAAGCCACCTCCACCAAAAATGACATAATGATATTACCCAAATGCTCTCGCTTAAAATCTGCTTAATGCCGGCCTCGGGCCATTCAGATATATTGATTTGTTGACAGAATCTATTAAGAGTCTGATAAAAATGCTGATTTACAAAAAAACGCTTTAGAGGGTTTTGCATCTGAGCTCTTCATATATTTTAGCTATTTCGCTATGTTTCTTTTTAGCATTCTTTTTGGTCGACTGCACAGGCTGCTAATGGATTAATTGAAAAGCACAGTAACAGAGCGCTGCGACTTTCTCTCGTCGGCCGCGGCAATGTACAATAAGTGGGAACATTAGCCGAATGAACAAACAACAGGACGGCCACATCCACTGTGCTCCTAATGTGCCCTGAAACACTGTTACCCACCCTCGTAACGACCTAGACGAGTTAGCACTTCATGCAGCACGTCGTAGCCTTTCTTTCAGATTTACATCTGAAAAGTCCTCCATTAATGATCACAAGAATGTGTTTTTACTCCCACGGCTAGACGTAGAAGGTTAGCCCAAAAGACCCCATTAAGAGGACCGCAGCCCCCTGCAGACCGCACGCTTTATCAAAGTGGCCAACTGGCAGGTTAATGCAGCGTAAGCTATGCCGTTGTGTCACCATGACATTCATGATTAAAGAAACTTAGCGCTAAACTCACCGTGTTGTCCCTCTTTATGGCAGCCATAAGAGGCTTGATTATCTGCTCTCTGACACCCTGCAGGACCCGACATCTGCGGCCTGCTGATACAACACTCATCATTACAAAGCTGGACTTCCAGTGGCCTGCTACAAGGTGCTCAAGCCAAGATCTCTGAGGATAATGACGTCTTTCTGAAGCCCACACAGGCTTTTAAGCAGAAAATAAATGGACGAAGAGACTCGGAAACATTCACAAATGAGGATGTCATTGCACCACATTTGTGCACATTAAACTATTGCATCCACACTCTCAAAAAAGAAATGTACAAAAGTTTTTGAAAAGGTCCTAATATTGAAAAGGTGAATATATGTACCTATGAGGTACGACTATTTACCTCTAAGGTATCAACGTAATATGCACTTTTTAGATACAAAAGTTTACTTTTTAAAAAGGTGCCACCCCAGTGACAACTTTTGCACCATCTTGTACCTTTTATCTGAGAGTGCATCAGAACCAAAATGCAATTTAAAAAGAGCAATGGGAAAGAAACCTAAAAGAACCTCTATCTAAGGTCCTGATGGGATGTCAGTGTAATATCAATGTACAGTAAGTGTTTGTGCCCGCTCTCCCGATCGACAGATGGTCTGGCAAAGGCACGTCCACCGGACGCCGGAAATAATCACCCATAATAACATTGTGCAGTAGAGCAGGGGAATTCAAATGGAATTCTAATGCAGCCATTTGCATTTTCACGCCTTTGCTCTTCTATATTGTCGTCAAAGAGCCGAAACAGTCGACACACTGTGAGTTAGGAGAGGGTGTTCAGTATGAACCCATGCAAAAGTGGATTAAAGAGATGGATGTACCAGGCCTTCTTCTGAAGCACATCTGAATGGGGTTGCAGGTAGGGAGGGAAAAGGATCATACAAGTCTAATGTTAAGACCCAAGAGACTAAAAGTGTTAAAGGACACATTGGTATTGTGGCTTACGCACTGAGCTCATCCAAAGCCCCTGGAGTTGATACATTTTACTGGATGCGCGTTCTTCGCAGACGGCATCTTCGCGGGCAGAGAGCACGACAAAGGCGGATTTTGAACGGAAGTTCAAGGGTTAAGACTTATCATGATATTTGTTTCAGAGGTCATTCCATCCCTGCACGGATCAATGTTCTTCTTCCTTTCAATTCCACATGAGCCAGACGCAAAAGCAAACACAGCTGGGGGGTTATTACTCTCCTCCGCCTGGATCAGTCGGTAACAGGTCTCTGGACACCACAGCAGAGTGCACAGGGAAATCATTCCCCTATTTCTCTCCAAATACCCTTGGGATACTTCCAGTCATTCTACAATGAGTTGACCTGTGCGCACCATAGGCAATTAGTCGACACTGTGCATGGTTGTCTCAGAGAAAACCTTCATAAACCCACGTTCATCTTTGTGCCCAATAAAATAACTGCAGATAAACTGACTCAAAGGAACCTTAAAGATAAGAATGCATCGGCAGAGCGCTGCTTTTAATATATATCATTGAGTCTTGCAGTTGGAGAGTTTACAATTGCCCGAGTAAATCAAAGGAAAGCATCTCTTCATATATTCACAACTTCGAAAAGTCATTACTCTTGGTGACATTATGGATATTGGATGTTTCATAGCATGTTGCTTTGGTGCCTTGAGACGTTGGAAAATTGCACTGTGCACAGTAACTACTCTGCTTGGGATAATACAGCTGTAAGTTTATAAAATACAGACAAATACTTATATTGCAAGTGTATTCACTAAGGAATTGTTTTTTTTTTTTTTCTTTTACTTGGAAGTGAAACTGACTACTGACAAGTAATTGCTTTACAAGAAGTTTTTCAATGAAAAAGCACCAATGGAGATGAAAACATTCAGTTAAGATTATCTGACAAGACATCTTGCTTTATCAAAGTTTTTATCAGACATCATTAGGGTTTAAGGCCTTCTGATAATCTGAATCAATACAAAAAAATTTAAAAGCCAAGAAGCCTTTAATTTGACAATTAATTGGTCATAACTTCATTTCATATTCAGACAAAAATACAATTTAGAGGTTTGAGAATATGAACAAGCGCTTGAATTGTATATTCAAAGCATTAGCTCATCATTAGGACTCACCTTTGCATACTCTTCTGAAAACAAAACTTATTAAATAATATGGACTTGAGATTACATATAAATATAAAAGGTTATACTATAAGTCATTAATGTAAATGTTTTACCACAAATGTTACTAGAAATGTAACAAAAGACTATAAATTATAGAATCAAGATAAACTCAATGGTAGTTTTTTATAATTCATTGAAATTAAAATTTACAACAGGCCTTTGAAATGTGTGACCCTGTTTCATAATCTAATTGTGAGTTTATGAGAATGAAAGTTTGATTTCAACTTAATTATTTATTTGTTTTAGTTTGCTGTGCTGTAAAAACAAGAGGTTTGGTTGCAACAAAATATCACTTCAGAACTAATAATGGTGCAAGCACTATAAGGTGTATGTGTGTGTTAAAATGACAGATAAATAGATTACCGATATAACATTGAATATGAAGAGGTCATATGTAAAACCTGTGGCGTTTAGCAGCTTTAGCATCTGAGCTCCTCATATACTTTACATAATGTGTGGCAAAGCCATTATATTATTAGATTTTCTTTTTGAACATAAGCCTATACATTAAGTTTGACATACAGTCTTGTTCAAAATAATAGCAGTACAATGTGACTAACCAGAATAATTAAGGTTTTTAGTATATTTTTTATTGCTACGTGGCAAACAAGTTACCAGTAGGTTCAGTAGATTCTCAGAAAACAAACAAGACCCAGCATTCATGATATGCACGCTCTTAAGGCTGTGCAATTGGGCAATTATTTGAAAGGGGTGTGTTCAAAAAAATAGCAGTGTCTACCTTTGACTGTACAAACTCAAAACAATTTTGTACAAACATTTTTTTTTCGGGGATTTAGCAATCCTGTGAATCACTAAACTAATATTTAGTTGTATGACCACAGTTTTTTTAAAACTGCTTGACATCTGTGTGGCATGGAGTTAACCAACTTGTGGCACCTCTCAGCTGTTATTCCACTCCATGATTCTTTAACAACATTCCACAATTCATCACATTTCTTGGTTTTGCTTCAGAAACAGCATTTTTGATATCACCCCACAAGTCCTCAATTGGATTAAGGTCTGGAGATTGGGCTGGCCACTCCATAACATTAATTTTGTTGGTTTGGAACCAAGACTTTGCCCGTTTACTAGTGTGTTTTGGGTCATTGTCTTGTTAAAACAACCATTTCAAGGGCATGTCCTCTTCAGCATAGGGCAACATGACCTCTTCAAGTATTTTAACATATGCAAACTGATCCATGATCCCTGGTATGCGATAAATAGGCCCAACACCATAGTAGGAGAAACATGCCCATATCATGATGCTTGCACCTCCATGCTTCACTGTCTTCACTGTGTACTGTGGCTTGAATTCAGAGTTTGGGGGTCGTCTCCCAAACTGCCTGTGGCCCTTGGACCCAAAAAGAACAATTTTACTCTCATCAGTCCACAAAATGTTCCTCCATGTCTCTTTAGGCCAGTTGATGTGTTCTTTGGCAAATTGTAACCTCTTCTGCACATGCCTTTTTTTAACAGAGGGACTTTGCGGGGGATTCTTGAAAATAGATTAGCTTCACACAGACGTCTTCTAACTGTCACAGTACTTACAGGTAAATCCACACTGTCTTTGATCATCCTGGAGGTGATCATTGGCTGAGCCTTTGCCATTCTGGTTATTCTTCTATCCATTTTGATGGTTGTCTTCCGTTTTCTTCCACGTCTCTCTGGTTTTGCTCTCCATTTTAAGGCATTGGAGATCATTTTAGCTGAACAGCCTATCATTTTTTGCACCTCTTTATAGGTTTTCCCCTCTCCAATCAACTTTTTAATCAAAGTACGCTGTTCTTCTGAACAATGTCTTGAACGACCCATTTTCTCAGCTTTCAAATGCATGTTCAACAAGTGTTGGCTTCATCCTTAAATAGGGGCCAACTGATTCACACCTGTTTCTTCACAAAATTGATGACCTAAGTGATTGAATGCCACACTGCCATTTTTTTGAACACACCCCCCTCAACTAATTCAACCAATTGCCCAATTGCACAGCCTTAAGAGCGTGCATATCATGAATGCGGGGTCTTGTTTGTTTTCTGAGAATCTACTGAACCTACTGGTAATTTGTTTGCCATGTAGCAATAAAAAATATACTAAAAACCTTGATTATTCTGGTTAGTCACATTGTACTGCTATTATTTTGAACAAGACTGTATATGCCATTACATGACAAATAGCATCAAAATAGTGTATATTAACACACTGCATGCAGTTTAAAAAATAGCTTAAATTTGAAAAACACATTTCACTCCATTGCTTTCTGTCTAGCTATCTTTAGTAAGGGCGTACTTTTATATTAGCTAAAGCTTGAATTGTTCATATTATAGTAAAATCCTTTATTACACAATTTACCTACTGATCAATACTGTGTTAATATTTTTTTATCAATTACACTAAATAAACACACTCATTTCACACATCTACAAAAACTTTAGATAGAGTTAGATAATATAATAGAACTTTGGACAAATCTGTCAATCATTCACCACAAAACCTTTGCAATTTCAGTCGGTATAGGGATTTCAGCAGTCTTCAGTATTAGGGCAGCTAAATAACAGTCACACAGCACCCGCGCTTCATCATGGTTAGGGCACCAATTTGCCTGCCCATCTACGGATGATTGGTTCTCAAGTCAGTAACGCATTCGGGGCTCGCCTAGCCTCACATTAACAACTTAAATCCAAATACTCTTTTGGTCTCGGCTCAGTGACTGATGAACGAAAAAAGTGCTGAAAAAACAGCGTAAGTTGCACTGAGAATAAACTGCACAGTAAATTTCAGGTTAAAAGTTTGCTTGATGGGAGGCAACGATTAATGCCCCCCGATTATTTTCATGAAACTTTCACAGATCCTCTCAAGCCATTTAACAAAGCAAACACACACACACACACACACACACACACATTTGAATAATTTGCAGTGCCTCGTGTTGATTTCCAAATGCGAATTCAAGGACTGTTTGTCCTGATCGATTGACTTCACTTGAAGCCACTGAAGTTATCAAAGACGAAGTTGATTAGCAGGCCTATGGAAGGTGATGACACAGCACAATCAATTGTCTTGTTAAGTAGTTCACACAGAGTACGTCTGGTTGTCTAACCTGAAAGAGAAGTCCCCAACAAACATAACATCTCCTGCAGCACAGTTGTGCACATATCAGATTGCATTTAAAAATTAGGTAGCAAATGGGATGTGGAATTGTACTTATTAATCTAACGAGACAGAATAAAATTTCGTAAAACTGCTGGAAGTGTTGTTTTTCAAATACATTACATTATTAAGTATACTGTAAAAAAATACTGTAGTCGAGAAAAAGTAAGCTAATTCTGAGTTCAGACTGCATGATTTTCAAAGTAGTTGGGTCATAGATCTTTTTACACAGCATGACTATCTGGGGTAGCATTTAGTCCCTACTGGGTTGATGGATTGGCAAGAGGGAGTTTCACACTGCATGATTTTACCATAGGAAGAATCGCCGACAACTTTGTCTCAGTCCGCAAACTACGTCTCACAACTAAATGCACGCATGAGACAAGAAAACGACACGAGGTCACGCATGCAAGACCGGAGTTCTCACGTGAGACTCGGATTATTATTAATATTGGTAAAATTGCAAGATGTTATTTTCAGTCAGAACAAATTTCACACGGCATGATTTTGAATCACCAACAGGTCCAGATATCTAGCATGCCAGATATCTCACGGTGTCAGCAACTTGTTGGCAATTCTTTTAAATCGCATGTTTGATAATTCACACTGTGTGATTGTCACTGCCGTGCACGAGCACCGATTTGCCTGTGATTTAGGGCATTTGTTGGCTTTTTTAAACCTGTCGGCAAGACAAAATCAGGGCTAAAAACATGCAGTCTGAACTCGCCATAAAAGATGCAATATGATCTTTGAGTTGTACAGTTGTTTCAATGTCAACCCAGGCGCACTCGCCACACGTACCTGGGTGATTCTCACGAAACCATTGAAACACCACGGCACTAATGATTTTAGCTTTAAAATGTGTACTGTGTTCTACCTTGCACAATGTGTGATTTCAACATAAGAATTTATAATTGTAAATTTTATCTCATTTTCTGCTGAAATTCTTATTACCGCAATGTGTCCGGCTGTGTTTGAACATGCGTTATGTTGTAATTTAATCAAATGAACACAAAAATATTAAGAAAAAATAAATAAATGGATGTTTTGCTAGACTACTTTAGATGACAGAAAAAATATTTGCTGAATATTCATGTATAATAATAATGAAGAAATATTTCAATATTTTTCCCGTTTAAAACTTGACTCTTCTATAGTTACATTGTATACTAAGACCAACAGAGAATTAAAAGTTGCGATTCTAGGCAAATATGGCTAGGAACTATACTCTCATTCTGCCGTAATAATGAAGAACTTTGCTGCCGTAACATAGCTGCAGGAGGCACAATGATATTACACAGTGCCCAAAAAGAGTCATCTGCTATTGAAAGTTACCGACTATTTTCGGGCACTGTGTAATATCATTGCACCTCCTCAGCCATGTTACGGCAGCAAAGTCCTTGATTATTACGCCAGAATGAGAGTATAGTTCCTAGACATATCTGCCTAGAAAATTCCAACGTTTCATTTTCCGTCTGTCTTAGTACACGATGTAACTACAGAAGAGTCAAGTTTTAAATAGCAAAAAAAATTTAACTCTTTGCTAATTTTTGAGTAAGATGCTAATGGTCTAATCAGATTCAATAGATTGTGCTAAGCTAAGCTAAGAGTGGTACCGCCAGACTAGGGTAGCCATTCGTTCCATTTCCGCCGGACACGTCCCGAACATGTTTTCGGGTTCGTTCTCCGGAAGTCGCGTTGGTCAACCGCATACGTCATCGAGGTTCTCACATTTCAGTTAAAATCCATTAGAAAACTAACATTTATTTCTTTTAAGACATACAATCATTATAGTTTCATTCTTACCTTGAAATGTAACGGTTGCTTTTCTGAAATTAAACCCAAAATATTAAACCTTGATGACGTATGCGGTCAACCAACGCGACTTCCGGAGAACGAACCCGAAAACATGTTCAGGACGTGTCCGGCGGAACTGACACGAATGGCAACCCTACGCCAGACCTGGAGATCGGCTGAATGGATTCCAAAACGGTAACAATCAAATGTTTAACTCTACTGGAGCATATTTTCAAAAAAGTGTCCCTTTAACACTGACTGAGTAAGATCATGTCAAAGATTGAAATCTGTGTAAAAATGACTAAAAACAAACTTTGATACTCCTAATCTCAGAATTAGACTATGAGACTTCATCTTGGATGTTTCACATATATTTTTATGTAACTATATGGGCAATTTGCATTCAAATTTGTGCAGCAGGGAAGAGTACAGCTTCGGAGAACTGAGTCTGACAACTTTCCAATGAACAGGCAATGCTTTGAATTCTTTATTGGAACCAACCATGTCACCTAAAGCAACAGATTATAAAAAGCTATGTGAGACCCTTTCAGGTCACCTAATACTAACAATGTTGTGTAATTCTCTCCTTTATGACTTTCAAACAAAGAAAGTGCGGCTGAGTCAGGCCGGCAGCAGTACATAACCACAGGTTTACTTTCATGCCTCAGCTCATTTAGAGCTAAAAATCTCTGACCTGCACACCACTGAAATACAGACACGCCCTCATAAGCTGTCAGACGAGGGCTTCTAAACCCCGCAGACTTCATCCTCGCAGATTTATTTCTGCTTTATACAAACACCTTCCTTACTAAACCTGTATGGTTTTAAAATAAGAAACTGAAAGGAAATGTATGGCCACCGTGGCTTGCAGCTGTAAGTTTCCAGTGATGTTTACCAGCCTGTGTCAGTGTCTTTCAGACGAATAGGTGATGGGGCGGCTGGCTGAAGGGTGGAAATGTCAGAGTCTGGCTGGATTCAGTCGAACCATTAGGAGGTGTGAAGCGATGCATTAAGCTCCCTGTGATTAACCACTTCCCATCTCTGTCTTTAATAAGCTTTCAAAGGGCTTGAATATTGAACGCATAAACAATCCAATACTAAATACCATTTAGTCGTTGCATAGATTTTTGGTCTCAAATTCCCCAACTGTCACCGTTTGAAGGGGTGCGTAGGCCAAAGAGGCAATTACCAAACACCGCTGAGGTAAAGCAGGTCCTCACGTAAGATGAATTAGTGTTCTTCTGCTCTATTTTCATGGGCCTAATCCTGATTTTTTTTCATCGACGACATGCGGAAATACAGAACCACCCACTACTAAATGTAGGTGACGCTTTAAAAGCTGGCAGATTTATCATTAAAGTGCACACACATTAGGAGCTTAAGTGGCCAGCTGTTAAAAAATTCATAAGTTACCAGCAGCAAACGTACCGTGGAGGGCATGATGGACTTCTGACATGAGGAGGTAAAGTATTTTATTAGTCCAATATGAAATAATGTCTCAGTGCCATTTGATGTTTCATAGTATGCATGGAACACAAGTCAACAAGCAACAAACTACCTGTATAAGATGTGTTACATTAATGTACATTTAAAAAAAATCATACCCACAACAATTAAGTAAAAGGCATATTTACTGTGTTTTCAACTTGTTGGCTGCGTAATTTTTTTTTATAAGTTGCATTCTACAAAATGGTGCTATATAGCAAGTGATTCCCTTACTGTGCATTCACACCAACCGCGGAAGAGGCGGCAAGCGCGGATGATTTACATGTTAAGTCAATGCAAACACGCGATTAGGCATCCTGCGGCGCGGTACACCGCGTTAAACAATCAGGAGCTTGCTGTAGTAGTGACGTGATTACAGGAAGCGAGCGGAGTGGTGTAGTCTCCGGGGAGTCGCAGAAGCCTCTCCCTTGACGCGGAGTTCCACGTGAATTTCTCGAATGACTAGAATTTCACCCGCGGCTTTCACGCGAGAATGAAGCGAGTGAACTCAAATATTCAAGCGGCCAACTACGCGCGAATAGCGCGTTTTTGCCGCCTCTTCCGCGGTTGGTGTGAACCCACAGTTATGATGAAGAGCCTATGAAGCTGTACTGTGAAGCGCTACTTGGTAAAAATTTTAAGAGTGTGCTAAATAATGCAAAATTTGATTTATTTAATGTTTTACATATTTTAAAAGAGATTTTACATCCATGTTCCACATTTTTCTTGGAAAAGTAAGAATCGGTAGGGGAGAGCGGGGTAAGTTGTCACACTGTTCATAACTCCAACACTAGAGGCTCTATCTAAAAAAAAGCCACTTTGTGTGACAACTTCTTCTATAGTCAACTTCATGTTCACATGTGGTCAAGATTGCTCTTAAGTTAGCACAACTTTCTTATTTTTTTTTTGGCTTAAAAAGTAACAAATGTGAACTTTAAATTTTATGCAATACAAATTTGTTAGCTATAAATGTTACAAATGATCATTTTAAACAAAATAGAGAAGACAATAACGTGTATTTAGATACTTTAGCTGATGTTGAGCTAACTTAGAGATTTAGCCAACATTAGCACACATGTCAGTTTGAGGCAAGTTGTCTCATTTTTTTGGGTCTGACTTTTTGGTTATCTGTTTCACGTTTCACACTGTTCCTACTTAACCAGGGGTTAAGAGATAACCCCGGGTATGCATAATCTGACGTTTCATACTGTGCATTCCTAAACCCTAGGTTAGGTGTCTGAAACCCTGCTGTAATTATCAGCCAACCCTGAACACATTGATTAGCTGCTTCAGCTGTGTTTAATTGGGGTCATAACATTATAACTGTAAGTTTTCACACTGCATGCGTTTGCACTGCAATTAAGGGTTAACCCCACAAAGCATAAAAAAAGGATAACCCTGCTTCTAAATTACAAGTGTGAAACGATCCTTAAGCTAGGGTTAAAAGCAGGGTTTAGAACGAAGATAACCCAGGGTTAAGCGCTGTGCGAAAAGCCCTATAGTTAATGATTCCAGTTCTGGTTTAAATTTCAAAAATTAAAATCAATAATCACAATTAAGTATTTGTGTTATTCTAGTGTGACAACTTACCCACCGATGGGGCAAATTGTCACAAGTGAACATTCTCTATTCAACAGTCAGTTACTTTGCTATCTACCGTATAATGATCAAAAACTTTGACTATGCATACTTTAAGTATTAAAATCATTCAATTATTGCAAACCATTTGTGACATTTCCCTAATTTTGTATACTGTGAAGCGCTAAACTTTTAAGAATTCACAAATAAGTATCAGTAGTCTAATGGAATCATCTGTCAACAGCACAGATGTAGTTGAGGTCACAGACACAAATAAAGGAGTAGCTTTAAATCAGCCGAGCTGAGGGGTTGCTAATAAACAACCTTAATCGAAGATCCTTAGTTTAAATTGATTTTGACTGGCAACCAAAAGCGGTGTGAGATATTTGCTTTAATATTATAGCTCAGTGTTAGCTCAATATTTGCCCTCTTATTTAAACTTTATTCTTAACATCTATCTATCTTTATTAAAAGTATACTGGGGCGATACCCTTTTAAAAAGTACCTTTGCACCTAAAGAGTTCATATTAGTACCCCAGAGGTCCACATTGGTACCAAATGTATACACATCTGTACCTAACTGTACCTAATATACCTAAATATTAGGAACTTTTCAAAGTGTATCGCACCAGTGAAAGATTGGGTTTACATTTTTTTGTGTTATTTTAAAACATAAGCTGTGTCCCAATTTGAAAGAAGTACTCTAAGACCGATTGCGTCAGTGCAACTGAAGGCTAAGGCCGTCCCAATTTAAAGGCTGCTTAAAATGAAGCCTCAAAATGCATCCATATTTCTCCGCGCTGTTAAGGATAGAACTAATTGAACCTTCACAGTAGGCTATCCCAAGATTTATTGTGCATCTATAACTGCTGAATATTAAAGCTGGATTAAACAATTAAACAATTAAAATGTAAATGATTAAATATAAGTGTGTATTTAGCAGAAACATTTTTATTGTCATTGCTTTATTATAAGTTATGTTTTGAATTAATATTATCCTTTGCATGTTGCATATATTTCTATGGTTAATTAATTTGATATACTGTTGGTTAGTTTAATCTACATCAATGTGTGAAATTTTCTAAAATAGCATTAATAATTTTCGGTTTTCATATTTATTCTATTAAGTCTCCTCTGTGTCCCGCTGACAGGCACAGTGGGTGTTTATAGCAGGTGACGCAACTTATGAGTCCTCCGAAGGCTCCGACCTTCAAAGGCAGAGTGCTTGCATCTCGAGGTCCCACTCTTCAAATTGAAACACAGCTAAAGTGTGAAGTTTGCATACTATTTATTTTATTAGTTTGGTTTCATATTTAAACTGTTATTACGTTCTCATCTAAATTATTTCCAGAAGGCACATACCTTATTTTCTTGAGAAAAATACTGTAATAATGCTGGCAAAGGATTATAAATAATCTCATACATGCGAGTCCATAACCAACACCCTGCTGAGCATCAAATTTGTCAGAATGTTCATTTGGTTTCGCCATGCGCCATTTAATTTTCCTTCTTCACAGCCATCAGAGTAGGACACTAGGATTTACAAGTGCAAACAGGGTGCGTTTGAGAGAACATGCATTTAAATATAAAAAAATTAAATGTGAAGCCGTGTGGCCGTTTCCCTTCTAGATAAAGTGTCACACTTACAGCAGTGAGTATACTGATGAAAATGGCCCAGGGTTAATGAATATTGACACAGAAAAATCTTTCCAGCCAGGTCGCAGGTGCAGTCTCCCAGTCACATTTAACTTTCTGGATCTGACAAGCTAAGATCTAAGTCAGACTCGGGATGAGAGATGGGTATCCAAACTGATGTCAAACAGCCTTAAGGATTCAATCCAGACTGAGGCTTTTTACCAAAAGGGAAGATTGAACCCTCAAAAGTTATTTGCTTTCTTATTTGCTTTCAAACTGAAATCTTCCACGAATAACATACAGATATGAGAAAAACACACGAGAGAAGGTCAAATTATAGCCTGTCATTGGTCATCCAAATAGATCTGAACCAAAAATTCACAACATTGGTTGATTTGGTTCTGCTATGTTAATGGCGGCTATATGTTATGCACACAGTATATACTTGAACCGAATGATACTATCGTTACCACAGTGTTTACACTTTACCCAACAAATAGCTTACTTGACGATTTCTCCATATTAAGCTGGTATAGAAAGTGTTTCAACAACCTATCAATTTCATCAGCTTCAAGAAGAGTCCTATGCTAATGTGTTGCTTACCCAGTCACGGCCCCAGTAGACCAATTACAACATGCACGAAAGTCAATGCGAACTGCAACACACAAGATAAAGTGTGTAATCAAATTAGCAAACAAGAGACTCAAACAAGTCCACAATATTGGATGACAAGATGGAGAACTCATTAGATACGGTTAAACACATGCTTTTTGCATTGTAAATGTTCCTAGCATCAAATTTAGCTTTAGGTGTAAGCTAATAAAACAGCACAAACACAAGAAAGGCATGATAATTGCAAAAACTGAGTGTCTGGAGAAGAGATCCATTTTAATGCCGGTCATGTTTGAACACTATTCAGATGCAAACACTTATATGAATGAATGCGAGTGGGAATTTAGTTCACAACAAGCAGCCTTTTGCTTATGCACACCCTGCTTCCCTGACCGTGTAACTACCTTTTGTTCCGACAAACCAGAATCACCGACAGTAGTTAACAATACCTATGGGACCTGTTCACTTGTACCTCTTTCAAATGCAGTCAGGTCAAATTACCCAAGACCTCCCCACACGCCACTGAGTACACAATTGCTTCAAAGGCCAATAATTAAATCCAGGTCCAATCTTTGCAAACCAATACAAATTGTTTGGATTTGCAGAGCACTGAAATGGCTAAAGTCTACATACAGATGGGCAAGTGACCGTGTCCAAGGCTTTATTATTAGTTTCTTTTAGAGTTTCTTTAGCAGTCCAAAGTGGATACGAAGAGGGAGGATGTATTTCATATATGGTTTCGTTGGTCCTTCAGGGGGTACCATACCACAGCTGCTTCATTACAAGAGCCAATCTGCCAGCGATTAATTAATTTCTTTCAAGAGGCACAAGGAATCTCCACGGTGTAAATTAACACAGATATGAAAATTATGTCCTTTTCGTTTTTACTCTATGCACTGGGTCACTGGCAGTGATGCCAGTCTCTGATGCGGCCAATCAAATGTTCAG
The DNA here is from genome assembly GCF_027580225.2 of Misgurnus anguillicaudatus. Taxonomy (NCBI): domain Eukaryota; kingdom Metazoa; phylum Chordata; class Actinopteri; order Cypriniformes; family Cobitidae; genus Misgurnus; species Misgurnus anguillicaudatus. The sequence continues at coordinate 17,658,679 of NC_073355.2, forward strand.
ACTTTTGTATCATAGTGTACTTTTAATTTCTAGTAACACTTTAATTCTATAGTTTACTTTACACTCTGAAAATGTTAGGTTATTTTCAACCCAGCGTTGGGTCAGAAAGGAACGAAATTAACCCAGAAAATGTTTATATTTGACCCAACAATGGGTTAAAACAACCCAGCATTTTGGGTTGAAATAACCAAGCATGGGTTAAATTACAACAAAAAGGCTTCGTCCCTTTTGACCCAACGCTGGGTTGAAAATAACCTAGCATCTTTAAGAGTGTAGACTTGGCTCCTGTATAGCTCAGTGGTACAGCATTGCATTAGGGTTCTAGGTTTAAACCCAGGGAAGACATACTGATAAAATGTATACCTTGTAATGCACTATAAGTCACTTTGATGCCATAGATACCTTCGCCTTATGCCCCCAATTTGCTAAATTCTCAACTGTGGGTAAAATACTTATGCCGCAATAGTTAGCCTGTCCGGAACCAGGCTGCATTTCTGTGTGACACTTGCATTACATGTAAACGGCCCCTACGCTAATATGATTTTGTTTCTCTCTCCCTGTCTAGTCCTCGACCCCGAGGACGAGACAAACAGACCCAGTAAATGTGAAGGTCGGCACACCTCTGACCAACGACTACCGGGAGAACCCGCTTAATCTCCTTTTTCGTGTATATATATGTATATATATATGTGTATGTATATATATATGTGTATGTATATATATATATATGTATATATATAATAGGGATGCACCGATAGGATTTTTTTGGGCCGATACCGATTCCGATTTAAACAGACGACTTCTGGCCAATACCGATGCCGATACCGATATTAAACACTTGTATACAATACTATACAGTTGGTCTATTAGCTAGTTTATTTCTGCATCAAATTATTTTTACTGAACATGGATTGGATCTAATTAACATTCAACTGACCAACACAGAGGTGTAAAGAGTAGCTAAAGCCATAATTGAGTAAAAGTACAAATTCCTTACTGTAAAAATTACTCCACTACAAGTTACAAGTCACCAATTTAAATACGACTTGAGTAAAAGTATTAAAGTAACCCAATTTAAAAGTACTCAAGTATTTTTACTCGTACTGAATGTTGGCTCAAAGATGCACTAGTCCTCAACACAAAGAGACATTGTAGGTCAGTGAAAACTAAGTTTATTTATGAGGTTTTATTTCCTAATATAGAAAAGAAATCAAACACCTCAAAATTTTCACCTGGCAGAACAAACACAGATTAAACATAGTCATAGTCTTTTGATTAAAATTTAATTTAGTTTTAGTCACATTTTTGTCATCTGAATTGATTTAGTTTTAGTCTAATTTTATTCAACATTACATTTTATTTAAACCCATTTAATTTTAGTCTAGTGTCATTGTGTATTTGAATGTGCCATGCTAAAAAATATATAGCCTATCTTTGTGATATAAATATATGGTAACACTTTACAATAAGGTTCATTAGTTAACATTAGTTAGCTACATCAGTTAACATTAACTAAAAATTAACTGCACTTAGCATTTATTAATCTTTGTTAATTTTAATTTTAACAATTACTTATACTATATTAAAATCTTGTTAACATTAGTTAATGCACTCTGATCTAACATGAACAAACAATTAAATCTTACATTTTTATTAACTAACATTAACAAAGATGAATAAATAATGTAACAAATGTATTGCTCATGGTTTGTTCAAGTTAGGTAATACATTAACTACTGTTAACTAATGAACCTTATTGTAAAGTGTTACCAAATATTCGTATAGGCCTAAAGATATAAAAATATATAATTGTAATATTTAAAAAATTCCAGTAAACTAAAATTACAATAACAGAAATATGATCATGCATATTAAAAACAGGAAGTTGTTCATTCGAAAGATTAATTGAAAACACATGTAGTACGTAACACCACTATCTCACATAAAGTGCACATTTAGTCATGCATCCCTCTTTACAGTAAATACATTACAGCATACTTGGTTAAATGTGAGGACAGTGAAATTGTACACTTGTTATCAATCTTATAATGTACTTAAGTTACTTGAGCAATCAGTACAGGACATCGCTGGTTTATTTTGGCTTATATAGTAAGTTATATCAAGTTATGTAACTTACCAGCTTAGGTTAGCTGATAAAGTAGCATCAGAGTATATAAAACATTTGTGCTTGCCTTTGAGTTGCGGGATGACCCAATCGCGCTTCACTTTTGTTTGATTGTAGCATCACAAGTTTAACAAAGGGTCCATTGACAGAAGCAAATGTGATATGCATCCATATGTTTGCTCTTTATCTCGTCTCTCAGATAAGACGCTAACTTTTCTCTACAGTTTATGACATACGCAGCACGCAGATGTCCCGCTACGGTGGCTCAACGCAAGCCATTCAGCGTTTGACATCAAAGTACCGCGAGACCAGACTTCTCCATATGCATTTGATTCGCTCTCGCAGTACTTTGATTTCATACGATTGCCCTGCGTAGCGCCAATGAAGTCCCTCAGTTGTGTGTGTCCGTCTAACCTCGCGACCACAGATTCTATCCATCATCACCCTCTGACACTTTCGTTTCGTTTTTATTTGACGAATAAACAATGTAGCGAGTAACGTTAAGTGTCATTTCAAATGTAGTGGAGTAAAGAGTACAAATACCCAATCAAAAATGTAATTGAGTAGAGAGTAAAAGTTGCTTATATTTTTGATACTCAGTACAAGTACAAAGTAACCAAAAAAATACTTAAGTACAGTAACAAAGTACATTTACTCGAGTACTTTACAGACATAATAAGAGAGGCACAAATTAAGCTAAAACAAATATAATAAGACAGCATGACAATCTTCAAAGGTGCTTTTTGCTATTCAGCATTTATTTTATTAACAACATCAACTAATTTTTTACATATAATGGATTTCTTTATGCAGTTAATTAATAAACAATCGGTATCGGCCTTTCTCGTGCTATTGCCGATATGCCGATGGTTTCAAATTCATCAAAAATCGGCCGATAAATATCGGTGGCCGATACATCGGTGCATCACTAATATATGAAGAGTTTGGTTCCAAAACGCAATAAATCCATTTTGACAAATTTCGGTAAAAACGTGTTTTCTATACCAAGAAATTGACAAGATGAAAACCACTATTTTCTGTTACAAACTTTCACATAGCATCTTTAGGTTATAAAAACATAAAAAATTCAAATCCATAACTTGATTTTCAAAGATTTATTATAAAAACTAATTCTTTTTTTTTCAAAATGCAATAAATCCATGACAGTTTTTTATTTCAAAATGCTATAAATCTATTAAATCAATGTATAAATGTGCATTCATCTTTACCATTTTATATTTATTTAGTTGACTAGTGGTATACAATGATTAAAAAATAAACATTAATGGCATTAACCGAAACACTTACTTTGTAAGAACACAATGTTTTAGCATGAGAAGCTTGATGCTGTCTGGAGAACAAGCAACCGAGTGCCTCTCGCGGAAATTATTAGCTGTTGATGGCTTACGTTTCTTTCCCGTCACAGAAAACCATCACAGGTTTGGCAATGCTATTAAAGTATTATTTTGTTATGTTTGTTGATCACGAAGTACAAAGTAGATGAGGAAAACTAGGACTCCGTGTACTCAGCGCGCCGCCATGTTTGTTTACATTGCGTGAATGGTCCGCTGTAATATCAGAAATGGATTTATTGCATTCTGTAAAGAAGCAGGAGTGGCGTTTGTCGCATTTTGGGAAAAAAGGGAGAAAAGATGACAGAATATCACGGCGGGTATTGGATTTTGCGTAAAAATAATTATTTACTTTTAACGACTGACCTGATATAATACTGATTTTGGCAGTAACTCATTTTTTTCAAAAATGGCGTTTATCGCGTTTTGGAACCAAACTCTTCATATATATATATATATCCCAACCTAGGGAGTCAGCCGTCATTGGCTTAACTTAGCACCCTCTTCTATACGTTATATTATTAATATGCTCGCTTATAATGTTGATTCATATTAGCAGCAAATTTTGCTGCTTATGCTATCTGTATTATGTTATGCTATCTGTCGATTTTTCGGTGCTTTTTCCTGCTTCTATTAATGTAAAGCTGCTTTGAAACAATTACCAATTGTATATATATATAAAAAAATTTGAATTGTACTTTGGATAAATGTGTCTGCGAAAATGCGTAAATGTAGACATTTTACTCGGACTTTATTCGTTTTTTTTACGTGTACCCAAACGTATGCGCACAGTCAAATGTACAGCCTTGCAACGCATAGTTTATTTCACTCATACGTGTATACAGATGTTTGGCAAATGCACATTCCAAAAAAATGTCATGCATCTCCTGGGATATATACATTCTCCTGCATGCGCAACCTGCGTGTACAATGTATGTTGGGTTTCAAAAATCCAGAGGTGCGCTTACAGTATGCGCGCACTCTTCTGATGACGAAAATTTTATTCTGATGACGTCTCACACACTGTACGCAGACTTTTACGTGTAAAAGTTGGACTTCGGCCTTTAGTAGACTGTTTGTTAAAATCTACTACTTATTGTAATGATCCACCTAACAAACATGTCAACATATACTGTAAAAAGTTGAATAAACTTAAAAAAAAAATACTTTAATTGGTAGCACAAAAATAAAATGTGTTTTTTTTAACATTAACTTTTTTTTAAACAAAATTTTCACCGAAAGTGAAACTAATGTGAAATTTTTAAATGACAAAACTTACATTTTTTATGTGTTACCAACTGTTTTTGATTGATTAAAATTTTTTATTCTACAGTGTAATTCTACTAACCCCTTCCTTACCTCTACCCATTAAAATCTACTTTTGAGTCTACTTTATGGGACTTAGTTGCAGCGCTGGCGCCAGGCCAGCACTGCAACTGTAGTAAAACTACGGTTTCTGTAGTAAAACCACGGTTTCCACAAAATAACTATGGTTTTTGACAACCATGGTTTTCAAAAACTACATTGAAAATGTGAGGGTCTAATAAAGTCTATTAAACTGAGGAAAATACTGGAATGTTTTCCTCAAAAAACTTAATTTCTTCTCGACTGCACAAAGAAAGAAATAAACATTTTGGATTACATGGGGGTGAGTAATTTATCTGGATTTTTTAAAGAAAGTCCTTTAATCCATTTTCGAATGTCCATGGTGAAATGAATTAATGCAATATACAACCTTGAAATTATGGAATGTTCATAGCCTTTGTGTTTGCTTTCCGTAATGCAAGAAATGTTACGTAGTGTTGGTTTGGGCGAAAACGCTTAGTCAAACGACCAGTTAAAATTCGACCTTGCCTCAAAGACCGTCCTTAACTAAAATATTGCTATTTTAGCTTATTAGGAAGACAATACACTAGGCAAATGTGATTTTTAAATAGCACATTTTATCATTAAAATCCCATTCACATTAATGGTCATCTCAGGGATAGTGCCGGTGGGGGGGTGACACCCCCTCACACCCCCTGTGGTGCCGGCCCTGTTTAGTTGACCTATAGGTAAAAATTAACCGTGAGTCAAATATTTTCATGTATTTGATAAAAAATATGAAGCTATGCAAAATGTTAAAATCCATTTGTGGCAAGGTAAATTAATGCTTTCCTGTTTAATAAGAAACATCTTGCAAATGATAATTCCTCAGTTAGACATCCAGACTTATGCAACATCAAATGAACTCACTGTGTGCTGAAAGATCTGCAGTATTTGGAATATAAGTGCTTGGTACTGTATGTCCCTGACCTTGATTGAGATGAGGTGCTGCAGTATCTGTCTTTGATTGACAGGTACAGGACTGGCCACTGTCTAATCAGACACAGGAAACAGGGTGAAGTTCAAAAACATGATTCTTATCTGCCTTTAGCCACTAGCTTTGAGTTTAATTCATGCTGTTTCTCTGCCAAAACCAAAACACTGAGGGTCAAACACGAGTTGAGTCAGTCTTTCTATCCAGTACAATGAGACCTTGAGTCCCCTGGCAATAAAAAATATGGTTGCTGGCTTTTTTAAGCTTCTTTTGGCAATGGCATTTCTACAGGCTGCATGCACTGGGGAACATGGGCTGTGTAAGGTTTTCTAAAGGTTTTCGAATAAGGTGCAAAAAGATAAAGAGATAGTATGTGTTGAAATTGATGTCAGTCATTTTAATCATGATCCCGTGAGAGAGCAGACAGTGAACAATCTGTTGGAAAGAAAAAAAGAAGATGATACAGTTTCTTTAAACGTTGTCTAGATGGAACGATCCATTTCTGGACTTTTGGTCAACAGTTACTGAAAGAAGAAGAAGCACTTTCCACTGTGGCTTCCTAATATTCTTTTTAAGCATTAAGGGTTTCCAGATATATTAGATGAATGTTTTTATATTTTAAGGCCAAAAAAAAATCATCTCTTATCTCTACCAATTTTAAGAGTTTCATGTCCTGTTCTGGGGCCTCATTTATAAAGCGTGAAGATCACAAACGTTGCATGGGAACTGGCATACGCACGTTTCCAGCCCCATTTTGTGCGTATGCCAGTTCCCACGCAACGTTTGTGATCTTGACAGGAGAATAGGCTTGTACGGTGGGATCTGAGGATGATTTATGTACGGACACTTGCAGGTGATCTGGAATGGATAAAGGGAACATTGCTTTGTTTTATAAGTCTTAAGGCTTTTATAAGGCTTTTGTGCGTACGTAGACTTTCAGTAAGGATCCTACGCACAATTTTATAAATGAGACTCCTGGACCCCAGTTGTGAAAGGTGCTAGACATATCTGCACCGTTAGATTCATTCATTTGAAAGAAAAAAGGTATTTTCAAGCTAGTAATAAATGATTGAATGGCATTTTCCAGTAATGTATTCATTTAAAGCACAGTTAATAGAAATCATTACTTCTAATTAAATACAAAAAAAATGCATTTTAGAGTTTCTATGCATGATGAGTAGTATTGCAATCCAGTCATTTCAAACTTGGTCAGAAGTCTACATTAATCTAATAGATAAAAGCACTGCATCAGCTAACTGGAGGTTTTGAGATGGATTGATGCCAAAATCGGTTGCTGTGGGCATCTTTAATAGTGGATTTTAAAGAAGTGTCAGGGAAGGTCATCCACCTCAGCACAGGTTGGTTAGCCTTGCAGTGTAAAAATGATTATTTAGAAGAATGCCAATTAAAGTCATGAACTGTTTAACCCTGTTGAACAGAAAGAGCCCTATTTTAACGATCTAAGCGCATTGTCTAAAGCGCACGGCGCACTGTCTAAACGGGCGTGTCCGATGCCACTTTTGCTAATGTAATGACGGGAAAAATTATTTGTGCGCCGAGCGCAAAGTCGAAAAGGGTTGTTCCTATTCTCCTAATGAGTAATGGGTGTGTTTTGGGCGTAATGTGCAACAATGAGAGTCTCATATCTCATCCCCTTTAAAATGTCTAATCCCTATTTAGATGATGGACTTTGTAAACTGATAAACTAAGTGGAAGAAGAAGACCCCTAGTTTAAGAATAATGTTAAAAAATATATGTTTTATTTCATTTTTATTGAAATTCTTATTTTTTGGATTAAAACCTTTAAAAGTCGTTTTCTTTCAGTCATAGAATACAAATAGCAGGCTTTTAATTGCTGTAAATGTACTGATATCCTACATAATCAATGTTATCTCATAAAATAATTTGAAAATATGCAAGAAAAGGTTTGTACTCTAAAAAAACAAACAAGAGATAAAGAATTTACAGACGTGCGGAGAGCCGAAGCGTTTCAGCACTCGGACAGCGCCAATTTTTTACAAGCATTACTTAAAATGTTTCTCATCTCACCATATCCACAGGTACAGAGTCATCATATACAATAAATCCGTGGGGTAGCATTTAAAAAACATTTAAAAATAGATCCATGTTGAAAGCAAAGCATTTATTCACTTACCAGGCTACAGGTGAAGCAACTCTTTACGCCTTCTAACGTCTCATAATCGGTCCTCATTTATGTCCAAGAGACTCAATAATAATCTTTTACATTCAATCCTTTAATCTTTCATATTTAAAAGCGTTTTTGTCCTGCTGTGCATCCATGTCTGTGATAATCAAATATATTGCGCCATTGACTTTAGACCAGGTTTTTGTTGATCAATGGCGTAGTCTATTTTAGTTGCCTCAAAATAGCAACGCGCCAACAATGCGCCTGAACACACCTCGTTTTCAGACCAGAACGCCCATGGGCGCAACATTGGGCACAAATGCATTTGCTATTTAAACAACGTGGCGCTAAATATGAAAATTATCATTGCGCCGGGTTGAAACTAGCTAAAGACACTTTAGTCGTGCATTGCCCTGCACTGCGTCGGGTGTATGATAGAGCCTAAACAGTTTTAGTTTGGTTTAAAAGTGCAAGCATGTCACTGTGAAATGACTGTTCCAACAGAAAGACTCGGGACGCAAAATAATGTTTCAATAGTACAGTATTTAGTCAGAAAAGGATCCAGTTATTATATTGTTTTTTTGGCGTATGCCCCATCCATAGTTCAAATCCAGAGGTGGTGGATTCACTAAAGATGCATGAACAGGGATCACCAACAAAGTGGTTGTGGGAAGCAGTGAGTATCTGCGCTGTAAAAAAATAATGTCAAATCTGTCATTTTTTTTGTTAATTTAACTTAAAAAGTAGTTAAAAAGTAGAATTTCAACTTGTTTTATAAAACTTAAAATGGTAAGTTGAATTAATTAAATAAACCAACGTTATGCTGCATTTGTGTGTTTAGCTATGAAGAAAGTGTTGAAAGTTTACCATGATTAAGTCCTTTCAGCAGATTTTCGACTTTAAAAGAAATGTAAAATGTCCACAGATTGTTTCTGGGCCTTCTCATGAGGCAACCAACAAGTTGTTTTAAACATGAATATGCAAACAAACAGAACTGCATAGATATCATCGTTTTCTCGAGGCTTTTACTGTCAAATTAGACCGCAGGGATCAATACTAATAAACATAAACAACAAATCATGTCAGCAAAATGAAGTTGTGAAACTTTGAGATAAAGAGTTTGCCGGTTTAATTTCTGTGTATCCCTCATTTTGTTTGACACTTCATTAACATGCTGTTGTTTAAATGGACTGTCTCAAAGCAGGATTTATAGCATACAGCGATGAATAATAATATTATGGAGGCAGCGTTGGCATATTTTTTACTTATTAGCCACATAGCATTGTATTCACTGCAGTGTCTACAAAATTGCAGTTTCCACATACAAGCAGTGTTGGGGGTAACGCATTATAAGTAACATGCATTACGTAATAATATTACTTTTCTGAAGTACTTGTAAAGTAACGCATTACTTTATAAATGTACACATTAATATTTTAGTTATTTTTTTAAAAGAGTAATGCAAGTTATTTTTCAGTTTAATTAATTTGATAAAAAATAATAATGTAGTGAATTAAACTCTATGCGTGTGCACCTGGTTGTGAACAGTTTGAGTCAAAAATGAAGATGGCAGGCCAGAGCTCAACATTTTTGCGATGGAAATATGCAACTTCTGAATGCAGAACTTCTCAGTGAAAATCACCTGCAAGGCCTGAAGAGATCAAGCCTTAGCCAAGTAAAAAAAGTAACGTTAAAGTAACTTAAAAGTAATGTATTACTTTCCATGAAAAGTAACCAAGTCACTAGTTTTGGGGGGAGTAACTTAATATTGTAATGCATTACTTTTAAAAGTAACTTTCCCCAACACTGCATACAACAAACTAATAATAATAAATCGTATCACAAAGCACATTACAGTAACATACACCGTACATAAAAAACTTTTAGACAAAGGCTTTTATAAAAAGGGAACAATTTCCAACATTTTGTATTGTTTTGCAAGGTATTCCTTTTAAGAGTCCAGCAATGAATTACAGATAAAGACAAACTATAAAGATAGTTTTTAATCTTCAATTCTAATCTTGGTTAAGTTTGCAATTAATTTTTAGGTGTAAATTACACGTATATTTAGTACTTTCATTCAGGGTAGATACATTTTACAGACAATGTTAGAATTCACTAATAAAGAGTACAGACCAAAATTACAGTTCTTAAAACATCATGGATTAGTTGATTTACAAGTATCAAATCTTTTTTTAACCTGTCATCACTTGTTTTATAGTTTTTGGCAATATCTTTTCAGTGTAAATGTAAACAAGGTTTATAGCTAAGATGAGCCAGGGCAAATCGAACAACCTGTCAAGTCTAAAATCATTACCATAATCGGCTCATTTGCGTGCAAAAGCAGCACATAGTGAGGTTTATTGCTTAAACACTTTCCAAACTAAATGTCAACATCACCTTGTACAAACAATGTACAAGATAACAAATGTACTTTCAAAATTAAAGTTTCAAATGCTAAAAATGAATAATCTAAGAAACTCTTAGTTTTTAAGGGATGTGCAGCACACAATACAGTTGCAACTGGGAAAGAACTATGGGCTGCAATATGAAATCCAATCTTAGACTGGTTTAAAAGGACAGTCAGTCCCAAAAAAATCCTTTCACAATTTACTCACCCTCTGTTAAGCCCTAATAGTGAATTTTGAAGGGTCAAGTTTTTAAAATAAACATGTAAGTAAAAATAACCTAAAAGATAAATGCAAAATCTTTGGAAAACATGTAATATCTGTACTGTATGTGGAACAGACCAACATGTAAAATGACATTTAACCATAGCAAATTTTGTAAAATTTTTAATGAATGTGCAATGATCTATATTTATAAATAAACACAAACAATTAAAAATAATCCGTTCTATAACTGAATAGTTATATGGCGAATTATCAGGTGTTACTTGCCTGACGCATTAAGGTACATTTACATTATAAGCGACTAGCAGTAGCAGAGCGATGCAATTTCATTGATTTCAATGGAAGCTCGACAAAGTTGAGAAATGTTTAACTTTATGCAAATTATGAGCGACATTCGGGAGTGACTCCCAATGAGAATGAAGCAGGGGAGTTCACGTTATTCGTATCTCGTCAGTTACTGGAGTGGACTTTACTCATTTGTTTATGACAACTAGATTAGAAACGCCTCTTTTGAGTTAGACGAGTGACACACAGTGACAAAGTTGCTTGTAATGTGAATGTATCTTTTTTGTTGAAAATTCTGCAACTTTAAACTGCCCATGTTTTTTATTTGCATAAATAGCATTTGCTTCCTTTAGGACACACAATGAGTTTAAGCAAACCTGACCTGCATATTTGGTGAGGTGTTGTTTCAACACAGCAGCTCCTACAGCGCTAAGGACACATTGCCACAAAGTTAAAGCTCATTGCTTGTAATACAACTGGTCCTTTTTATTACCAGGTGTATTACATGCAACCTCAACATGACCTTTACGACACACATGTCATGAAAACCCCACTGGGGAGAGTTTGATGTGCTTATAAATCCTTAACAGGCTTGTGTTTGGTTCAAATACTTTGTGTTGTCCTATTCATATTGCATGTCTTTTTTGTCATATGACAAGACATGTATTTCACTTTTGCATGAACTATTCCTTTAAAGAAATAAATATAATACTGTTATTTCACTATAATAAACTGCAGTACTTAGGCAGCAAAGTACAGTGCCCAGTTTGATAAATCATATAAATATCAATAGTTAAACATTTTGCTTTCATAATTCCCACACTGTACTTACAATGTAAAATTCAATGGATAAGGAAATGCTTTGTAATAAAATGTGAAATCTTTGTATTTTGTGCAGGAAGAAAGCCTTGCAGTCATTAGCATTACATCTATGATAACAAGATAAATCTGATCAAAGCAACACTGTACTTAATATTCATGTATGCTAACCAAATACATAAATCTCTTATGTTAGCTTGGATTTTTAAGTTTAAATGGAAAAGAAGACATGCTCTTTTTTCAGATAACAGCTGGATGTTTAGAGCGCCGACTGCTTTCTGTTTCATTTCGAATCTGAATTATTATAGAAGGGCTGCCTTAAAAAACTAGAGGACTGATGTGATACAGTAAAACTGTATAAAATAAAACCACCCCATCCCTCTCTTGACACAGAAAACCTGAATAGCGACAGCATGTTTATTTACTGTTGCATTTCTAACATAATGATACAAAACTAAACAATAGCTTTATACACATAATGCTTCATGCTTACTTCAAATATTTTGATTTTTTTACCTACAATGTGGTAGTAGACTACAGAAGAGAATTAGATCCACTGGTGAAAAAAGTATTTGAATTCTGACTTTATTCTCAGAATTCTGACTTTAATCTCTGAGATTAAAGTCAGAATTCTGAGTTTAAAGTCAGAATTCTGAGATTAAAGTCAGAATTCTGAGATTAAAGTCAGAATTCTGAGAATAAAGTCAGAATTCAATTTTTTTTCACCAGTGGCCCTAATCCTCTTCCGTAGTAGACAGTTAACACTCTGGGGTCGGCTGCGGCGCGGGCGCCGCCAACTCTTTATTTTTCAATCACTCCGTAAAGAGACTTAGATAACTCTGCTGATTTTGGACATACAGATATGATTTATACATCATTTAAAACGTTGAAGTGTCTAGTTTTTTTTCTGTCCACTCCCAATAAAAACAGAATGTTGTGCTTTTCGCAAAATTAAGAAAATAAACATGATGCGCGTTTTGTTCTCTCTCCCTCAGTGAAGCCATTTCAGAAACGCGTCAGAAAATTAACTGTAACTTCACACATACATGTCATATAAACAAAAGATAAATGTCTACATAATGCTTGGAATGTCAGCTTTTAAATGATGTAAGTGAGATCGAAAACATATATTGTCATTCGGTGTAAACTGTATGAGAAGTAGGAGAGGGACCGTCTTTCTAATGTTACCTGATTATCTGTAATGAGAAGAGATCGCCACGCCCCCGCGCCATTGAAGTGAATGAGCAGAGACATCCATATGCATAACTTGTGCCTCCTGCAGTCAATGTTTACGCAATCCAGTCCACAACTCAGTCTCTCCATTCCTTGTTGTTTCATCCGATTGCACCAAAACATGACATCTAAATCCTTATTTACTTGCGTACGTTATGTGTGTCAGTAGCTCCAGACGCGAGTGTTTTCATTGTTCTTCCGTCAAACATTTCACGTGAGGGGAACACACATAAACAAACACGCGAGTCAGGAAACTCGACGCGGTTTTTGGTATTCTTATAAAATACGCGATTGAAAACAGTACAATCCTTATTTACTTGCGTATGTGTGTCACTATCTCCAGACGCGAGTGTTTTCTTTGTCTTCCGTCAAACAGTTCACGCGATGGGAAACGCATGCACAAACACGCGAGACGCGGTTTTCGGTATTCTTATAAAATACGCGACTGCAAACAGTACAATCCTTATTTAGTTGCGTCTAAGCATATATCTCCGCACAGCACGTTTATTAAACACAGGATCACTCGCATATGCACACATAAGTTAATAGGCTTGTTCGACTTAACGCGGCGCCACAAGAACCGGCAGCCGAATGACGTCAGAGTTTCGCGAGAGCGATTTAAAAGCAAACTCTTCCATATGATTTCGCGGATCACTCTCGCGGTAGTTTGACGTCACCCGGCTGTCGATCTTTGCAGCGCCGCATGAAGTCGAACAAGCCGACTGCTTTCATGAGCAACACGTGAGGTAATGGCGGCGGCTGTAAACAAACATTGAGCAAGTTTATCGTGCAAGTTTATCATGCTTGTCCCTTGTTGTGTTTCTACTATAATGATTACAAAAACACAACTAAGAGTCCAAACAACGATAGGCAGTTGTTCTTTTGAGCTTTTTGCTGCACACAAACCCTGTGTCCACTTTGATTAGGCTACTATGGTTTTTAAAAGGTAACTTATAGCCTACATGTGAAATTAATGTTATTTATATATATATATATATATATATATATATATATATATATATATATATATATATATATATATATATATATATATATATATATATATATATATATATACGTATATTAGGGGTGGAACGGTACACACAAGTCCCGGTTCGGTTCGTACCTCGGTTCAGGCTTCACGGTTCGATTCACTTTCGGTACAATGGAGGAAAAAAGCAAAACAAAAATGAAGAAGGCATTTTTTTAAGCTAATCTTAAAAAAATAGGTGTCCTTATCAGTGTTATTTTGAGATGTCATGAATATGAACTTAAATGTATTTAACATACTATCTCGTATTTCAAAAATATATACCACTTTAAGTAATCTTGTACTCATCTTTCATACAAATAGGGGTTCAAATGTATTACAAGTGTTACCTAAATACATTTTTAAATTACATTTTTGGCCTTATTTCATATTAATGTACTAAAGAACAAAAAATAGGCTTGTAGGATGAATTAATAGGTGTGTACGACTTCACGAGGCGCTGCAAGAAACGACAAGTGGATGACGTCAGAGTAACGCGAGAGCGATTTGAAATCAGCCTCCTCCGCAAGATTTCTCGCGGTACTCTGACGCTGATGGCGCTGCCTAAAGTTTAGCACACTTAAAAAACTGAAAGCAGCTGAACTCGACAGAACTGCCCTGCGTATGCCTGTTGTATATAGCAGGACAATTTATCTCCTACTTCTCAGCGTGAGAAATACAAAGTGTGGCATTTGAACTGACTGAAATGCGTGTTTGTCAAGGTGAATGCGTGAGACTTGAGAGCCCTGATTAGATGTAACGTTATTTCCACTCACATACCTAACAACTGCTGAACAACGCCGACGCACAGTCCTCGCCTTTTCCACCAATCTCTCGCCTGTACTATTGTAACTGACTGGAAAACTGAAGTTTTGCCAAACTTGCGATCTTAAAGGGGCCGGCGGATCCTCACCACCATTTGCCATACTCGCTGTCGCTGCTATTTCACTCACTGGACCGTGAACCTGACAAAAAACTGCAGAGTGCCAGAATGTAGACGTCTCTGATAGAGCGCATACACAGGCGGAGCTCGGCTGCATCGGCGCCAATCAGAGCTTCAGAGCTAAAGCGGGGCAACAGATTAGCTGTCCATAAAGAACCCGCGGATCTAACAGTAGTTCCGCATTACATTAATTATTTTGCACGCAAGGTTTTTTTTTCTTCATACCGTGTATTCTCCGTTTAAATTCATGCACCGAACCGTGACCCCCGTACCGATTCGGTTCGAAACGAATACATGTATTGTTCCACCCCTAACGTATATATATATTGTGTGTGTATTTACATTTAAATTGAAAAGTAAACCATCATGGTTTTACTACAGAGAAAGTTACATTCCTGTTGAACATCCCCACAAGGCTCATGTGGCTCATTATGCAACCCTTTTGTTTCTCAGCTGTCAATCACTGATTATTCAGGAGCTTTCCCCGCCTCCACGCATACAGCCTTTCCCAAGCAAAAGTGTCTTAGAAATTCTAAATCAATATCTTGCTTTATGTGAACGAGTAGGCCCAATGATTTTCACATCATTTTGAAGAAAAAACTCTAGACTACTAGATCCTGTTTTGAAAAGTCTTGGGAAAACATGTTTAGAATTAGTTTTGTGGACTTATATCAGTGACTTAAAATGTTTGCTTTTTCAAAAACCACGCATAAACATTTTTCTCTCAAAAATACAAACATGTACATACATGTTGATTATATGATATTGTAGCCCAGTTTGTGCTGAACGCAGTGTTATGAGACTTTTGCCATTAATATGTTTTTAAGCAACTGAAAAAAGCACAAATGTCAGTGCATGTCAAAACTTCCCCAGGGCCCTAAAAACCCCTTAGACCCCAGAGGGTTAAAAACATTTAAAATAAGTATTTTATGCTGAACGGTGTTTTGCCTTGTGATACACCTGCTATTAAAATAACAAAAAGCTATTTTTATTTTATTTTAAAGGCATTGAAATTTCAGTGCATTTCATGTTCCACTTCTTGTCCATATTGGCATACTAACGTCACAACTTGGATGAATTATGGGTTTTCATTTTTTCAGTTTTATAAATCTATATTAAAAACCCATAGAAATACAAAGACTAAATTTATACTTGAGCCTTTCAAAGTGATTGAAAACCAGGGTAACACTTTACTTGAATGAGTTTTTTAAGACTGACATAACACCTTCATAATCATGACATGACACATGAAGGAGATTTTATGCACATTTATGACAACTGTTATTAAGTCATTTGATTAATTATGTCATTTTTATGCAAAGATGACATTGTTTGAATTGTCTGTATTATGACAACTTGACATAAATCAATACATCATAACTTGTCATAAATCTGTCATAAACATGACATAGCAGAATAATGATCAAACTTAAGAAACTACCTAGCTTTAAAGGTTAATATTACATTAAACATTACATTCAAATGTCATTAAGTGTTAATATTATGTCAAATAATTGTAAATACCGTAACAAAATGCAACAGACATGTCAAAAGATTATACTTTATGTGCACAATACATAAAAAACTGACGACAACAACAGAGCTTGTTCTTACTCACACAGAGGGTTCTGACATTTTCTGACATAAATTGAAAAACTAACAAAAAATTTAATTAATTTAATTTAATTAACTTTGCAGCAATATGGACCCAACACTGCATGGCTTAACCCATTATTGTACTGTTTTCATTTAATTTTAGGTGAATCTGTCTCCATATGCAATTAAATATAATTGTATCAAGTTTAATTACTATTATTATTATTACTACTGTTATTGAATGATTTATTTTTATTTGTTAAACACATGGAGGAAACTTACAAAAAAACAACAACATTATGAACTGAAAAATACTCATGATGCTGCTTTAAAACTATATGATTGAGTATTAACACTTAATGACATTTTAATGACAAATTAAATTTGTATCACTGGTAAAAAGTGATCAGTTAAGATGCATCAGTTAATGTCAAGTTGTCATAACAAAGACATCTCAAACAATGTCGTCTTTGCCTTAAAAATGACAAAATTGAACAAATGACACTTAATCACAGTTGTCACAAACGTGCATAAAATCTCCTTCAAATTCATAGCACGTGTCATGTCATGATTATGAATGTGTCATGTCTTATAAACACCCCTTCAATTAAAGTGTTGTTACCAAAACCAGAATACATATCTGTATGCTTGCATGTTGTATTAAAAGTACAATTTAAAAATTGTACATTAGGAAGTTCTATTGATTTTTTTTGCCCTGATTGATTTTTGTTTGGCTTTGTTTCTTATTGAAATGTGTTGTTCAATGTGCTAAGAGTACAGTAAATGTTCTTTACAGTTTTTATTTCCTGTTCGGTTTGTTAATAAAATAAACATAGTGAGAGCCAAGAGAGCAACTCATGATAGAATGAAATGTTTATCCCCAATTTGTTCTCAAATTCGTAACACAAATGACCTTTAATGCTCTGTCTAAGGGAATTTTAACGAAAATGAAATGTTGTCTTTTAATTGCATTTAACCACAATATTACACAGTCACAAACTTGTAAGATATCTTTTTGTATTAATACATCTTTCATACTGTATACACAAATGTCGGGTGTTTAAATGCTTAAGTTCTGAGTAAAATGGAAGTTTTACTGTAAGACCTACGAATATGACGGCTGCACATATAGCTGCTATTGTTTGTAAACGCATCCCAACTCAGACAAAATGTACCAGGAACATCTGGTTGGCTTATTTTGAGACTCCCCATGGACATACATCAGCATTGTAATCAGTCATCTTGGCAAAACTACTGCAATTTTCCAGATTGTTCAAAGCGAGCATAATTATCCCTCAAATCACATTGTGTTCAGCATCTCACTGCCCTTCAGTACTATGATGCAATAACGTGATGCGTACAGTTGCACTGTAAAAATTTCAACTTAATTACGCATGTCAATTCAACCTTCTTTTTAATGTTTTGACTTGTGATAAATTGAAATTCTGAAGTAAAAGTAACATAAAAATATATGTTGATTTGATATAATTTTTACATTACAAAAAAAAAATGCTGTATTATTTTGTATTCAAAGTATTACAGTAATATGAAATACAAATACCATTACAGACAAGACTTTTAAAAAATGAAATGCAAACAGACATCTAATCTTGAATTGTGTTTTTAAAATGCAAATGTATTAAAAGTTTTAATCTCAAACATAACATTGAAAATGTCCTTGTCAAAACACCAAAATGCCATTGCTTTCATAGAGAAAAGACATTAAAACAACGGGGTTCATTATTTTCTCAGTCGTTTTTAATTTCTCTAATGATAAAAACACAATTTAATTGATTTCAGTCTAATTTGTTTATTTCAGAGCAACAAAGTTGTGATAAATAAATGAAACCATCTATGTGAATGATGTGCCCTTCAACATGATTTGAAGTTTAGGGCACATCATGCATGTCTCCACACAGATCAATTCTGTTCAGTATGAAATAGTCCTGGTCAACAAGAGGTGAAACCCATAAAGCCATCAATGTAGCAGATCAATGCACAATGATGCAGACAGGAACCCTGCATGGTTCTCACATGTTCACGTAATAACAATAGCTTTAGGGAACGTATACATTGAATAACCTGACATTTCTTTTTCTGTGATCCACAATGCAATAGGGTTGTGCCGATAGACGATAGTATCGTGTATCGACGATCTTTAGACATATCGCCAATGGCAGGCTTTCATGGCGATAGTCAAGACGATAGTTGGCGAATGGTTATTATTTTTATCATCATAGTTTTATATTAACACACCACAATGCATGCTTTTCCTCACATGAGGGTTTGTGGGCTTCACTTTAAGCGGAGAGATTGTAAAGAGAGAATTCCTTCTTGCACGTACCTGCATTAATGCGCGCGTCTTGGTCTCCTTCTACCACTAAATCCAGTGCGCCGCGTCATGAGCAGCTGCGCTTCTCTCTGTCTCACGTGCATGCGCTCTCGCGTCTGTCCGCAGTCTAAACATAAACTAAAGTAGTAATCCTTATTTGTTCAGTTTAATGCGTTTCATGCGAGCTGATGCAAACTTTACTTTTTGTTTAAAATATGACACGCTGCATATTAGCGCCTCTCTCTCACTCTCGCGTACGTGCAGAGAGCTGCGCTCTGTCCGAAGTCAGATCACTAGGTATTAATCCTGTTTATGATATGCATTTTAATGAGTTGTAGCAACACGTCCCTCATGTTTAATATTAGCCTGGTTAGCCAGACCTACATCAATATGTAAGGTCTGGCAACTCTTCACACAAACGGCTCAATGCAAGGGGCGGGATATAAGGTTGTCCCTCAAAATGCCTCTGTACGCAATAGGATAGCGCTATGACCAATCAGAGCAACGAAGAAGGTGACGTATGAGTCCCCTGCGTTTCCCCACCAGTGGAGCTAATTGGTATATCAAACTTTTACCGTAACCAGTCGGCAAAACTCCAAACACATCTTTCTTGCTTAAAAAGGACTTCAGTAGGGTTATTTGCTCTTCTCTCAAAGAAAAACATAAGTCTAAGTCCTCCAGAGTCGCGGCCAAAGCCGCTTCAAAAGAAAGCTGTTCGCCAGCAGCAGCAGCCGTTCTTTGTTTTCAAGTAGGAACCGTCGCAGGCAGCTCTGTCGTCATCATGTTAAGCCCGCCCCACAGACGCTACACACGATGTGATTGGCCTGACCAAATTTTGGTTTTTGGAGCTGTTAAGTGTATTGTGAGTGCCTAGACTAAACCCTGGCAGCAAATATATTTTGCGGCCGCTAGGGTGCGTCTAGATTTCTAGGCTAGTTTAATATATGATTGTGTTTAAAATATGATCGCGTTCCGCTGGACCGATGCGTTTAAAAAGGCACCTTATGAGAGCACCACTGCTTGACACGTGTAGTCTTCTGCAACAGCACTAAACCAATGCATTGAATAGTTTGCATGCGCGCGCACGTGTGTGTGCGTGCGCAGATGCATGTTTTTACAGTTATTAAGTAATCATGATAGGATTTTAATGACGCGCTCGCTTTAATGGCATCAGTTTTAAGAAGGTTGCGGTCATGATGGTGTTACGGTCTTGTTTTTTTTGTCCACCCATCAAGTGACTTGTTATAATGAGTAAAAATTAACAAATAACATAAAAAAGAGTAAACTACTTCCACGCCCCCGATAATATCGTGTATCGCCGATCTCACAGGCTGACGATAGGACGATCTGAAAATAGGGCATATCGCCCAACACTACAATGCAACCAAGTCATTTGGTTTTATATTCAGTTCATTTAAAAACTTTTTGACCAGTGCAAAAACCTTTAAGGCCTCATTGAAATATTAAAGGAATCTTTTTCTTAAAAGAAAAATCCAGATAATTTACTCACCGCCATGTCATCCAAAATGTTGATGTCTTTCTTTGTTCAGTCGAAAAGAAATTATGTTTTTTGAGGAAAACATTGCAGGATTTTTCTAATTTTAATGGACTTTAATAGACACCAATAATTAACACTTAACTCAACACGTAGCGGTTTTTTTCAGCGGAGTTTCAAAGGACTATAAGCGATCCCAAACTAGGCATAAGGGTCTTATCTAGCGAAACGACTGTCATCTTGACAAGAAAAATAAAAAACATGCTCTCCCAAACCACAACTTTTCGTCTAGGTCCGGTCCAGCACGACCTAACGCAAATGCGTAGTGACGTAGAGAGGTCACGTGTTACATATATAAAACGCACATTTGCGGACCATTTTAAACAATAAACTGACACAAAGACATTAATTAGTATCAGTTGACATACAACAACGTAGGAACGGTCCTCTTTCAACACATTTGTAAACACTGGGGCGGAGTTTCGCATTCATCCTCTGTGACCTCTTGACGTCATGACGTATTGCGTGGGGTCACCTGGCGCATCACGACCAGATCTAGACAAGAAGTTGTGCTTTAAAAGAGTATATTTGTTATTTTTCTTGTAAAAAATGACAATCTTTTTGCTAGATAAGACCCTTATGCCTCGTTTGGGATTGTTTATAGTCCTTTGAAACTCTGTTGAAAAAAACTGTTACGTGTTGAGTTAAGTGCACTCTTAAAATGAATGTGTTAAATTAACACATCTTGTGTCTAGTCAAGGACAACACATCTAGTGTGTTGTCCTTAACTTAACACATCTCTGTGTTATTTTTGGAATAACACACTTTGTGTTGTTTTAACACATCTTGTGTTGTCCATTTCATTTATTTAAGCTCACAATCGACACGAAATGACACACAAATGTTTTTAAAACAACACATAATGTGTTAAATAGTTTAACACAAAACAATGTGTTAAAATTAACACATCCTTTCTTAGAGTGTGTTAATTGTTGGTGTCTATTAAAGTTCATTAAAATGAGAAAAATCCTGCAATGTTTTCCTCAAAAAACATAATTTCTTCTCGACTGAACAAAGAAAGACATCAACATTTTGGATGACATGGCGGTGAGTAAATTATCTGGATTTTTCTTTTTAGAAAATGGAATATTCCTATAAATATTTATGGATGACCAAACTACACCAGCATAAAACTCATGTAGGGTTAAATCAATTCAGATCTCATATTGATAAAATTGCACATTACGGCAATTTAACAATGTTTCTGCAAAAAAGTTTTACAAATTCTGATGAAATCCCAGTTTGTTGTAACATAACAATATTATTCTCATTTTATGGAAAAATTAGACATTTTCTTCTATGCATGACACTTTATCATTAAAGCTGTTAAAAAAACAAGTGCTTGGAGAAACTCGTGCAATTTATCATTTGTAAAAGTCTGGTGACAAACAGATGCACAACTTAATAAGATATGGCATGTTTAGTTCTTTCATTTTTTTCCATTATGCTCAATGTGCATGTTATTGTCTATGTGTATTTGTGGTGCACTTATCTCAGTATCTCCACATGCTTAATATTAACAAACAATCCTGCGACTGTGTTGTGGAAGTCTCTTGAGACTCTTCTTGAACTGATCTATAAAGTTCAGGTTGACAGTAAGCCTCATTAAAACTTGGGAGCCCATCACCTGTGATATTAATAAGGCACTTAGCTTTCAAAAGCTGCACACAAAGCGGTCACCCCACTGTGCACCAAAAAGCCAAAGACCATGAATTATTAACTCTGTAAAACAATGGATGCAGGTAGTTCAGTCGATGCATTATTCATGCAAATGTCACAAAAAAGCTCCCTACCATAATTGTAATTATTTTTTTAATCTAACGATTGAAATTGAATTTTTGCTGGCGTCAAAGAATATGCGTCTTGAGAGATGTGACATTTATCAAAACAAAATGAAAAGCTATTACATCACAGTAAACAGACACACATGCACAAACATGCACACATACGCTCCAGTAGTATAAGTCTTTTGGAAATTAAATCATAAATATCCAGTTTTAGTACTTGGCTCTGAGCTGTTTAATCCTTTATTCCTTTTTGGCCAATTAAATAATGAGTTTGTTTTAAAGCAGTGCAACAGATCCACGGGATCAATGTTTAGCCTTTCTAACCCTTTCATCAAATTAAACTACTGTTATTTAGGGCACAAGTTATTGTTGTATTTGCTATGTGACTGATCAAACATGAAAACTAATTAATACACAACAAATTGTGTTTTTGCAAACAGATGGACCATGTTGTCATTATACATCAGACAGCCTGAACATTAAAATCCAGTTGTTACCTTAAGGACCTGTTTTACACCTGATCTACAGTAAAGCTGACTTTTGTTGGTGTAATCGAGTCAGTTGTCACTGTGCACTGTAAAAAGTATATCATATATTTTTATCTTACTTTGTTATTTTTTATGTTGCTTTAACTTAACAAAGTTGTCAACGTATCACAAGTCAAAATATAAAAAGTAGGTTGAATTGACTTGCATAATTAAGTATTTAAACTTTTTTGTTTTTGTAAAAACATTTTGTTACAGTATTGATGCAGTCAAATTAGATCATTTTGATGTAAATTTTTACTTAAATTAATTTATTTGTGAATAAAATAGTTCGTTTGGATTTTACCGATTGAACCATGAAAATTTTTTTTAACTACCTAACAAAATTGATCTATAATTTCATTATAATTGTCAAAGCACTAGAAGTTTGCCATCTTTAGTTGTGTTAAAGTGCATGTATTTCATTGTTAAAAAACAACGTTATTTTGTGTATTTGGTATAATACAATGTGTTTGTGTGGTTTATGGTTAAAAAAACACATTATTTTCCACATACTGTAATTTTTTTGTAGCTCCAGATTTTCATCTCTTTCTGAAGGGCACAGATTTTGTACAAAACTCTTCGATTTGAAAAGCGCTGTGTCCCTGATTGGCCAGCTAATCTGTACGTTGTGATTGGTCTGAATACCTCTGACGTCAGCCTGGAAATGTGACGCTCTTTACTATGTTTGAAAGATTTGCCCACAATTCAATGCTAACATTAGTCGGAAGCAGGAGGAATTATGATAATGTCTTGTCTATATCACCAATCCTAGGAAGTAAACTGTTGCCTACAATCTGTGTGTTTGTTGTAGTCCTAGAAAATAGATTTACATTTGAGACGATTACTCACATCATCATTAACTTTGGGCTTTGTACTTTTGCATATCACTAACATGTACTAATACACACTTACACACCAAAGGAAATGTAAAATCGTGAATCAGACAATTTGTGCTCTTTAAAGAATTTGGTATTGTTATGAACAGATATTAAAATCATGTTGGTTCTAATGCCATATACAGTATGTGGTGAAACCACCAACAAACATATGCACTTGTCTTTCCCAACCCTTCATACCGTAAAACTTCAAATAATAGCCGAGTCCCAAATAGACGCCTGTCTCTTTTAGACGCCTGGTGTGACGACAGGTTTGGGTAAATAAACGCCTGTCTCAAATAAAGGCCTGGTCTGTTTTTTAGTTTCGGGTTGTATTTAATCTTCTAAAACCCGTCAGATAGTCTGTTTAAGACAGTTCTATGGTGCAGATTGAACACGCTAAAGTTTTTTTTGCTTACCGGTAGATGTCACGTGACAGACGCAGTCGTTGTTTTACTCATCACTATGACAACACAACAAGCTTCGTCGCCAGAATTGAGGTGATGATGACAGTAGCGAAGTGGCAATCGAGGGAGTCAGTACTTTTTCCGGTGGGCCGGTAGTGTTTTGGGGCCGCTGATAATAGCCGGGCTTTCAGTCTTTTGTCATGCATGCACTCCCGCCACACATTGTATTTCTCACGCGGAAACACTATTTATCATATTTAATATGCTGCAGCGCCTAAAATGTATCTGGCCGCACTGCTCTCTCTCTCTATCAAGCCCGTCTTCCCTAGAGTTCTAGTCGAGGGAGCCAATACAAAAAAAGAAAGAGGCTACACAACAGCCAATCAGAAAATAGCACTGTTGTATCTGGGTAAGATTTCACGCAACAACCAATAAAAAAACATATCATTGTTTGCTTTATTTATACTGCCAATAATTTAAGACTGTTGTTATTACACGAACTAATTTGTTAAACACATTCAAATTAAAAATAAAACGTAATATGTGGTAACCTCCTGCTGTCATGCTGGAACAATTAAATTAAAAGCCTGTCTCTTATAGACGCCTGTCTCTTTTAGACGCCTGGTGTGATGATAGGTTTGGGAAAATAAAAGCCCGGGCTATTATTTGAAGTTTTACGGTATTTCTCTGCTTCTTATCTCACATATTATATCCCTTGTTGCTGTCAGATTGTTATTTTAAACCCCAAATCATCACCTACCATCAACCCTCTTGCACTTAACATTTTATTGCTCTCTCATAATAATGAAAGTGAAAAAACACCAACATCTAATAATTCCCAGATGCTCCAAGATATTCCAAACTAAAAAATCCCTTGGGGAATAATGGCTTCTTCATAGAAGTGTCAATGGTATTTTTATTTCATTCCCAGCTAACAGAAAAAAGTTCTAAGAACGTTCCCTGAAAGTTCTTTACGTTCCCAAAAACGTTCTGCCAACGTTAAAAGTGTCCAGTTTTCTTGACGTTCTGGGAACGTTTTTGTGTTGTCTCGACGTTGGAGGAGTGTTGCATTTTGCCATTTTTGGACGTTGTGACAATGTCATGTTTTAATGTTCACACAGTGTTTGAAGCAACAACTGTTTGTTGTATTGACTTGTTTAATTGTTATGTAAATGATAGAGAAACATTGCATTTTATTATATTTATTTTTTATATCTATATTATTTTATTATATTTATTATATATTTGTTATATTTTATATATCTATTATATATAAGTTTAGATGTTGATGTTTTGTTTCATTTTGGGTCGCCATTGTTGTGATTGGTGTTCGTTTTGGTTGGGCTCTTGAGCCTTGTCTTTTGCTTGCTAGTTTTTTCCCTGGTTGTGTTAACTTTTTGTTAATACACCACATTTATTATGAACATGTTAAGTTAATAGTGTAATTCTGTGGTGTGGTGGTTGGCACACAATGGAAAAAAATCATCCCCAACCAATCCACTAATCAAAAGTTTATCCTCTGTCAACAATGCAAATGAGATCCAGCACCCTCACAGCAGTTTGTCATTAAGGAGTTTAAGAAACTTTTGTCAAAAAATATCTGCTACATAATTGGGATGCATAAACATCAAGAATCAGACTATGAATCTCAACCATGGTGACAAAGAAAATTGGAAAAAAAATCATTATTTATCCATGCTGCAGTGCATGCTGGGAGTCCTGAATGAGATTTGTAATTTGTTAATACCCAGCATGCATTGCAGCATGAAGTTTTTCCTTTAATTGTCACCATGGTTGAGATTCATAGTCTGATTCTTGATGTTTGTGCATCCCAATTAAATAGCGGATATTTTTTGTCCAAAGTTTCTAAAACTCTTTAATGACAAACTGCTGTGAAAGAGCTGGATCTCATTTACATAATTGACAGAAAATAAACTTTTGATTAGTAAATTAATTAGGAATGATTTTTT
The DNA here is from genome assembly GCF_027580225.2 of Misgurnus anguillicaudatus. NCBI lineage: Eukaryota > Metazoa > Chordata > Actinopteri > Cypriniformes > Cobitidae > Misgurnus > Misgurnus anguillicaudatus. Next base: position 17,684,593 of record NC_073355.2, read on the forward strand.
ACCATTATGTACCAACCACCACACCACAGAATTACACTACTAACTTAACATGTTCATAACAAATGTGGTGTATTAACAAAAAGTTAACACAACCAGGGAAAAAACTAGCAAGCAAAAGACAAGGCTCAAGAGCCCAACTAAAACGAACACTAATCACAATAATGGTGACTTAAAATTAAACAAAACATCAACATCTAAACTTATATATAATAGATATATAATATATAATAAATATAATAAAATAATATAAATATAAAAAATAAATATAATAAAATGCAATGTTTCTCTATCATTTACATAACAATTAAACAAGTCAATATAATAAACAGTTGTTGTTTTAAACATTGTGTGAACATTAAAACATGACATTGTCATAACGTTTAAAAATGGTAAAATGTAACATTCCTCTAACGTTGAGACAACACAAAAACGTTCTTAGAACGTCAAGAAAACTGGACACTTTTAACGTTGGCAGAACGTTTTTGGGAACGTAAAGAACTTTCAGGGAACGTTCTTAGAACTTTTTTCTGTTAGCTGGGTTACTAAATAAATAATCAATTTGATATTACAAAAAATATTTCAAAGATGTACTGTTTTTTATTGTTTTTTTACTGCAGTAATGCACAGGATAAATAATTATTTGTCCACAGCAAGGTAAAAAAGCATGAGCCCGTTCTTGCACACATCTATAGACGTATGTGGACTGTTTGCTGAGGACTAGGTCAGCGGTGATAACCTCTTCAAATAATTGCCCTATTATTTCAGCTGTGATTGCAAACAATAATACAGCATTCCCCATTTATCCCCAGCCTGATCTTATGAATAAAATACAAACCTGCATTCAGCACAGAGGGCACCGCTAAAGAATAAACACACACAACAACCCTAAAGTGCCATTTATTGTTTATTTTGTTTCATGGTAATTTAGATAAGGGTAATTGCCAACATATGCCCAAAGGGTTCCACCGTTGGCATTTGCAGCAGGGTGGTGACTATTGCAGCTTTTATTTTGGGGCTTATATGGATTTGTAAGTGTAATGCTACGCATATTAAAGGAACAGTTCAGCCACAAAGACTCTGTCATTAATTATTCACCCTCATGCTGTTCCAAACTCATATGACTCTTTCCTCAGGGGAATACACAAGAAGATATTTTGAATTGGGAGACGCATTTATCCGAAGTGACTTACAGTGCAAATTCCAAGTATGTATTCCATGTTCCGTGGGATCAAGACCATGACCTTTTGAATTGCTAACGCAATTCACTATCTGTTGACCTAAGTTTAAGAGCTGTTTTCTTTCATACAAGTGGAACTGAATGGGATTACACTTTATTTTGATGGTCCCCTTTAGACATGCGGTTGACTACAAGTAAAGCTGAACCTACAAGTTGTATTAGTTGAGTATTAGCAGACTGTTGAGAATTTATTACAATTGTGCGTTTGTCCTACGGTGTAGGCTACGAGTCGGTTTTTATATATAATTCTGCGCCGTCGTCCGCATTGACGTGCAAAAACACATGCAGACCGCTGGTAGGCAGTATCCATGCGTGTAACCACAGTAGCTGTAGCAGCCTGGCCAGAAAACCCACAAATGAAGAAGAAGCCGCAGCGTGTATTGTATGTTTTGAGAAGACCAAATTTTGCCGAGGTGCGTGTCAGGGTATGCACAACCTATGGATAAGCTACGCAGTAGATATAGTGCACGTTAAACATATTTCACCGTCTGAATAGTACTTTGGATGCGTAGGTCGCGCATGTGCGTGAAGGAGAATGCAGTATGTAGCCCATTGCAATGTGCATGCGTCAAACATCTTTGTATATTTTTGAGTCAATAAACTATGCTTTGCAAGGCTGTGCATTTGACCCTGCGCGTTTGTTCACGTACACATAATAAAATACCTATACTCTGGGCTTTAGTAGAATAAGGCTATGTTTACACAATCACAGTGTAGTAAAAAACGGTAACGTTTTTTTGTTTACGTCTTTAAAAGATTTCACATACACACAACACGTTGTCAAAAAGATCAGCATTTACACGGATACACACAAACATGACAAAAGCGTTGTATTATGTGTGCAATGCGAGTAGATGGTGATGGTACTTCGTAAAGAAACACTACATGCCTGCACACACACAGTTTTCTTTAGAGTGATAAATATAAACAACAAAGATGACAAAAGCATTAAGCAATATTGTTTTAATGCACTTTATTATAAAGTGACCCTGGACAAATGACAAAATGTTGTAAACTATGCTGAAGAACAGTTAATAAACTCAGTATCTTCAGCAGCATAAACACAGTCCTGTAGGCCGCCATTGTTGGTTTGGTTATACTCACACATGCCTATTGAATTATACAACAGTTCTTTCTGGTTCTCGAGTTTGATTGGCTGATAGCCATGATATATTCTACCAGTATTGTCACAGTTACCGCTTCATTATTTTGTATCATTTACATATCATTCCGCTACTGGTCATGAATGTAATGAGTAATGAGTAAAAGCTGCCAACAGAGTATCACACGCTCACACATTAAGCTACACAAACATTGTTTTAAAGACTTTCAGTGTCTCCATCAGTTCCCTAGCTTCCTAGGTGGTGAATCGGGTAAGATCAGAGGTCTTTTGAGAGAGCTCAGTCATTGTGTCTCATAGCGTGGAGGATTGAAAGGGCGCACGCTGTTTGGAATGAACCCAGCTAGTATATGTATGTGTACAGGCGCTCGACTACTGGTATACATCAGGGATTCGGGACTCTTGATGACTTAACAGACACCGATACCTCAGAGCCAGAGAAAAATATATGTGTCCGAGATCAGGCTGTGGTCGGCGGGGTAAGCGAACACTGAACACTGGCCGCTTCTGGAAGTCCCACGTCTGATTTATTTTAAGCAAATGTTTAAATAGGTGCTATCTTTACTAATCGACTGTGATTTGAAGATCATATATTTTATCACCTGAACTAATCTTAAAACTACATTTTGTGACCCAGAAACGGTAATATTGAGAAACGGCTAATTACATCTATGGAGTTCTGAAATTGAAAACAAATGGCTGAAAGGGTTACCTGTCAATGTGAGCTTAGTAGTTCCTCACCAAAGAGACTTTTAAAGACACTCTGTTGTTGTTTTCTAGTTTACTTTTTTGTGCTGTCGAACTGTTTTATAAAAGCAAAATCGCTCGATTAGGAGTGTGATATAGCTCTATATCATCACGGCTATGATTAGGCCTGAGCTATATCACATGATGGCGATATTGCTTTTATACAACAGTTGTAATTAACATATGCGCATGACATCAACGTTATCACAGATTCACGATTACATAGTTTACACAAAGATGACAAGGTGTCTTTTTTCAAAACTTGAACTTGAAGCCGTCATCAAAAGTTTGCATTTTCAAGACCATAAAACACTGTTGTCGTAAACGAACAGCCAAACCGCATAACATTTCTGTTTACGCGTATACATTGTCATGTAAGTGGCCCCTAAGATGACAGTCTAATAAAACTATGACAATACATGTAGGCACAACTGTCAACAGAATATCTAAAGAGGACCATCAAAATAAAGTGATACCCTGTGCCAAAATGGCTGCATAAAAATAATCTACAGTTGGAACATTGATTTGGAAAAATATTAACATTTTAAAATGGCATGAGTGTATTGCTGTCTAGACAGTAACAAAACCATATTTTAATAAAAATGACCACGTTTGTTGGTACGACCAAGGTAGAAAAGGTTCAAGGTTCAAATATACACAACAAACACTGGGAATTAAATGGTAATCACTTCCTTTAAATAACCAGCCAGTGTATTTAAACAGAATACAAACCCTCCTTACAGATCTCATCGATCAACTCAGGAGCAAAGCCTCAAGCCCAAGCTGACCTCTGAGAGCTATCCATCCCACCCTACACACGTCCTTCACCAGAAACAAGAAAAAATCAATGTAACAAACTAAACAAAGGAAAGTTTTCCTTTCAAATCTCGTTTTGAGAAAGTTGTAAGGAGGGTTTCCTCTGCTTTAGCACTTTAATACACTTATCAAAGAAGCCTGCGGTATTAATGGCTTTCCTTTTTTTCTTCTTTTTTGGGGGTTCAATTAACTTTTCTGCCTCCAAAGATTTGGTGGAATGTAATTGATCTTAGCTCAGCTGCCTTTCAGCATTCATCAAGCAAAATAGCGAGATAAAAATCATTTATGGAAATAGCAAATGCCTGAGCTCTTAGCTGTCACACCTATCTTCTTCTCTTCATGCAAGTTTGCTAAGTGAAAATGTCAACGTACATCTTGGTAGATCATCTCAGTGCAGTAGCTGAGCTCTCTGTGAAGAGGGAACTTTCAACATTATGTTTCCAGACAAAGATGTAGGTCTAGCTATAGTCTGGAGAGCCAGGCACTTGTGAAGGAGGACATCTATGACAGACTGTCTGTGTCAGATAGCTGGTGAATGGCCCGGGCTAAGCATGTGGCTCCCTGGGGGCCGTCACTCCTTCACGGTGACACGTTTTTTTTTTCTGTTCCACTGGGAAAGGCGACCAACGACTTTTAAGATTACACAGACCTCACAGGAGGATTACATTAGCTGTTTATCTCATCTCTCTAAGGCTTTGAAAACCAACCAAAGAACTGTTAAATTGTATCTACCTTTAGAAGTCAGAATCTTGTGCCTTGAATAAGATTGTATATGTGTGTGTGTAATATCAACAACCATGATTTAACGGTGACCTTAGCTGGATGATACTGTTTATATGTCAGTTGTTTCTCCAAATACAGGAATATGATTAGACAAAAAAATTAACTGTACACTAAATTGCAACAAAGTGTAGGATATTTCAATATGAACTTCTAGATTTCTCATCACAAAACCAAAAACGAAAACAAATGGTTCCAATTAATGTAAATTAAATAATAGTAATATTAATATTGTAGCTGTTTTGTTTGAAGTCACTTTGTTCTTTGATGTAATTACCTGGTCTTGTTTACTGTAATACAATGCATTGCGCTAGAATACAATATAGAGGTTTCATTGTAATAATTTGTACATCTCACTGTACAAAGGTAAAAAAAACGTGTGAAAGTATAACAGCTAGTAGCCAAGAATAGAGTGTCAGTTCACACTAAACATTTGTAATGGCATTTTAACAGAGTATTTGTGTTATGTTAAACATGTCTGCACTGAACTGGCGTGATCAATGAATGAAACTTGTTATATGAAAATTCTAAAGGGTTTAATGCGTTTTTGCCTTTTTCTCAATGGATGTCACAAGACTTAATTCTCATGGGAAAATGCTCCATTGAGCCAAAAAATGTATATGAGGATAATACTCCTCATTGGCAGGGAAGCGTTTTCTCTTGATTGACGAGATAACTCGTCAATGGCGGCGAAAGAGTTAAAAAATGCCAGTGTGTTGCGCCTTGCGTTTCCAAGCGTTTAAAGCGCGTTTTGGTGTGATTAGTCCCTAAAACTACTAAATACTTAAAGGTCACATAACACACGCTGTTTCTGCTTAGCTTGTGTTAATTTTGAGTACCTAAAGAGTAGTATTACATCCTTCATTTAATCAAAGAGTCTTTAGTTTTATCAGATTTTTAATATCCAACCTGATCACACGAGAAATCATACATATTTTAAGAGTTGGCTAATTCATATCAATTCATACGAGGTTAATCGTGCAAAATCGTACAATTGTCATAAGAAACAACAAGGAAACCTAACCCGTACCTAACCTAAACATTACAAGGGTCAAGGCAAATCGAACCAAAATGGATTAATATGTTCGTATGAATAAATACAAATTAGCCAACTCGTAAAATATGTATGATGATATATTCAAGCTCTTGGAGGCATAACACGAATGGAAAGAGTTATGCCACTATCTCTGGAGCGAGTCATGAGAAACACTGTCTCACTATTTCTGAATAAGTTATGATTTACTACATGTTCGTGTCGTTTACATTATATGCACTTCTGTGCCGATTGCTACAAAACACAGATATTTGATGTAGTTCTAACCGCCTGCTACTTATGAGCCAGTTATGACCGCCCAATTTCAACGAAATCCAGCATTAAACAAACACACACACGCAACACTCCACTGCTACCCTGGATAAACAAACTATATCCATTGTTTCCATAAGGATGAGTTCTTTGGAAACCTAAACAAGCCCAAATTTTCCTCACAAACAGCAACACTTCTGTAACATAGATTTCGTGTTGGTTGGTGTGTGTGCGCGCTATTCTGGTTAATCTGCCCATATAAGGATTTACACTGTACTCCCGAGACTCGTTACGCAACAGGTTACGGGAAAAAAAACGTTCCAAACAGGTAGGAAAGAAGAGGAGTGTGTGGTGACAAATCCAATTCTTTAACTGTGTTAATAAGCGAGAATGCATGAAATACCATTAAACACCCCTTTTAAGGAAAGATAAAAACAGATCAAGATAAAAACAAAAAAAAAATAAAAATACAATAAAATTTGCAATAAAAACAATAGTAATCAGTAATACACACTTAAAAAGAACTCCTAACAGGTAACTCTCATACTGCGTTATATGCTGCACTATACAAATATGTTTTTAGATAATTGCCTTAACTGATAAAAACACGATTTAACTACCAAATTAATCTGTTTATCTAGTTTAAAGTCACCGTCCATTAAAACACCCAGGTTTTTTACAACGGGCTTCACATATGACTTTAAGTCACCCAGATCTACATCGGGGGTATTGATGGTACCACCAGGTTGAAAAAAAATGATTTCAGTACAGAAAACGTGTTTTAATGTGGGGTGGGATGAGTGTTGACATGAGATAAAAGCGTTGAAATGGTATTTGTAAACGTTATATATTACGTTGTTAGCCTATTTCTGTCATGGGCTTGCCAGATCTTTTGTACTAGACTCAGGTCTGAGTGTATCTGGCAAGACCATGACAGTACTATGTTCTGTGTGGGAGCATGTGGAGGCATATAGTTGTGTGGCCTCCACATGTTCCCAGTGTTTTGTGGCTGTCATGATCTTGCCTGACCTTGGTTATTATCCAGGTCGGATGTTAGAGGGCAAGGCTATGGCAGCATTGTGTTTACGTGGGAACACGTGTGTTTTCACATCATGTATGTGTGACATGTGTTCCCAGTGTCTTGTCACTTTTACCCTACTCCCTTATGTACTCGTGTCTTACGTGATTAATTATGTTCACCTGTTCCCCATTGATGTGCTGTCTATATAATGCCCTCGTGTTCTCTGTGTGGTGTGCGTGCGTTGTTGTAAACTACTCAGTGTTATGTACTCAGTTAACTGTTCCAATGTTTCTCGTGTTCTGCTTTGTGTTTCATCACAGTGTTTTTGTTATTCCTTGTTTTACCCCCTCGTGGGTGTTTCTGTTATTTTTGTGTAAATAAATTCATAGTTATATTTTCGTACTTCTGGTCTGCGTTTGGGTTCTCCTTTTGTTTCCATTTTCCGGTGTTTAACCGATCGTGACATAACGCACGCACCTAACTGAACCCAGCGGACCAGCTATGAAGTGTGCTTCAGACCCAGAGTGGTGGTCATCCATCTCACAACAGACACTCTGGTGGCCCATTTCCACCGCAGAGGGGTCTTCCCTTCAGGGATTATGCCCGGGCGGTGGAGAAAAGTAAGGGGTGTTACCCGGAGGTTCTCGCCAGCGCTTATTTAGTAGCGGGAATGAACGAGCCTCCACCTTTTCGGGAGAGAGAGGGATTACTCCACCTACCCTATTGGGACCTGGTGGACTGTCTCGACAACCGACAGTCCAGCCCGAGGGGCATTATGACCGGGGCGATCAGGCTGGAGAGGTCGACTCCCGTCTCCCCGGCGCCGGAGACCATTTCTGCGTTCGGTTCCCATCCTGCACTCCCTGCCTCTAGACGGAGGAAGAAGAGGACAAAGAGGGCTTCGGAACCGGCACAGCTGGAGACTCACCTGCCGGCGCAGCCGGAGACTCGTCACCCACCGGTGCAGCCGGTGACTCGTCAACCGCCGGTGCAGCCGGAGACTCGTCACTCGCCGGTGCAGCCGGGGACACGTCACACGCCGGTGCAGCCGGGGACACGTCACCCGCCGGTGCAGCCGGAGACACGTCACCCGCCGGTGCAGCCGGAGACACGTCACCCGCCGGTGCAGCCGGAGACACGTCACCCGCCGGTGCAGCCGGAGACACGTCACCCGCCGGCGCAGCCGCCTGCGCAACCGCGGACACGTCAGCCGCCTGCGCAGCCGCAGGCACAACCTGTTGTGCAGTCTCTCGTTCCTCGTGTTTAATGTCTTTGTTTGTTTTTGTTGAGACGTCTAGTATCCGTCTTTGAAGATGGGGGTACTGTCATGGGCATGCCAGATCTTTTGTACTAGACTCAGGTCTGAGTGTATCTGGCAAGACCATGACAGTACTATGTTCTGTGTGGGAGCATGTGGAGGCATATAGTTGTGTGGCTTCCACATGTTCCCAGTGTTTTGTGGCTGTCATGGTCTTGCCTGACCTTGGTTATTATCCAGGTTGGATGTTAGAGGGCAAGGCCATGGCAACATTGTGTTTACGTGGGAACACGTGTGTTTCACATCATGTCTGTGTGACACGTGTTCCCAGTGTTTTGTGGCTGTCATGGTCTTGCCTGACCTTGGTTATTATCCAGGTCGGATGTTAGAGGGCAAGGCTATGGCAGCATTGTGTTTACGTGGGAACACGTGTGTTTTCACATCATGTATGTGTGACATGTGTTCCCAGTGTCTTGTCCCTTTTACCCTACTCCCTTATGTACTCGTGTCTTACGTGATTAATTATGTTCAACCTGATCTCACGAATTTCCGTGGCATAGTCACGGAATTTTGTGCTCATTTTTCCGTGACATTCTCACGGATCTCCGCATATTTCCGTGGCCCTGCCACGGACTTTCTTTTCCGTGGCATTCTCACGGATTGGTTACTCAACTGTTTTGTCCTATTTTCTTACCATTTTCGCTTCGGTTTAGGGTTAGATTTACATAAAATGACATCCCTACCCAAACCCAACTCTAACCCCAATGCCAGGTGACAATTGATTAAAGTTTAGAAAATATAAAAGAATACATCAGAAAAAATTGTATAAACCAATACTTACAGTGACAAAGTAATGCAAGCACCAAATCTAACCCTAAACCGAAGCGACAATGGTTTGAAAATAGGAAAAAGCAGTTAAGTAACCAATCCGTGAGAATGCCACGGAAAAGAAAGTCCGTGGCAGGGCCACGGAAATATGCGGAGATCCGTGAGAATGTCACGGAAAAATGAGCACAAAATTCCGTGACTATGCCACGGAACTTTGTGAGATCATGTTGTTATGTTCACCTGTTCCCCATTGATGTGCTGTCTATATAATGCCCTCGTGTTCTCTGTGTGGTGTGCGTGCGTTGTTGTAAACTACTCAGTGTTATGTACTCAGTTAACTGTTCCAATGTTTCTCGTGTTCTGCTTTGTGTTTCATCACAGTGTTTTTGTTATTCCTTGTTTTACCCCCTCGTGGGTGTTTCTGTTATTTTTGTGTAAATAAATTCATAGTTATATTTTCGTACTTCTGGTCTGCGTTTGGGTTCTCCTTTTGTTTCCATTTTCCGGTGTTTAACCAATCGTGACAATTTCTTTACCAACGTGTACATTAACATTATTAGCAAGTTTTTACGTGTCTGTGGCCTGGCATGATATAAGAACCTTGTTGCAATCGTGTTAGTAAACCCTATATATTACGTCATAGCCTATCTTTACGTTACCTACATGAGCATAAATGTTACTAGCATGTCTTTACGTGTACAGGAGCATGTGTTTTAAGTGACATGTGGCGTTAGATAACAACAGTGTTGCAATTGTTGTAAACGCTATATATTACGTTAATAGCCTTATCCTTACAAAAAAACCCAGCTAAAATCAGCATAAGCTGTTTAACTCCTTCCCCGCCATTGACGAGTTAACCCGTCAATTGCCAATGACGAGTATTTCTGGCTTTCCACAATACTGCTCCTCCGCAACTTATAAAATCCGGTATCGCCCTAAAACAAATGGCCGTATGTTCGTGTAAGTTTTGAGGATCACTCTGAATCTGATTTTTTTCAAAAGTCCCTCACAAAAATGGAATTATCTCAGCTTTTTGCTCGAATTTTTGAAGAAACTTCAGAGGTGATAAAAAGAGAACTAATGAAAGTAAGATTAAACTTTTTTTGAAAGCAGAGGGTCTGTTATTTCATTTGATATATTGCATGTTTATATATTTTAAGAAGAACATTTTCTGCAAGGCTTAAACCTTTGTGAAAATCATGGCAACTGGCAACGCTGGCGGGGAAAGAGTTAAATGCTCTTTTATCATTTGAATGGTCTTATCTGAAAATATTAACCGTGAATCACCCCAACATTGCTGCGTTATCCAGTCGACATCCAGTCCTCTGAATGAATCTGGAGTCTTCTCCTGCAGTTTTATCACTGATTAACCATTTGGATGGATGATAATAGCCTTCTAAGCCTACCATTAGGCACAGAAGGCCCCTTTTGGACCATATCTATGGGCTGATAATGCCCAACTTTTCATTTTTTTTTATGTTGACACAACTTGCAATTTCTGAATTTGTTCATTCCACTTGAAAAAGTTTTACTGTCTCAGCTACACACACAAAAAACATTCACTAAAATTTTTTTCCCTTCATCCACATAAAAATCTTTAGGGTAATGGTTCACATTTATATTTTATAACTTGAGCCAATGAAAAATAATCAACTTGTTGAAGAATTATTTCAAAGTACATATTCACTAACGTTGTTACCATTTTATTATACCTTTAAAACCATGCAATTTACATGGTTACTGTCTGGAAACTGCACCCTAAATGTGTGAATATTTCACAGTAATTACTTGTAATATGTGGTCTAAAAATAATATTACCATGAAATTACATTTATATTACCACACCATTACCCAGTTATTACCGATCTTTAAAGTAAAGTGCAAACAAATAGACTGTATTTTTCGGTTAGACTTTAAGTATTGTGTATATATGTGTTGTTATTATATTGTATCATATATTTTAGGTCTACTGAAATTAAGTTACACTCCCGGCCCCATCCCTAAACCTGAACCCACACCTAATCCTAACACCAATGTAAACAGCAGAACAATGCATTTTATGCTTTCACTTTATGTAACTACACAGTGGTTAACAACACCTAATATAAAGTGTGACCGGGATTTCATTGAGAATTACTGTCACGGTCACTCTGCCTCTTTAAAAATGGAAATGGACAGTGCAAAATAAATCACAGGGCCGTGAGTTAGCCCAAGCTCATCTGTCACTGCGACAATATGGAAAAGGTGATGAAAGTCGCGCCAACTCATTAGCAGCCTCTTTCCCTCCCATTTGGTGCATGACTAATAAACCTCCCTCAAATCACCCAAGCACAATGCAAAGATTTCCATGCGAAATTATCTTTCCTCGCTTCTCATTTCTACCTATTAAGAAACTGGAGACAGACTGTTGTGGTTAACGTCTTTCAAGCCTGATGTCAGAGACGGTCTGAAGGCTGACAGTACAAGCTCTTGAACAGTAATTCATTTTATTTTCACTGACACTTTCTATCTGTGCGCTCAAATGAAATGGGATGGCAAGATAAGGGGAAGTGTGCATCAGGTGGGCGGGGGAGAAACTACTTCTAAAGGCTAGGAACAAAGCAGGGTCAACACTAGAATGATATCTACCATGATAGTTAAAACAATGAAATATGTTGTAAAAGTCCCCTTATAAGAAAATGCTGATTATAATTAGTGTACCAGCTACTAGCTTTAGGAACATGGTTGCTGGTTTCCAGCATATCTAAGCTGGTTTTTACTGTAGCTGGTCAAGCTCAAGAACCTTTTGTGAAATCTACATGAGCTAAAACAAGACTTTATGCACAAATACTTACAGTAAAAATAAGACCCTGTTTAAAATTAATTAGGAAAGATGATTATGAAACCAAAGCTGGTGAAACAGCACTTACAGAAACATCATAGAGATTCTCAAGATCATTTTCACTGATAGCAGCTTAGCTAAAAAGCACCATATAATTGCATATCACGTTCTTGTGTAGGCTAATGACACAATAAATTCATTTTATATGTCCACCACAAATTTTAGGCATAAAAACAAACAAACAATCTGTAGCCTGCCTAATTAAAAATAGGTGATTGATGACTCCAATTACTACATCTAGATTAGCCTCAACTGAGGTGAAATAAAGCTCAATTAACATCTCCCTCTTGCATTATTCTGACTTGACTTTATTGGCCCATAGGTTCATATACGAGGCTGTGCGCATTGTCTCCGGAGGTGGGGGAATAAAATACAGCTAGTTTATCACATTGCTGCCATCCAGCTCAAGCATGGCATTAGTGTACAACAATTCTGGAGAACATATTGCGCTATATAGTTGATAAACTTTGAAGACGTTTGTGAATATTTGGACCTCGATGCATCAGGTTCCAGAGAAGAAGCATCGTAACTAGGTCTTAGTTATAGAACTTAATAGATTTTGACTTTTGCTGTGAGTCTGTGAATTGAGCTAAGCTGTTTGGTCTTAACTGGATGAGATCCAAATGGTGATTCAGTCGATGTCCGGTCTAAGATACACAACATACCCCAATTAAAGTGCAGCATATGCTTCCATATCCAACGTGTCAACACGATTTCATGTCTCCCTGCGGCCAATCAGAGACAAAACACCATCTTACAGTTAATCTTTTAATAAACCTGACGCTTGGACGAAACAATTCTCACCATAAGGCCCATTTCACACATCAAAAAACACTGCACGTTTCTTGCAAAAGCTATATTAATTGCGATGTTTACACTCCAAGTTGTTCAACATTTTGACTGTGAAGCTATGAAACAACGCAGTGTTAATATAAAGCAACATCAAAACATGCAGTCAACTATAAGATGTGTTAGGCTTAATTTACAAAGAGTCTTACAGAGCATTTATGCTGTACATTTTTAATGTAGGGGTGCGCGGGGCAAAAAGGTTAGTTGTAACACGGAGTGTTTACATTGTTGCACAAGGTTGAGCGTTTTGACTTTCCAGTATTTTTTTCACGCTGCCAAAAGACGATCTCCCGCAAATTATTAGAAATGTATAATGTTTTTCCTGAGAGTCATTGATAAACAAGTGTTTCGGTGGCATGTAAGTAAACTTTTTCATCATATGTTTTTGGTTTCTAAGTTGGGTGTGTAAGATACCAAATCCACTGCTATGTCATATTAATCAGTGTCTTGTTGACTAAAACGTAGCGTCGTTTTGAAATATGTCTGCAGCTCTTAGCAACTTTTTTGGTGGGCTTGAAAATATTTTGACCCAGCGGGGTTAATTGTAATGCTGTGTTACAACTAACCCCTCAACACTTACAATATGAAAACTGCTAACGTTAGCATAATTCTTGCCGTTGTTTTTAATAAACTACACCCAAATGATTGCTGGCTGCCAACAAAATAAATGTGCCGGTCTTATCAAAAATCGTGTGTCAAATTTATTTTTGTTCATATCTTTAATATTGATTGAATAAGGTCACGTCAAAGATTGAAATAAATGGTTAAAATCAGACTTTGATGCTCATTTTCTCAGAATTTGATTTTTGAAACTGCAGTATGATTATTACAGACTGGGTCACATATAAACATAATTGTGCTGCCTTTTCTCACATATTTAGACATTTGTATACATTTATAATTAAAGTATTGTTAGAAAATGCTGGATGATTGAATACAGTGTAGATACCTGTCTATTATAGACAGATATATAAACAATATCCACGTCAAGTATATAGACAAAATAGGATTGAAGTATTTGCCTGCAAACTTAATTTTTATTAAGTGTTACAACTAACCCTTGCCTGTTACAATTAACCCCACCTATGGGGTAAGTTGTAACATTTGCTCTTCTGTCATGTTTGGTGTAATTGTCAAAGAATGGGAAGTAATAGAAACAAACTTTAAATGTATATTTGTATGTGTTGCTTGTGTAAAATTAGAATTAATCAAACTCAAATATTTTTTAATGATTGAGCCAAAACCAAAAAGTGTTGTGCCCTGCTCTCCCCTACATTCCCTTGGAACTGAAACAATGACCTTGGAGCTAAAAAATGCAAAGATGCATTACATAAGTTTCATACTCACAACCTTTGGGTTTGAAAACAAAAAAGAAAGCCACATGCAGAAGCAAGGTGAAAATCTCTCTGCTTTGTGTCCTTCTGTCCCGATCGTCACCAAGGTAAGCATGCACACACACACACACACACACACACACACACACACACACACACACACACACACACACACACACACACACACGCGCGCACACACACACACGCACACACACACACACGCGCACACACACACACACACACACAATATGTGACCCTGGACACAAAACCAGTCATACTGTAAGAGATCAACCAGTCAAATTGAGATTTAAACATCACCTGAAAGCTAAATAAAAAGGAATGGACAATTTCTGGACAAGAAACAACTGAAACTGTAAAATCTGGGTGCAAAAACACGAAATATTGAGAATATTACCTTTAAAGTTGTCCACGTGAAGTCCTAAGTAACTGCATCCACAGTTTTGATATACTTTGAACAAAAACAGCATTCACATTATCCAAACAAAACAAACTCTGATGTCATTCAGACACGGATGTGCATCAAAAGCTCCAAATCTTTTGCCTGTGATCTTTGTGGTAACTGCATTATGACTGTTCAATCTGATCTTACAAGAATTCATACATATTTTACAAGTTTGCTAATTCGTATGAATTTGTACGAAGTTGATCATGGAAAATGTAAGATTATCATGAAAAACAATAACAAAACTCCACCCCTAACCCCAACATCACAGGGGTCAAGACAAATCATACAAAAATGCATGGATGTGGTCGTACAAATTAATATGAATTAGCCACCTTAAAAAATACTTACGAATTGCCATGAGATAGCTTTGGACTGTTTCATTTAAAAAAAAATGATAAATGACATTTCCCACCAGCAATACTCCATCCATAAGGGTTGTACAGAAGAACAGTTTTCCCAGAAATCAAAGTTCACATTTGAAGTTCCCAACTGCTTTGAACTAAAATTAATTGCAGTCACAGACAAAAAGAAATAATCCATATAACCAGATCTGCTTGAGATATTGTTTTCCTGTTTTTTAACAAGCATATTCTTCTTTAAAAGATTTTTGAAGTCTTTGAAGACAGTTGCTCATAATTTTTATGAACAGCAAATGTTTATATAGATGTCATATGAATATTACAATTTCAGCCCAAGAAAACCTAAGATAATCCTATCAGATATATATTTCTATGTTTTTCTATTCATTATGGCTTCTTGTATCTCAGCCTTGACATTCCTAAAGGCAAACTGTTATGCATCAATTGCATGTTTGTTGAGAGGAATTCCACTGTTTAGCTTTTCAAATATTTTTTATATACTGTATAAAAATCCAAGTTCACACATTTACCTTTAAATAACCAGGTTGAAGAGTTTATATTAAATTAAGGTTGACTTTCTAAAGCAATTATTGAAACTGCCAAACACCAGCAGCGGGACCTTCAGAGTCAGCCACAGTAAACCCTTCACAACATTTAACAGACACTAAATATGAGAACAGAGGGCATAGCATTTACTTCCAAATCATCAGGGTGTCTACATTTCTTATTCGTATTTCTGAATAAATAAACGATCCAGTTTATTACAATGCGAGACTTCATCTGCTTCACACTGGTTAAAGCTCATGGCCTCACACTGACGGTGCACACACATCACTCGAGTACACGCAGTGAACAAAACCACAGCTCCACTCGCTGCCTTACTGCCTGCAAAAACCAGTTAACACAACACATGAACAAAGGAAACCCTGGACACAATCTGGGCTCCCAGAAAGTAATTTGTTTCCTGCTATATTGTCGACACAAGTGGCCCGTTTATTTCTCCCCTCATTTCACAGCATAGGAGTCAAACCTTTCTTTTTGTAAAATTGTTGAAATATTACTGTTCTGTGACTGAAACACATGCAGATTTCAATGACCCTTTTTACTAAATCAGATTCAGATCATTAAATTTTCAATTAGCATCTTATCATATAAGCTTTCAATGTCACTGTATTCATAAGTTAGACTGTATGACATTATAGATGCATAGATAAACATGATTGGTCATGCACATCAGTTTTAGTGGTTTGTAATGAATATACTGCCAAATTTATTTTTGTCCTCATATATATATTCAAATGTGTTGAAATAAAATGTCTAGTAACCTAATGTGCCTTATGTAATTAAATGTAAATACTGGTCCTAACTGAATCAATCTACATATATTAGCATTGTTTGTTTTTAGCTTGTTTACAGATTTAATACAAGCACACATAGCACCTTATGACAACACTTAAAAATTGCACTTTTCAAAGAGGTCATATGACGTTGTTAAAAAGAACATTATTTGGTGTTATTCAATGGATTTTCCGTGGTTTAAGTTTAAAAAAACACCTAATTTACTGCAAACCGTACTTGTTGCTCATCTATGCCCATAGATATGTACATTATATGTCACCTTGGCTACGGCAGTTTATTTGACCGAATGAGTCAACTAGAGCCGCCATCTTTAAACAGGGGAACCCCGCATCAGCATCATTGTAGGCAGTGGTATAAAGGAAATAAAATCACCATAAAACCGTCATGAATGCGATTTTCTTGGTTTTCTTTTGGTTCGTTTTAACAGTCAGACATGTATTTAACATTGAGTCCAGAAAAAAATAAAGTTTTGATATTATGAAAATCTACTTTTTCTAACTAATGCATATTGCTAGTAGGCCTAACATCAATACGCAGCACAAAATCTGGCATTGTCCATGAATTTGAAGTACAGGTCGAGATAGCAGCTTTACCTAGATACTTATGATAAGACCCCTGTTCCAAGATGGCGGCCGTTTTGACGCATGCTTAGAACCCCAAGGCGACATCTAGTGTATATATCTATGATCAATGCCCTGCTCATTGTTCTGAAAAGCGTGGTGTGCTTTGATTGACCCGTGCATTGTGATTGGCCAAATACTATAAGTGTGTGACGGAATTGCTATGCCGTTTACCATATTTTGAATATTAGCTCCCAAAGTATAGCGTCTCCACGGCATGGCAGCTTCGGCAATAATACTTCAGTGAGAATAAAAGTTACACCTTCTATCTTTCCGTATATATGTGGGTGGTGTTATGCAAATCTTCATAAGCATTGAGATGTGGGGGCGTATGAGGCGCCTCACCAAGGCGTGGATGAGCCTTCACTTTTAGAAAGAATATCTCTTTGGGTTTGAGACTTTAATCTTTGCGACTTTACGTATCTTTTATATGCAAAAACAGCTTTTAACACTCTAAATACAGAGGAAAAGATGAAATCACATTATATGAATCCTTTAAATGCAGTAAAGATATTTCTGGTGCTAGCATAAGTAAAGCTTTAAATATCAACTGCATACTGTATGATTTTAAAATGCTGTTAGGTCACAGATTGGATTGCAGATGTCAACAAAGCTTTTAATCTGTGATCTCTTTACCTTCATATTAAGCTCTATTAATGGCATATTTACTGGGGAAAACAAACACGTCTAATTTTACTGAATTTTTAGAGCTATATTTAAAGGTTGGTCTAAATACTCAGATCTGAGGAAGAATTCTTAAAAGCATGATTATCCTTTGTAGCATTTTATTAGGACAAAGAGAAAACTATAAGGGTTTTCTGTTCCTTATCAATATCTCAAACGGACTCATGTGAAGTACCCAGACAGCTCTACTCCTGAGAAATCCTTTCAACACAACCCAATTAAATAAATAACGTAACATCCACAGAGCCCAGAGCTTCTACATCCATCAACACAACCATCCATATTTAGCACTCTGTCT
This sequence comes from Misgurnus anguillicaudatus, assembly GCF_027580225.2. NCBI lineage: Eukaryota > Metazoa > Chordata > Actinopteri > Cypriniformes > Cobitidae > Misgurnus > Misgurnus anguillicaudatus. Next base: position 17,702,556 of record NC_073355.2, read on the forward strand.
ATAAACATTACATCATATGACAGCCGTTCTTGGACTGTGTAACAGATGTACTTCTATCCTCCAAACTTGTAATTGCTTTGTTCTCTGAGAAAGATAAAGTCAGTGTATTTAAACTCTCTTGGGTGCTTTCCCGGACAGGGATTAGTTTAAGCCAGGACTAGGCCTTAGTTTAATTAGGAAATATAACTAGTTTTAACAAACATGCCTTACTAAAAACTTACTTATTTTACTACACAGCGCTCTGGAAGGCTTAATTCTGATTGGTCAACATTCCGAGGTTTGTTATTCCCCTTATCCGTGTACTGTGAGTCATAAACAAGTGCAGTTTATTACATTCAAATGAATTCATTATAAATATGCTAAATGAATAACATAAATGAGATTTTATTTACAAATGATTAAACCAAATGCATTTTTGAATGCTGGACTTGTTCCTGTATAGCTCAGTGGTAGGGCATTGCATTAGCAGTGCAAAAGCACAAGGGTTTGAACCCAGGGAGCACATTTAAAAAAATGTCTACCTTGTAATGCACTGTAAGTTGCTTTGGATGAAATCATATGCCAAATGTGTAAATTAACTTGTTTTAATTTGTCTTGACTTAAAGCCACTAGGAAACAGTTTTGTATTTCTTACAAAAAAAAGATAATAACATATATCATATCAAAATGTTATGACACATTTACTCATTTGGCCATGCAATGGGCCCTATTTGAACGATCTAAGCGCATTGTCTAAAGCGTACGGCGCACGGTCTAAATGGATGTGTCTGCTGCCACTTTTGCTAATTTAACGACGGGAAAAATGGTTTGTGCACCAAGCGCACGGTCGAAAAGGGTTGTACCCATTCTAGTAATGAGTAATGGGTGTGTTTTGGGCGTAACGTGTAATAAACCAATGAGAGTCTTATCTCTCATCCCCTTTAAAAGCCAGTTGCACTGGCGCTATGTCTAATTCCTATTTAGATGACAGACTTTGTAAACTGAAAAACTAAGCGAAAGAAGAAAACCCCCAGTTTAAGAATAATGTTAAAAAATGTGTTGTTTTCATTTTTATTGAACACTTTAATTTTTTGGATTAAAACTTTAAAAGCCGTTTTCTTTTAGTCATAGAAGTACAAATAGCAGGCTTTTAATTGCTGTAAATGTATTGATATACTACATAATCATTGTAATCTCATAAAATAATTTGCAAATATGCAAGAAAAGGTTTGTACTGTAAAAATACTTTATTTGTAACAAACAAGAGATAAAGAATTTACTAACGTGCGGAGAGCAGTGTTTCAGCACTGGGACAGCGCCATATGGGATTTTTTAAAAGCATTACTTACAACAAACAATTCCCGCACACTATCTGCTTACTGAAAATTTTAATTATTTATTGTATGTTATGAGACTTTTTGTCGTCTTATCCTACGCACCTATCCATTGACTTCAGGTATGCGACGCTAATTTGTTTAAAAGCACCACCGGTACAGAGTCATCATATACAATAAATCTGTGGGGTAGCATTTAAAAAACATTTAAAAACAGATGCATTTGTTTAAAGCAAAGCATTTATTTACTTACCAGGCTACAGGTGAAGCAGCTCTTTGCGGCTTCTAACGTCTCATAATCGGTCCTCATTTATGTCCAAGAGACTCAAAAATAATCTTTTACATTTCAATCCTTTAATCTTTTTATATTTGAAAAGCGTTTTTGTGCTGCTGCCCATTCATATGTGATAAGCAAACCCGCGTTGTCGTCCCGTTTACATAGCGCATATTTCTAACGCTCTCTTTAAATAACAAAAAACATATTGCGCCATTGACTTTAGACCAGGTTTTTGTTGGTCAATGGCGTAGTCTATTTTAGTTCCCTCAAAATAGCAACGCGCCAACAATGCGCCTGAACACACCTCGTTTTTACATCAGAACGCCCATGGGCGCAAACATGGGCGCAAATGCATTTGCTATTTAAACAACGTGGTGCTAAACATGAAAATTATAATTGCGCCAGGTCGAAACTAGCAAAATACACTTGCGTCGCGCTTTGCGCTGCATTGCGCCGGGTGTAAGATAGAGCCCAATAAGTTGGATAATGTACTGTACAGCTAGTTGGTTGTTATCAAAAATAAAACCCCTGTTCACATTGTTGAGATTAATTCTGGTTGACTGTATTGTACATTATCCCTTACATAACCCAGAGCAGATTTCATCGTATAGGTTAACTAGACCAGATATAGTTCGGCTATGAGTAACCCACTTAGTCAAAATAATCATGAATTTAGTTTTTGAAAAAGTGAGTTGCGAGATATTGTGTGATATTCAATCATGTAGGCAAAGTCAACAGTGATTACAAAGTGTTTGGTTTCATTTATTTATTTATGGGCTGATGAGACTGAGTTAAAATTCTCACTGACAGCCCAAATTTTGCCTTGTTTTAGTCTAGACGTCTGGCCTGTGTTTGAATGACTATTAGAATCATTTCAGATGCAAAATTGCTTGCTGGGAAATCATTATAAAATCAGGGTAATGTAAGAAGACAGATTTGACCACAGATTTTTTTATGTAGTAGCTCAACAACAGATTTTTTTTTTTTTTTTTTTTGTTTAATTTAACAAAAAAGCATTTAAAAGTTCAGCTAAATTGTTATAATTATATGTTCAATGATAGTTCCAGCTTTAGCCACTGTGGGGAAAGTTTGGAAATTGAGATCAAATTAAACCAGCTGTTTTTGGTTCCCTGTGAGATCAGTCTGGTCTAATCTGGCTCATTACAGTAAGGCCATAGCAGCACATTAAGCGGAGCTATTTTAAATGCGTTGTGTGGAAATAATGTGGGAATATTTCATTGCCTCCATTTTGGTGACAATAACGATCATCCGGTCTCCAGCTGTGTTTCTAAACTACAACATATGAGTAATAGCACCTATCATTACCCAAACAATGGCCAAGAACGAGGCCAGCCATGCATGACTGTACAGCCACGTGTCGACAGATATGGATCTGCGCCTGCTGCTCTCGCGCAGGTTATTGAAGTGCCTGTCGACCTCTTTGTTAACTTCATGTCACCTTTTAACAATGACAGATCATCAGCTGTTGGTATTAGTATTGCGCCCATGCAGAAACACACTCACCTGGTTTGATCGCACGACACCTGCACGAGATTTCAAGGGGGGGGGCAGAGAGGCTTTTGACACGTGAGCGATTTGCAGGTACGTGCCGGCATGAGGGTGACTTGCCCTCCATTGTCTTTTAACAACTCAACCACATAAATGATATTCAGTACGACTCAGGCCCGATTACACAACAACAAAATGTTTCTCAGATGAAGTAAATGATGGTGAAAATATAACCTTCTCTCTAAAATACGCTGGGTTGCTTAGACCCAAGACACAACTTTTGGCTTGAAATGAACTTATGTTAGGTTGTTTCAATGTGGTTGGGTCAAATTTGGACATTTTCAAGGTTAACAGCTTACTAGAACACAAGTAATGTCTTTCGATTTGTCGTTTCAAGCCTAATTTTCTTAACTCCTACAAACACATTGTTTTGCACTATTGGATCAACTTTCCACCCAATGACCTTATGTGCGGCAAGGTTAATCGCATAGTGGATTTCTGCCCATAGCTAAAGGGAAAGTGCTAAACAAACCGAGCCCAAGGCGACCTTGTAACGTGCAAAGGTCAGTCCAGAAATTCACACAATAGGGCTAGACCATCCCTCACTTTCCACTTGGCTTTCAAAGCGGATTTGCACCTGGAACGCCGGACTCAAACGGACACGAAAACAAGTCGTGGGCCTGGGGTGATCGTGCTGTCTACCCCGGTGTTTCAGCAGGAGAGTAAATGCACTGTGCAGTTGTATTGCAGAGGGGAATTTTTAATATTCATGGTAAATGTCAACCGTGCCCTGAACAGCTCCTGTCCTCAAGTCTGTTTGACGTATAGCCGGGCAGTTCTGAAGCATTTAAACACGGTTTAAATATTTCTTTAAAGCCTCTGGCCTTTTTTCTCACGACACAAGTAAAAAATTGGAAACACTTAAAAAAACACTCTAGAAATTAGTTGGGGATCAACAAAGACCAGAACTGACATCATGAATACATAATTACTTCTAGGTGTGTTTGGTTTGACTTGTTGGATACTGGCATCATTACAACATAATTACATGCACAATCATGACTGCCAAGGATTAGATTAACTCTAACCAAAGGCTTAGCAATCAACGATCCCTGTCAATTGTGTACATTATTGTCCATGCTTCACTTGATGGGAATTTAATTTAGCACAAAGGTTGAGAGCAGCTTATTGTCTGGTATTATGATTGCTATTCAACTTTACTCCATATGTATTTCATTTTCCAAATCTATGTCGATATGAGTACTATAAGTAACAAGCTTTACAGCATTACTTTCTTTTTGATAAGCCCTTTGCATTGATGTTTTGTATCGGTACGTTTGCAAATGTAACATGCTCACATTTTCACGGTGCGACTGTTTAAGACGTTGACTGTTACCGTATGCCCATTTCTCTGCTATCAGTCTATTGCTGTAATAGACCAAACAGATTGATTTTAAGGCTCCGTATCGTTCAGCAAAAGCGGCGCATGCCTGACGTCTGAGAACACGGGGAGTCAGAAACAGAAATGTTGCAATCATGAGTGGAGTCATTTACATCCCAGGGCTCTGAATCTATCAAGCATTCTGCCACATGATTGCTATTGTGTTTATGCATCGCGCCCTTTGATAATCCACTGTGCTGCCTGCAGGAAGGAAGAAGCAGCACAAATTAGTTGATTAGGAAAAACCTCTGCACTGCTTTTCAATGCGAGTCTCATCTCGAGATGGAAACAGGTCTATACACGATGACATGCTCTGACAGGGTTGTCATTTAAACCATGTCGAATCAAAGCAAGCCACTCTTCAGCTACATGGCAATGCTATCAGGGAAGGAGATATCGGCAAGAAAACCAAATGCCTGTAAAACACCACACAGTTTTATTTTCGCTACATTATTGTTTTGGCCTCTTTGTAAGGCTGCACATATATATCAAGACCATACTTAATATCGGCTGATGTTGGTATTTATTTATGCATTTAATTCTTGGAATTCATATTGGATGTTTTTAAAGATTACCTGCAGTAATTTTTGGCAAAGGTTTAACCCTTTACAAGATCTCTGAGAAACACTTTTTTATGCCACACTCAAAAAATCCTTGGTTATTTTCAAAAAAGCGTTGGGTCAGATATAGAAAAACTCAGACATTGGGTTAAAGTAACCCATTAACTCTTTCACATTCAGCGTTTTTTAAAAAAGTTGCCAGCCAGCGCCAGCGTTTTTCATGATTTTCACCAAAGTTTAATGCCTTCCAGAAAATGTTCTTCTTTGAATATATAAAAATACAATATACCAAATGAAAGAACAGACGCTCTGCTTTCAAACAAAAAAAAAAAACGTTTCTTCCTACCTTCAGTGGTTCTTTTGTAATCAGCTTTTGAATATGGGTAGGTTTCTGCAAAACACCACATTTTGATCAAAAAGCAGAGATAATTCCATTTTTGTGACGGACTTTTCATAGAGATCCCATTCAGAGCGATCTTTAAAACAGACACGGACATGCAGCAGCTTGCCAGAGGGCAATACTTCCGGGTTTAAAAAGTTGCGGAAGTGCGCCACCTGGTGGACAATAGCGGTATTGCGGAAAGACGGAAAATCTCGTCATTGGCGGGGAAGCGTTTTCTCTTAATTGACGAGATATCTCGTCAATGGCGGGGAAAGAGTTAAAAATGTTATATTTGACCCAAACAATGGATTAAAACAACCAGCCTGGGCCGGGTTTCCCAATAGCATTGTTAGGCTAAGTAGATTGTAAAAACGAATGTATGAATCATTTTAGAATTACGGGCCATTTCCCAAAAGCTTCATAACTTAAGTAGCACTTGAAAATCATCGTAGATGTACGAGTGCTCTGGAGTTATTGTTAATTCTTAAGTGCATCGTAAGACAACAAAGTTACAAGGTCCCCTGCAGGACAACCAGCAAATTGCACTTCTGCAATGACGATAATGTAATGTTTTAAATGTTTATTTATTTATTGGGTTCTTCTTTGTTTATTTGTTTAAATTACTTTAATATAAATTCAAATGCGAAATCAAATTTAAATGACTGAACATAAATTAATAAAGAAGGAAAGTTTATTTGGTACAATTTTGGTAAAAGTTCACTCTAAAAATGGCTGGGTTATTTTTGACCCATAATGGGTAAATATTGGACAGAACTCGTGCTGGGTTAAAAATTAACCCATGCTGGGTCAAAAATGACCCAATGTTGGGTTGTTGTTATGCAACCATGGGGTATAATAACCGAGCAGTTGGGTTAAAATAACCCAGCATTGGGTCAATTTTTAACCCAACACGTGTTCTGTCCAATATTTACCCATTATGGGTCAAAAATAACCCAGCCATTTTTAGAGTGTTGGTACTAGCAAATCAATAAAAGGTTCCTACCAATTGCTGCTAATTCATTTACAGTAAAAAATAATTGTTTTGGAGGGAAATGGCATCTGATTAAAGAAACCAAATAAATATTTACGGTACAATGCAATAATTCCCAAAAATAAATAAACATAGATAATAAAAACAAATAATAATAATAATCTAAACTATAATATAAAATGCAGAAAGCATTTCGGAGTGGGACGAGTCCTAACTAAATACGGAAAAGAATATTTCATTATGCACAGATTATTAAAACATTTAAAAAGTAATTGAACAATAATGAAAAATATTATAAAAAATATTAGTGCACATCGGCTGAAGATCATGATTCATTAGCCTAAACAAGCTTCTGCTACAAATTCGAGTCATTCTATTGGTGATATTTCAGCACTTGACAAACGGATAGCGACTGGTAAGTAGCACCTAAAACACAGCTGCGAGCGATCGTTTTATGTGCATCTTTGGGAAATGCATGTAAATGAACAACGAATGTTCATCAAGTAGCTCGTAGAAAGCGCTCTTAAGTGCTAAGTTCAATTGTTATTGGGAAACCCAGCACTGATCTCACAGGAATCCATACGTATTTTCCAAGTTGGCTAATCCGTATGAATTCGTACAAAGTGAATCATACAAAAACATACGATTAACAAAAAAAAAACATTAATGAAACCCATAGCTTTCAACCCTCCCGCTTTTCCCAGGATTTCCTGTATTTTACGATGCTATCCACCATCAGCCCGTTTCAATAATTTCCCGTATTTCTCCCGTAATTTTAATCTTTCTATAAAAAAATCCCACTGGCCGTATTTGATGTTTGCTACATTCAACTCCGGTAAAGCAGGCAGCAGTATACCTGTAACATATCACTCAAACGACACCAACCAATGAAACAAGAAGAAGAAGAAGAAAAGCTTCCCGAGGGAGGGTGGAGGATGACCAGAGGATGACAAGCCACAAACCGTGCACGTCCGCACACTCCTCGCATACTTGGGTACACAAACTCGCACATTTGGATGTGCTCGCTGAATGCATGTGGCATGCACAAACTCAGAAAGTGTTAAGGAATGCAACGTGTGCAACCTATCTTGTAATATAAAAAGTCTCTTTAAGGTGTGGAATTTCCCTTATTTTCAAATCCCAATGTTGACAGGTATGATGAAACCCCATCGCTAACCCCAACTTCACAAGAGCAAAAGCAAATAGTTGAAAAACATTTTAATTAATGCTAATACATGGATTAATACTGTTTAGCCACCTCATAAAATATGTACAAATTGCCATGATATTGGGTTGAATTTGTCCCTTTTTGACCCATGACCCACCAGAGCTGTGTATGTTCTTGCATTAAAATTCAGTTCAGAGGTTGTGTTCATGACATATATTATGCATTTCAAAGCAACACTGGGTAAATAAGTAATTCTAGCTTTTAATTATGCAATTCTGCTTTCATGGCCATGATTTAGGGCTGCACAATACTGTATTTTGTTTTTAGCACTGGTACTGCAATGTATGCATCAGCAATAGTCAAACTGTAAATATATGTACATTTATGGGTGTGTGTTTTACACACAAAAAAACCCTTGCATTATATCTGTCTGATGTGACATAATTTACACTAATTTATGGGTTTTTCGATGCACAGTTAATTATTTTTTATAGTTTGTTGCTGTGCATATGGGTCTGCAAGCATAAAAGTGGCCATCCCAGAGCTGTACAAGAAATGCAAGGCAGCGCTTTCTATATACCGTTGTAGATGCAGTGACCAACAAAATGATTCTAGAATAATTCAATTTTCTCAAATAGATCTATTCAAGTCATCCGGTGAAGTCATAATGCATTTTTCATATCACAATATACAATATGTCACGGAAAAACCAAATATCACAATCCCCCTTTTTTTTTTACCATGATTACCGTCGTGCTGATATATGCCCTTATGCTCGTGTATTGTTGCTTTAATACTATGCTTGACAAATATCGAATCGGGGCAAATCATTTGGGAAACATCAAACCCTGGTACCTATTCAATATCAAAGGAAATCAACATCCATCCTGTCAGCCGGCAGTCAGACAGAGAACATTTTAGATGACTTCATGGTCGGTGAGGATACTGTAGGTCTGCAGTGCAGAACAATGAGAAAACCTGGCATGCCTAAAGCTCTTCATAAGACTCAGTGCTTTAGTGATTTAGTGCTTTAGTTTCAATCCCATCAGGGACTTCTGCCATGATGCACGGCCCTCCGTTCACGTACAACCTCACTCCATTCAGGAAAGCTCGGTGGCATCTCACAGCCAGAGTGAATGAAGTATGCCGTGAAATATGTTAATAGGCCCTCCACATGATGTATGTATTCCAAAACCATTATCCGGTTGTTTTAGCGAACTCGAGGCCAAAATGCAAACTATACTATTCCGAATTAATCTATTAGTCTTTACGGATTTGCATCTGCCTGCGCTTCCCCCGAGCTGATTTAGCGCTAAGAGCAGGACGCTTTTCATAACGTCAGGCTCTTAAAATAGAGTCAGATGTAACTATACAAAAGAGAGGCAACATTAAAAGACATCTCAGACAAAACACTTCTTGTTAATGTCACTCTCTTAGGGACTCGACATATCCCGAGCCTAAGAGCCCCATCACTTTATCTGTCCTTATGCAGATGGTTTAAAAGCCACGCAGGAGAGAGAATCAATAGCTAAAAAATAGACTTACGCATTCATAGCCTGCCTTCTTTTGAGACCCTCCTCCCAGCACTGTGTATTTAACAAACCTGGCGCTACATACATACTTGTTAATGCATTAGCCTGCCAACAACAATAACATGTAAGGCGTGAAAGCCATTCCAGCCCGATTGCAGAGGCGTTCTGTGCCGACAAGCTGTTTTTTTATCAGTAGGTAAGTAAATGGTAGATGTTTCTTAAATAGCAAGATGCGTCAAGTACTTATACTTTGCGACACTTTGTTTTTCGCTTTCTAACACGAAGTAACATATGCAGTGAAGTATGTTCTAGGAATCATCCATATGTCTATGTTCTGAAAATAAACTGGCAAATGTTCTCCATTGAGGTGAGATGATCTGAGATGTTCTTACAGAAGATGCTCCTCAACGAGAAATATAAAGGGAATACATGACCCAGCTTAGCATAAGTTGGCTTTGAAGGACTTTTGACAGGTTTGTTGGGTTTTAAGTACACTGTAAAAAATAATATGCCCCATCTACTCAATAAAATTGTGGCAACAGATTACAAGCAATATCATTAATTACATTCAACAAATCAAAATTTATTTAGATTTACTCTATAAGCTCCTTAATAGTAACACATTCAAAAAGATTAACTGCAATCTGCAAATAAAAAATTATTAAAATTTAAACTAAAATATTGTATATACTAGACAAAGAACTAGCACTATACAATAAAAATATTATGCCATATCTACTCAATAAAAGTGTGGCAACAGATTACAAGCAATATCATTAATTAAATTAATCAAATAAAAATTGAGTTAGATTCACAGAGTATGCTCCTTAATATTGACCTATTCAAAACGATAAACTGCGATTTTTTAAATAAAAAAGTTATTTAAGTTTAAACAAAAATTGTGGGTATACAGTAGCACTATACTAATAAATACTACTCAATTACATTATTTTAATTTAACACAATTTAGTTAATATAATTTTATGGGTTGTGTATTAACATTATTGAGTATTATTAATTTAATCTGATTTCAGAATGATGACACAAATATTAAAACATTTTTATTTTATTTCAGTCAAGAATCTCTTTTTTTTTTCAGTATAAACAACAAAACTTTACTATTACACAAATATGATAGTTTTAAGACTTTTTAAAAGGTACTGTCAAACACATAGAACACATTTGTATCATTTAAAAACAGGACCAATGCTTAAATACTTGTACACACAGCGTTGACTTCAAAAACTTTACTGCAAATGCAATCTATTTGTATAAAGTGTAGACTGAAGTGGTAAAACTGGACTATTACACAAATATAGTCTATTTGTAAAAACAGACAGTACATCAAAACAATTAATTTTTAAACACCCCCTAGACTTTAAAAACTGGACTCTTAAACAAACACAATGTATTTGTAAGTGTAGACTTCACAAAACAAGACTTACCAAAATACAAACTAATTGAAAAAGTGTTGCCTTTACAAAACTACTATAAAAAAAAAAACAATCGTAAACAAAGTGTAGACTTCAAAAACTTAACAGCTATACAAATTCATTCCAGTGTAAGCATAAAAAACTGGATTCTGACACAAATATTTTTATATGTAAAAATAGAGTATACTTGGAAAATTACTTAACCGTCCTTAAGAGAAAAGCTATCTGACTTTTCTTGAACACGAAAAGTGCCTACAGTACAGTGCAGTGTGGAAAAGGCAGTGTGTTGTTTAAAGTTTGCTCTTTGAACATTGTGGTAAAATAGAAAGCACTTTAATATAACAAGATCACACAGTGTGATGAGGAGCAACTTACTAAAAATAGCAACCCGGCTAACTTAACTACATCTTTCCAAAAGGAATAAACAACTTCAGCTCTTTAAAGAATATTATAGCGGTTCAACTCATAAGCTACTTCTCAAACAAACTAATTCTTCAACACACAAATCAGTTTGCAAATGAGAGTCCTATTCTGATTGAAAAAAAATAATATATCTCGCTAATTTAGTGTTTCATCAACATACATATAAAGCCAATACCTTTGCATTTCTACCTCAAGGGCTAAGTCACATCAGTAAAGGTCATCTTGATAAACAGTTCCAGATAACCTTAATTGGTGGTATATTTGACAAATCACTATAGGGGACAAAATCAATATGAAGTCATCTGACAAATCACTGCACAGTTAAAGTATAGTTAAGGGATAGAAATAGAAACGTATAAAATGTCACAACGGGACAACGGTGAATCAGTTTGAGGAGAAATAGACTCACCTGTCTGCAATGTTCTTGGTATGCAGAACAGCTTATAGAATCATCTTCCTGCAACTTGCTAATGAGGCTTTACTTCCAGACAAATAATTAAGTATCTCTTCCTATTAGATTCATCAGTTAATTGCAATCTGTAAATGCTCTGATCCCAGATGACTAATATGGATATTTAAAGAATTCTGTTATACGATCAATCAGAATCTTGGAAAGATCAAGACATACGCAGTATGACTTAAAAATGTGATATATGTTTTAAATTAAATTTTTTGTCACAAAAGTGCTCATATATTGAACAACAGCACATTACCAGACGAAGCCATATGAAGAGTTTGGTTCCAAAACGCAATAAATTCACTTTGACTAAATTCGGTTAAAATGTGTTTTCTATACAAAGAAGTGACAAGATGAAAACCACTATTTTCTGTTACAAACTGTCACATAACATCTTTAGGTTATAATAACATTAAAAATTCTAATCCATAATTTGACTTTCAAAGATTTATTATACAGTAAAAACTGATTATTTTCCCCCACAAAATGCAAATAGTTTTTTTTCTATAATTCTATAAATCAATTGAATCGATATATAAATGTGCATTCATATTTGCCATGATATATTCATTGAGTTGACTAGTGGTATACAATGATAAAAAAAAAAAACATTAATGACATTAATCAAAACACTTACTATGTCATATTAAAGGATTAGTCCATTTTCTTAAAAAAAATCCAGATAATTTACTCACCACCATGTCATCCAAAATGTTGACGTCTTTCTTTGTTCAGTCGAAAAGAAATTATGTTTTTTTAGTCATTTTAATGGACTTTAATGGCAACATGTAACAGTTTTAACGCAGTTTAAAATTGCAGTTTCAAATAAGAAATAATCTCAAACGAGGCATAAGGGTCTTATCTAGTGAAACGATTGTTATTTTTGACGAGAAAAATAAAAAATATGCACTTTTAAACCACAACTTCTCGTCTAGCTCCGGTCCTGTGACGCGCCAGCGCAACCTCACGTAATTGCGTAATGCTGTGGAAAGGTCACGTGTTACATATATGAAAAGCACATTTGCGGACCATTTTAAACAAAAAACTGTCACAAAGACATTAATTAGTATCAGTTGACATACAACAATGTCGGAATGGTCCTCTTTCTCCACACTTGTAAACACTGGGGTGTAGTTTCACATACGTCCTCTGTGACCTCTTGACGTGATGACGTATTGCGTGCGGTCGCCTGAGGATAGGTGAGAAGTTGTGGTTTAAAAGTGCATATTTTTATTTTTATTGTCAAAAATGACAATCGTTTCGCTAGATAAGACCCTTATGCCTCGTTTGGGATAGTTTAGAGTCCTTTGAAACCCCGTTGAAACTGCAATTTTAAACTGCATTAAAACTGTTACGTGTTGGGGTCCATTAAAGTCCATTAAAATGAGAAAAATCCTGGAATGTTTTCCTCAAAAAACATAATTTCTTCTTGACTGAACAAAGAAAGACATCAACATTTTGGATGACATGGTGGTGAGTAAATTATCTGGATTTTTTAAGAAAATTGACTATACCATTAAGAACACTGTCATTGCTGCTGTTATACTTTGGATGTCGTCGCTGAACTTTTTTGACAACAATTAGATGTAAAATGTTTTGGTCCTGCTCGATTTTCCTTGTCTTAGAGTAAAATAATGGAACGTTTCTCAAAGACCCACTGGTGTCAGTGTGTTAGCATGACAGGAGCTTGATGTTTTGCTGTTTTTGTTTGTTTGTTGATTACGAATTACAAAGCAGATGAGGAAAACTAGCATTCTGCGTGGAATAGTGTGCTGTGATTTGTGGAGCGGATTTATTGCATTCTGCAGAGAAGGAGGACTGCCGTTTATCGCGTTTTGGGAAAAAGGAAGAGAAGATGACAAAATAACAAAGCAGATATTGGACTGCGTAAAATTAAAAATTGACTTTTTAATACTGACCTGACAATACTGATTTTGGCAGTAACTATTTTTTTAATGCCGTTTATCACATTTTGGAACCAAACTCTTCATATGCTTTTGCTTTTTTAGTAATTATTTATTTTAAAAATATGAAAAGCTCAGATGCAAAAACCTCTAAGTGCGTCTAACATCTTTTCTTGTAAATCAATATTTGTTATCAGGCTGTTATGTTTAGGCTCAGTAATTTCACTTTATCAGCAATGAAAAGCTTATTAGTCAGTAATTAAAATGCCCTATTTGTCACTTTAGTGATTTAATTGGTATTTAAAGTCCCCCTGTAGTCGTTTTTTTATCACTTAAAACTCATCTTTGAGGATTATAATAGCATATGTAAAAGAAAATGTTTCTTTCTGTGACAGTAATTTCTTGCTTTAAAACAGCTTGAAAGTAACTCTACACCCCTGCCTCGTTAAGTATACGAGGATCTATGAATATGCAAATTTGTCTCTCCCGCCTCTACCCAATCGCACAGTTTGTACCATAGATACGAATATGCAAATTACTCCCCACCTCCACTCTTTCACACCACCTCGGACCATAGATATATATGTAAATAGATGCTATATTCGGCAGTTTTAGACACATAACTGCTAAGTCTTGTTTCACACAGCGCTTGGCCGCATCCGAAATCACATACTGTGAAGGTAGGTACTGAATTAGGTGATGAAACTTAAACCTGGTTTTTGGTCGCGAATGTGCAAAAAGTTTAACAGTTAAAAGACAAATAAACCCAGAAGAAAATCTCTTAAGCTTTGGTTTGCCCTGAAAGCTCATAAACAGTTCTGCAACAGAAGGAGAACAGAAGAATTAGCATTAGCATTGCAAACATTTGCACGGCCACTACAGCAACAATGGCAACAAGCCGAAGTAATGGTTTTCCACTTTCAAGCCAGCGTAGTTATAGGTCAAAGTGCTGCGTTGGCAGCAAACCTAAACATAAAACCGATGTTGCTAGAACAGACCAGTGGAAGAAAGCTGACACGTACAAAGAAGTTTGTGAAGGGTGCACTAAAATCCACACTCAAGTCTTAATTCAATGGGTGCAACAGATGCCCGAATGCATTTTACATGAGGGGAAAGAAGCAGAGAGCTCAGGGGCACATTATCCGCCAAACAGATGGACTCTCAACCAGATGTCAACCTTCTCAAATATTTACAACAGATACAGTATTATCTGTATTAAAGATTGATTCACTTTTATTACAAGGTATAACTGATCTGGATATAGCGATTAAGACTAATTATTGTGTGGGTGCACTATTCACTTTAAAAAGGGGAGATAATTATTTATTTATGGATACAATCAAATCTTACAGGAACAGTATGTCATCTTCACCACTAGAGGTCACAAAACAATAATAAAGGTGTAGCTTGATGATGCTCTGGAGTCAGTTTCTAAGACATCAATGCTTGGGTCATGATGTGCAATATAATGCCTTACCATATCAATTCTAACACAATCCTTAATCTAATACAACCTCTAATGACCGTAAAAGGTGATTTTAGCTTTACAATACTGTGTACCACAATAGAAAGATAAAAGACTTTGAAAACCTCGCCTCATGGGCATTTCTCCTTTACCTAGTCATATGTATGACCTTTATTGAAATTGCTTTTCACTGGAATAGGTCACCAGATTCAAAGGCAGGGAATGGATGGAATAATAGGTTGCTCTCTGTTCAGCACACATTGAATACAGCAGGTTGAGCTTTAACTTGGCTTTTTGTAAAACTTCAGGGCCATTTGCAAAGGCCAACTGCAGTAGTCCAGCCAAGAAGAAGCAGGACGAGGTGAAATTGGGAAAAGAGATGTGATAAAAGCACATATAGTCCCTATAGTTTTTGTTTCTTTATTGGACACTCCACTTTTTTAAAAAACATATACTCATTTTCCGGCTCCCCTAGAGTTAAACATTTGATTTTTACCGTTTTGGAATCTATTCAGCTGATCTCCGTGTCTGGTGCTACGACTTTTAGCATAGCTTAGCACAATCCATTTAATCTGATTAGACCATTAGCATTGTGCTAAAAAATAACCAAAGATTTTCAATATTTTTTCCTATTTAAAACTTGACTCTTCTGTAGTTACATCGTGTACTAAGACCGACGGAAAATGTAAAGTTCGATTTTTTAGGCAGATATGGCTAGGAACTATATTCTCATTCTGGAGTAATAATCAGGGACTTTGCTGATGTAACATGATTGCAGCAGGCGTAGTAATATTACGCACTGCTCGGAAATAGTCCCCTGCCATTGAAAGCCAAGTATATATCGCTGCAGCCCGGAGACTGCAGGTGGGAGGACCTTATGCTGCAAGTGGGAGGAGCTTATGCTGCAATTTCAGAAATGTGCAAGTAGGAGGAGTTTACGCTTTAAATGGGACGGTGGTGAATCCTCTGGAAGTTTGTACAGCCCACTTGCGGCTAAAGCTCCACCCACTTGCTAACCCACCCATATGCAGCTGGCTCCGACCTCCGTACCCTTTCTTGAAAGTTACTAAGGGGACTATTTTCGGCAAAAAATGGTAAAAGTCAAATGTTTAACTCTAGGGGAGCTGGAAAATGAGTATATTTTTAAAAACAAGTGGAATGTCCCTTTAAACCACAATGATTTGTGACCACGTTATAGGCCCTTTTTATACCCGGCTGAGAAATAAACATTACGCTGTGTAACTACTGTTTGAGTCGAAGTATAATAATAGGTCCGAAACCTAATATAGTATATTACAGAGAAGCTGTGTTTAATGCTATCATACTTCACTGTACAAAAGTAGTTCATCTTAGATTAAAAAGAAAAAGAAAAAAAGCATTTCATCACCTCGATGCAGTAAGTTATTTTGTTCATGGGGTAAAGGAAGCCACCCTTAGGTGAAGATATTTAAAGTGAGAGATTACCCAGCTAGAAATAAAAAGTTCTAAGAACGTTCCCTGAAAGTTCCCGAATGTTCCCAAAAACATTCTGCCAGCGTTGAAAGCGGCTGGTTTTTTTTGGGTTCTGGGAGCGTTTCTGTTGTCTGGGCGTTGGAGTGGTGTTGCATTTTGCCATTTTTGGACGTTGTGACGGTGTCATGTTTTGATGTTCGCACGGTGTTTGAAGCAACAGCTGTTTATTGTATTGACTTGTTTGGTTGTTGTGTGGATGATGGAGAATGATTGCATTTTGTTGTTTTGGAAAACATTGTTTCTGAATGTTCAGTGGATGTGTTGCTGTGGAGGGCTCAATTCGCTTGCTGGGTTTGGATGTTGATGTTTCGTTTTGAGTCGCCCTTGTTGTGATTTGTGTTTGTTTTGGTTGGTCTCTTGACACTTGGCTTTTTGCCTGCTGGTTTTTTCCTGGTTGTGTTGACTTTGTGGTGGTGCACCACATTTGTTGTGAAGGGTTGTTGGTGTGTTTCTGTGGTTGTTGGTACATAATGGTAAAGATCATCACCTAGTTCATTTACTAATCAAAAGTTTATTTTCTGCCAATATTGTATATTAGAACCAACTCTTTCACAGCAGTTAGTCATTAAGGAGTTTCAGAAACTTTGGACAAAAAATATCCGCTGTATAGTTGGGATGCCCAAACATCAAGAATCAGACTATGAATCTCAACCATGGTGACAATTAAAATTGTTAAAAAAATCCTTATTTATCCATGCTGCAGTGCATGCTGGGAGTCCTGAATGAGGTTTGTAATTTGTTAATACCCAGCATGCATTGCAGCATGGATAAATAAGGATTTTTTTAACAATTTTAATTGTCACCATGGTTGAGATTCATAGTCTGATTCTTGATGTTTGTGCATCCCAGTTATACAGCAAATATTTTTTGTCCAAAGTTTCTAAAACTCCTTAATGACAAACTGCTGTGAAGGTGCTGGATCTCATTTACATTTTTGACAGGGGATAAAGTTTTGATTGGTGGGTGAATTGGGTGATGATCTTTGCCGTTGTGTACCAACAACCACAGAACAACACCACCAACTTGGCATGTTCACAACAAATGTGGTGCATCAACACAAAGCCAACACAACCAGGAAAAAACCAGCAAGCAAAAAGCCAAGTGCCAAGAGACCAACTAAAACAAACACTAATCACAATAAGGGTGACTTAAAATGAAACAAACATCAACATCTAAACCTAGTAAGTGAATTGAGTTTTCTACAGCAATATATTTACTGCATACAGAAATAATGTTTTATAAAATAATAAAATGCAATGTTTCTCTATCATTTACATAACAATTAAACAAGTCAATATAATAAACAGCTGTTGTTTTAAACATTGTGTGAACATTAAAACATGACATTGTCATAACGTTTAAAATGGTAAAATGTAACATTACTCTAACGTTCAGACAACAGAAACGTTCCTAGAACTTAAAAAAAACTAGCCGCTTTTGGCGTTGGCAGGGTGTCTTTGGGAGCATTCGGGGGCTTTCGGGGAACGTTCTTGGAACTTTTTATTTCTAGCTGGGTAAAGAGCCATGCTAGGACACAGTGCCTTTCTTATAACTAAAACTTCCTTGTTATAACCCTATATGCATACATTACAATAACTCCTCTTGTTTCAATATACAGAATAACAAAGCACAGAAACACAGTATGAATTATTCAGTAAGGCTACTAATGAAGCTTTTCTGCTATTACTGAACGGCATACAAAGCCATAACTTAAAGACGGGTTAGCCTGGCAGATGGCACGATCTTAAAACTGGCCCTTTGTGAGTCGTTTTTCTCTTTTCTATTGATGAAATAATGCACAAACAAAAGAAAATTTAAGACAGTGCACTAGTTAAAAAAATAAATGGTTTGGTAATGCAATAAAATTGACATATCTGACAAATGTGTAGGCTTTTTTCTTTATAACCACCATTAAAGCTAATTAACAGTTATTTGTGAAAACACAATTAATCTTACTCATTAAAACTAATCTTCAAGAGATCATTAAGAACCAGACTGCATGTTTTATATTCTGCATGACCAAGTCCTTTTAGTATATCACGATTTCTAGACACAACTACTATGTTACTGATAAACCCATTCTTAGAACTGCAATTATATCTGTATGAATTTATAGCAACACTTGTGTATAAAAAGGCTTTAATATTTATCTAAACAACACTAGGCTTTAACAGTTTTGAATCCTCAGATACCAACCAAAGCAGGTTTGGACCAGAGACAGAATGACAAAGAGATGTACTCCAAAAACCATTAGATAAGCTCCTCACAAAAAACCTGAAACTTTATGAAATTTCTTTTTTATCACATATACAGAGATGTCAGTAATGATTGTTTATCATACTTGTGGCCACTAACAAAAGCACACAGACACATGGACTTATTTTGATAAAAATTATCACAATGACACAAATACCATAACTGTGAAAGAAATACAAGAGTATTACAATGTACAAAAGTATTACAAGAAAAGATCTTTGTGGAGGTGAGATATCTATGGGATTATGGGGTCAGATTGTTACTGTTGCAAAAAAAACCCTTGCATGGGAAACAGGATTGAATCAACAGAAAGGATTTATTTTAGGATAATAGCTGACACACTGCATACATTCTGATGAGGATAAATAAATATTTCAAGATGAAATATTGATTTAAGTTTGGTTTATTAGGTTGTGCGTGATGAGAATGAGATCCCAATCATCCCATAGTGATAGTGATGACAAGTATTTAAAAAAATGTGTAAATAGTGTGACTGATCGATCAAAATAAAATATTTTAGAGCTGTGTAATAGACAATTTCAGCAGTAACAACATAAACAAGCGGCTTTTGTGGAAAACACTTAACTTCCGGTAAACTCCGCTAAGAATAAATAACAACAAAGTCCTTTTAAAGTAGTTTATTTATATAACAAGCAAAATAAACAACACGTAGATTATCTTTGCAACGAGGTATTTGTTCAAGAGTTCAGTTTAGCAGTCAGATCATTAAACAAACAGACACCGGAATTAAAGTTCTAACCAGATGCGTAATCGCGTCACCGCACTTGCGTCCAATGAAACCGTCTATAGGAAGCAACCCTTTGTTTTTATTTGACCCAACCATTTGTTGATAGAGTATATATAACAGTTATATCTGTGCTTTAAGGGAGTCGCACACCGGACGAGAAGCGCTGCATCGCGCCATGAATCTAAAAACCGAAAACATTATTTTCTATGAATGTACGCATACTGGTCTGTCCGCTGTGACTCTTAACGCTGCTCAAATCCCTGTCGCGCAACAGAGCGCCACTCACATAGTTTAACATTCAATAACATCATATTTATCCCAAATCGTTAACGATTAACATTAGGCTTATAACGCATATTTTGCACCCTGAAGTTAACAATATCTGACTAAGCTTACGCTATTTAATGTGCACTTCCGGTGTGCGATACCTACGAGTTGTCCCACACGCAACGTGACGTTTCTCCTCCGGTGTGCGACTCCCTTTAATCTGTGCATGATATGTCATTTTCACCGCTAGAGTTCAGTAAACAACAACAACAACAACAGGAAGAGCTTGTTGGCATTCTTAAAAAGCATGGAAAATATTGGATTGTAGTCTTCACCTTTAATGTCGATATGATTAATGTTTAAGGATGATGTAAATAAGCAATTCTCTTGCGATAGATTGAAATACGCTGATCAATCTGTGCAATGTCACGTAGGGTCAAACACATCTTTGGTGTTTATGGCAGCCAAAGCAGAGGCCAAGGATAACCCGGACATGATAGCATTGGCAAGCGCAATCACATGAAGAAGGGTGGAGCATTTTATAAACATTGCGGACAATATTTGGAATAACTTAAGTACAGTGTAAAAAAATATATATACATGCTAGTAGTTTTTCGATATTTAAATGTAAAAATCTTACAAAACAAAACAAAACAAAACAAAACAAAACAAAACAAAACAAAACAAAACAAAACAAAACAAAACAAAACAAAACAAAACAAAACAAAACAAAAACTTATAATCGGTTCTCTAAACAGGTTGTGTCTCCAAAACATTGCTGAAACTTTGCTGAAAGTAACTTTGTATAGCACTTCTCATATTACTTTCATGCTTCCTATGATGAAACGCTTTGCTGTTTTCCTTACTTGTGCAAGGTGCTCAAGTAAAAAGCTCAAAACTAAGATTAAAATTAGAGCAACTGTGCGACCAAATAATAGTACAAAAATAAATAAATTGCTAAATCACCCTCAGAGGACACAAACTAATGAGTGGAATGAGCATTTGATACCTGCGATTATTCAGAAATGTTCCCTTTGATGTATACCATGTCATCTGTCAGTGGCAACATTAACAACAACCATATCCAATTAACACCCCGACAGGCAACACTCAGATAAAGCACATATTGGGAGAAGTTAATTGACTTTGTCTCAACCCAAATGGAATTTAATAAAGGGGTTTTACAGCAGGAGTCATTGGGTGACTGCAGTCCGAACTTTTAAGCAACGCTATTGGTTGACGACAAAGGTAAACAGGGCTGAAATGTGAAAAGGGCAATTCACAAAATGCAAATGTATTCAAAACATTTCCTTTCAAAACAAAGCATTGTTGAAAAAATGTCTCCAGTAATTGGCCAAAGCAGATTGTGGACAGCGTCTCAGAAAAGAATGAAAGGAAATGAGGCTTTGAAATGAGGCTGTGTTTAAGACCTAAAAAATAGGTTTTATGGGCAGCATACAGAGGTAAGAAGGCATGAAAGGATTTTCTGGTGTTTGTGTGACATTCTGTCTACTCCTTTGGTCAGTTTTTAAAGGTTACATATTCTTACTTATTACAATATATTCCTCAACCCTGCGCATGTATTTTTGTATTAAGTTAATTAAACTCCATGTATTTAATTGATACTAAAGCACTGTTGTCATTAAATATCATGCTGCTCAAAAGTTTCCACTTGCATTTAAGTTGCTACAGTATGACGCCTTGCAATTACCTAAAGCCGCTGCCTTGCTACCTTGCTGCTCAGTCAGTAAATAACTGATAATTTTGTGTATAAAGGCACCCCTAAGGGAAACTTAAACAGTTACGAAAAAGTATATTACAGCTCTTTTCTGTCACTTTCTACATTTAGTTTAAAGCACAGCTGATATTAGTTCGTTTTAGGTCATAAATTCAAAATAAATTTCCCTGGAATGTAAACTTATAGGGGTTTATATTAGGTTGTCTACAAATCGGAACGTTGGTGGTTCAATCCCTGGCTCCACATGACCAAGTGTCGAGGTGTCCTTGAGCAAGACACCTAACCCCAGCTGCTCCCAACGAGCTGGATGGCGCCTTGCATGGCTGACACCGCTGTCGGTGTATGAATGTGTGTGTGTGTGAATGGGTGAATGTGAGGCAAAATTGTAAAGCGCTTTGGATGGCCATTGGTCAATGAAAGCGCTATATAAATGCAGTCCATTTTTACCATTTACTCATATTCTGTGTGTTATCTTTGAAGGAAACAAAAAATCATTTAGTGCATAATATTTATCCCCCATTGGTCCTTGGGGTCTATATGACCCCAAACGACATTTTCGTAGTTAAAAAAAGGTTCCCTTCATCTCAGAGATATAACATTTTGTGATATAGATAATCTATCTATACACATGCTCTCTCTCTCTCACGCACACTCTCTTTCTCTTACACATGCGCACACACACACACACACACACACACACACACACACACACACACACACACACACACACACACACACACACTTACATTCAGTCAAATTTCTGTGGCATTCTGTAAAAACAGACATTTCATCATGCATAGTAAAACTACAAAAAAATCTACTATTTGAAATAATATTTATTTTTAATGTCCTTTCTAATGTTTATATATACAAAAAATGTATCACTAAAGTAGTGATGTGACCAGTTGCCCATATCCAGTAAAATAAATAGCTTTCTATGGCCCTCTGCTGGTCAATGCTATTTCTTTCTTAAGCAGTCTTGGCCTGGAGGTGAGGTCGTCAGGTGGTCCCCAACCTTCACTGGGTGTTTCACCCTTAACCACAACACCCTCCAGTTGGTGGGTCAGCAGTGACTGGCCAGGTCACTGCCCCTCTCCTCCAAGTTTCCAGCTTGTGTCCTCTCTCTTATGCCAGAGCCAACAGGAGGCTTGGAATCCACGACATCCGACTTCTACCGTCATCAGCCAACATGTCCACCCTTTGTCCTGGCAGCCTGCAACAAGTTGCTGGTATTTGGCTCTTTTCCTCTCTGCAGCTTCCTCACAGCCCTCCTCCCACGGCACCGTCAACTCCACCAGAATGATCTTCCTTCCCTCCGGAGACCACATGATGATATCGGGCCTTAGAGTTGTGACCAGTACCGCCTCGGGGAAGTGGAGTCTCCTCTCCAGGTCAACCTTCATTTCCCATCCCTTGGCTGACTGCAGAAGGTTCTGCTTGGCTTAGCTGTGGACAACAGGTCTTTGGCCTTCTTTCACAAAGGCAATGGTGCTCAGTGATGGTCTTACTTTGGCTGGTTGTTTCTTCCTTCTTTCTTGCTCCAGGATGTCTGCGGGCACTGCCAACACCTTGTCATGGCGCCACCTGTATCTCCCCTGTGTCAATGCGGTCTTACACCCTGACAGAATGTGCGCCATTGTACCTCTCCCACCACATAACTTACACAGTGGGTCCTCCCTCATCCCTCACCTGTGCAAATTGACTGGGGTTGGTAAGGTGTCATACACTGCTCGGAGTAAAAAGTATATATGGAAGGGCTCCAGCCGCCACAGTTCACTCCACATGATTTTCTTCTTGGGGAGGTTCCACCTCGTCCAGGCACCTTGAGTTGCAAGCTCGACGGATTGTGCTCTTCCTGTTTATTCCTCAAGGGTTCGAACTTCATCCTGGATCATAGCTCTCTTCTCCCTAGGGGTGGACTTCGACCACTTCTGGAAATGTGATGTTCCTAGACCCTGCCTTCCAGTACATGGGTTTCCGATGATCTCTTTGGTCATGAGGGAACATTCTGCTTGGTTAATTGCTGTGCCGGTGGCCCACTCATGGCCTGATCTAGTTCTAATCCCTGCTTCCCTGGTAAGTTCATCTTGAGAAATTATGCTTTTCATTTTGGGGTTATATAGACCCCAATTGCCAGTATAGTGTAAACAGAAAACGAGGACCATTTAAGGGTTGAATTATATTTTTAACTATAAAATATAGTTTGATAAATCAACTAAGCAATTAACACATATGCTGTATTTCTATGCTTTGCTTTCCCTTGTGCTTTTGCTTGCCTCTTTTGTGATGTTTGTAACATTGGGAACTAAATAAAATATAAGCATGTTCATGTGGTGTAAACAGATACAAAACTAGTGGCAAAACAAATAATCATTTCATAAATATTAAACTACCATTTCTCCTATGTTAAAGCAATTCAATGTGATGTTGGTTCGCTCACCTCCTCCAGCCGCTCTCAGCAAATAGAAATTGGATCCATGGGTATGACAAGTAGGAACATCCCTTTAATTAACTCTAATCCGCTTTAGACCCGCTTGGCAATCTGTTCCCAGAGTCTGCTACATGCTGTCTCATTCATAACTCCAAGACACCTGCATATTTCCATTCTGCTAACCTATTTCTTGCAAATCTGAAGACCGGAAGACGAGTTTTTGTCACTGTGCAAAGTGGAGCTGCACTGTAAATTCGTCTCTTAATTTAATCCGAGGTGAAAAAATCTCTAGCTCTTCAAGTGAACATCCATAAATCGAGCTCTTCACTTCAAAGCGACATAATTTGTTCGAATTAACGCCTTTTAGATCAAAAGATCTCAGACATTTGGTTTGTCTTTCACATCCAGTTCTTCTCTTCACGTTTATATTTAATCACAGGGTTAAGTCAGAGGTGAAGAAATGTATAAATGCTTTTCTCTTAATTATATCCTTTGACAACTCCCGGCACCTCGCTGACATTAGGTTATTTAACTGTGAGTAATAATTTGTATAGCCCTTGCAATCAAGCCTGCCGCTGAGGTCTGCCAATGTGCAATTTGCTAAGAGAATTCATAAACTGATTCCCATGCCAAACGTGTGATGGAGCAAGCTATCTTTAGTGAGCAAAATGAGTCTAGACTGATATCATCAGCATAACGTGCCGTTTAAAAATCACATGCAAAACTGCAAATTTGTAACCTCTATAGGTTTAAGCTACACAAGCAGTCTGACTGTTTAAAAGTCATGAAATCAAACAGATTATGATTTTCATGAAAACTAGAATAAAGCATGTCAACAACCCAGATTCCTAAAAAGTCATTCGTGATTCAAAGGAAAAGTGGGCAGCGCGGTAAAAGCACTTTATTTGTGGCACGAGTGTTTCGCACAATCAGCTGAATGGATATTGACTTGAAACAAACATATCCTGATTGGGCTAAGAAAGTGAAAATGAAACACCATGGCTCATGCTCAATTGCATCACATCAAACCTGAAGACAAATAAAGCTTTTCAATGCTCAGACACATCCTCCTAGGCAAGGGCTATAAATAGTGAAAGGTGCAGCTAAGAGGCAGAGGACATAGCCAAGGTTCATATTATTTTCAGGATGTTATAAAGGCTGTTGGGGTAAGTCTGACTGATATTAACACTGTGGAGGAAAAACTAACACTGAAGTGAGACTTGACTCTTTATGGGGCGGTTTCCCGAACTGGGATTAGACTAGTCCTAGACTAAATTAAATGTAAGAGCTATATTAACTTACATTATTGTTTCAGGAAATTTAACAATGAAACAGAAGAAAAAAACTAAAACGAGTAATTAATGAAGTGAATAAGATTATTGGCCATTAACAGAGTACTTTTCTCTCTGGAGAAAAGGGTGTTAGCGGTTTACTCAGACCAGACTCATTCCCTCCACTACTGCTTTGAGGTCCTTCCTTTGGGGTGTAGGCTACCTGCACCTTATGCCAAAAAAAAACTGAATCATGTATCTATTAAAGGAATATTTCACCCAATTAAAATATGAATATATATTTAAATTAAGTAACCTATGTAGTAGAAATGTGGAGTTTTTTTAAGGAATTGGTGCCTTCTGTGGATGAAAGACACCAAATCCCAGAATGCATTGCTTTGCTACTCTACACAAATAAAAATGTCACTGAACTTTTGCAGTGTTATTGTAACAATGAGCACTCAAACACACCAAACCAACAATTACTAAAAACACACACAAAAACAGATTATCCACAGGCACTGCACTAGTTCATAAAAAGACATAACTGTATTATGTAACAATGCAAGTCTGCGTTTCTGAAATGTCCATGCTAAGCATTCACAATATAACATCCATTTGTGCATTATTCAATGTATTACAGATATTAGAAATATTTATATTCCATCAGATTTAGTTTAAAATAATCAGTACGCCCCAGCGCGAGTTTGTCCGGGCTATGGCCATTTTTCCTGACCGCCAGGCAAGGCTAGCTCCTCGGCTAAAGCAGCTTCGGCACCCTGTTGTTTCTCGTTGTATTGCGGCTCGTACGTGTAGCCACGAGCATCTGATTCGCGCACCAGATCTTCAAAATCCCCTTCTGCCATATCGTCTTGAAAACTAAGATAGCTGACACTGTTTATTGCCTGTTGTTATAAATACTTACTGCTGAAAAGAGAGAGCCTTAGCGAAGATTAAAGATGGCTGACTGTCGTTTTGATTCATACTTTTCCGTATGGGCGGGTTGAAAACATGTGGCAATAGCTCCTACTACTGGCTGTAGTCTTTGCCTCTGGCCAAAAAGTCCTCTGATGATGCAAAAATCGTTATTTTGCGTTATCTGAGGACTTTTTTCCAGAACCAAAATACAGATATCTCTCCTCTCAGGGGGACATACGGGAGGGAAACACGGTCATTCAGAAATACTGGCGGGTTTCTACTGATATAAAGCAGAATGCTAAATCGGTGAAGTATCCCTTTAATTAGTATGTTTGTATTACGTATTATGTGTTTTATGTTGTGCGTAATGTCGTTGCAGAATGTTGTTGAAGCCAATGTCAAAGATGAATTTCTGTCCAGTGAATCTGAACAAACAATAGGGTTAATCAAATCAAAGCTGTCAAAACGATTATATCTTAAAATACATCCGTGCCCTTTGTTTTGCCTCAAAATGCACACCAGTAATGTTTGTTAAGTAAAGCATGTTTGTTAAAACTAGTTATATTTCCTAATTAAACTTAGGCCTAGTCCTGGCTTGAGCTAATCCCTGTCCGGGAAACCACCCCTAAGTGTTTTTTCTTTATTCAAACCTTATATGTTTTTATATTTTCCTAAAGGAGACAGTTTCTTTAACTTTTTTTATGATTAAAGTGCCGAAAAGTGCAACCATACCATCACAAAAATGGTCAAAAAAGTGTCAAGCTGTCATTGATGTAGTAAACATTTATGTACATATATCTATAGATGTGGTACCAATATACTAATTTGAGCTCTTTAGGTGCAAAGGTGTTCTTTCAGTTAGCTTGGTGCAGGTAGTTTTTTAATAATGTCTGTATGTGCATGGTCTGCTGATACCTACACTGTAAAAAATGTCTGTAAATTAAACCGTAAAATACCGTATAAGTGATACAGAATAAAACCGTATTTCACAAAACATGTGATAACCGTAGGATTCACTGTGAAAAACTTTAATTAGTTTTACAGACTAAGACCTTACATTTAACAGTAAAAAACATATAAAAATATGGTTTATTGCAGTAAAATTAACAAGATACTGTATTACCATAAAAATGAAAAAAAATTCTTGATCAATATCAGTGTAATAGATATGGCATTATGCGTTATTGATGTAACATTAAAACTATTAGAGAATATATTTGTTACCAATATACTGAACCATCTGTTTATATTTTACTAAATCCTTGTTGATAGAGTTTAAAAATTAGAATAATATCAGTCTACACTATAGTGGTCATCATGCAGGCATTTGTCATCAAGTTCCTAATTTTATCTCACTAAAATTACTTTTAAACATAAAATTACAATTATTTTCTAAACATGTACGATAAGTTTACAACTGCTGTCAAAACTAGATACAAGTCCTCAACTATTCCAGCATCCTCACGTGATTTAGTAGACAAATATTCTTTCTGACGTGATGTAATCACAAGTCAAATGGATATTTTCCACCAAATTTATCCCATTAAATCTCCAGTTTGTGGTTGTTTAAGATTCATTTGAAGTCACCATTATTGTAATTAGTGTTTCCTTTAGTTAGGCATTTGTCCTTGTGACCTTCATTGACCTAACTCTCCTCTTTTAGCAATTGCAACAGTGCTTTATTAAGACCACTTGTTTATTGCTAGAGGAAGTAGAAAAAGCTATCATGTGATCAATTGATTGCTTGTATGTCATGCATATAATTTTATATGCATAAAATCTTATAAATATTTTATGAACATGAAATGATAAAAGAACAATAAAGATATAAAGCACAAAAAAGTGATGCTCTATGCAAATGACACTGTTTTGAACAAGACTGCTGTAATGCTTTAGTTAGTTTCTTTTTTTAGTTTCTTTAGACATCAACACTTTGGATACAAATCTCAACGATGGTGACAGTAAATGGTAAGAAAGTTGCACAATTTTGTCACAATGCATGATGGGAGTTATGAATGAGTTTTCTACAATCCTGGTACCCAGCATGCATTGCAGCATGAAGCTTTGTTGTTGAATGTCACCATTGTTGCGTTTCATAGGCGGATTAAAGTGTCTGTAAAGACTACGGAGAATTTACTGTAAATCTACAGTAATTTAATGGATTTAAAGGAAATGTCTATAAGCATAATGGAGGTAGTACTGGTGATCTGTTTTGCTGATTTTTTTACAGTGTAGCATTTAAATTAGACAGTTCTGAGCTGTAAAATAGATGGTACTGAACCGTCATTTGTACAACATAAACCTTTACAATAAATAGATTTGAGCTGTAAAAAATGGTAATGAACCATAAGTATTACAATGTTAACCCTTGAATTTGACAGATATAAACTGTTTTAGCAACATAAACATGTTAAATAGACAGTTATAAACTGTAAAAAAAACATTTAAAATTTGTAAAATATACAGTACAATGGGTGCAATCCCGCAAAACCAATAACATTGCTACCGTATTTTTGACGGTAAAGATCTGGCAACCACAGCTGCCGGTTTTCTACCGTAAAATGTACAGTTTATTTTTAACAGTGTACTGTTACAATAAATTAGGTGATATAATTTATAACACATTTATTGCAACTGCATAGAAACAAAGAGAGCTACAGTGTGTTAACAGACGTATAGTTTTAACAATAACAAAGTAACAACAGTAGCCATTTAGTAACAGCAGCAGCTACTGATGTTGCGAAAGCCTCGGTTGAGTCAACCAATCCATGTCTGTTTAGCAGGCAAAGGGTTCAAGCAAGCTAGATAATCAGAATAAAAGAAGGCTTGAAGACCCTTTTTAGACACCGTTTATAAAGCTGTATGCTTTATTTTCCTGCTTAGAACAAGCGGTTGATCTTTTTTGTGTGTTAGAAAGTGTGGACAATATGTGATAGCTAGTTAAACTCATTTAGGACACTTTGCTTAGCAAATGAGTTGGCAGTGTTTTGTCGCTTCATTGCCATTTCAATCTGTAAATCCATGTAGAGTAACTAAAGTATGTGAGGCTCATAGACCAGCTTAAACCCACTAAGACCAGCAACCCACCTGGTTTAAACCATTTGTTTGTTCCAACAGGGAAATTATATAAAATAATATTTTTTTATAAAGTATTACTACTAGAACTGACACGGTTTCTAGTACGATGGTCAGTTGGAAGATTTTATAGTACTGCAAGGCAAATCAAAGCAAAGGTTAGAGATGGCAGTAATGTCACAGTGACGGGAGTTCTGGAATGTGAAACCGGATTTGACAGCAACCGGATATATGATGACACACAACAGTGTTTATTGATAATTTTATTTACACATCATGGATTCTGATGTGCTTGCACCATTATGGTTACTTACACAAAATATGTTATTTTCTCCACCTGAAAAGATCACGCTGTGATGTATTTATAATCTACTGGTCACAAGTCATCACGTGATACTGTGCGCAGGTCAGAGGTCACCAAATGTGAAACTCAATAAAATTTTAAATTGTTTCGCATGAGCTTGCACTTTTCATGCGTATGAATGAAATGACACTGCTAGAGAGCAACTTGGTTCGTGTGTATTATAAATAAACCAGAATAGCTTGGGGATGAATTAATAAACAACTATTTTTAAAGTTAATTTAGTGGTATCACATTGTTAAAAGCTTAATTATATGCGATGCTCATAGCATGAGATGATGTTACATAGTTTATTTTCATTATTTAGACATTTTAAAAAATACATTCATTACAAAAAGTACAAATTTACATGCTACATTTATTTTTGCAACTTTGATGGGTTTGTCTCCAACATGAATCTTGAAACCTATAAGAAACCATAGATAATTTCACGCCACAATTTTCCACTAACAGAGGATCACAGTTGGTGGATTCCATAAATTTGGGACATGGAGTTTGTTTGATAGGACTAAATAACTTTCCATTTTAAAATTTTCTAATCAAATCACGCTTGAGATAAGCTTCCAAAAACACCTGTGCGTTTCCCAGTAGCAATAAGAATGTATTTGTTCAGTAGTCTAGTTGCGACCAGTATCCTAATGATTTGCTCTTTATCAATTTTGTGCTTGAATTGCACATTCTCTGCTGTGATGTAGCCTGAACTCATTTCAATTTTGTCACGGATACTGCAGCTTCATTTTCTGCTGTAAATTTCAAACAATAACATCTATCAAATTCCCTCTGCGATATTATATTCGACAAGGCGTTTAAAAACAAAAGCACTATAAATCTAAAGTGGATAGCCACTGGTACTACAATGGTGTTGTGGTGGCTGCGTAACCCATGGGCTTTATATGCGCTATGTTCTCCATATTAATGCATTTCTATGATCATTCAAGATCATACTGATCACTGTTGACATTTCATTCCGCTTTGTAGATGACCATCAATTTGCAATGTTTCAAACGCCACCTGGAATGTACCTGTTTCTGGCAGAAGAGTGTGTAAACAATACTACATGCCAAAATCAAAGGAAAATATTTACTCCTCTGCTACCATGCCAGAGAAAATCTGAATTATATATGTCAATACAGAAACAATAATTCTGTGTCTTTAAAAAAATTTAACATTTAGGAAGATATAGACAAGAATATAATATACTATGTTTTCAGTGTTTTGTAAAGACCTTACAAAATAAACAGATATATTTGTATTACCATAAAATGAGATTTTTTATCTACATACACTGTGGGTCCTCTTACATGGAAGTCGCCTTCATGTTTCTACAGTGCATTTTACACAAATATCAATGCAGGAAGCTTTTAAAGACAATATGACAACAAGTCAATACATGCACAAATGCAAAAGTGAATTACTGTAGAAGTTTGAGTCAGTTATCGGGCAATGACGCAAAGGGCCCTGCTGAGAACGTGCTGTGAACTGACACTAATAAATTCAGTGTTTACATTTAACAAATACATTATTCCAAACATTTGACAGAATTTATATTAAACAAGACAAATAATTACAAGCTATGTTTTCTCTGACACAAAAACAGGTGTACAATTATGATAAGAAACCATAAACAAGTCTTGCTCTTACACCACTTCAGCATATTGTCATCGTGCTATTTATCTTAAATTTGTTGACAGGCTGCGGAAAAATGAATTTGTTAATACACAGTGAGGCCTAATCTAGACGGACACGGATTTGCTGGGACTTTCCACAATGAGATAAAGCGTTCAATAGTTATCGTTGTGAGAAAGCTGTTAGCAGTTTCTCACCAGGCCCAGTTTTCTTTGGCCTGAAAAATGAACTTGTCTGCTCGGGGTCTTTTTGTTTCATGCACAATTAAAAACCACAAATCTTAATATCATGTTAGACAGATCTTAGCCGTGAAACTCTTTAAAGCATACTCATTTGGGTTGTTTACCATATTTAGGAAACTTGTGAAAAACACAGCTAAGGTCTATTTAACTAGTAAGCATTGGGCTGTTGCAAATCTACTGTATGTTGTCTGAAAATGTTATATGTTATACACTCACCTAAAGGATTATTAGGAACATCATACTAATACTGTGTTCGACCCCCTTTCGCCTTCAAAACTTTTCTAATTCTACGTGGAATTGATGCAACAAGGTGCTGAAAGCATTCTTTAGAAATGTTGGCCCATATTGATAGGATAGTATCTTGCAGTTGATGGAGATTTGTGGAATGCATATCCAGGGCACGAAGCTCCCGTTCCACCACATCCCAAAGATGCTCTATTGGGTTGAGATCTGGGGACTGTGGGGGCCATTTTAGTACAGTCAACTCATTGTCATGGTCAAGAAACCAATTTGAAATGATTTGAGCTTTGTGACATGGTGCATTATACTGCTGGAAGTAGCCATCAGAGGATGGATACATGATGGTCATTAAGGGATAGACATGGTCAGAAACAATGCTCAGGTAGGCCGTGGCATTTAAACAATGTCCAATTGGCACTAAGGGGCCTAAAGTGTGCCAAGAAAACATTCCCCACACCACCAGCAGCCTGCACAGTGGTAACAAGGCATTTTTGGTATGATGGATCCATGTTCTCATTCTGTTTACGCCAAATTCTGACTCTACCATCTTAATGTCTTAACAGAAATCAAGACTCTTCAGACCATGCAACATTTTTCCAGTCTTCAACTGTACAATTTTGGTGAGCTTGTGCAAATTGTAGCCTCTTTTTCCTGTTTGTAGTGGAAATGAGTGGTACCCGGTGGGGTCTTCTGCTGTTGTAGCCCATCCGCCTCAAGGTTGTGCGTGGTTGTGGCTTCACAAATGCTTTGCTGCATACCTCGGTTGTAACAAGTGGTTATTTCAGTCAAAGTTGCTCTTCTATCAGCTTGAATCAGTCGGCCCGTTCTCCTCTGACCTCTAGCATCAACAAGGCATTTTCGCCCACAGGACTGCAGCATACTGGATGTTTTTCCCTTTTAATACCATTTTTGTAAACCCTAGAAATGGTTGTGCGTGAAACAAAAAACAAAACAGATTGGGAAATACTCAGACCGTCCCGTCTGGAACCAACAACCATGCCATGCTCAAAATTGCTTAAATCACCTTTCTTTCCCATTCTGACATTCAGTTTGGAGTTCAGGAGATTGTCTTGACAAGGACCACACCCCTAAATGCATTGTAGCAATTGCCGTGTGATTGGTTGATTAGATAATAATAATTAATGAGAAATTGAACAGGTGTTCCTAATAATCCTTTAGGTGAGTGTATATTCTCTTGTTGTAATATATATAATTCTTCCTAGCAAACTGTGACATTAGTATCTCCTATTCTCTCATGTGTCTTGTTCAGCATGCTTTCCACGCTGACAGCTACTCTCAGTCAATACATAAGAAAGACACTTGACATCATACTGACATGTCATTCCTACAGCAACCAATAAAGATATTGTGGATATCGACAACTCTGGACAAATGGTAACTTCAGTCCTGCAGAACAGATTTGAAAACCCTATCACACAAGCAAAGCCATAAAAAAATTGAAAAAATACACTTCAACTTAATGACAGAATTAAAGGGAGAACTGCCACAATAAAAAGTTTGCTTTGATTTATATCACATGCATGTATTGATGAAATGTTTCTGCCATTACATTACGATTTCTATACCAATTTACATCAAGCCATTAAATAGTGTGATATGTTTTTAAACAAGTGTTTTACGAGTTTACCTGCTTATTCAGTCTTAATAATTAATAGTAAATTAACTTGTCTTGCTGTCTTCGAAGGGAGCTCTAAACCTGAGCCCTGAAGCTTCAGAGAGACTGAACTTGAGTGCAATAAACTCAGAAGGGCAGTTTCTTGTACAGGGTTTAGATTAGGCCAAGACTATGCCTTTGTTATGATATTTAAGTACGTATTACAAATATACCTTACAAAAAACATTACTGGTGAGCATCTTAATACAGAACAATGGTACTGATATAGGTTATGATATTGGTGTTTTCATTTGAGCCAGCTCAAGCATTTTAGTCTTAGACTCTAGACTGCACAAATTAAAATTAAAGGGGACATTTCACATTTCACTTTTTTTAAGATGCAATTGGTGTCCCCAGAATACATATGTCTAGCTCAAAAAACCATACAGATAATTTATTATAACATGTTAAAGTTGGTAGGTGTGAGCAAAAATGTGCCGTTTTTGGGTGTCCTTTAAAATGCAAATAAGCTGATCTCTGCACTAAATGGCAGTGTCGTGGTGCAGATTAAGGGGCGGTATTATCCCTTTCTGACATCACATGGGGAGCCAGATTTCAATCAGCTATTTTTTCACATGCTTGCAGAGAATGGTTTACCAAAACTAAGTTACTGGTTTGATCTTTTTCACATTTTCTAGGTTGATTGAAACTCTGGGGACCCAATTATAGCACTTAAACATGGACAAAGTCAGATATTTTCATGATATGTCTCCTTTAACAGTGACTAGAATTTAAGTGCGAGTGCCCTCTGCCAGGCTGAATGGTTAAGCAACATGCCGTTTTTGGTCATGTGTACTCTTTTTTTTTCTGTTGAACCAATAACTTCAACCTAAATGCCTTTATTTTATCACTCGTCTATTTTTATATTTATTACTTATTCTTTATATAATTTTACTTATACATATGTCTAGTGTTGACAGCAAAGGTAGGATTTCATTGTGCAATGTCCTGTGGCTTTATATATGGCAATAAACGCTTTATGATGTGACATTACAGCCGAGCCACAGGCAAAGAACATCCAACTGGCTGATTGGAACCATTAAAACATGCACACGTGACTGTCCTAAGATTTATTTAAGAATGTTATTCTTTACGCCTTACTGTTTTGGGGTAGTAGTAAAAGACCTACTAAAATACACAGTAATAATATAATGAAACATGAGTATGCAAGTTCAATTTTTCTCTTTTTTATTCAATTTTGAAGGCTTGCAATGAAGAAAGCAGGTTTTTGCCACCACAACATGAATAAAGTTATATAAAAATATTTCCCTGGGTTCTTCAATTGGTGTTTTGAAGAAATTAACTTTTGTATGAAGTCTTTATTGTGATCACAATATATTCATCTGGTTACCATTCTGAGCATGCATAAGTATTTTACCTTAAAATGATTGTTTAAACTTTTCTTAGGTTTAAATGATATACCAAACTTGAAATAGACTCAGACGTTGCATCCCCCTCTATGTATAGTAGTAAATTATAAATGAATGCATTGAAGATTTAATTTCTATTTTGTTCATACTGTAAGTATTGATACTGTCAAAAAAAGAAAAACTAATATAAAAGATGTGTTTGGCATCCCTGTGCTGCTGCTTTGATGTAATATTACTGTACATCACACACTGTACACTGTAGATGAAAATTGCAACAGCATTAAACCAAAGACTTCCTTCCAACATTGCTAAAAAGTCAGAAAATGAAACATTTATATATACAAGATAGTTATTGTATTTCAACAAAAGTTTTGTGCAAATTGAAAACCTTGAATTAACTTTCCGCTCGTCACAATTTCCTATCATCAAAGACTGAAGTAGAAAACTATCCAATTAAATGAAAAATACAGCTTATAGATTTGCTTTTGTGTCTCATCAAAGTATTCCCATTTCGTTTCGAGCAAATGATTCTAAGGACACAAAATGAGTTACCTATGCATTGTATTCAAAGTGTTGCTTAATGAACCTCTGTCAATGAAAGGTCCTGTCCTTTAAGGCAAGATAGGCTAATCACTTCAAAACATACCCAGAGTTAGCGGCTCTACCTGAGACAAATGAGCGCCCGCTTTATTGATTTCTTTCCGACAGTTGTTAATTTCGTAGTCGGAGCATCGGAAATCGGAAAGCCTTGTCGATATGGTTTCATGCGGAATACTTTCTTACTGCTCTCGAAGCGTTTGCCAACTCCTGGTTTAACTTTTATCATGTTTATTCCAGACACTGGCACTAATTATCTTTTGCTTTCATGCTTCAACAGAAAGAGAGCCTTTGAATTACTGGCTCAACTCTTGTCTGTCTTGGCCTATCAAGAGGCAACAGCATGCATAATTCATTTGCACAGATTCCCCTGCAATGTCTCTGAGAGCTCATCAGCCATTCCCATGTAACCACAGAAATTACAGACACAACTGCGTGGCTGTTTTTAACACTGATCGCAGTTGAAAATCCATAACCCGGACGATTATCTGCTGCAGTCAGTGTCATCGGGGAAGTGGAATTATCTCTACTGCTTTAATAGATTCATTAGGAAATTAAATACAGGCCTCTGCTTGAGTCTATATAAAGAACATATATTTGGCATATTGCTCACAGTCAACGTGATCTCGCGAGAAAACGTGTTTATTTTTAGGTAAAGTGTGTGTTTTTACCACACCTACATTTACTTACATTTTTATACACACTAAAACGTATAATATCGACGTGTTGGCAGTACTAATACATACAGATTAGTACCTATTCTTCCTATTCGTAAATATAAAATATCTTTAAAATGCTATATTGTTACAAAAATTTTCCAACACATTTTTGTCCAGTACATTGCAGAATATAAGCATAAAGAATATAAATAAAGATTAATACATTACATTTTTTTACATTTTTGTATAAAAAGGGTTTGGGGTAAAGTTCGGTTGGTAACATTATCAATAAAATTGTTAAAGTGAAACTATACATCAATCTTTATGGTATGAAAGATTTGAAAATATTTTACATTTTGTAGCTGTAAAAAACATAATAATGCTACGATTAAATGTTGCAATTCTATATTGTACGTTTTAGCATCTGTCTACCAAAAAATATGTTTTGTGTTTTTGAAAGATATGTATTAAAGGTGCAATGTGTACATTTTAGCGGCATCTAGGGGTTGCGAATTGCAACCAATGGCTCAGTGCACTGCTCTTCCCTTGCTTTTGAAACGCATAGAGAAGCTAGCCACCACCAAAAAAATGTAATCGACGGAGACAACTTAGTAGAAAGAGTTTGTCCATTAAGGGCTTCTGTAGAAACATGGCGACACAAAATGGAGACTTCCACGTAAGGGGACCTTCGGTGTATGTAGATAAAAACGTCTCATTCTAAGGTAATAAAAACTTAACGATCTTTATACACCCCTGAGAATATAGTTTTGGATATTATTTTGCATTTCTGTCAAGAGATCCTTTTATAAATGACACACTGCACCTTTAATACTATTATTAACAGCGAGACCAGGCTGTCAGCGTATGACAAAGCGGATGCTGTGACATTCTGTAGTTTAGTAATCTTGACCCTCAGTTACATAATAATGTAGATTATTGTATGCTTGAAATAAATTAATTTATTCACTTATTCAGGTGTTTAACTCTTTCCACGCCATTGACAAGATAACTCATCAATTAAGAAAAACATTCCACTGCAAATGAGGCTTTCCTGATGAGTTTTTACGATTATATGTAATTCCGCTATTATCCACTAGATGACTTACCAATTTATAAAAATATATTTTAAAATATTATATTATATAATATAGTAGTCAACATTTGATGTGGATCAAAAAAGTTAATCAAAGTTGTCCTAAGACAAGAATGTGTATTGGGTATTAGTTTTAAGACAACTTTTATGAAAGGTTTTGATCCACTTCAAACGTTGACTAGTGTATATAAAATTCTGTGGTGGATATATATGGATATTGGACAGAACATATCGCTGGGTTAAAAACTACAAGTCAATTCAAGCTTTTATTGTCATTTCAACCATATACAGCAGTGCTGCACATACACTGTAGTAAAATGAGATATCATTTATCCAGGACCATCCCAGACACTGAAGCAGAATTAAAAGCTCTGTTATCCTCTCTCTCTCACCATCTCTGTCTGAAACATAAAATTGCATTTTACATCTTACTTGTAGAGTCATTTTCTTACTTTAGGTCTAGATTTTGTTTCACCTAAAGTCACCATTATTGTGAGCAGTGTTTGTTTTAGTTGAACTTGACTCTTGACTCTTACCTTATTTAGTTTTCTGACAGCTTTAACTTTGTGTTTTTAAGACATGTTGTCTTCAGCAGGGACAAGACAATAGAGCAATTCTTTGATGGTAGTTAGCACTGTTAATAAAGTCTAAACATCATCAACTAGAAAATGTATGTATTAATTTAATGTTTGCACACTTATCAGAAGCATCTTTCTCTGACAATAATGTGATATTACAGTATGAGATCCAGCTTTCTCATAGCAGTTTGTTATTCTGGAGAATTTTGAAACACTGACACTTAAAATAAACCGGTGTGCAATGTAGACACACAAACATCAAGAATCAGAGTATGAATCACAATGATGGTGACAATAAAATGAAAAACTTCATACTACAATGCATGCTGGGTATCAACAAATTACAAATCTCATCCAGGACTCCCATCATGCACTGCAGCATGGATAAATGATTAACTTTTTACTATTTTCTTTGTCACCATGGTTGAGATTCATACCCTGATTCTTGATGTTTCTACTTCCCAAATATAAAGCAGTTATTTTTTTGTTTCTAAAATTCATTAATGACAAACTGCTGTGAAAGTGTTGGATCTCATAAACATGATTGACAGATAAGAAACTTGTGATTAGTAAATTAATCAGATGATAATCTTCACTATTATGTACCAACCACCACAGAATGGCACTATTACCATAACAAATGTGTTTTACAGTATGAACACAAAGTTAACACAACCAAGGAAAAGCTAGCACCCAAAAATCAAGGGTCAAGAGTCCAACTAAAACAAAAACTAATCACAACAATGGTGACTTCAAATGAAACAAAATCTAAACCTAAGTTAAGAAAATGACAAGAAAAGATGTAAAATGCAATTTTAGGTTTCAGACAGAGATGGTGAGAGGAAGGATAACAGAGCTTTTGATTCTGCTTCAGTGTTACTTTTTAACACTCTGTAAGGTTTGTACAATATATACATCCAGAAGTGTTTATTTAACTCTGGGGATTTTGCTGTATAAGGGCTTCCTGGGACTGCAGGGCCAGCGCTAAGGGGCCAACGTTTCGGCTGTGAGCAAACCTGCATGGTGCCCTAAGGCTATGCCCAGAAAAAGGGCCATCGTAGGCTTGTTTGTAGGGCCTAATCTGGCCCAAGTCTGGGCCAGTTATGGGCTATTGTCTGTAATCCAGAGCTGGGCCACTGTAGGGCCGTCATTCTTCGTTGTATGTGGGCCAAGGAAAACTGGTTGTGTGGGCCGGAGCTGGGCCGGAACAAAATTGCTATCTGGGATGGTGCTTCAGTACATACAGACAATGGCCTTCATAAAACAAGACAGAGCTAAGGACTAACGCAATCTACGAGTATTTGAATAATGCCATGACTGATCAATCAGAAATGAGTACTGGTGTACTGCATTTAGTAACAACGTAAAACTGGTATCATTAGTATTGCATTCAAAAACAGTAGTCATAGAATGTGATCATGAGAGGTTTTGTAGGCTTAGCCTTATTATTTATAAAAATAGTTGTTTTTCTATTATTTTTGCACTAGATTTATGCAGAAAGTCAGTCAAAGAAATGATTAAACTGTTAAATAAGTCAGGCCAAATAAAAATAACTCAGGTTATTAGGCTTTAACAGAGGTGCCTTGGGGGCTATCCAGTGAGAAACAGTCTATTTCAGTTTTTCCCCTGCCTCATTTTTGGCCTCAATTAGGACTAATTACCAAACTGCATATTCATACAGACATGCACAGAATTACCAAGGGACTCCAATCTGGAGAGCATCAAAGATCCTTTTGTTGTGTAGGACAGAACAGATTTTGCAACTGTAGCTCTGATCAATGCAGATACAACTAGTAATTGAATTAAATAACTTTAACATCTTAATTTCCAAAACAAGATGTTTGATTTGCTTAAGATATAGGGGAGAGCAGGGATGAATGCACCATTTTTTCTGAAAAAAAAATGTAATAATGTTTTAGAGATATATTTTTGCTGTAGTCGATAACTCACAAGTGTAGTCTATCAATACCAGGTGAAATTTTGAACAAATGTAAAAAGACTTCACAATTTAACTTTGAACATAGCACATTGTGTGGTAACACAATAGAAGAAGATAGATTTTTGTGTTACACTTGTTTTTAGTAAATATACCCTTTTGTTTTGTATGCATAATGATCTGCAAAAATGCAGCAGTAAACATCACAGTTCACTGACTGTGAATGACAATAATTTTAGATAAAAACTTTCTCACACTTTGGAAAAGAAAATTGCATACAGCACATTAAGCTATACACATCTAAACCAAATCACATTTTGCAAAAGGCACAAATCTCATTTTTCAAATCACCAAATAGACATATTTAAACGTCATCAATATCTTTCTCTTTTTCATGTCAATAGGGATATTCTGTCTCATGGCCATTAAGCTTTTGTTTCAGACACAACATCTATTTTAGAATAATAAAAGAACTACCATTTCTAAGTCACAGGTAAACCGGTGACTTTTGGATTACTAGTGCCATACTCCAAATATAAAATATGTATATCAATGTAGGCCACATCAGTAAACCAAAATGACTTAGATATGTGGAGGCACGTTTGAATGAGGAAGACGTAGATGAGCCTTCTCTTCTAGAATATGTCTTTGTCTATAAATCTTTACGAATTTTTTGGATTTATATGTATGAATGGCTTTTAACCGTCCAAAGACAAAGGAAAACATGAAATTGTATCATATGACTCCTTTAAAACAAACCAAGCAGTGCCAATGTAAACCCCATATAATCTACTCAAATCAACCACAAATTAGCCATGGTTATTCTACGATAAAACCATGGTTACTTTTTGTAAGGGTTGGTACTTGATAGCTGCAAAAAAATAACAATGAATAATAATAACAAATAGGTCTAATGTTAGTTTAGAAAGTATAGCTTTCTCATAAGTGTCAATTTTCTGTCTGTGCAACTTGTAAAGTTTGTTTCTCAAAGGTTTAATTGGTGCACTAAACCCCTTGCCTGCCCTGAACCAATCATGCAGTGTAAATTGAACCGGCTATGGTCTCTAAACCGTGTCAGTTAACTCATTTACTCAGAGGGTCTCCTAAATGACATCTCTGCCACTGAAGAAAACAAAGCAAAAGCTGTCTGGATAGAAGAATATAGATAGTGCTATAATTGTGCCCTATGGGCTTTAAGAAACCTCAAACCAAATACAACCAAGTCCGCTGAATTATGAAATGCAGACTTCTCTCCCAGGTTAAAAAATCAGTTTTTATGTAACTGGACAACGATGTTGACTAAATGTATCATTTAAAATATTCATTTTCTAGCTTCAATAAGAGCACACAGAATGCTTAACATTCTCAGATCATGCTGAGATTATTTAAAGTCCTCCTCAATAATTTTATCACTTGAAACTCATTTTTAAGCATCATAATAGCATCCACTCTTAAAAATAAAGGTGCTCCACAATGCCACAGAAGAACCGTTTCTGTCTAAATGGTTCTTTAAAACAGCTTCAACACCTGACAAAACCTTTCTGTTCACAAAACGTTGTTTTAAGATAAAAATGGTTCTTCCGATTATAAAAGAAAATGGTTCTTTGATTAACCAAAAAAAGTTTTTTCTATGGCATCATTCTTTGACACTCCGAGACCATTTAAGCACTTTTTAAGATTGTATGTAAAGGTGTTTCCTATGACAGTAATTTCTGAAACTTAAATGTAACTCTTCACACAGATCTATAAATATGCAAATTAGTCCACACCTCCACTCAATCGCACCAGCTCGGACCATAGATATATATGTACGTAGATGCTACATTCAGCAGTTTAAGACACATAACTGCTAAGTCCGGTTTCACCATGAATAAGTGAGTGGTGCATTTGTAGTACTAAATATTTTTAGCGCCAATGTTAACAGCATCACAGAAGTAGCAGTGCTGCAATTGTTTCATTGCCGAGTCTATGCGGCATACATATCTATGGCTCGTGCTACTGATCCACTTGTTCAACTGTGATGATATGATTGGTAACATGTTGGTGACATAGGAAACCAAGGCGAGTTCAAACTGCCGCTTTGAGTCCAACTCCAATTTTATGGAGAAAATACTCAGCAATGGTGTTGAATTTGCACATGCTTGGTCTTAAAGTCGCCATGAAAATAAAATGAAATAATATAATTTGTTTTGGAATATTGTGGTATTTTGAGAAGATTGCAACAATTAGCAATTAGCAACACGACCCAACTTCAAACGATCCAATCAGATCTCAATGGATGAATTCAAGTCCCACCCAACCTTTTTCCCTTTCAGAAGCCATTTCACTCGGATACACAGGGAAAATAAGGAAATCGCCACGTCTGTTTCATGGCAATTTTAGAGCATATAAAAACACCACATAGACATATAAACAAAAAATAAACTTGATTTGTTTTACTTTATTTAATAATATAATACATAAACCGCATAAACGTTGTGTATTATGTTTTTAAGTGCGTAAGAATAAATATATACATGTACCTTCTAATATAATGTTGTCATAGTATTCTCAGGTTTCACATGACATACTGATGACACATGACCGTTTCTACATAGTTGGCAGTGCTATAATGCCAGCATGAGCCTGCACAGTAAAATCCCCAGTGTTAAATTAACACTGCTCGGTGTTTATATAATCCACACCAAGATTGGTGTTAAAAAAACACGAAATCAGTGTTAAAGTCAATAAGACAATGAAGTGATTGAGTCATCAATAGTGAACACCTGCTGGTCATTCCGTGTCAAATCAACTCAATTTTGGAATTGTTCCTGTCTTAAAATGTCTATCTTGTTGACTCCTTTTCTGGAGAAAGTAATACTAAAATGAGGAAGAAAGCCAAATTATTAAATGCAATAGATGAAATCACCATAGTTAAATGAACACTATCATCATCTCTGTTTGAAAACTAAAATTACAACTTGCTTCCAGAGTTACATGGATGATAGGTTGAACTTCTAAAGAACTGCTGAATATCTGGTTAATAAAGTAAGTCACCATTGCTCCGATTAGTGTTACCTTTAGTTGGGTACCTGGGTCTTGAAGTTTGGTGTTAGTTTTCTTCTGTTAATTGTGGCAGTGTGTTCATAAAACACATCTCTTAAAGCAGAGGAAGATGAGAGAAATGAAGTCTATAATTCATACTATGTTAATTAGTATGAAAGTATAAGTCTTGGGGTTCAATGACATCATAAAAAAGTAATCACTAAATATAAGTGTTTAACTTATGTTCTGCCAACCCTGTGAGGCTCCCATGAAATCCAACAGTGCTGTTGAAGTCCACATACCCTGAATAGTTAAATAATGTTTACCCAAATCTAATCTGTGGTGTAAGTCAGACACACTGAGACATCAACAATCAGCCTATAAAACACAATCATGGTGACAATCAACAACAAAGCTTCATGCCGCAATGCATGCTGGGTAGATTGTAGAAAACTCATTCATAAATCCCATCATGTATTGCAACATGACAAAAATGTATCAACTTTCTTACCATTAACTGTCACCATTGTTGAGATTTGTATCAGAAATCATGAAGTCTCTCTTAAGCAAAAAACAACAACAACAACAACAAAACACTAAAGCATTACAGCAGTCTCATTCAATACAATGTCATTTGCATAGAGCTTTTCTATATGCCTGTTTCTTTATAATTAATTTGTGACCAAATGTTTCAATGATTTGTAGAGTAGAATATAATAAAAATAAACAGAGAAGGTCTGGAAGATTTTCCCCTTACATGAAGCAATGAACAAGTGGTCTTACTAAAACATTGTTGCTATTGCTAAAAGAGGAGAGTTAGATCAGTGAAGGTCAATGGACAAATGCTAAAGGAAAGGAAACACTAATCACAGTAATGGTGACTTCAAATGAACTCATAACAAACACAAAGTTAAGATTTAATGTGATACATTTTGTGATAAATGTCTATTTGACTTGTGGGACATCGCGTCAGAAAGAAGATTTGTCTACTAAATCACGCGTGTGGATGCTGGAATAGTTGAGCACTTGTATTTTGTTCTGACAGCTGTTTAGAAGTTAAACTTATCCAATTAGAAAATAACTCAGCAAGTTATCTTTTCATTTTCAAACAGAGATGCTGATAGAGAGGCAAACGTGAAAGCTTTTGGAGGCATACACCCAACAGTATTCATTTATTGCATTTAATAATTTGTCTTTCCTTATCATTCCAGCATTTTCTCCAGAAAACGAGTCATCAAAACAAAAATTCAGAGACAGGAAAATGTCCAAAATGTAATTGAATTGAATGACCAGCAGGTGTTCACCATTAATGTCTTAATCATCACGTCATTATCTCATTTACTTTAACACTGATTCAGAGTTATATTTTTAACACCAGTCTTTTTTAACACCGATCTTGGTGTGGATTATATAAACACCAAATAGTGTTGATTTAACACTGATAGAGTTAATTTAACACTGGGGATTTTCCTGTGTGCCTGGGCATATTATGTCAATCACTAGAAAATATCCTTGACTCAACACAAAACACCATGTTCCCTGGTGCTATTGACTGACAGGCCTTTAATATCACTAATGTAGTGCACTGCCTGGGGAGACACTATAGGCTAAAGTGTAGCAGCTACAACCAAGCACTCTTTCATTTTATTCAGTGATAAGAGATATTTTTCCATATAGGAAATCTCCAGGGGTTTAGTAATCCATATCACTACTTTGCCTAAAAGGGGACCTTTTGTGCAAGA
Organism: Misgurnus anguillicaudatus; assembly: GCF_027580225.2. Classification (NCBI taxonomy): domain Eukaryota; kingdom Metazoa; phylum Chordata; class Actinopteri; order Cypriniformes; family Cobitidae; genus Misgurnus; species Misgurnus anguillicaudatus. Next base: position 17,746,770 of record NC_073355.2, read on the forward strand.
GAAAGATTTTGTGTATATTAAAGGTTCTTTATGGAACCATACAGCCCAACACAGAACCTTTAGCCTATATTTTTAAAAGTGTATACTGGGAGACGAGGCTTGTTTTTATGTAAAAATAGAAGTAGGCTTACCTCCTGCTTTATTGTAAAAACCTATCTACAACTGAGAACATGGGTTTCTTATAAGACGGCAACACTCACGTCTAGATAAGCAATTATGTTATTTTGTTCACATAATTGGTTTGTTCATACCTTTTTATGCTCCATGTCACAGGTTCAGGTTTATTTTCTTGTCTCATCATGCTGAATTTGCAAAGAAAAAAGCTACAATACACCGTGCATGATCTTAAACAAAATACAGGGTCAGTAGCCTATATATTATCAATTTTCTCATCCTTCACCTTCCTGTCTGAGATAATATATGTGTCTGTTTCCATTTTCAACACTGACATGTTCAATAGTTCAACTTAATCCTAATTGAAAAATGAACCATTATAGACAACATATCTCAACGTGATAAATGCCAAGCGATCTGATGAAGTCTGATGTCAGTTGTCTCCTCATGTTATGCTGTCTAGAAAGAATAATGATTTAATCTTTTATTCTTTTTTTGGCAGATACCCAGAACCAAACTAATAGAAGTGCTTGTCTATTATATACTAAAACAATAATAAAAGCAGATAATCACTGGTTAAGACTCGGGTTTTTAAATAAAATGAATGATTTGAGCTCACATATATCATGTTATAAATTAATGTTTGCCTATGGCCTTCCCAAGAAAAATGTTTGCACTTGCATTGATCTTTTGTATCAAATACCCAACTTATACAAGACACATAATCACATAATTTATTATCTGAATGTCATTATTATATAAATTCATTAAACGAAACTGGACCTCCTGGTTCGACTTTGTTAAATTTAATTTGTATCAAAAAAGCATACTGTGGTGGATACATAAACACCCCTTATTACAACTGAACATGTTCCTATCAAGATATCTTTATAATAATGATTAGAAGATGTGAATTCAATACTTTTGTATTAAAAGCCGCAGTGTTACGAAAGATTATGGGATTTTATTAATTTAAATCCAAATATTTGACACAAACATTTGTCAAGAGCTTAATCTGTAATACTCCTTTTGTGTGTAATTTCCACTGTTATCCATCATGACGAAAATTGTTAGACACGTCTCCAGAAGTCTTGTCTTTTAGCCCCTGCTGGTATCCGAACACTCGCTCCTCAGGTGAGGTTGAACTTGTCGTGAGAATGGCAGCAGTGGAGAGATTACTCTTCTGGAGATGTTAGAAGATCCAGCAGGTGTTCTCCAAAGACTGTCAGGCCCCCCAACGGCAAGCAGGAGGTATCGTGGCTTCAGTGTGTGACAAACCCAGCTCTTGTAGGACCCCTATGGAACTGAGTACAGCGATGTGTCAAACCATGCCTTCAGCATCTTTAGAAAGATTAATGACCATGTGCTCAAAAAAGACTCCCCAGCCTCCATCTAGACTCCTTAAGCAGCCCAGAGGAGCATTCAGCCAGAACCAAAGATGCTAAGTGGATGTGTTAAGACTCTGGGGAGTTTAAATACAGGGATCTTTTTTGAAATTGTTAACGTAAGGGTGATAAACTTTGGTCTGCCTTAGTAAAATGTTAAAGATAATCTGTAAAATATAATCAGGCTTGTTCACCTTGTTGCAAAGAAGTCTGGCACTGTGGGAAAGAGATTGTTTTTTTATTTCTCTATAATGTCTTAAAGTGCATCTATTTTATTGCTAAAATCAATGTTATTTTGTGTATTTGGTATAATGTAATGTGTTTGCGTGGTTTATGGTTAAAAAACACATTATTTTCCACATACTGTACATTTTTGTAGCTCCAGAATTTACTCTTTTCCTGAAACGCATGGATTTGAAAAGCTCTGTGTACCTGATTGGCCAGCTAATCTGTACGTTGTGATTGGTCTGAATACCTCTGACATCAGCCGGAAATGTGATGCTCATTACCATGTTTGAAAGATTCGCGCACAATTCAATTTTAACAGGAGTTAACTTACAGGCTGTAAGTCAAAGTGGGAGGAATTATGATAATGTCGGTCTTGTCCACGTCAACAGGTCCAGGAAGTAAACTGTTGCATACAATCCGAGTGTTTGTTGTAGTCCAAGAAAAGAGATTTACGTTGGAGACGATAACTCGCATCATGGTTTACTTTGGGGTTTGTACCTTTTGCATATCATTACATGTACTAATAAACACTTACATACCAAAGGAAATGTAAAATCGTGAATTGGACAATAGGTGCTCTTTAATAAAGATTTTATTAAAAAAAAACTTTTGTGAAAAAGAAAGGTTCTGTGAATGTTAAATAAATTGTAATAAATAAATGACAGATTGAGTAGAAAGATGTACTACACTGAAAAAACGAACTTTTTGGTGTAGTAATATTTATTAGATTAACTCTCATAATTTCTACATAATAATATTAACATTTATTGAGAACTAGATTTTCCTAAGTAAAATGATGATAAATACACAATTAATTCATGTAAAAAATGAACTGTGTGGGAATAGTAAGTCTTATTAGATATTTTCTTGTATAATTTAAGTAAAATTTACTTACATTTATTTGCACATGTTGTAAGGAATACCCACAATTCTTTGCGCCTGAATATTTTTATTTTTTAAGCTTTATCACAGAATAAGAACTGATAAGAACTTTAACTACTTAAATATTTGTTAGCAAAATGTCATAAAGGTTTAAGCTCTTATATTATTGATGTTGTTTTGTTGTAAATAATAATTTTGTGAAGTCACCGTTCAGGTGATCAGTGTTTCTTTACATGAACCCTGTTCAGAACAGTGTATTGTAATTCTTTCCACAGTGCTGATAATGCATGTCAGAAACACAGTTTGTGTGCGTTTCTGTTCTGAATCAAGTTTATTCAATGACTGACTTGTTGTCAGTCATGAATTGTGTGTTATAATGCCATTTATAACACTTAAAAGAACTATGTCCATATTAATATGTTAAAGAAAATAACAAACAGAAAATACGATTTATTTAATATTATTAGGACAGCAATGCTTCAATTTAAAAAAAAAACCTAATGGACTTTACATAAACGATTAAAATAAATCTAACTTCCAAATAAAATAATTAAGTAACATTTAATTAATTATTTAACATATGTTTTATCATGCAATTTTAAGTAAATTTTATTTGATTTTAGTAGGTAAGTTTTACTTATAAAAAAGCAGTAAATTTTACTTAAAAAAAGTTCGTGCAAATTGTTACGAGGATTTTTTTAAGTAAATTTTACTAGTTGTTTTTTTCAGTGTACCTTATTGAAATTCTCAGTAAAGTGATTGATCTGTCCTGACTTTCAAGTCAGGTGTCCAAACTTCATATCTCCATGCAAGAGCTAGAAGTATGCAGTGTGTCTGGCCGATGATCTCAAAGGTTAAGAGGTATGATGGGGTCAATTAAAGATCAGAAATGTTTTAATATTAGCTTTTTTGCACTGTGGTTAATGTTTGTACACAAGTGTGACTAACACAAGACATTTCCTTTACGCCTTGTAAGAGTCTAGATGAGGCCCACCTGCTCGACAGGTTATAAGTTAAAGACATCCCAGAATAAGTTTTGGTACCATCTGTCTGTTTTCTACTACTGTGCCCTCTTTTCTAACCTCTCATATATGTGTTCCTCACCTGCATATGCTTCATGATCCTGTCCATCAGCCGGCACCGTGCAGGTTTAACTATAAAGAATGAGAGTAAATGATCCACTGAGGAGGACCTTAAAGTCTGTGAGCTGTAAAGGTAGAAAGTTTTTTCATCCACATGCATGTCAAGACGCCTACAGGCCTTTTTAGGAGTGTAAAATACATAGATATGGCGTGATGCATCAATCATCCAACCACAATATGAGGTACCTTTATTTTAACACTCTTCACGTTCACATAACATCCATCTTCGCCATAGTGCAAATTTTCGCAGCACTGCAGACAGACTGGTATGCAACAACAAAGAGGTGGTAGCAGAAAAAAGACAGACGCAAAAAATATTTGTCTAATGTCGGACACTGTCTAAATATCAATAAATCAGTCTATATACTTATGCATAAAATCGGATCAAAATTATTATAATTGTTATAAGCCATATCATGACAATGGTCCAATTTACACTTCTACTATTAACTTTAAGTTAATGAATGTGTCTTCACTGATCAGATTGCTAGCCGATTAGGTATGTACATTACATTTACACTCGTAGGGCCTACACTTAAAGATCACGTATTATCGTATTTTTCATTTCCTTTGGTGTGTATTAGTACGGTAAAGGAGTCATATGACCACGATTTCATGTTTTTCTTGTTTTTAGAGTGTTAAATGATGTCAGTGCACATAAAAGATCTGTAATGTTGCAAAAATGTAAGTTTCAAATCCAAGATCTTCTTTTTCATCCATGCCTACCTAAAACGGCTTGTTCAACACGCCTATGCAGTTATACGTCATACTGAAAAGAACATTTGCATAACACCGCCCTAATGTACATGCAAAGATAGAGGGTGTAACTTTCAATCGCGTTGTAGTATTGTTGTTTCCGCCATGTCAAGTAGACGCTGTGTTTTTCCCTGCGAAAGGCAAACTACGTTGTTTGGCCTTCCAATAGAGTAAACATTAAGATACCAGGGGCCTATACCATGAAGCCAGTTTAGTTGGGTAGCCAATTAAGTTTAGGATTAGTTTGTGCAAATCTTGGGTTTTGGGTACCATGAAAATAGCTTGTACCAACAGCCTGTTGACATTGGCTTGGTTTAGTCAACTTGAAACTAATCCTGTAACCCTGGGTTTGTTTAACCATTTTCATGGTACAGGCCCCAGGGGTTAGGTTTTATTTACAACACTGTTTCAGAACAATACAGCCCAAATGTTTGATTGTGTGTTGCGCATTTTACAAAAGACTGCTTTCTTTTTGCTTTCTTACTTTTTAAACACAAGGGAGTTACAAGGCTGGATGTACACAAAGGCTTCATCTAAAAAGTGGAGCAATTCCAACTTTGCAACTCTGGTTCTGCTGACTGACATCCGGAAGTAGCCAATGTTTTCTTATTTAATGAATTTCCTACTGACAATTCAAACGCAAGTTTTGTTCAGTGCAGAGTAGCGCTTGTTTGCCGTTTCTACGATCACAATTGCAGACAGGGTTTTATGTTTTAGTATCCTTACATTACCAATCTCTTAAGTTCTGCTCACATCGCGCTGGTAAAGTTGATCGATCAGCTTAGCCATCTGTGTTTTCTGGGTCAGATTCAGGGTCATATTGATAAGGTAGTAAAGATGATATTAACTCATGTGAGCTAATCTTCAAAACATGGTAAGGAGCGTCACATTTCCGTCTGACATCAGAGGTATTCAGGTCAATCACAAAGTACTGATAAGCTGGCCAATTGGGGACACAATGCTTTTGAGATCAGTGGGTTTTGTACAAAGATAGAGCGTTGTGGAAGGCAGTGATATCTGGAGATACAAAACTGTACGATATGTGAAAAATAACGTGTTTTTAACTATAAACCACACGAACACACTGTATTATACCAAATACACAAAATAACAGTTTTTAGCAACGAAAAAGGCGAACTTTAACCCTACAGTCACATTAGCTACAAAAGTGAACGACACCGAGCGACACGCACTCGCTTGATGGGGGTTCCTTGGCTAGTTTCTAAAAGCGGTATCAAAAGTCACTTTAGAGGTATTGTTAAGTTAGAAGAACGGTGTTTTTGGTTTAAAAGTATGTATTTCTCGATAAAAGTAACAAAATATATTAGATAAAATGCCAAACTTATCAGATATATACCTAAATACGCATTTTCCGCCATCTTGAATTATTTTCTCAGACTCGACCACAGACCTACGTCACGCTGCTCCTTCACTCCGATTGGCAGTCGCTTTGTCGCATCGCTCAGCATTTGCATAAAATAGCCTGCTTGTCTATTTTGGCCCTGCCTTGCTCGCGCAGCGTCGAGCTCGTCGCTTGTTGCTGGCAAACGGCCACTTCCATTGAAAATGAATGGTAGCCTGTCGCTCTGTCTCTTGTAGTCACGGACGTCTAACTTAAAAGTGCAGTAGAATGGAAATTGTATTTATCTAGGCATAGATGAACAATAAGAGTACTGTACATGATAATTACATATTGTGACCATCAAGCACTATTGTTTCCTCCTTCTTATGTAAACCTCATGCAAATGACCACTGGAAAACTGGGGCATACATCACAACGTTACAGTATGCCCCAAACATTCCCGACGTTACAGTATGCCCCAAACATTAAATTACACATTCAATTAAATACAATGTTGTTACAATGTAACTGAGTTAGTGATATATGCTAGTTAATGCTATGCAAGCATTACATTTTGCAGGACCTTACAGAAAAAACACAAATAAACTTACCACTTAAAAACGTCCAATTTCCAAATAAATGCTTATTCCTCAAAATCTGTATCTTTGACTGATACAGGCTCAAACATAAGGTCAGTTTGCGGTGAGAGCTACTGACTGACATAAAACAGCCAATCAGAGCAAAGCTTAACATTATTTTTCATGACCCTTCATATAAGCTAATAACAGCCCTTTTCATTCTAGGGACAAATCCTAGGGTTGTAAATGTAAAACAATTTCAGAAGCACTTAATAAAGTCACATACCTTCTATGTAGATACAGTGAACAATTTAACACATTGTATCAGTGCATTGTTTGGCACCTTTTAGTGAATTTCCACCGTGTTTACTACTGATAAACCAAATGCATTTACATTTGGCAACGTTACATCTTTTACTTTTTTTAGACCACCTCCACAAGCGGATAGGGAAAGAAATCCATTTCTCACTATTATGAGCCCTCCAAAAGAATTTGGCACTACCCAAAAAGGACATGTTAGTGGATGAACATGCTTGTTGGCAGGGGAACAACTAATCAGATTTTATATTTGAGGTTAACCATTCACACTGGCATCCGTTTTATTGCTAGGAGTCATCAGGGCACTGTACGGTGGGCACAGGCACTGCTGAATGATTGAAGTTGTTATAAACTGTTTGGACAGCATTACTGTGTGTTTTAACTACTCCTTTAAGATTTTGAGGTATATGTCACCAGGTGACGATCTGTGAGGGCGGAACCAAAAGTGTGGAAGATGGGTTCCGCCCGGCGATGGTTCCCCCCGGACAACTACCTCTGAACACCGGAATTTCCGGGGTTTCCCCGAACACAAAATCAAGCCGAATTACACGCAGGTGAGGGCAATTGACTCAGCGATTCCTGATAGGTCCATCGGGGGAGAAAGCAGAATACAAAAAGGCCTTTGAAGACATCAGAGAGGTGCTGTTTGGTGTACTTTGTCCACGCTGTGTTCGCTGCTGTGTGGGTCGCCGTGTTGATTTGCGTTGGTCCCTTGGGGAAGAAAGAGGCAAAAGGTGACTAGGTGAAGAGGTTTGGACATGGATTTATTTGTGGATGTGATGATTCAGAACCAACAAGTGCAGATGAAACCCAGGTTGTGAGTACAAAACAACGAGTGAGTAACCCTTGGTGTATGTGTATGTAGTATTGATCAAAGGCTGCCATTGTGTATTCTGAGTGTGCTAAAGGTACTTGGCCCCACTGTGAAGGGAAGCGTGGGTGAGCCGTGCAACCACCGGGAGTACAAACAGGTTGTGAGACCCAACAATGAGTGAGTAACCGCTGGCATATGGGTATGTTGTATTGATAGAAGGCTGCCATTGTGTATTCTGAGTGTGATACAGGTACCTGGGCCCACTGTGAAGGGAAGTGTCGGAGAGCCGTGGAATAACCGGAAGTACGAACGGGAACGGCTTGGAAGCTGTTGCTATAGGTCGTCTGGCCCTGCGGATACAAGAAGAGTGGGTGAGCCAAATGGGTAGCAAACAGCATACAGGGGTTGTGCTGATTTCTTTCATTAATTTACTATACTGTTTCTCCTGCGGTGAGAGCGAAGCCCAACGGGCCTCACTGACCGGTCGAGGCCAGGTGGTCCAGCCTAAAAATTCACGTGAGAGTGTGCCGAGTGCTGTGGGGTGAGTGAACTTATCATTTGGTGTTTACACAAAGTTTGCTGTGTGTGCTGTGTCTGCAGTGACTAGAACCGCCCCCGCCTCTGACGGCTCGTGAGGAAAGAACAACACGCTGCGGCTCGTGCCCCGTGTGAAGAGGAGCTTAGATCTATCGGCCCCCTGTGTGTCAGTATTAACCACCTCATTTTTGAAGCAGACAATGGTGAAGCCCAGCGCTACGTGCAAGTGAGTAGCAAATTCAGTACACTGTACGGAGTTCAGGTCACGGCATTCTTTTTGGGATTTATTCCACAGAAGCCTTTGGTGTGTGCGGAGCCTCATCAAGAGTTCGCCCCAGCTCGTGGCCCCCCAGTTGTCCAAGCAAGGAGGGAGAGCCAGGGAAGCGTTCGGCTCCGCAACACTCGAACCGTCAGTCCCCACAACACCCCGAAGGCGTAAGCAGACGGGTGAAGGTATATGGTGTATGCACGCTGTTGCAAGAGCCCACTGTCTGCAGTATACGAGACGGCCAAGCCCCGTGAGTAACCTATTCGTGTGATGTAATAAACCTACCTGTACTTACAGAAACGCCCCGAGGCAGAAACCGAACAGCGAAGAGAGAGTGGAAAACTTACCTTCGTCCTAGTGCACCGCCTCGAAGGGAACGAGACGGCCAAGCCCTGTGAGTAACCTACCTGTGTGACGTATTAATTCTTTCTGTGCTTAAAGCAGCGTCCTGAGGAGGAAAAGGGACTGAGAAGAGAGAGAGAAATACCTACCTTTGTCCTAGCGCACCGCCTCGAAGGGAACGAGACGGCTAAGCCCCGTGAATAACCTACCTGTGTGACGTGTCTAATCGTCTGTGCTTATAGCAACACCTGGGGGGAAGAAACGAACTGTGGAGAGAGAGTGAAATACTTACCTTTGCCCTAGTGCACCGTCCCGAGGAGAGCGAGGGGCCCCAACTGGAACAACCTAAGGGTGTAGGAGATACAGAGGAAAAAGCAGGCTAGTTGAAGTCCCGTGTGGAAAATTTCGTCACTAATAGTGTTTTACCTGTTTGCCTCCAGGAGGAAGCGGAGGGCGCCACGGGTTCAAGGACCAAGCCCTAAAGAAGCCCCTGTCCCGATTCCCTGGTCCAACTTGCCCCGGAGACAAGAAGAAGTTTTATTAGTTTTAACTGCCCTTTCCCCTTCCCTTTTCTCTTTTAAATATTTAAATAAAGATATTTTTTTTAACGTAGTATACTCGTCCGTCTGGTCATTGGAGTGGTTTTGGGAACCTCCTCGAGGTGGAAGTTAGAGAGGGGCGTGGCCTGTTAGCTATATTGGGTCCGCCCCCGGCCGTGACATATATATGGCTCGACCTGATTTTGTCAAGTGGTTGATGTCCTCAAGACAACATATTGTGCTGACCCAAGGACAAATGTTTTGTAAAAAAAAAAGCTAAACCACCTAAACCCTAACCATAACTGAACCCTAAAATCAGAAGGAAATGATAAATGAAGAGCAAAGGTCTAGAACTAGCTAATATTGGTTGTAAGCTTAAACTTGAAACAAACTGTAAATGCATTTCTGAAATCTGATTGGTTGATTGAAATGTTGTCCCAGGGTCATCAACCACTTGGCAAAAACAGGAGAGCCGAGGTTACGGAGTTGTCATAGATGGCCATTTTTCCATTCTGAAGGGTAACAGATCTACACACACACTTGATTATTTTGGACATATTTAGTTGTATGAATCAGCATTAATGGCCACAGCACATTTGCAATCTGGGGGAAGCCAGGAGTTTCATCAAAAAACCTCTTCAAAATTTAGAGGCTCTTCACAGAACGAGATGAATGCATCTCTGGCAACCTAATGTCTGTGAAAAAAATTAATATTCAGGCTTATGCCTCATTTGCCATTCTCTCTAACTTGAAAAGACCTTAGCTCCGGGTATGTAGCATTTATTTTAAATGACTGTTCATTGGTCTTCTGATAAGAAGACAATTGGTAAAACTACAAAAACTAAGTCTTTTTTCTGCCTCTTTTGCACAGGTTACGGAGTCAAAGCTAAATGCTTTATATACCAACTCAGTCTCACGCCAAGTCGTGTTATAGTAACGAAAATTTTGATTAATTTATTAGTGTTTGATGACACGAATTTCCGCTGTTTTTCGTGTCTCTGGAGACGAATGTCTTTTTCGTCCTTCCCAGCACGAATTTCTATCAATGGCTGTTCGTGTCTGTGGCACGACTTTCTTTATCGTGTCATTTTATATTTTGTTTTCTCATCGTTGTTTTCTATTTTTTGAACGTTGTCGCTTGGGGTTTGGGTTAGAATCACTTTCTGCGACTTCCTAACCCAAACCCCAGCTCTAAACCCAACTCCAGGCGAGAATAGTTTTAAAAGTGGACGAAAAACATGTAGAAACCAATGCAAAAAATAACATCCTAACGCAAACCCCGGATCTAACCCTAACCCCAAGCGACAATGATTTAAAAATAGGAAACAACGATGAGAAAACAAAATATAAAATGACACGATAAAGAAAGTCGTGCCACAGACACGAACAGCCATTGATAGAAATTCGTGCTGGGAAGGACGAAAAAGACATTCGTCTCCAGAGACACGAAAAACAGCGGAAATTCGTGTCATCAAACACGAATAATTTAATCAAAAATTTTCGTTACTATAACACGACTTCCCGTGAGACTGTGTTGTATATACACCCATAACATCAATTTAAACATTTATCTACAAGAGCAAAGGATCTCGACACACACCGAGCGTTAACATTTTTTTTTTATTTTGACTGATAATATTAACCGTCATAAATTCTTACCTTTAGTTTAAAGGTTAACCGCCAATATGAGCATCCCTTATAGGGTAAATACTATGGAAGTCAATGGTGCTCCAAAACATTTTGGTTACAAACTGTAACATACTGTAAACGCAACTGATGGCAAGCGTTGTGATTCCAAATGCAGTTTTATTGAAAAACATGAACAACTTGACAAAAACTGACCAGAAAACTCACCAAACAGAGATATAAAAACATCAAGCTAGACAGGAGACAATGGAGACATAAGGGTGTAAAATCCACAAGATGTAACAAAGTAATGAGGGGTGGAGCTAATCATGGCAACACTTCTCAACATTCCTCACTTTAAAGCACAACAATACACATTTGTGACCCTAGATCACAAAACCAGTCATTGGGTATATTTGCAGCAATAGCCAAAAATACATTGTGTGGGTCGAAATTATGTAAAGATCATGTTCCATGAAGATATTTTGTTAATCTCCTACCGTAAATCTATCAAAAATGTATTTATTATTAGCAATATGTGCAGCTAAGGGCAACTGTAAAGGTGATTTTCTCTATATTTTTATTCACTAATAATTTTTTGCAGTCTCAGATTCCTGATTTGCATCTCGGCCAAATATTGTCCTATCCTAGCTTTCGGATGATGTATAAATCTCAATTTCCAAAAATGTACCCTTATGACTGCTTTTGTGGTCATGTGTCACATTTATGTATTCAATTTGAATTCACTGAATTCTTCAAAAAAACTTCCAAAATAAAAAGAAATGCAATAAAGAATATCAATGTATCTGTCCTGAATGCTACTACAGACACATGTCGATTAGTCATTCCAAACTCTGTCAAAATAATCCATGCTCATTTTTCATTTCCCATTCAAAGACTTTATGCCAAACCTGCAAGAAGAAAACCCATTCTAATCTCTTTCCTCCAGCCTCACAGACGACAGATTTGTGTCCGTATAGCAGTGGAAGGTGCAAGTTCATATCTAAATGGTTCATTGTTATCCTCTGCAGCTATAGAGCAGCTTAAGCCCGTGGTTCATCAACTATAACAAATATCTGTATCCGAGAACATATAAAGTTTTTAGCAAGTTAACTTTAGTTCCTCTGGCTTTGTTTGCATTGGCTGCCAAAAGGCGTAAGATTAAAAAGTTGAGTCACAATCTCTTAATTAAATTTGAGGAAGTATATATAGTCTCTACCTGTAATTTCTTCTCATTTAATTGACTGATATTTACATACAAGCCACCAGCTGTCCTAACAAAAGTAAATTAACCCGACAGTCCGTGATCCCACTGGAATGCTTTTGGAACAAATTCATTTAATATTGAAGTGTGCAATTCTCACCTGTGCAAAACAGCAAGGCAACTGCCAGGGACTTGCTTAATTAAATACGAATAGATATTAGCATTCATTGCCGTGGGAATACTATAAAATGTGATCAAAACATTAAAGAAGGGAATTAGTGTGGGGAGAAAGCATTTAACTCAAGTAATTATGCTAGCAGTCAATACAATCATCCCAAAATGAGAGACGGATGTATTTTCATCAGACTTTTGTATGGGTCATTTTTAGGGCGACAATGATTTGTCCCTAAATCTAGAAATGCATGCAAATGCTTTGATATCAAGGCTAACAAATAACATTTCATGCTTTAATCAGACTTAAAAAAAAAACTCAATTGTTGGATCTAATCAGATTGCAACAAGGATAATAACTGTGTTAATTCAAAGGACATTTATTCATGCAAAATACTTTTAGGGTTACTCGGGGCGGTGTGTTAATTGAATATAATTGGATGCATGAGGAATTTTGTGCAGAAGTACCATTAAGGAGCAACTGCATATCAGGCGGAAGAAAACGATTTGTTCCACTGATCAAACAGGCTATAACCCCGGTATTGTATCAAATATGAACAGTGATTAGCACTGATCTTGTTTTAACAACAAGTTGATTGTGTGTTTAATATAAAATAAGCAGGGTGGGGAAATGGAGCACAATAGCAGGCTAAAATAAGTCTAACTTAAGTTCTCTGATAAAGGAATAGTTCACCCAAAAATGAATATTGGCCCATAATTTACTCACCTTATTGCCTAGCTGTATAACTTCATTTTTTTAGCCAAACACATTTAAGCCATATTCGGACGGGATTAGTTTTACAGGGGGACCTCTGAGAAAATCGTGCTTCTCAGAGGTCCTCTGTGTTTTTAATCCCGTCCGAATCGGCCATGTCTGTGTTTTTCTCTGACGACCTCCGTAAGAATTCCAGAGCAATTTACCTACTGTTTTTCGCCGAACTCAGAGGTCCTCTGAGAAATGTAATCCCGTCCGAATGCAAATGTCTGTGTTTGCCTGCAATATCTTTTGAAAACGCGGTTCATTTCGTGTTTTGGCCAACGTGATCTGCCGTAAGGTCTTACTAATGCGCGTATATTGTATTTCCTGACTCCCATTCATTCAGATATGAATGTATTTTCGCATTCGGCAAAATAAAATAATTAAATCAAAACGAGCTGAATATCATACACTGTTAAGAGTGGCCACTGTAATATCATTAACGTTATAAGAAACTCCGTTCAAAGTTGTTCAACTCCGGAATGGTAATGTTAATTAATAAAGATAATAAATTGTTATTAATCATTATTTCTTAATTTCTTTTTGTTTATTATAAGCAGACAGTTATATAAAACACGTAGGCTGCTTTAGTAGGATTTGTATATTTTATTTTGATTTGTTAAAATTAAATTAATAAATTACATGTTCTGTCATAATTTTACATTTACAGCAAATTATTAAACATTACAAACACGCGTATCCAGAGCACGTGCTCTTCTGCAACGCCCAAATGCATGAAACAGACACTCCCATCTCTGGAATAGCCTGCATCATTTTAATCCCGTCCAAATCGGTACATAAAATCACAGACGTCCTGGGCGACACGTTGAAACTCAAACGTTGTTTGGAAAACTAATCCCGTCCGAATAGTGCTTTAGACATAATAAATAATATCCTGGTTTCCCTTTACAATGGCACTGAATGAGCCCCATCCATTATCAGAAAAAAATCGTATGATCTAAAATATTATTGAAGTGATTCATTTTAAAATATTTTTTATTACAGAATAGATATTTTTCTGCTGGATGCATAGTTTATTCACAATATAGTACAGCTATGCCATCTTCACCAAGGTGCTTTGCTTGTTGCTGCGCAATGTTCTGAAACTACTAATGTTCTGATTAACATTTATGTTCTAACATTTATCTGTTTGATAAATTGTGATCAGCTAATCTTCAAGTAATTAAAACACAAGTTATTTATGCATAATTTCTTATGAAATGTTAAGATTCCTGTGTTAATTGTTTTTATGAGCATTAACCTTAAAGGACAAGTTCGGTATTTTACACTTAAAGCCCGGTTTTCTGATTGTTTATGATGAAATAGAATGGTGGTATCAACCCCCCACCCTCACAATGGCTGCATAGGTGCACTGGAACAATCCTTCCTAAAATGCATTAAACTTTCGTTTACAAAGACATGAAACTCACCGAATCGTCTGGGGTGTTTACTGCAAAAGATGCCTTCCAACAGGTGTTTTACCATTCATTGTCAACTTGTGGACCTATTTTTCCAAACGCCTGAGCTTGAATAATAGATGGAGGTGGCTTCGGAGGCCCTGTCCCAAATGGCACACTCCGGACTTGTAGACTACCTCAAAGTCCACACTTTGATGACATCATGTAGTGAAGACCAAAGTATTTCGCTGAAGACCGCATCAAGGGTGCAAAGGGGGTGCTGATAAGCACACTTCAAAGTGTAAAAATGACAGATGGGACACCTTACGGTCTCGTAGACTAAGCGGGCACGTCCAATTTAGGGCCACGAGACCGAAAGTCCACATGAAGTGCGCCGTTTGGGACAGGGCCAAAAAAACTCTTCACAATTCTATGGGTGACATCACAGACACTACGTCCATATTTTTGGCTTGCAGAGCTGTGCATTGTGGTGCATAGTGGGAGTTGTAGTTTTTCATACAAATGTGCTCTAAAGTCACGTTCTGTCTTTTCTCTGTCAAATAGGCACAAAATTCTAAATTTATGCTACATTTCGACTACAAATATGACCCACTTTCAACAAAGATTAATGTTCCTATCGATGAAATGGCCCTTTAATATTGACTGATTAAAGTCATGTCAACGATAGAAATCATAATTAGTTAAAATCATACTTTTAAGCATCTAATCTCATAATTCAATTATGAGACCTTAGCCTGGATTTCACAGGCATGGTCACAAATCTGCATTCTGTTTGCAATTCAAATACTGAAAACGTAAGACATTTTCAATTCATAAACCATGTAAAAGTTATTTTTACTGACAAATGTTGTAATTGAGGATCTCCTTTAAAGCTGTAAGGGGCATTACTGTGAACTCATGCACCTGACCTTTGAGCTCTGGGAGTTCACTTGACACACTTAGTTAAATGCAATAAACCCTAAAGTAAAAGCAGCAGCACTTTTGAAAATCATGGCAAAACTTTGGGACCCAAAAAGCTAATTTAAATTTAAAATGATAACCTGTATTTCCATATCACTCGTATGCTTGAATCCTTGAAGGTACTTTCCACTCTTGCAACTCTTAACAAGCATAAATGAATTCCTTAATCTCCTATAATGTAGTCTCAAGACAGTTTTGACATGTCAGTGATGCAGGAGTGGATTGTCCCTCGAGTTCACATTTTTTTATATAAAGTATGTCAGAGTAATGATCAAAAACCACAGTATTCAAATGGACTCAAGCCGGCACAAATGAAACATGTTGCTGACACAGACACTTGGATTAAAAAGTTGCTAGAATTTCCATATTAATTGTACCGTACATTATGTGGCTCAGTCAAATATGAAATCATTACAGCTGTGGGCAGAATTAATTTAGGTATGTTTGAGTCTCTCAAATGAAGTTTCCTGAGCTCAAGATAACAGCAATTCGATACTGAAGCTGGCATTATTCCTACCGTTTAAAAAACCCCTACAGCATATAAATTAAATTGCTTAAAATGTTTGTCATGTTCTTGCCAATAGTATTAAGAAAAGCATAATGATGTAATTCTTATAGTTATTGACGGTTTCATTGGGTGCACGTGCGGTGCTGCGATTACGCGTCTGGTCCTAACTTTACTTACGGTTTCGGTTTGTTTATTGGTCTGACTAATTGCTAAACTGAACTCTTAAACAAATACCTTGTCGAAAATAACAAATGTTGGTAATCTATGTGCTGTTTATTTTGCTTGTTATATAAATAAACTACTTTAAAAGCACTTTTTTTGTTGTTGTTATTTATTCTTTGCTATTAGTTAAAAACTCTAAAAAAAAATTACGTTTTTTTTCCGCAAAAGCTGCTTGTTTATGTTGTTACTGCTGAAACCGTCTATTAGTGATTAAAGCAGTGGGAATCACTGTATAGCTTAGTGGAATAGAATTGCGTTAGCAACACAAAAGGTCATGGTTTCGAACCCAGTAAACACATGTTGATAAAAAAAATTGTAATCCACTGTAAGTCGCTTTGGATAAAAGCATCTGCCATATACATAGATGTACAGTACTGTGCAAAAGTCTTACTGTGGGTTCACACCAGATGCGAGTTCAACGATTTGCGCGAGTAGATTACATACAAAGTCAATGGAAAGATGTGATCAGATGCGTTTTCACATGGGGCCATGTGAATGACACAATATGGGCGGCTTGTTACCACGAAAACATGCATTATTTACCTCAAATGCGTCTTCGCCCAAGTTGCGAATATTCAACTCAAGCTAAAAATTTGCATGACACGAAGTTAAATCCAGCAAATAATCTACAGCGAGTAACGCGATGCCTCGCATTTGGTGTGTACGTAGCATTGCTGTGGGTTCACACCAGATGCGAGTTCAGCGATTTGCGCGAGTAGATTATATACAAAGTCAATGCAAAGATGTGATCAGACGTGTTTTCACATGAGGCCATGTGAATGACACAATATGGGCGGCTTGTTACCACGAAAACATGCGCTATTCGCCTCAAACGCGTCTTCACCCAAGTTGAAAACATTGAACTCGAGCGAAAAATTTGCATAACACAAAGTTAAACCCCGCGAGTAATCTACAGCGAGTAATGCGATAGCCCGCGTTTGGTGTGTATGTAGCATTACTGTGGGTTCACACCAGATGCAAGTTCAACGATTTGCGCGAGTAGATTACATACAAAGTCAATGCAAAGACGCGATCAGACGCGTCCTCAAGCGGGGCAATGCAAATGACGCGATATGGGCGGAGCGTTTGCCACGAAAACACGCGCTATTCGCCTCAAACGCATCTTCGTTTGAAAATATTCAACTCGAGCGAAAGATTCGCATGACACAAAGTTAAATCCCACGAGTAATCTAGAGCGAGTAACGCATTTGGTGTGTAAGTAGCATTAGACCACCATGCTATCATTAGATTTGTTGTTTTTGCAATTGTATAGTGATCATATATAATTATTTCTCAGTCTCTTTATTAGAATACAACCAGAAAATACAGGAAACGTGTATGTAGTATTAAAAATTGTATAAAAGTATAAGCCGAAGTGTTAAGTATTTACGGAAAAACACCCCCTTCCATTTGCGCATTAGCAGGCAGCTGCAGGATCTCTTAAACCTAAATGAAATTAAATCCTAATTTCTAATTCTAATCGAATGACTTCAGGACTTCAGTCTCCTCAAAAAAGCTCAAGATGTGTTTCGTGCCAAGACAGGTCACACAAAATACTGACTGATGCCTGAAGAAGATATTTTTAGTTCTGAAAATTGTTTTGTTTTTCATTTTGTGTACATATTTCCTATACTTTATGTTTGCATCTTAAAACGAGCGAAAAAATAAATATGTAAGGACACTAAAAGTTTGCTAAAACAACAAAGCTGGTGGTGGTGGTGGCCTTAGACAGCACAGAACTGTATATATAAATATCTAATCAGAAATGGAAGCATTTTTAGGACCTCACTATATATTAAAAATTTCTGATTTGGACATAAATCATTAACGCACATTTCATAATAAAACATTTATATTGCACATATTAACAAAGAAATCTTGGAACTCATGTAGCGCTGACTGGATGTCATTTAGATCTGGACTGTAGAAACCAAGTGTCTGAGATAGTAATAATGTGCGAGGCTAATATCTGTACTGCTTTAGGGACAAAGGCCTCTCATTAGTCATGCTTATAAGACACTTATCCATCCTCTCTCCAGCTCCTCAGCTTATAATGAGAGAATGATTGCATCTTTTTACACGGCTGGAAAAACAGATTTTCAGTCTTGCGTCATGCAAAACAATTAAGCTTTCCGGTTAGAAAAACAAAATTATTGTGGTGTTAAATAAGCAGAGTTTGTAAACATGGAATGCAGGACTTTTAACTCCCAAACACTAAACTTTTAAACAATCTGGGAAATGGTGTTCCTGATAACAGCAGGTCCACACCATCACTTCACACTGCCTTGGAATGTGAGACTGGAAAATGATTATTCCAATCCTGCTGCTGTTTTCTGATTGGCAACTCAACAGCGCCATCCTCTGGCAAAATTAATATATTCCCTATCATTCTGACTTCATAGCCATACTGAACATCTATGCTAAAATGAAACTAATCCATCAAACAAATGATGTTTCTTTAATGATTGTTTTCTCTGTGCTTTTGGAAGGAAGTGGGTATTTCAAAATGCACTCTAAATATAAAATTACTATTTAAGGTAATTTAGATGCATGCTTCTGTTTTTTTTCTTTATCATAATATTTGAGAGTATTTGTAAAAAAAAAAAAACGTACATAGCCCCGTAAATACCTTAAAGTGTTAAACAAACCTAATCTTTTTACATCATTTTCAAGAAATATATTTACATTTTCTTATGAGTAAATGTAGATTTTTCAAATGAACAAAACCAGTCCAGCAATTTTATTTTATAACATTTAAAAAAAGACGTCATCTCTTTTTGAACATCCTCGCCAGAAAGAAAAGCTCTGCCGACTCCTTCCTACTTGCTTTTGGTTTTACAGTTCTTACATCCTGAAACATAAGAGAAAGCCTCTGTCGAAGCTTATGGGCCAATGCTCCATCCCAGTACTTACAAACCAAAGAACCTCCAGGGTGCAAAACCTTCTCTGCCAAGTCCAGCATTGAAAGACACATAGTGACCAGCTTTTCATGATCCAATTCTCTGAGCCCACTGGCATTAGGGGCCATGTCACTGAGGATGACATCTGCGCGAGCTTCAGGAAGAAGCCTTTCCAGCTCTGTGTGAGTTGAAGGGTCTGTGATGTCATGACAGGACATGAAGTGGGCTCCATCTAAAGGGGCTATGCGTAATAAGTCTATTCCTATTACAAGTCCTTTAGGAAGTTCTGTACCTGAAAGAACAAAGGTATGATGTAGCCCTAATTAATGATATAAATGCAGCTTAAATGCTTATAATCATTTCTGTAGACAACTACAAGTTGTACATTTTGTTACACAACTAAATGTTTATAAAATAGGGGATAAATTGGACCAGATGGTGGAGGAAATACAGCCAACAAGTGTACATGGGAACTATTTCAATACTGATTCAAAAGCATCACAGATGGCACCACCAACAAGAAGTTGGTTGACTGCATGCCAAGCGTGTGCATATCTTTTATTTAAACAAAGGTGTCTACATTAAAAAGCTATTATTTACATGAAAAAACCCTATATGATGGTATAGCATTTACTATAGTAAGGTGGTTCAAAACTGCATAGAAACTGTTAATACATGCATACATAAACACTTGTGAAGTATGTATGGTTAAGCACTTACGTACTTTCTCCTGTTGAATTTACTCTTTGAACTGCAACTTGACTCCATGCTCCAGGTGCAGCACCACAATCTACAACAGTGAAACCTGGTTTCAATATAGTGTATTTATCATCCATCTCAATTAATTTAAAGGCACTTCTGCAGCGGTAATTCTGAAAGTGAGCAGCTTTAACGAAAGGGTCACTGAGCTGTCGCACCAGCCAGCGTTTATCGGCAGCAGTCTTCTTTAGAGACACCGCTGATACGTGAATACACGACTTCGGTATATATTTCCACATCATTCGTTAAAACGAGCTATGTGGAAGAAAGAAATGTAGAATTTAGTCGAGTACAAGACAACACATGTGCTGTCTCTGATCTGTGACGTCCTTATGTATGTGGTGTGTGACTATGTTCGAGGCGCTGCAAGAACCGACATAAATGTGACATCAGAATACCGCGAGAGTGATTACAAAACTTAGCTCTCGCGGTAATTTGATGTCATGTTCCGATTTGTCTTTGCAGCGCTGAACATGGCTAAAATTACCCATTTAAACAGTTCTGTCGAAGTTATGAATTATTTGTCAAAATAATTATTGATTATTTGAAATATATTTATTTATATACACGTTTCTCGCTTTTTTCCGGTTTCCTTCCTTGTTCATACAGTTTCAGTCGAGATCATTTTACTGTTGCACACTCGATTACGAGCGTCGAGTGGGCGGAGCTTATGCATTTTCGCTGATCTATAAGTCATGTGTTGATTTTGTGTGATACAATCTGCATATAGATGTCATGTACTATGACTGTTATCTTTATTGTTGTCATACATACCTCCACGTGACATCTTACGCTGATCAACACGCGGGAAGCAGCTCGTCTGATTGATTGAACTTATAACCAAATATAAATCCGCGCATTTTTGTGTATGTGAATCTGTGCATATCCTTCACTTTTGTACATTTTTGTCTCAACCGGTTCCTTTGGACGAAGTAAGCAATGTCTTTGATATCACAAACTTTGTTGCTTAAAATGAAAACCATGTGTATTATACATTTGCTATTATGCTTTAAATCAATATGCTTTGAATATTCAATAATGCTGATAAAAAGGCTAAATGACTACGGTATGTACTGAATACATTATCCCAAATATATCCGTTATGTTCTATATGTTGTTTAGTTCTGTAGCTCAGTTGGTAGAGCATAATGTTAGCAACCCAAAGGTCAGGGGTTCGACCCCCAGATAAATCCACACACAGATAAAATGTATAGATTGTAGTCGTTTTGGCCAAACATGGTTTACAAAGCCATAAATGTTACTGTTATAATCAATGATTCAGTCAAACATAACAAAACAGTTTATATTACACTTATATAGGGTGATGTTCACTTCTAAGCTGCTGACCCTGGTGCTGGTGGTGCAGCCCGGCCGGGTTTTACTGGGCATGAAGAAAAGAGGGTTTGGAGCGGGCAAATGGAACGGGTTTGGAGGAAAAGTCCAAACAGGAGAGACAATAGAGCAAGCTGCAAGAAGGTAGGTCTAAAATTGAATAAAAACGCATTCTTCTGCAACAATTCTATATATAAAGTCAGATGTAGATTGATGTATGTAGACATATAATTTTAGGATTTGCTTTAAACTTTGTTGTTATTCCCCATTTGTATTCCTTAAAGCTACAAATCATCCCAAATTCAATTTAAACCATGTAATGTCAGGAATGTTGATATTATTTACTTGTCTGTAGAACTTGGTCAGCAATTTGTCATGTTCAATCTTCCCTGCTTTTATTGGTTTTCATCTGAAACAAAATCCCATTTTATTTGTCAGGGAACTGCTGGAGGAAAGTGGCCTCACTGTTGACACCCTCCACAAGATTGGAAATATCAAATTTGAGTTTATTGGAGAAACAGAACTCATGGATGTTCACATTTTCAGAGCTGACAGCTATAAAGGAGAGCCAACAGAATCAGACGGTAATAGAGCTCCACATTTCTGATCCAGTTTGCCAGACACACACCACAACCTCATAATGCGCCACTGAATCTGTTTGTTTTCTTTTTCAGAGATGAGACCTCAGTGGTTCGACATTGATAAAATACCTTTCAGTCAGATGTGGGCAGATGACATCCTGTGGTTTCCGTTAATGCTTCAGAAACAGAAGTTTTTAGGATATTTTAAATTCCAGGGTCATGATGTGATAGTGGAGCATAAGCTAGAGGAAGTGGAGAACTTGTGATTGGATTTTACTTTGTTAATGGATTTTGTCACTGTATCAGTGGAAATGATCCAATAGTCTGGTTTTACCCTACTGGGCTGATGCGATTAAATAATATCATGAGATATCCAGTGCTGGGTAGGCTACTTTAAAGGTATAAATATAGAGCATGTTGGTAAACTCATTTTTTTTAATGTGAGAATAATGGTCATCTGTATTTCATTGATGTTTCATTCATATTTTAGTTAAAAGAATGAAATACACACCTGTTATCTGTATTCGTACGTTGTGTAAGGTATTTGATTTTTCTTGTTTGTTCCTCATTCCTACAACGGTTTTACCAGCAGTTCACATTAAAAATAGAACTCACACTAGTTGTTTTAACTCTAACTACTGTACCTTTCATTTTCTAAATATATTTTTGGAAAACCAGAAACAGCATAAAATCTATCTATACTGACTAAAATGTGTGTGCAACTGTGCATTTACTGTATACTCAACCAATATCAGAGGAAATTTAGATGTAGTTTCAACAACTGCAAAAGATAAACTGGTAATGGCACTAAAATGTAAATTAGTTTGTTGTAATAACACAACAGGTTCTACATAAAATGGAATATACTATATTCAATATAACGCTTAAACAAAATAGTAAAGGTAATAAAAATTGCATTTCCGTACAGTGTCAAAAGGAATTGCTAAACTAGAAAATGATCAGTTGATTCATACTTTAATACAATCATCAAACATTACTTACATTCCTTACTGGAAAATGCAGCTTAATCATCCATCTTTATTGTTTTAGTCAATTATGGGGCGCTTTCTCGGACAGGGTTTATATTAATCCAGGACTAGGCCTTAGTTGTATCAGGACATTTTTACAAACAAACCTTACAAAAAAAGAAAAAACAATACTGGTGTGCATCTGGAGGCAAAACAATGCCACTGATATACAGTATGTTAAGATATGTCAGTACAAGGTTTTCATATAAGACAGCTCAAACATGCATTTTAGTTTGGGACTTGTATAAGCCCTGTCTGGGAAACCGCCCCATTTAGTCACGGATGAGCAACCGTCAATAACAAGCACTGCTCAAACAGTTACAACAAAAATATGCATGACACACTTTCAACTCAATAAATCTGTTTATGAAAAGTAAAAAAAATCAGCAAACATATTTTATATAGGAGCTTAGTAGGGCCTTTATACTAGCTAAGTAAGGCCTTTCTGTTTTATCAAAAGTACAATATTTATTTTTGGTGTGTAGAGCAACTACTAAGAATTATTAATATTTGCTCATAATTTAATTTACACCGAAAGTAACACTTTTAAAAATCTCCAGTTTCACAAAAAATACCTTCACGTTTTGCAGAACTATTACGGATCTGTTTTGAAAGAGTTCCTGACATACACATAAATTAATGTGTATGTATTTATATTATAAATTAAAATTTAAATCAGATGTGAAAACATAGCTTCAATCACATGAGTGCAAGTCTGATAGTTTGAGCAAAAACAAAAATGATAGCGAGCATACCATCTTCGACTGGTATAAGCGCTTTAAGGTCAAGGCTATGAAATAATACAACTAACAAAATCTCCATAGCTATGCAATTTGCTGTACAATCTACATTCACACCCACCTCTGGTTAGCTGGCTACTATTATAGTTTTAATACATTTCTTTATATTGCATCTACAAGACATGCAAAATGGCATATACTACTTTGTATTAGTACAAAACAAAATTTCCTCTCTTTAAGATTACATTTCACATCTGCATACACAAACAGTATAAAACATTATCAAAAATACAGTGTTCATCTATCTTATAAGCATTTCCTAAAATTATACTCAGCAGCAATAGTCATAATTTAGTGTCAGTGATTCTCTGTCACACAGAGAAGCAGTTTCCCATAATTCTTTGCAATACATGGTAGTGCTTTCAAATAATATAGTTCCCGAAGAGGAATTAGCACTTGCTTTTCATAGCATTTTGATATTCATTCATTTGCCAAGGTACAAAAGGCTGGTTATTTTGGGCTAAGAGGTGGAGTCTGAAGTCCGTTACTGTCCCCAAAAAGACATTTAAGCTTGGAATGAAGATCTTGCCACACCTCACCCATCTAAGTCAGAATACAGCAAGAAACATTAACGTTTAGGAGCACAACTTAAGCTCTAATTAAATACAGAAACTAGATAAAAGATCAACTAACCTCGTTGTGTCCTCGCACTTGTGAGTCGACAAATGCCCCGAGGATGTGAGACGTCATGGGCAGGTATGTAAATATAAGCTGGCTCTCCTGGTGCAGGCAGAACAGGGAGAAGTAGTTGCGCAGCTCCATGACTTGAATGGCGTTTTCTTGCTGCGATGAGTCAAGAGATCAAATTGAGTCTCTATCTACTATCATCATCCCTGTGTAGCGAACTAAACTGTAACCGCTACGTCCAAAGAGCTTGTATGAAATGATGCTCTCGCTCAAGATGAAATAAAGACCCTATGACAGGCTATGTAAAGGTTAAACCTCTTTGTAAAGTGTTACCGTTTTTCATTGTTCTCATTGATGGTGGTAATGCAACTGCTTTATCGCCCATATAATGTGTCCATTAAGTGTATTGTTAATACGGCTGGATGTTATAGCCTGGCAGTGTAACCAGCCAAGACACAACAATGTGATTTAGTCACAATTTAGTGATGTAATTTGTCTGTGCACATCGAAATTGCTATGTGAAGCTAGCTAAGTAAAACTACTAAGGGTGACTCTTGTCACAATCGTAGCTGCTTACAAGAAAAGTCACGTATGTAAGAGCTTTAATCTTGTGTCGCTTCATGGTGTCATAGCTCTTATTGCAGAGGCCTCTAGCATCCCCAGAGGGATATCAAGGACACATATCTCCCTTAAGGGCTTTGGTTTCAAGCACTTGATGAATTTCCGACACTAAATTAAAAGGATGAATCAGTGCTCTTCAGGCTACTGGTTTCACTTTGATAAAACTACATCACAAGCCGTTGTAGCTCTTTGTAGGACTGACCTGAATGATGCGAGACTCCAGCTGTTCGACAGAAACCTGCTCTTTGGGCTGCACTGTCGCGCTCATCATTTGTCTCTTCATCACGCTGTACTTCTGAAGCGCTCGCTGGTGCTCGTGCAAGACCCCCTTCTCGTGTCGTTCACACAAGTCCTGCACCACACATACACACCCATTATGCCATTATGATGAAACCCCACATAGCAATTTGGCAAAGTTTCTGTGGCATCGCCTGCTGCTCATAGCAAACGCTCTCAGGGTCAAATTTCAGGGATGACCTATATGGTCATACAGGTTGGAGGATTGGTTGCTAAAATGCAAACATTACTTCTGGTGGTTATGTCAACAGCCGTATGTTTGGTAGAACTGTTCCTCTACTAAAAAAATATATATATTCCTTATACAGTATGTGAACTGATGTTGCATGGCAATTTTGCCTATTTACTTATTTCGGCCATTAAATGGTCAATAAAAGTAAGAAAAACACTTCCCAGGAGTGGCTAAAATTAAAGTACACTCACCCTGTATGACTGCAGCAGGTCCAAGAACAGATTAAGTTTTTCCACCACATCATCCTCCTCTCTTCTGCCCTGTATTAAGAAAATGAGTTCAACTCCTCCATAGCAGCGTGTAACTGGTTCATGTGGCATGTGTGGGAGGCTGTTACCTGCTCCGCAGCTTTTTCAGACAGAAGTGAGAAGTCGACAGAGAGGCCTTTCACAGACTGTTTGACAGCGACCCAAGGACTCCTGCCGGATGTTAGGGCAGGCACAGATGTCTCATCTGATCCCAGACAGCTGGAAGAATTACACACCAAAGCTTAAAAACCAAAGCTATGGCTAACCATAAACTAATAATCAAACTCTTTCAAGCCAGTGCTTGTAAAATATATTACAGTAATGTGTTCAATATTGTTGCCGGCCGACAAAAATAGCACAGCAACGACTCATCCAAGAGGTCACAAAAGACCCCACATCCAAAGAACTGCAGGCCTCATTGCCTCAGTTAAGGTCAGTTTTTATGACTCCACCATAAGAAAGAGACCGGGAAAAAATGGCCTGCATGGCAAAGTTCCAAGACGAAAACCACTGCTGAGCAAAAAGTACATAAGGGCTCATCTCAGTTTTGCCAAAAAACATCTTGATGATCCCTAAGACTTTGGGAAAATACTCTGTGGACTGACGACACAAAAGTTGAACTTTTTGGAAGGTGGGTTCCAGTACATCGGGTGTAAAAGTAACACAGCACTTCAGAAAAAGAACATCATACCAACAGTAAAATGTGGTAGTGGTGGTGTGATGGTCTGGGGCTGTTTTGCTGCTTCAGGACCTGGAAGACTTGCTGTGATAAATGTAAGCATGTATTCTGCTGTCTACCAAAAAATAAATGTCTGGCCATCTGTTCTTGACCTCAAGCTAAAGCAAATCTGTGTTCTGCAGCAGGACAATGATCCAAAACACACCAGCAAATCCACCTCTGAATGGCTGAAGAAAAACAAAATAAAAACTTT
The DNA here is from genome assembly GCF_027580225.2 of Misgurnus anguillicaudatus. Taxonomy (NCBI): domain Eukaryota; kingdom Metazoa; phylum Chordata; class Actinopteri; order Cypriniformes; family Cobitidae; genus Misgurnus; species Misgurnus anguillicaudatus. Next base: position 17,773,238 of record NC_073355.2, read on the forward strand.
GGAGTAGCCTAGTCAATGTCCTGACCTCAAGCCTATTGAGCCTTAAAAAAGCAGTTCATGTTCGAAAACCCTCCAATGTGGCTGAATTACAACAGTTCTGATTACAACAAAATAAGTGGGTCAAAATTCCTTCACAGCGCTGTAACAGACTAATTGCAAGTTATCGCAAACACTTGATTGCAGTTGTTGCTTCTAAGGGTGGACCAACCAGTTATTAGGTTTAGGGGGCAAGCACTTTTTCACACAGGGCCATGTGGGTTTGAATTTTGTTTTCCCTTCAAAATAAAAACCTTCACTTAAAAACTGCATGTTGTGTTTATGTGTGTTATCTTGATTAATATTTAATTTTGTTTCATGATCTGAAACATTAAAGTGCGACAAGCATGCAAAAAAAATCAGGAACGGGGGCCAACATTTTTTCAGACCACTGTATATTTGATTTTAAAATGTCTAGTGCACAGATATGTAGCCATGTTAAGTGTGACAGATTTGGTTTATGTCTAACAAAGTTGATGTTATGCAAATTGATGTGTTAGAAAATGTATAGCGTGTCATAGTAAAGGGGTGTATTTATCATAATGACCAGGTGACCAGGACCAGCAGTGCGTTATCCCGCTTATTATGTTGTGTTTGTTTTACAAAAAATAAATAAAAACAGATGAAATATTGACCTTATTTTAGATGAAGCACTACCGAAATGTTTAACCAGTGACCACAGAAATAGATCACCTGTTTCAACATTGTTATTTTACTTGAAGATACTAAGATAAGGCAAGATATTTAGACACATTCTCACCAAATAAGCACTATTCTTATATGTGTTTACACTCTTTAAATCTCTTAACAGAGTAAAACTGCAAAAATAGAGCACTTAGGATGGGTTGGTACCTGAGTTCCTTCCCAAACATCTGCAGATCTGTGGCGTTTTCTTTCGAGCGCTCAGCCATTTTTTCTGCCCTGTCCCGTAACTTCTGAAAACTGCTGTGGATATTCTTGATCAGCTCCCGAATGGATGAAAATTGACTTTGGATATCAGCTGGTAGGAAATCCTGCAGAAGAAATCACCAAGGTGCAATGAAGACAAAACATTTCTAATGTAACATTAAACAGCTTGGTTGGATTCCAAGATTTGATTGGATGCACATAGTGGCGATATACAATAGGCCTCATTTCTACAATACACACCTATGATGGCATCAAAGTGTACCACCACTCCTTCTGTAATGTCTTCACAATGTCTTTTACTACCTGTTTGTATTTTCAGCCCAATGTTGATGTTCAAAATAACAGTACCCCTTTTGTGATGTTCATTAATGCTACTACCCACCAAACATGAGACGTCCGCTCGACGTGCAGATCATGTCTATATTAGGTCGGTTGGCCCAGGCCCTTATCTGTATGTCTATACAACGTGCAGATCTGGTACAGTATCTGGACGTCTGACTATGACCCCTCTTGGACGTCTGGTAGACGTCCAAAAGGGGTTCAGGAAATCAAAACAAAAATATTTTATACAAATGTGGTCTATGAGTTCTGAGTCAAAAAACATAAACATCACGTGTATTTTTGTAGAATATTTTGTTAAGCTGTTAAAATAATGTGATCTTTATATATGAATGAGTGTTCAAAAACATAGCACTGCTCATAGATAAAGTTCCACCTTAAATGCTGTCTCTCTCTCTCTCTCTCTCTCTCTCTCTCTTTCTTTCTCTCTCTCTCTCTCTCTCTCTTTCTCTCTCTCTCTCTCTCTTTAATTAACAGAGATGTATATGCTTATTGAAAATCTTTTGTCACCATAATGACGATCATTGATTCCTTTAGTTGGGTAGTTTGACTCTTTGACTTTTTATAGAAGTGTTTGGTCTTTGTAAGAGTGTTTGCTAAAGCATGTTATTTGTTGCAAAGAAAATTTGTTGTAATCAAAACTCACATGTGGGTCTTACAACTTCACTGAAAGTTTACCAATAGTAATACCACATATGTAAAGTCTGTAAATTAATTTTGTAAACCGTGTAGTATTGTCTCCATTTCTCAGTTGTTTTGAGGTGTCACATCCAATGTATTATTTAGGTTCATACCACCACTGGGAAGCACTTATATAAAATTAAAAGTCCAGATGTTATTGTCACATATGCAGACATCAAGAATGACCCCATGAATCACAACAGTGGTGACACTCTCGGGACTCATGAGTTTTTATAATACGCTGGTGCAATGCACTGCAACATTTAGAAAACTCACCATCGTTGTGATTCATTGGCTGATTCTTGATGTCTGCATCTGTGTCAAAAAATTCTGGACTATAGATTTTTGATTACAGCCATGAGGTTTCATTTTCCGTTATTGTAGGCAGCAGCATGCACTGCAGCTCCAAACAAAACTGAGATAGAAGTTTAAGTTTAAACAAAATTTTTAATGTTTTATTTGTGCTTTTAGTTCAGTTATATTATATCACCACTTCTGACCATCAATGTAATTAATGTGAAGCCACAAGTAAGTTGCATTGATAACAAACACTTGGTGCAATAATAATGTGTTTTAAAAAACACCATCATCAAGCACACACACTGAAATATGAAAACAAAGAGTCAAACTACCCAACTGAAGGAAACACTTATCGCCATGGGGGTGACAAAACATGTTCAATAAAACATCAGAATCTTGTAAATTCTCAGAATCGAGTAAGTAAATTTGGTTTGTTTAGTCAGTATGGTCCTACTTCAAAACAATGCTTTGTTAAAACAACTTTTTGTAATGGTGATGACATTGCTTTAGAGAATGTACATGTAACAATTATCCAGCGAGAACAAGCGTGGGAGGAAGAGTGAAGTTCACGTCACTTCACTTCAATTATTGACAATAGAGAGAGAGAGTAAGAAAGAGAGAGAGAGCAAAAGAGAGAGAGAGAGAGAGAGAGAGAGAGAGAGAGAGAGAGAGAGCAAGATTGCAGACGCAGATATTTAAGGTGGAACTTATATATTTAAGAATTATCTATAAGCAATATTTTTTTACATTTATTCATATATAAAGATTATATATACAAATATAATGTCTAAAATGGCCACATTTTAAATAGTTTTACTTTGCGTGGAGGTCCCCTTGACATCAATATTGGATGTTCAGAACAGGTCATAAAAAGACGTCATAAAAACTTTCATTCTGGCTCCTCATGGGACGTCGAAATGACGTCTTTTTAAGATGCATTGCTCAGTGGGTAGAAGTAAACCTTCAGTGAAATAAATGTAAATAGAGTTAATTCAAACCTTGGCCTGTGTTGCATATTTGCATGTCATAAACTCATCACCCAGTTTTTTGCAAGCATCTCGAAGCTTGGTTTGGACATCCTGTGGAACATAAATATGGAAATCTGGTCACAGCAAACCCTATGAATTTTATTTTGTTTATCTAGAGACATTTGATTATTTTATTAATGTTAGAAAAAAGGGAGAATGAGGAGTCATACCGAGCCACTGAAAGTTAAAAATGTCTTCACGAGCTCATCCTCAGAAAAGAAAGGGTGTCGTGCCACAAGATTTAAGAACCTGCTCAATGCCCGTCTCCGGCCCTCAATGAATTCCCGTTCTGACATAGAGGTCAGCACTGCAGCAGGACCACAGATCAGAAAAAAGATGAACATTTTTCAGAAACAAAAACACTTTGTTCTCCATTATTAAAACCCATTGAGGGACTTTTAGGTACTTTCACTCACAGTTATTATTAAAGTACAACTTGCTGAGGTTTACAAAAAAGAGAAGTGGACTTTTTTACCACGGCAGAACTGTGATTGTTTTTGCTGGTGCATTTCCAGAAATCATTAAACATCACACCACGGTCCAAGTTATAGTGCTTATAAACTACTGGTTTGATTAGTAGGTTTTTACAGTTTTCATACCTCCTTTCAACACCCTTTTTGGAGGCAGGGCAGGCACGACTCTGTAAGCGTATCTCTGTAGCAGGAGCTCATGGAAGACATCAAAATCACTGTATCGCCGATAGACTGATGCTATAAAACGCTGCAAAGTGCATATGAAACAATCCGTTTATAAATGTCCTTTAACTGTTACAATGACTCATGCATGCATAAAGTTAACTTTGTTTTAAAAAAAAAAAACAAGATAATGCCATAGTGAAAGTTTTTTAGTGTTACATTTTGGCTTAACTAGTGTCATGTTTTGTTGCAATGATTTACTAGATGTCACACAAGCAGATGGTACTTTGATATTTTCAGGCACAGCAAGACATGTTTGAAATGGGAAGTGTTCTGGAAAACTGCTTAGGAAAGGTTTTCTATTCTGTCTATTGATGAAAGTGGCAGAGAAAAACTTCATCTTCAATTTCACATGTAAATGCATTGTAGAGCTACAGTATTCTCTTAATCTAAACTCACTCACCTCACTTGTGATCTGATATTCCACATGTTTAAGAAACAATCCCTTCTTCTCAGGAATGAGCTCAACCCTGATGGTGTCCTTCATCAACAGCTCTGACAGAGTCAAAGACAAAATTAAAGGATTGTCCTGAGCCGACTGCATCTTCAGACTCTGCATCTCCTTTGGTTCTCCCAGCTGAGGCTTTGGGAACTCTAAGAAAAACATTTCACACAACAGAGAAATTATTTATAGAAGTGTGACAACTCAATTCCATGAATTGCAACGTGTAAAGTAACAGTAAGTATGACACATATTTAAAAAAAGAAATAAACATAACTTCCCTACATAATATGACAGCACATAAATGATTGTTGTCTTTGGAATAACGGGTGGGTCATGAATGATGAAGAAAAAACTCAAGAACAATGTGGAGCTACACTCTAAAAAGTAATTCAGACGACCTTTAGTCATTACTTAAATATATACATTGTTGTGAAATAAAAAATCAAGTTCAGAGTATACTGTTAGACTTTTTACTTGTGATTGTTATTTTATCGAGCTAGGATGACACATAAATTATGCCTATTGATTAAATGTATTATCATGACTTGTCTGAATTTAAAATTTTCAGTTAATCAAAAATAATTTAATTTTAAGTTCTGTTAATGTAAAATACTATTTGATGACGTGTGAATGGCCGGCCCACAGTTTCCGCGCCATGTTCAAGGATACGATTGTGGTGCCACAGCTGAAACTCGTTGAAGTGTAATGTGGTGATGAATGGTAAGTAATTTTATGCTTAATTGCACATATTTGCACTCAGGATTCTGTTAGTGATAACGTACTATAACCTAATACTGAGATTTGAGCAGTGTTGATAGTCTGTTTGCTGAGGTAAAGTTAGTTAACGTTAGCCTGCAGTAGCTAACGGTCGTTCAAGGCCCTATGAATTCCATTTTTTCAACAGAAAAACTCTGACAGCATGCTCTTTTTGTTTGTTGAGAATGTATTTGAGGAACCATATTTCATTAATAAGGGTTTATAAGCTCATATTTATGTTAAGACAGTTATAAATAATTCAGGGACGTGCACAAGGGGGTTGCTCAGGTTGCCCGGGCAACTGCCCATATATGCCCTTCTCGAGTCTCGACTCAAGTTGCCCTTCCGAGGTGGAAAAAAATGTACTTTTACTTCGTTTACACTATGCAGCGTTCCTTCGTTACTGTATTTTAATTAATTACGAAATTTGTATTTTATTTTTAATTTGCTATATCTTGTGTTTCTGGCACATTCGCGAATTAATGACTCATTTGAGTCGATTCCTTACAAAGTGTTGCAAATAAATGAGTCTTTTGAGTCGATTCTTTACAAAGCGAATGGGTCAAACGTTTTAATTTGGTTCGCGAAACAGTTTGAATGAATTGTTCAGGCCGCTGCAAAAACGGAATCGTCCGAAGCTGTTTTACTCGTAACCTATGTAGAAACACGCAGAATATAACCAGTGTTGGGTGACGTGGAAATGAATTTAACAATCTTTTAACTAAAAGCAAAACTTCACACATGTACCCGCCATTACATACGCGCGAGTCCTGTTCGTCGTCAAACACAGTTAAACGCGTGCAACCTCCAGAAACACTGTAGCACAGATTGAAGAAAATCCATCGATGATTGACGTCTGATTCGCTGCATAATGTACTGTATGATGTAAGTGATTCTCACAAAACACACGTGACATGACAACGTATGAAAACATGAGTTTTGTCTAAAATCATTTTTATGTAAGTGTAAACTGTCAATGTCCTTAGACCATCTTAGGAGGCTCCAACTTTATACATATGCAAAACTTTTGTCAGTTTACTTGTCTGATATTTCAGCTATAAGCTACATCAACATTTAGACTAAAGTTAATTTGTTAATTTGCAATGCTTGTCTATTCTGTGTTTGTATTCTTTTTTTGTACTGTTTGTGTATGTTGCAGTTTTACACATACTGTGCCCTTCATAAGTATTCTTCTCTTTGTTGTGGAGTCAAGAAATGTCTAAACATTAAAAGATGAACATGAGTACAGAATCTGTCACATTATTTTTTTTAATGGGCACTGAGCTGTGTCCTGATTGTTTACACATGAAAAGCATTAAATGTGTAGGATCAGTTTGATTCACTTATGGGCATTTGTGTACAATACACACAAGTCAGCATTTAATGCGGTTGTTCTTTGTTGTTAAAGCATGTATGTGTTGAAACATAAACAAAGGTTAATAAAATATGACATTCTAAGCTTCTGACATACTGATATTTATCTTACCAATTTCTGGTCTCCACAGCAAACAGAAAAACCTTGTCTTTACAGTTCTTATACTTATCGAGGTCACTTTATTGTGTGTGTGTGTGTGTGTGTGTGTGTGTGTGTGTGTGTGTGTGTGTGTGTGTTTGTGTGTCAATACAAAGAACAACAACAAATATCGGTCTTGCCTACACAGTGTTATGCTCGTTTTAAAATTTGCACCCTGTTAACTTCAACGGGGCCAGTTTTAAACCTGCTTTTAGCCTCTTAACATCCTTGATGTGACATTTTAAGTGCCCAGCCATTATGAGTGATTCCCTCAATAGTGAACACAGTGAATCTGACTGCAGTAGATGTGAAAAATATGTATAAAATTGATGTTAATTCAGCCAGCCACATATCTGTATTTACATCCTGTTTTCGATTTAAGTCCACAGTAGTCGATTGTCCAAATCCCACGCGTGACTAAGCTACGGTGGAGACTCAGATGCGCGTGAACTCGACAATCGACTACTGTGGACCTTGACCGAAAACAGGAAGAAAATACAGGCATGTACGGTGGCTGAATTAGCATCACTTCCATCCATATCTCTCACATCCACCGCAGTCAGATTCACTGAGGCTCACACTTAAGGTAATCACCCATAAAAGCTGGGCACCCGAAACGTCACATCAAGGATGCCGAGAGGCCAAAAGCAGGTTCAAAACTGGCTCCGCCGAAGTCGACAAGGTGCAAATTTCAAAAGAGGACTACACAGTGTAGGCAACACAGATCTTTGTCATTGTTCTGTGTACTGACAGCACTCCAAATTTACAAATAAATGAGCTCAATGTTTAAATTCACCAGAGTTCTTCTTGAACATTATTCACCATTTACTAAAAATGATTGAAACATGTAAAACATTTTGTGTACAGGATGCATAATGTCTACGTGGAGTTCACAGTTTAAAAAAAAAACTTGCTAGCATCTGTTTGGACTAGATGTTTGTGTATTGTGTGTTAAACTTAGAAATAAGAATCTGAAAACCCCCAAAAATTTAATGACTCCATAACTGTTCTTTTGTTTGGTGCAACACAAACACGTTACTTGGTCATTTCACTGAGAGATATGCAGCTGGTACAAGATAGACGGGAAACTTTTTCATGGATAGAGAAGAAAACAGGAAACATTGAAAGTGCAGAGTCAACAATTATACTGGCAATATCTAAAGCATAAAAAAATTAAATTAACCTATTCTTTGACTGCTATTCTTTGCCTGCTCTGAGATCAATAATAAATAAATAAATAAATAAATAAATAAATAAATAAATAAATAAATAAATAAATAAATAAATAAATAAATAAATAAATAAATAAATAAATATATATATATATATTTATTTATATATTTATATATTTATTTATTATGTAAGGAACTGATTTACATATTGGTTAAATTTAGGGTTTTATTTGTTAACATTAGTAAATGCATCAGGTACTAAAAACAATAAGCAATCTAGTTTTTCAGCATTTATTGATCTTTGTTAAATGTTAGTTAATGGTAACACAGTTGTTTGTGTTAGTTTACTGTGCTCTAACTAAGGTTAACAACTTATGATTGTATCAGCAAATAATGAAATTAATATGAACTAAGATTAACAAATGCTGTAGAAGTTTTGTCAATTGTTAGATCATGTTAGCTAATGCATTTACTATTGTTAACAAAAATAACCTTATTGTAACGTGTTACAAACAAAGCATTGTAAAAAAAATATCTATGTCTCTAAAAATATATTTTTGTTTGCCAACCAGATAGCTGTAACATTAAATTTAATAAATATAAATTCAGGTTGATTGTATTATATGTATATTATATAGTATATATTATATACTAAAGTGGTTCACTGGCTTGTAATCATATAGGGTAACTATTTTAGTGCTAGAACGTACCTGTGTAGAACCATATTGTGCTATGTTAAACCATAAGTGGTGCTATAGTCATGCTTTAGCACCATATATGGACAGAGGTGTTATATAGGTGTTATATAGGTGCTATAAAGGGCGAAATTGGTTTCACTATTATAATTACAAGCTTTTAGTACTATTTATCACTATTTTGTGTAGTGTAGGCACAATGACTTTCCATTTGAAACATGCCAAATCAAGTAATACAATCTCCTATGCATTAAGCTTTGTTCATTTGTCATTTCCTGCAAACAGATAGTGACACAAAAATGTGAACAGCATGTAAATCATTGTTATAACACATACTGTATACAGCAACGAAGTGTCACATAAAACATTGTACAGAGAAAAAGATTTATGACTAGTGGTAATTGGGGTTATTGACTTCAAAACTTTATCTTTCTAAGCTACAAATTTACTCGAGTCAGCTGAGGAATGAATCTGCGTTTGCTTACCTTGTATAAAATTCTCCAGCAGTTTTGGACTCGGTGGCTTTCCTTGCTGAGCAAGGGCAATAAAAGCCAAGCCTTTATACAGCGAAACTTTGTTTAGGAACCCATCATCGTTGCTTATGTTTTCAGTGATCTAGAATAATAATTTATTATTATATAATGAAAAATTATATAATTATGTAATTTTGTGATCAACAACACTGTGAAACTGATCTCTATATTGAACTAACTGCAAAATCTGATACATGTATAGAGTTAAACCCGTAAGTCACATTAGCCTGGTGCTGCTACACATACAGGTTTCAGACGGTTGAAGCTCACCTGATTTTGTACAGTGATGGGAAGAGATGTCCTGCTGAGAAGTCTGTGGAATACATCGATATGCACCCGTTCATCAGTTCTGCTACAGATTGCTTGATGGACCTCCCGATAGTATGCAGGGACTGATCCTAGATTTGGACCATCAAAGATTAAGTTACAGTTTCTAAAAAACTATTTGTTTTCTACAATCATAATCAAATCCAGACTGATCTCACGGAAAGTCGTGTATAGCACAAAAAAAATTATTAATTTATTTGTGTCCATGGCACGAAATTCAGCATTTTTATAGAGCTTTGAGCGCGGATGTCTTTTTTCACTCGCACACATTTCTATAAATAATTGCATGGCTTTCTTTTTTGCCTCATTTTATGTATTGTTTTCTCATAGTTTTTTTCCCATTTTCTTTTCCATTGTCAGTTGGGGTTAGAATCACTTTCTGTTACATTTTTAGACATCCTAACCCAAACCTCAACTCTAACCCCAACTCCAGGCGAGCATAGTTTTAAAAGCAGAAGAAAAACATGTAGAAACCAATACATAAAAGTACATCCTAACCCCAAATCCAACCCCAAGCAACAATGATTTAAAAATAGGGGGAACAAAATAGAAAACAATACATAAAATGACACAAAATAGAAACTCGTGCCACGGACACAAAAAACTATTTACAGAAATGACGAGTGACACGAAAAAAGACAAGTGACACGAAAAAGACATTTGTGCTCAAGGCACGTTAGATCATGTTGATCAAATCAGTAATAGTTCTCAAAGTTTTGACAATTACCATGTCAGAAATCAATTGAAAATTCAAATGTATATCTAGCAAGTTTTATCATGTTTTAGTAGAGACATAAGAAAAGGGTACAGAAATGAGAAAAAAGAAATTGTATAAAATACATGCTTTTATTGCACATTTTTTCGTAAGACATACATTAGAGTTAACTGTGAAAAAAATACTTGTCTGTAATCCAGCTGTTATATTCATTGTGCTATTAAGGACAGTCACACAGTGAATGCTAAACCAGCACATCCATACTTTTTTGCAATCAAAGTTACTTTTGGGGAAGAATTTATGTCTAAAACTTTACATATGTAAGCCATACTCAGCTTATAATATACTGTAACTCCTGTGCAGTACACTCTTAGAATGAATGTGTTAAAAACAACACATTTGTGTTGATTCTGGGAAAACACACTAAATGTGTTGTCCCAGAATCCACCCATCTCTGTGTTATTATTGAAACGACACATTTTGTGTTAGTTTTAACACAACTTGTCTTATTTTTTTACGCAAATGTGTTAAAATTAAGTTTTATGAAATTGCGCTGTCCCCTTTAAAATAAACCATTAAATCAAATCAGGCTTATAAAATATTGTATAAGTAGGGCCATATTTGAGGCTTAAAAGTCTTGTATAGTAAACTTAAAAGATCTTGTAGGATTAAACATATGCTTGCTATATATGTGAAGCAACACTTACAAAATGGTATCTGGTTATCTTATATAGGCTATCTGGTATCATTACCATATTCATGTGTCCCATTATTTACATGGTACTCAAGAATAACTTAATATAACACCATGGTATTACAATACATGTCCAAAAAGTATTCTGTGGAAAAACATTGTGGTAACATGAACTAAACTATTTACTTTGATTCAGCTATAAATTGATTAATTTTATTTGATGAAAACAGTGCTGACAAACATTTGGCAGTATTGTGGCCACAAGACAAATAATTGATATTTTGGTTATGCAATACCTTTCCAATCAAAAGAATAAATAGGCTATTCACGTATAAAATATTCTGGTTTTGTCTCTATGGAGATAATGACAACAACAGCCTATAGGCTACATTATTTCAATATGCAGGAGCAGTGATACACATCTTTCAGTCAGTGAAAGTCGTATAAAACCAATGCGTAGTTACCTCGCTGTTTATACCCATTTATTACCGCACTCTTTCAATTTCGAGTCGGTAATCGTGACAACTTAAAAAAATCACCGTAATGTTCTCACTCAACAGGCGAAACCAGTGTAACAACAAAGTCAACAAACCAAAAGTATATCTTCGCGTATCTGTCTCAACTTTCAAATGAGTTTTCATAATAGGCTAAATGGCGCGTTTATATAATAAACAGACAGACGCGATTTAAGCATCAGCTACATTTTAGCATGTCAAAATGAAAATTATTGACAGGAGGAAATTCCGCCCGAAAATTAAAAAGCGAACAGCAGCGTTTGTTTAATGTTTATCTGAAATAACAGTGTTTTCGGTCACTTGCCTTCATTGATGTCCCCTTCCATAGTTCAGACTGTCATGTGAGCGCGTCTCCATGTGATTTCCTGCAAAAAAAGGAAAAAGTTTCCTTCTTCAAGTTGCAGTGATGTGGAAACACATGGTTGAATATGTGACAGCGTGTGGGTGGAGTCTCAGCTTCAGCAAGATCTCTGTACACAGAGCAAACGTGCATCTTCATGACATCTAATGAAAAAGCTACTAGTATTATCTTAGCGGTTATGGCATAATTTATCATCCTCAGCTTGATGTTACAGCTACTTTTTTATCTTTTCTCTTATCAGCTTTTCTCTCCCTGACGTATTTCTTTAAAATACTACAGCAACATGTGTTTATGTAAAATGTGCAGAACTAGCCATGCCTTTCTTTATACATATTAGAACAAGATGTTTCTAGATTGTTAACATTAAAATGTAATTTATTTTTAAAAGGTCGCATTAATAGGCTATATGATTTCATTTCAATTGTAAATCTAAAGCAGGGGTCTTTTCAGCCAAAGGACTCCTTAATGGATAGAGAACAGATAGAGAACTACATGTAGCTAACAGATTAAGACTGAATACATACTTTTTATGATGGTTACGTTACAAAAATAATATAATATAATATATTTTTTGGCATCCCAACAAACATGAGACGTCTGCCCGATGTGCGGATCATGTCTATATTGGGTCGGTTGGTCCAGGCCCTTATCTGTACGTCTGTACAACGTGCAAATCTGGTACAGTATCTGGACGTCTGAATAAGACCCCTCTTGGATGTCAGGTAGACGTCCAAAAGGGGTTCGGGAAATCAATACAAAAATATTTTAAACAAATGTGGTCTATGAGTTCTGAGTCAACATCACGTGTATTTTTGTAGAAAAATTTTGTTAAGCTGATAAAAATAATGTAATCTTTATTCAAAGATTAGTGTTCAAAAACATAGATAAAGTTCCACCTTAAATGCTCTCTCTTTCTCTCTTTATAATTAACAGAGAAAAAAAGACTTCATAAAAACTTTCTGGCTCCTCATGGGACGTCAAAATAATGTCTTTTAAAGACGCTTTACTCAGTGGGATACTCAAGGCCGCGTTATCCTAATGGGCAACATGGGCTGCAGCCCAGTGCCCCGAACACTAGGGGGCCTCCGAGACAATTCTATTTTGAGTTTTTAAAAACATTTTGATTGACGTAATTCTGCGTAAGTGCTACCTAGAGCAGAGGCCCCCAACCACTGGGTTGCAAGAATGTTCAGAAAAAATTTGTATAATAGCTACGTAATAGCTTATGGGGTATTTTGTCCTTTAAGAGCCGACTTCAAATAACATCGATAATTTCCACTCTTGTACAAGGCCGCGGTCTCTCTCTCTCTCTCTCTCTCTCTCTCTCTCGTGCGCGTGTGACTGCAGGGTGTGTGAGGGGAGCGTGTGGGCGAGAAAGACTGTGAAAACTTTGTCTTTTCAAACTGTTTTCCAACTTTTTGTTTTTGTTTTGTTTTGTTAGTTAGTTAGTTAGTTGTAGGGATAGTGGAAAAAAGTTCACTGTTCGTTTTGTGCGTTTCCAGACGCCGTAATGGCGTCTGTTCCAGTGCAGGGAACGCCAACGCTGTCACGCAGGAATGGGTGCAAGTGTGCCCCAGAGCCTGGAGTGACAGTAGAAGAGTTGCTCATGGTTATAGGAGAACAAGTGGGCTTTGAAAATATAATTTCGGCTTCGCGGATAAACAAGGCTGTCGTCGTGTTTTTAAAATCAGATTCTCTTGTCAATCAGTTGACTGTGAGCGGGTTATGGGTAAAGGAAACGTTTGTTCCGGTAACCCCGCTATCCGCTCCGGCAACGAAAATCATAATTTCAAATGTTCCACCGTTTATATCCAATGAGGCCATTACGAGAGAACTGCAAAGATTTGGGAAGATTGCAAGTTACGTAAGAATGATTCCGCCTGGATGTAAAAATAATGCGCTAAAACATGTCCTTTGTTTTAGACGCCAAGTCCTCATGTTTTTGAACTCACAAGACCGCACTTTAGAAATTTCTTTCCGTATTAATCACGGGGAAAACTCATACATGGTTTACGCTAGTACGGAGAGCTTGAAGTGTTACGAATGTGGAGAGTATGGCCATAAGCGCATCGCATGTCCACATAAAGATGACCAACGTGCGTCTAATGGTGATGAGAACATTACTGATCAGCAAACAAGTGCCGGTGAAGTACAGCGAACTGAGGAACAATATAAGGAGCCTGTAGAGGAGGGCAAGATACAAGAGGTGAGTGAGATTAAATTACATGATGTAAGTGTGGAACAAGCTGGATGTAGTTCTGCTTTTGAAAACAATGGAGATGTAACAGATGACAATGATACAAGTGAAGCTCAGAGTAGTGCAGAGTACGTGTGTGAAAGTTATGATGTACAGGTTGAAAATTCTGAAGAATATATGGTTGATGAAAAGGAAAGTCTATCCCAGTGTACAGATGATGGATTACTAAATGATGAACAGTGGACAGACAGCTCAAGAGGAAGTGATAAAGACTTGTATACTGTTGAGGAAATTAATGCATTTCTTGATAAAACTAAAGGGAAAGCAGGAGTTGAAGTTAGTAATTATTTTCCTGATTTGGAAAGATTTATTACTTCAGTGGCATGGGCTAGGAAGTCTAGTAGCCTTGATGAACTTTCGCAGCAAAAGCGATATCGGTTAAAAAAGCATATTACTGGTCTTAGACAAGGCAAAAAGATGGTGAAAGTAAGGGAAAAAACTAATTAATGAACTTTAAATCTTCCTTTCCATTCTGTTCTTTCCTTTTCTTTTTCCTTTTACTAATGGAGATCTTAAGGGTGGGATCAATTAATGTAAATGGAATGAGGGATGGGAGGAAAACTAGTTTTCTATCAGAAATAATACGATTGAAAGAGTTGAATGTTATATTTCTACAAGAAACCCACAGTAATCAAGATAATGAGACTGATTGGGGACTATGGTGGAAAGGAGATCAAGTTCTTAGCCATGGGACAAATATAAGTGCAGGAATAGCTGTGCTTTTCTCCACTGTTCTTAAACAAAGGTTTTATCAAAGAATGTAGTGGTACCAGGGAGATTATTGGCTGTAAGAGCTGAAATTAGAAATCTTCATGTGTTATTTGTGAATGTTTATGCTCCTAATACAGGAGAAGACAGAGCACAGTTTTTTATTAAACTAGAGGATTTTTTAAAACAACAACAAGATGATGTGATTGTATTGGGTGGAGACTGGAACTGTACTTTGGATTTTACAAAAGATAGAAATGGAGAAGAACCTCATGCAAAGTCAGCAATGATTTTGTCTAATATTATAAAGAATTTTATTTCTCAGATGTATGGAGAGAGCATAACACATCAGTACGACAGTATACATGGGTTAAAGTCAGTAATGGAAGTATTTCTGGTGCACGGTTGGATAGGCTTTATGTATCACACAATATGAGAAATAAGGTTGTTAAAGCAACCATTATTCCAACAGTTTTTTCTGATCATAAACTTATTATAGTTGAACTCACTTTGACTGAAAGAAAACAAATGAGCTATTATTGGCATTTTAATGTTAAGCTTTTAAGTGATAAACAATTTTGTGAAAATTTTAAATGTTTTTGGGAAGCCTGGAAAAGTGAAAAATGTATGTATAAAAATATCATTCAATGGTGGGATGTTGGCAAGGTACAAATAAGAGAGTTTTGTCAACAATATACATCTTATTCCTCTATAGCTATGGAGAAAACGTTAGAGTGGTTGGAAAATGAGATAATAGATATTGAAAAGAAAATGAATGGTAATGATGCTGGAAATTTACAAGACTTATGGACTGAAAAGAACAATAAGTTGAGCTCTTTTTTAAATGAAAAGGTCAAAGGAGCACTTATAAGAAGTTCCAAGTTTTTTTTAACTTGGAGCGGAAAAAAAGTCAAGAAAAACAAATGCATATTTTGAAGGACAATAATGGATGCCATACATCAGACCCAGTTGTGATGCGTAAAATGGCTGTGGATTTTTATTCAAATTTATATGCTGCTGACAATTTAGATGAAGTTTTTACCACCTGACTATAGATGCTTAGTGGAGACACGGGTTGGAGAGGAGGAAATTTCTGCTTTTCCGGACCTGAACCTTTCAGCTGATACAGAAACATGGGAAGAAATTGAGAATTGACAGCTTTCGTTTAGTACCCCTCAGTTGGAAGATTTTAGAACTGATGGCAAGAAAAATATTTATGTACTGTGTGTAAAGGTGTCACACCTTCTTCAGCTCCAGAATGTGAAAGAGTCTAAATGGCAAGACTGTTTTGGATCAGGTACCTCCCCTAAGGGCTGCTGGAGGACCCTGTACAAACCTCCTATTGAGAAAAGAACTGGGGACCTACAATGGAGGCTAGTGCATGGTATAATAGCTACAAACAGACACAGAGCACACCTTGATCCACAGGTTGGGGAGGGCTGTCCTTTTTGTGGAATGTCAGAGACTGTTTTTCATTTATTTTTTCATTGTGTGAGATTACAACCACTATATGATATAGTGAAAGAGTGGTGTCAAACCCTGGGGGAATTATTTGCACCTGAACATTTTATTTTTGGACCCAAATATTGCAGAAGTAGAATGAAGAGTCATGTTTTATTAAATTTCTTGTTTGGGCAAGCAAAGATGGCTATATGGTTGTCAAGGAAAAACAAGCTGATTGAAAAGGGATCAATTGATGCTATTACAATATTAAGGGGATTAATAAAATCCCGTATCAATATTGAGTATAGTTATTACAAGTTGGTTGATGACATGCTGAGTTTCAAAGAAAAATGGGAAGTTAATCAATGCATTTGTGAAGTTGATTCTGATGAGGTTTTACACATCTATATTTGAATATGGTTTTATGATCTTGATGTTGTTTTAATGTTTTTGTAGTTTTGTAATAAAGAGACCAAAAAGTCAAAAAAAGTCTCTCTCTCTCTCTCTCTCTCTCTCTCTCTCTCTCTGCGCATGTCCGGAGCGAGTGAGCGTAGTTGGCGTGTGAGTTTGCGAGAGCGTTTTTCAAAGTAAGTTTATCTTTTTCCATTTTCCTCCTGCGGTGTTTTTTTTTAAGTTTGCTACACAGTTTTCAACTGTTAGTGGTTTTTATTGTGTGGAAACTACACTTTTGGGCGGACGTTTGCCGTCCACCAGCATTTGCTGGTCGGAATGGCGGCTCCGGTGCGGCCAGGTTTTGAGGAACTTTCTCGCAGGCACGGAGTTAAAATCGCGCCTGTCATGAAGTGCTCAGTGGAGGAGTGCGTTTTAGCTGTTGGAAAAGAGGTTGGATATGACAGTATAATGTCGGCTTCGCGCATGAACAGCGCGTTTGTCATCTTCCTGAACAGCATTGAGAAAGTCAACAGCGTTGTACAAACCGGTGTTGTTATACAAGATACGTTTACGCCAGTGATGCCTCTAGTTCAACTGGCAAAGAAAATCATTTTGTCTAATGTCCCTCCTTTCATTAGGGATGAGCTGCTTACCGCAGAGTTATCAAGACATGGCAAAATAGTCTCACAAATGAAGAAGATCTCTTTGAAGTGCAAATCACCTCTACTTAAACATGTTGTTTGTTTCAGACGACAAGTTTATATGATTTTGAATAATGACACTGAGGTTCTAAATGTGGCTTTTAAGTTCAAAATTGATGGCTTCGACTACATAGTTTTTGTAACTTCTGAAACCATGAAATGTTTTGAGTGCGGACTGGAAGGTCATATTAGACGCTCTTGCCCTGGACGGATTAATTCTTCTGACTCTGAATCTGAGGATATAGGATCTGATGTGACTGAAACTGTTGTCAATATAAGATCTGCTGTCACTAAAGTTGTTGATAATGTAAACACGGATGTTGCTGTTTCTGCTGTTAATGAAAGAACGGATGTGGATGGACCTAATGTGACTGTTGCTGATGCAACTAATGATGCAGTAGCGGATGTACAGAAACACACAGCTGGAGAAGGCAATAGTGTTATTAAATCAACTGGCTTGAGGAATAATATGGACAATGTTATGGACAATGTTGTTACTGATGCTCCATCTCTCCAGACTAAGAATGGGGGAGAAATGAGTGGTTTGAAGACCAATGAGGTTGTTGCTTTGGCTGAGGAAATGCTGGAAGAAGAGAGTATGGATATTGAACATATGTCTGATGGAACACTTTTTAAGATGCCTGCAGTAAAAAGAAAAAGGCCTAAGTCATTTGTTACTAAAGTGGGAGCGGAACAGCATGCAGACACACAGTCTGACACACATAATGTTCGTGAGTCTAGCACGGTTGAAGACTCTGACAGTGATGTAGCTGACGTTAGGAGTCTGCGAAGTCAGCAGAAAACCTATACCTTTGTGAAAATAAGATCTTTTTTGCAGAAGACCAAAAACATGAAAAATGTCCGTATTGTGGAGCATTTTCCTGACCGAAGGATGTTCCTTGAGTCAGCTGTAAAGCTTATGAGAGGTGAAGGGAATGAGCAATTTACAGCTCAGGAAACATATAGACTCAAGAAATTTGTCTCAAAAATGAGACTTGAACTGCAAGCTGATGATGGCTTCGAAACAACATAAGCTTTCTCCTGTTGATGGTCTGGTGCTTTTTTTTTCTGTGCTTGCTTATTTCATCTCTCTTATGAGTGCAGTTAATGTGGGTACTCTTAATTTAAATGGTGCTCGTAATGTTGAGAAAAGAGCTTTATTGTTTGAATTAATCAAATATAAGAATTTGCATATAACTTTTGTTCAGGAAACCCATAGTGACTGTCTAAATGAAATTGAATGGAAGAAAGAATGGGAGGGTGAGGTGGTGTTTACCCATCTGAGCTCGACAAGAGGTGGGGTGGCTACCCTTTTTGCAAAAAGTTTTTTACCTGTTACTTGTGAAGTCAAACATGTGATTCTGGGTAGACTTATTGTTGTAAGGGCACAATTTGAAAAGTTTACTTTTATTTTTTTAAATGTTTATGCTCCAAATAATGGTGTTGAAAGGACTTGTTTTTTTAGGAATGTTAGCACGATTTTGCAGAACTGTAGTTCTGATGACTATCTGTTTTTTGGTGGTGATTTTAACTGTACTGAAAATGATGTTATGGATAGGAATCACATGGAACCTCATGTTGCATCAAGGAGTGTTTTGAAGGAATTGATAGAAACATATGGTTTTTGTGATATTTGGAGAGAACTAAATATTAATGTAAGACAGTACACATGGGCACATGCAAGGGATAATTTTATCTCTTTGGCAAGGCTTGACAGGCTGTACTGTTTTAAGCACCATTTTAATATTGTTAAGAAATGTAATATTATTCCAGTTGGTTTTTCTGATCATTGTCTAGTTACATGTCAGATTTTTATTGCAAATTTAAAGGTGCAGAGTGCCTACTGGCATTTTAACACTTCTTTATTGAATGATGTTAATTTTAAAGATGTTTTTACGTTTTTTTGGAACAATTTTAAGCTGAGAAAGCAGCATTTTACAGATCTGCGGCAATGGTGGGATTGTGGCAAAATGGAAATAAGGTCTTTTTGTCAGCAGTATACTTTCAATGTCTCTCATAACATCACTCAATCTATGAGAAAACTTGAATTAGAAATTTTAAAGTTACAAGAATTAACAGATATTAATGGAGAGCAACACACTGAAGTCATAAACTCTAAAAGGTCTCGCCTTGTTGACCTGTTAGGCATTAAGGCACAAGGAGCGTTGGTGCGATCACGTTTTCAAAATGTCACATGTATGGATGCTCCGTCTAAATTCTTTTTTGGCCTTGAGAGGAAAAATGGTCAGAGTCGTTTTATGCACTCCCTATGCTCTGAAAATGGGCAAGAGTTAACAGAATCCTCTGCTATAAGGCAAAGGGCTGTTCAGTTTTATGCTGGATTGTACTCCAGTCAATATATAGATGATGAAGAGCTATGTGCTACGTTTTTGGAAGGCCTTAAGAGAATATCTGAGGATTCCAAGTCAGAACTGGAGAGACCTCTGTCTGGACAGGAGCTGTATGCCGCTCTTCAGAAAATGGAAAGTGGCAGAGCTCCTGGAATTGATGGGCTTCCAGTGGACTTCTATAAGGCTTTTTGGGCAGTGTTGGGTGATGACCTCTTAGCCGTTCTCAATGAGAGCCTGGCTGAGGGTCAGTTGCCCTTGAGCTGCAGGAGAGCTGTGATTACCTTGTTGCCTAAGAAGGGAGACTTGCAAGAAATCAAGAACTGGAGACCGGTGAGCTTGTTATGCTCCGACCTCAAAGTCTTCTCTAAGGCTCTGGCTAATAGGCTAAGGGAAGTGATGGAGCAGATCATTCATGTTGACCAATCTTACTGTGTGCCTGGTAGGTCAATAATAGATAATGTTTGTTTAATACGAGATGTTTTGGAGGTTTCTGATTCTTTAGGTGTTGACTTGGGTCTTATTTCTATTGACCAAGAGAAAGCTTTTGATAGGGTCGAACATGAATATCTTTGGAGGACTCTTGATGCTTTTGGATTTGGCTCAAAATTTATTAAAATGGTAAAAGTGCTGTATCAGGACATTGAGAGTTTACTAAAAATCAATGGTGGTTTAAGCACCCCTTTTAGAGTGTTTAGAGGAATAAGACAAGGTTGTTCTCTGTCTGGAATGTTATATTCTATAGCCATTGAACCTATGTTAAACAAATTGAGATCCAAAATTGAAGGTTTACGATTGTCTCATTGTGATGTTCATTATCAAATGTCAGCCTATGCAGATGATGTCATGATCATGGTTAATGGGCAAGAAGATGTTAACGTTTTAAAGTCTATTGTTAAAGATTTTGGAGTAATTTCTGCTGCTAAAGTGAATTGGGGGAAAGTGATGCCTTGGCTGTTGGGAAATGGGCACAGGGCCTTCCAATTTTGCCTGGGGGAATGATTTGGAAAAAGGGAGGAATTAAATATCTGGGAGTCTATCTTGGGGATTCTGTTTTTGTAAATAAGAACTGGGAAGGCATAGTGGAAAGAATGGAGGGCAGACTGGCTAGGTGGAAATGGATTCATCCACACACAGTAAAATCCCCAGTGTTAAATTAACACTGCTCGGTGTTTGTATAGTCCACACCAAGATTGGTGTTAAAGAAACACTGAATCGGTGTTAAAGTTAATAAGATAATGAAGTGATTGAGTCATTAATAGTGAACACCTGCTGGTCATTCCGTGTCGAATCAACTTAATTTTGGAATTGTTCCTGTCTTAGGATGTTTATTTTGTTGACTCTTTTTCTGGAGAAAGTAATGCTGAAGTGAGGAAGAAAGCCAAATTATTAAATGCAATAGATGAAATCACCATAGTTAAATAAACACTATCATCATCTCTGTTTGAAAACTAAAATTACAACTTGCTTGCAGAGTTACATGGATGATAGGTTTAACCTCTAAAGAACTGCTGTAAATCTGGTTAATAAAGTAAGTCACCATTGTTCCGATTAGTGTTTCCTTTAGTTGGGTACCTGGGTCTTGAAGTTTGGTGTTAGTTTTCTTCTGCTAATTGTGGCAGTGTGTTTATAAAACACATCTGTTAAAGCAGAGGAAGATGAGAGAAGTGAAGTCTATAACTCATACTATGTTAATTAGTATGAAAGTATAAGTCTTGGGGTTCAATGATATCATAAAAAAGTAATCACTGAATATAAGTGTTTAATTTATGTTCTGCCAACCCTGTGAGGCTCCCATGAAATCCAACAGTGCTGTGAAAGTCCACATACCCTGAAGAGTTAAATAATGTTTACCCAAATCTAATCTGTGGTGTAAGTCAGACACACTGAGACATCAACAATCAGCCTATAAAACACAATCATGGTGACAATCAACAACAAAGCTTCATGCCGCAATGCATGCTGGGTACCAGGATTGTAGAAAACTCATTCATAAATCCCATCATGTATTGCAACATGACAAAAATTTAGCAACTTTCTTACCATTAACTGTCACCATTGTTGAGATTTGTATCAGAAATCATGAAGTCTCTCTTAAGCAAAAAACAACAACAACAACAACAACAAAACACTTAAGCAATATAGCAGTCTCATTCAATACAATGTCATTTGCATAGAGCTTTTCTATATGCCTGTTTCTTTATAATTAATTTGTGAAAAAATGTTTCAATGATTTGTAGAGTAGAATATAATAAAAATAAACTGAGAAGGTCTGGAAGGTTTTCCCCTTACATGAAGCAATGAACAAGTGGTTTTACTAAAACATTGTTGCTATTGCTAAAAGAGGAGAGTTAGATCAGAGAAGATCAAGGGACAAATGCCTAACTTAATTTAAACACTAATCACAGTAATGGTGACTTCAAATGAACTCATAACAAACACAAACTTAAGATTTAATGTGATACATTTTGTGATAAATGTCTATTTGACTTGTAAGACATTGCGTCAGAAAGAAGATTTGTCTACTCAATCACGCGTGTGGATACTGGAATAGTTGAGCACTTGTATTTTGTTCTGACAGCTGTTTAGAAGTTAAACTTATCCAATTAGAAAATAACTCAGCAAGTTGTATTTTTATTTTCAAACAGAGATGCTGATAGAGAGGCAAACGTGAAAGCTTTTGGAGGCATACACCCAACAGTATTCATTTATTGCATTTAATAATTTGTCTGTCTTTATTATTTTAGTATTTTCTCCAGAAAACGAGTCATCAAAATAAAAATTTAGAGACAGGAAAATGTCCAAAATGTAATTGATTTGAATGACCAGCAGGTGTTCACCGCTGGTGTCTTAATCGCCACTTCATTGTCTCGTTGACTTTAACACTGATTCAGAGTTATATTTTTAACACCAGTCTTTTTTGGCACCGATCTTGGTGTGGATTATATAGACACCAAATAGTGTTGATTTAACACTGGTTGAGTTGGTTTAACACTGGGGATTTTCCTGTGTAGGAAGACGTTTAACCTATCGCATGAGTCCGCTACGCACAGCCACACATTTACAATGCAGCTGTTGCTTATTTAAGGAAAAATTATAAATGGAGTACTAGATTAAAACCTTGGATACTGTACATAATCTATGCAGCAGCATCCAAGACATAATCTATTAAAGACTTCTCTCTGTATTAATTTCGTAAGGCTGTGTCTTTATTTCTTGTTTGTGTATGGATCGACTTTTTTCTTAGTTTAACTGATACATGAATAGCCATCTTCTGTGGTAAGTCCTTACATTAAAAAAATGTATATGCAAAAGCGAAGTTGTAAGATAAGGCAACATGCATGCACTGAAAAAAATGATTCATTGAATTTAATAATTTTTTTTAAGGTAAGTGGTTGCAATCAATTTATTTAAGCTACATTTAAACGAAAAAGATTAATAAAGTAAAATAAAATATAAAACTTTTGTTTAAATGTAGCTTAAATAAATTGATTGCAACCACTTACCTTAAAAAAAAATTATTAAATTCAATGAGTCATTTTTTTCAGTGTGTTTATTCTGTTTAATGTTTATTTCGTTTCGTTTTGTATAGCCCTTTCTATTTTTGCACCTGTTGCAACTGCGAGCAGCAGAGCAACCTGCCTTCGCTTTTTAAAAATAGTGTGTGTTGATGATAAACGTTTAAACTAACATTGTGATATGCTGAAAATATTTATTTTAAATAGTTGTTATTATAGGCAAGCGAAGTGTTGATTTGAGAGGCTCAATTCATCATACATGTCGTCAACTTGCTGTCGGCCGCTAACCACTTGTTTATCATAAAAACTTTAACAAACAAAAACTGCTCTAAAATGTAAATAAAAAAGAAATATTTTGCCATTTAAAACAAAACTGAACTGCTTTAATTGCTGCAAGGGTACAGCTGTACAAGCTGTGTAAGCAGTTATTTTTTGCTATTTCTGCAGATTTCTTTTGCAAAATCTATGCGGAATTTTGCATAATGATTTAAAATGTTTTAAAACGATCCGAGAGAATGTGCGCTGTGAATATTACAAAAAATTAAAATATTTTATAACTACACTATACATTTTATTAAAGGATTACCCTGAATTAAACTAGACCAATATGAACCAACAGATAATGGATAATGTGCTTTCACGACCATAGAGTTTTATATAATATATATTACTGTCTACAGTGTAACGGATAATGTCCTGGCAGAAAATTACCGGTACCTTTTCCGTTATGTTTACAGACATTTCCGTTTATTCAAAAACTGAACATTCTGTAGATTTATAGGACACTGTCCGTAGATTTACAGAACATTGTCCGTAACCTTTAGGGACACTTCAATCTGCCTATGAAACGCAACAATGCATGCTGGGTACCAGGATTGTAGAAAACTCTTTCTTAACATTTACTCTCACCATTGTTGAGATTTGTATCCAAAGTGTTGATGTTTTTGAAGCAAAAACCACAGCTGACAAATTTGCAGCAATCTTATTCAATACAGTGTGGTTTTAGATCAGCATAGAGGGTCAATCTTATACATTTCAGTTCTTTATTCTTATTTTACTACTTCATATTTAAATGCTACGCAGTAAAACATAAAAACAACCAAGCTTATATAACATCACAGAAATTCTCCTTCCTCAAGCAACAAACCAGTTGTAATTGTTACAAGCAAAAACACTGTTGCAATGCTAAAAGAGCTGAGTCAGTTCTGGAAGGTCAAGGGACAAAAGCCTAACTAAAGGGAACACTAATCACCATAGTGGTGACTTCAAATGTATCTAAAACAAACACAAAGTGGAGATTTAATGTGATACATTTTGTGGTAAATATCCATTTGACTTACACGTCACGTCAGAAAGAAGATTTGTCTACTAAATCACATGTGTGGATGTTGGAATAGTTTAACACTTGTATCTTGTTCTGACAGCATTTGTTTAGAAGTTAAACATCATCCATGTTAGAAAATAACTCTGCAAGCAAGTTGTAATTTTATGTTTCAAACAGAGATGGTGATAGAGAGGCAAAAGTGAAAGATTGCAGCAGGAGTTATTGCACCCATAATGCAACATGTTATAAAAAAACAGGTAAAACTCCTGTAAAACATAAATACGGAAAATTCCTTCATATTTACACAGTACTTTGTCCGTTTTTTTACGGATTTTTTTAGAGTGTAGCAAGATAATTTCATCAGTTTAACAACACAATTTATAGTTATTTATCTTGTTAACGGATTTGAAATAATAAACAATTGTTGCGTCACGTAGCAAGAGAGATCATAGAGATCTCATTAACTTCTCCGCAGTAAGTTTTATTTCAAATTCAAGTTTTACATATTAAATAGACTATTAAAAAGTTTGTGCTTCTCTCATAAAAACTTTACAGCAGACAGCACAGACATCTACTCACAAACATACACGATGCAGTTACTATATCTGCGGACACAGATTTCTAATGGGGAGAATAAAAAAGTTCGGACTCGGGTCGGACTCGGGCTGAGAATTCTGGGATCTACTACTTTTGCGTCAACTTGATTTTAATAATTTAATTGAGGATTATATTTAAAGAAGAACAGACAGAAGCACTTTTAGTTGTGAGTTGCATTTAATAAATGTTATTTTCTGGGCGGTTTCTGATTGTAAAATTATTACTTGATAATATTGTTTAATTTATTTAAATAATTTCAGCCTACTTTTGCGTCAACTTGATTTTAATAATTTAATTGAGGAATTATATTTAAAGAAGAACAGACAGAAGCACTTTTAGTTGTGAGTTGCATTTAATAAATGTTATTTTCTGGGCTGTTTCTGATTGTAAAATTATTACTTGATAATATTGTTTAATTTATTTAAATAATTTCAGCCTACTTTTGCGTCAACTTGATTTTAATGATTTAATTGAAGAATTCTCTTTAAAGAAGAACAGAAAGAAGCAGTTTTTGTTGTAAGTTTTATTAAATAAATGTTATTTTCTGGGCTATTTCTGATTGTAAAATTATTTGATAATATTGTTTAATTTATTAAAATAATTTTAGCCATTTAATGTTGCACATACGCTGTAAAAAACACTGGATTTACTGAAAAAAAGACAATGCATCATTTTTGCATCCCCTTTTTTAGTAAGTTTTACTAAAAAAAAGTACGCAATGGGGCACTTAGTAAATCCAGCCTTTATTTTTTTCAGTGTATATTGGGGGGGGGGGGCCCAAACCAGCGTTAGCCCAGGGCCTCACAAAGGCTTAACCCGGCACTGGGGATACTACATAGCATTTTAATTTAACTGAATGGATTTTATTTGGGGAACATTATGCACATCATTTTAGAGCATATAGTTTTAATTTTTGCATTTTAATTTAATACCACCAGGGTTGTACTATTGACTTTTTTGCTATATTGTAGTATGGCTTTATTGTTATCTGTTTGTGTTTTTTTTTTTTTTATTAATTACCATTTGTATTGCCATACAGAAGTTTGTTACAAATATCATGACTAAACGATAGTTACTAATACTGTAGGATTACTGCATTAAAGTGACTTTTAAATGTATGAAATATTGCTGCAGTAAAACAAATTCATGAGGTAATTCATGACTCTTAGACATCTTTGGAAAGAATAATTTATTAAATATCATTGCAAATAAGCGTTTAGTTTTCTAGATTGCAGGAAGAGATTAAATACAAACATACAATCCTTTATTCAAAGATGTATACAACTGATAAACATAAGACTATAACAAAATTTTACAGATGATTTAATAACATAAGACATTTTTTATAAGAAAGTCACTCTGAAAGAGCAATTTCTCATATTTTCCTGATTTACATTTAGCAATTTAGCAGACGCATTTATCCAAAGGGACTTAAAAAGATTAGGAAACAAATCACAAGAAGTGCATATACCAAGTTATACATTTACTATTGTAAAACAATACCTGTTGAATAAGAGAGAAAGTTTTTTTTTAAAGAAGAGATAGAAATGCAGTCAATTTCTATTTGTATTAAGTATTTGTGGAAGAGATGAGTTTTAAATTATTATTATTATTTAATTTTAGATGTGGCTGACCAGACAGCAGTGTGAAGATCGTTCCTCCAGGGGAAAGTACCAAGGGGGAAATATTGCCTAACATAAACCCTGCATACTGGCTACATAAATGTCCTGATATTACCATAATAAGAGTTGTAAGCGCACTTCTATTAAGACAATCATATTATATATCAGAGGGTCTTTGTGGGTCTGCTAAATGTATTCTCGCTGTATTTATCTTAGCTTGTTATTTGGTGTGAGATTTATAGCCAGAGTGATAGCGATAGATAGAGCCTGAAAGTGAGAGTTGGCAACCCTGTCTGATCTGCACTGCTTATCACAGCTCATGTTATGATAAACTCAATGTTAATTTTACTGACTGGAGCACCAATCATGAACATGTTCCCAAACTTGGATGAATTTCTCTTGGATAATGAGCTTAACTGGTTTTACTAAAAAAAAAAAAAAACTCCATTTGCAGGCCTACACTTACAAAGTATTTTCATGAGCATTTATAACTTAATGTTTTTCATAAAGTATTTTCTTGAGCAGTGTAGCTGGAATCACAACGTCTGGGTCTGTAGACCCTTCATTGAAAGCCCTGGCAGGTTTATCCCAGAATAAGATGCATGTTTGAGGTGCCTTAATTAAAAAAAAAAAAACTTGTACTGACATATCCTAAATCTGTGCCTTGTTTTGTCTGTATTGTTTTTGTAAAAATTGTTTGTAAAAACTACTTAAATGTCCTATTAAATCTAAGTCCAGTGCTAGGTTAATCTAAACCCTGTCCAAAAAACCGCCCCTATAAGTGTTAATCTGGATTGTTTCTCTAACGTTCTCAGTCTACTTTCCCTTAAATGTTTAATATGCACACTATCTTTACCCAGCACATTATGTCACTATGGATGTTGAGGGGACTGGGATGGGTAAAAATAGCCAAACACATCCTGAAAGGTTGAAGACCCCTGTATAAAATTATGTTAAAGGTGACATATCATGAAAATCATGAATCCCCTAAATGTTCGTTTCATGTCTGTACGGAACAAGACTCACTCCCGAAAATGTGATGATTGACACAGAAATAACTATAGCAACGTTCTGCCGTCTCGCGTGCTTATCACTCACAGCATTGACCAAAATAATAACAGCATTGTGTTTTGCAATAAACATCCGTCTTGGCGTTGTGTATTTTACACTTTTGTGAGGCTGCTTCACAGCGCGGAGCGCGCGGTCTTGCAGTGTTGTCAGGTCCTCGTCTTTTTGTACTTAAATACCGTTTGGCGCTTAACCGTTTATGGCTTTTGGCTCATGAAGCGATCAAGTTTTTGGTGTTAATAAAGTGTGAGGGTGCCGGTCCCAATTTTTTGATCTTTGAGGTAAAGCATTTAGATTTATTTCGGCTTATTATTGGATTTTTCTTGTTTGCTGTATTTTTAGTGCTTTGCAGTTTTTGTAAATTCGGTTGTCACTACCTGCATTTTGCGGGAGTTAATTTGGTTGTAGAATGCGGTTGTGAGTCCCGTAAATTCTTGAACTGTGTGTGTACAGAACAGGATTAAGCAGAGGTGGAAAGTAACGAATTACATTTACTCACGTTACTGTAATTGAGTAGTTTTTTTGTGTATTTTTACTTTTTTGAGTAGTTTTTAAAATCTGTACTTTTACTTAAGTATGTTTTATTTAAAGTATTGTACTTCGCTACATTTTAAATCATATCCGTTACTGAGTAAAAAAATATTATAAAAAGCAAAGTGATAAAGACGCGAAACGGATGTAAATGGGCTTTGCCCGGGGAACGCGCAAAAAGAACCATGGAGACGGAAGAGACAGGCGCGCTAATGCAGACCCGCCTCAGTTCAAATCTTATGAAAGAAACCCCCTGGTCATATTTAAGTGACCACTGACGCGAAGCGAGTGTTTCATTTCTATGAAAGGTAGGATTCATGCTCTTAAGTACGAAATTGCACGACGCGTTTTTAATACCATGCGCATTATCTTCCGAGGTCTAGCAGCTTCGCGTCAAGTCAAACAGAACTTCAAAACGTCCTCGAGGATGCGCAGGTCATTAGACATTGCAGAGAGAGAGAGAGAGAGAGAGAGAGAGAGAGAGAGAGCAAGAGAGAGAGACCTCGCGAGAGAGAGAGAGAGAGAGAGAGAGAGAAGAATAAATGTCATCAGGTACCCAGGTCAGGGAAGTAAGAAGATAATAAACGTGTCAAATGTATATAGACATGGCACTCATCTCATTATATGCTCATTTAAACTAGATATATATTTTAATAAAATAATGTATGTTACCAGCAATACATCAATTACAACCTTACTATAGTGATTGTATTTACTAGCTGCTGACCACCTTCAAAAGTGCATAACTCACATGTAAAAATCATTAAACAATTCCATAAATGTTTCTTACTTTAAAAAAGCTTTTTATTTTATTAACTTTTTGTTATTGCACTTTAACTGTAAATATGTTCCTACAATTAAAAACAACTAGTTTAGATGTATTCCCTTGTCGTTTTTGAACTATACTAGAATCCTCCACCTCTCCCCGCTGTAAAAAAAGTAACTTTTACTCTGAGTAAAGTTAAAATGACTTACTTTTTACTTTTACTTGAGTAGATTTTTAGACAAGTAACTTTACTTTTACTTAAGTAAAATATTATTAAAGTAACTTTACTTTTACTTGAGTACAATATTTTAGTACTTTTTCCACCTCTGGGATTAAGCATTAAAAGGTGAAGTGACAACTGAATTAATATGCAGTGTGTACGGGACCTGAGTTTTGTTAAACCATTCGCTGCAAGCATGTGACAAAATAAGTAATTGAAATCTGTCTTTCCTTGTGATGTCAGAAGGGATAATTCAGAGATCAGCTCATTTGCATTTAAAAGGACTCACCCAAAACAGCACATTTTCCTCACAGCTACAAAGTGGCAATTTTAACATATTTTAAATGTTTTTAAATCTGATCTAAATGATATTTTGAGCTAAAACTTCACATATTTACTCTGGGGACACCAAAGATTTATTTGACATCCTAAAAAAACTTGTGAAATGTCCCTTTTAAAATTTAAACCAAACCTTGCCAAGAATGGACAGAGACACAATAATGGTGATTATGTAAAGAACAATAAAGATCGCATTTACAATTCTTGCTGCTAATGTCCAGCACGATGAGACTTTTTGTTGTTGGTGGTGATGAGTTAAAGCCCAAAACTCCATAAGGAACTGCTTCAGAATTTCGGGCGTACATGTCATCTGTTCAGTTCTACCGCTAACTGTGTCTAGAGAGTTATGCAAGTATTTTACACCATCTGTGGAAAGAAATACAAGCAATGGCTCTGGTCAGCATATAGTTTTGTATATGATTCTTATGGGAAATCATAACATTTAAACCTTTTTATAAAACGGTTAGTTCCAATCCTTGATTCTGATTGGTCAATAGGTGTGCTTTATTCACAATAAAACACTGCTATGACCACTTCACCCAACGGTTCTATTTAATATCACTGCGCCCTTAGCAACACCCTTTAGCAACACATAAACATATAGGGGCAGTTTCCCGGACCAGGATTAGCTTAATCCAAGACTAGGCCTTAGTTTAATTAGGAAATATAACTAGTTTTAACAAACATGCTGTACTAAAAACATTACCTGTGTGCATTTTGAGGTAAAACAAAGGGCACTGATGTATTTTAAGATATGTCAGTGCAAGTTGTTTTCAGTTTGGAGAGCTCCTAAAAGTGATTAAGTCTAGGACTAGTCTAATCCCTGTCCGGGAAACCGCCCCATAATGACACAAAGTCTGAGAACAGTTTGTTGTTTTTATTTGAGCTTTCATGTTGTTGTTCGCAGTCAGGGACTTTTTTCTAGCGGAAGGAATGTTTTATTGATTTAACTTCATGAAAGTTGCACTTATTTTTTTTTACTTTAATATTGTGTGGTAACCGTTTTACAAAAGCAATAAGGTACTCGAGGCAAGTGCTGTATCGTGAATAAGTAACGGCTGAAGGGGTTGCAGGCACTTCGCTTTGCGTCATGCCTAACAACGCCCTTCAGCCGTTACTTATTCACGATACAGCACAGCCTCTCGTACCTTATTGCTTACATAAAATTAATACTTAATTTTGACTTATTCAGTTCAATTTTTAGTCCATTTTATTTCTATTGTACATTTCACAATGTCTATTGGAGCAAAGCAAAAAGATAAACATTTTTTTTTTAATTATTTACATATTTTTAAATATGTTTCTAAATTGAACTAACTAAAGGTGACTGGGGAAAGTTATTGTGACTAATTCATTTATGTACACATTTACATGACCCTATATGAACAGCTGCAGAAAATGTAAAGAACTTCTTCACAAGATGTATAATGTTTTAATACCAAAGGGGTGTTGAATGCTTTATTCTGATTGGTTGAGAAATGTTACTTTTCTGTAAAACACACATCTGACCTGTTAGATGTCTAAAAATAACCACCATAGCAATGTTTGTGGTAACTCAAGTGGTATAATAATCCGGTCCTTTGAATTACTTTAAAATTAATCAAGTTCATTTATGTTGTTGTGGCAATTGTAGGTGGTGTGTGGTTTGGTTATGTAGTGGTTACTACAATCAAGGTTGATGTATAATCAAACACACCTGAATGTCATTTCCAAGTCATACTGAAGTCTTTGATTGGGATTTTCAGGTGTGTTTGATTAGGGTTGGCGCTAAACTTTGCAGGGCAGTGGCCCTCCAGGACCAGGAATGCTCACCCCTGCTCTATGTCAAAGCATTTTTCAGATATCGTGCACTCCACCTTTAATTGCTGAGTTGAGACTTACTATGTTGAAGAATTATATCTACTTCGTTTTCTGTTGGTGTTACTGGTTTGGTCTCTTCTCCTTTAGCAATCAGAATACTCACAAAGATGGTCTCCAGAATACTTATGCCAATAAGAGAGAAAATCCCAATGCAATAAATCCCTGTAACAACAACAGCAAACCATTATAGCAAAAAATCGTAAATGAATTAAATGAAAGTTACATTTCTCTCACGTCTCTTATCTCCGGCAGAGTTTCATAGTACTGCAAAGATTTTACATCACATTTATGGCAGAACTTAGAGACTGTTTACACCTGGTATTAAGATGTTTTTGGTCAATCGGATACCAAGTGGATGAGAGACGGACACATTCCCGTTCATCATTTTTTTTAAAGTCTCTTTTGTCCTAATTACTTAGAGGAGACTGGGCTATGAGAGAGTTATTAAAACACGAGCAGGAGAAATCATGGGTTTGAATTGAAGCAAAATTGTGCTGCTTGTCTTGTTAGTTTTGTACATGTGCATGTAAAAGCTTTCTCTGATGAAATTCAAAGCAATCGATGAAATTAGCTTGCACAACTTTCACAATCTATCTCTTGTATATCAACAAGAATTAAACTATTTCATAACATTTAATCTTGTTTTCTTCACAATATCAGATGTATTTTAAACAACAGCCAAAAAACGTACCTTTAAAACACAAGAGTCAAGGGCCCAACTAAAGCAAACACAACTAAAGCAAACACAGATCACAGATCAGGTTGATAGAAGCACTGGGGACCCAATTATAGCACTTAAACATGAAATAAATCTAATTTTCACGCTATGACCCATTTAACTTAGGTTTAGATGTTGGCTGTTTCATTTAAAGTCACCTTTATTGTGATCAGTGGTTGTTTTAGTTGGACTTTGACCCTTGAGTGTTAACTTGTTAGTGTTTTCTAGCTGCTATATCTAAGTGTGTTTAAAACACATGTTAAAGCATAAAAAGGCAACTATCTAATTGAATATTGATGGTTGATACATAACATCAAACACAATAATTTAATGAACAGATTTATTAAAACAGTTCCCCCCTCACCAGAAGCATCCTTTCCATAAAAAATGAAATACTACAGTCTTAGATCTGAAGAATTTTTATAGTGTGCATATAAGCATTAATTACTGCATAATGTAGATGCACAGACATCAAGAATCAGAGTATGAATCTCAACAATGGTGACAAAGAAAATTGTCAAAAATTTCATTATTTATTCATGCCGCGGTGCATTCTGGGAGTCCTGAATGAGATTTGTAATTTATTGATACCCAGCATGCATTGCAGCATGAAGCTTTTCATTTTATTGTCACCATTGTTGTGATTCATACTTGATTTCTTGATATTTGTGTGTCTACATTGTAGAGCAGTTAATTTTAAGTGTCAGTGTTTCAAAATTCTTCTGAAAGACAAACTGCTACGAGAGAGCTGGATCTCATACTATAGTATCACACTGATAGAGAAAGATGCTTCTGATAAATGTGCGAACAATAAATTAATACATAAATTCTTATATGATGATGTTTAAACTTTATTTACTGTGCTGACCACCAGTGTTGTGCCTGAACAAGTTCATTGAAGGAAAGTTCATGAACTCGTTCATATTTTGGGCGAACGTGAACTGAACGTACTGCATTACTGCCTGATGAACGCAAGGTGAACTCGTTCATTCTGGTGCCTGTGAACGGCACGCTCTCTCAGTTTAACGTCTTTCAATAGGGTACCAGATTTCTGTAGAGTCTTCCAGGGAAAAACCTGGCTAAAACACACTGTAAACAGGCCTTAATGTGTAGCGGAAAAACACCCAATCTGGCAACACCGCCACCAGGCTGCATGCGTCATCAAAACAACACTGACTGGACGCTTCTGAAATCCCTGCCGCGCCACTCATATAGTTTAACATTAAATAACATCATATTTGTCCTAAATCTTTAACAATTAACATAGGCTGCTAACGCATATTCTGGATCTTTGATTAGACTTTGACTAAGCTCACGCTATTTAACCTGCACGTGCGGTGTGCAATACCTGCGAGTTGGAGTTGTAATACACGCGATGCCTCTCAGCGCTTCTTACCCGGAAAACCCCCTTGAAGCACCGGCTAACGTTAGCCTTTCAAGGTATTTGCAAGCCAATACAAAAATTAAAAGACAGTCAATGCTAATGTAAACCCTGGTTGGATAAGGATTTAAAGTTGGATATGAAGATGAAATCTGACGTATTTAGCTTCAGTGTTAAAACTAATAAAATAATTGCTGTCTGTGGTTCTATGAGCTATAATGGCAATATTTTTTTTAAATAACATGAGAAAAAATAACTATAAATTACCTTATTTTTGGAACTGTGAACTAGTTAAAAATTTTGAAATATGAACTGAACTAGTTCATTTTAAAAATTGTGAACTGTGAACTGAACTAGTTCAATTGAAAAATTGTGGACTGTGAACAGAACTAGTTCATTTAGAACAGTGCTTTAAGTGGCCCAAAAGAGGTGCCGATACTCTATTTTTTATTTATTTTTTGCTGACTCGACTCCTATATTGAAGGGGATTTATATTTAGCAGTCAACAGACGACCTTGTCAAAATAATAAATCCTTTTATAAATTTGTGGATTTGCTTGAGCTAGAAATAGCTACTGAACATAAATAAAATGTGCAAAAGGATTTTGAAAAAATACCATTAGAAAGAGCTACTGTAGAAAGAGTTTTTGAACATAAATAAAATGTGCAAAAGGTAGATATGTGAGTAAAATTTTCAGCATGGTTAAATGCTAAAACTAGTGGTTCAGAAAAAAACTTTAAAATGACACAATGACCATGTCTATGGGGTCAAGAATAACAAAATACTGGCCATTTGAAACTCTAAAGTCATTTATTTTGTCCCATTGTTTTCCATTTTGCGGGTGGTAAAACTACTGTGCACGTCGTTCAAATTCATTGAAATTTCGTTTACTTTTAGTTTAGCAATTAAACTAAATGTATATTACAATTTCCAGAATGTTTTCTGCACATCGCCTGAGGAAATCCGAAGTTGCGTCGAGGGGAACCAAACTGAAAGCCGCGACAGCGGAGATTATCACGTACCTACAAGGCTTGCGTCTGACCTGCAGCTATCATTCTGGCTTGGTGTAATGTCAGCGAGTCCTCTGATTCTGACGGCGTTCTTTTACTACTCAGAGTCTAAAACAAGGAGGGCATATTACGTGTTCATTGTATTTTCATTTTAACCGAGCAGCTATGGTTGCGCGTTTCACACACAAACACACACCTCTCAGAGCACGTTGACACTGACTGAAGGACGCAAGGGTGTATGGGTAATGTAGTCTCTGCTCTCGGTTGAACGAATTAGGAAGCGTACATTAAGGGCGCTCTGAAAAGCAGCAGCGCAGCCAAATGATTAAATTAAACCTCTAGCATTCCGGTACGCTAAAAGCACGTTCTGGGCGCACGTAGAGGTGGTGGTACGCTCAAGAGCTATTTTTAGAAGTGGCGGTACTGAGTACCAGGGCGTTCTGGCCCACCTAAAGCACTGATTTAGAAAGAGAACTTTCCCAACACTGCTGACCACCACCAAAGAATCGCACTCTGCCATAACAAACATGTCTTAAACACAAAAAGTTATAGCAATCTAAAGAATGAACAAGGTAAGAGTCAAGAGGCAAGTTCAACTAAATCACACACTGATCACAATAATGGTAACTTCAAATAAAACAAAATCCAAACCTAAAGTAAAAAAAAAATGACTCTACATGTAAGATGTAAAATGCAATTTTAGATTTCAGACAGAGATGGTGAGAAAGAGGATAATAGAGTTTTTAATTCTGCTTCATTGTTACTTTTTAACATTCTGTGAGAGGGGACAATACATACATCCAGCAGTGTTTATTTAACTCAGGGAATTTTTCTGTGTGAGCACTTCCTGGGGGCTAAGTGAGGGCTGCCCGTGCATCGTAGGCTTACTTGCAGGGCGCTAGTCGGGATCCTGCCTAGAGTCTTGATTAATATTTATTTCTAGTCATGATGGCAGGGTTCTGACAGTCCCGTTCTGTGTGGAGGCTCATGGCTTTGCATACCGGATCATGTGCCTTCAGTGTTTTGTCTATAGCCCCCTTGTTCTCCCTGTTAATTATTCATCATTAGTTTATTACCCTAGCCTCGTTATCCTGTTTTGTTTTTTAATACTGTATGATGTTTTGCACACACGTGGCCTTTGTTTTCTTGTTCACTTAATAAAGTGTTTACTGTTTACCCCCGTGTTCGTCTGCAATTGGGTTCTTCCGTCCACAACCCTGACACATCTATTCACATCTTTGATATTGCTTACAAAAATTACAATAATAATAAAGATAATAATAGGGACACTTTTTAAAAATTGTGGTGGCTGACCGAAAGTGTCCTGATCAACCTGAATTCATCATATTTTGTGGCAAATGCAAACATGCTGGTAATTAAATATGAAGCAAAAGATTTGTGCATTGAATGGGGAAATGTATGTGTCACAAGTCGGGGTGGACCCAGATGTAAATGAGGTCACGCCCCTTTTTCCACCTCGAGGAGATTCCCAAAGCCACCCCAATGACCAGACACACAAGGTAGGCATAAATTAAAATGTATTTTATTTAATTTACTTAAAAATAATAAATAGGGCAGGGAAAAAGGGGAACTTAAAATAACGGCCCCTCTAGGCTCTCTTCACAGCTCGGTTCCTCAGGGTTCACGCTGGCTCTCTCTCCCTTCCTCCACAGACGACAGCTGGGACACAAAGGCACAGTGAATCGTTCTCAATTAGTTCTCTCACCTCTTCGCTGATTACAGCTGCTGGTACGTATGGTTCTCCTTCACAACGGGTCTCCTTAGAGCTCACGCTTGTTCTCTCGCTCTTCCTCCACAGACGACAGCTGGGACACAAAGGCACAGTGAATCGTTCTCAATTAGTTCTCTCACCTCTTTGCTGATTACAGCTTCTGGTACGTATGGTTCTCCTTCACAACAGGTCTCCTTAGAGCTCACGCTTGTTCTCTCTCTTCCTCCACAGACGCCAGGTTAGCTGGTAGACGCAATGCGTCGACTGGACAGTGGTTTCCAAGATGGCGCCGGGGACCAAACCCTCTCGGCGAGCTCGTTGGTCCAACAGAGGGGCGAGAGTGCCACGCCGTCACACCGGGTCGAGCGCTGCCCTTTCCTCGATGCCCGTTGGCAATCGAAAACTGGACCGGGGCGCCCCTTCGTAGAGACCTCGGGGCAGCGGATCTCCTTCGCCTCTAACTCTGTGACGATGAAAGCACACAGGTAAAGTAGCAATGTAATTTGTAATACTCACACCGCCAGTCATACAGATCTTCACCGCCACTCCTAACACAAGTCCGCCAAGCGTTGGCTACGAAAATACTTCGGAAGCTACCCCGTGACTTTTAGGGCTGAAACACACTTACAGCATAATCATACACAGGGTTATCCTAGAACCGCTTTCCTCTTCAGCGCCCCGGGCGAGTGACTGGAGCCGGGATACGTCTGACAAGACACAGCAAGCTCACTGCAATACACACAGCACCACTTCAAAGTGTAATTTCTACATCCAAGACTCACCCACCACGCTCAGTGCACACAATAGACGCCCGCCATCCTTCGCCTCGCTCTGGCCGAGAATGTGGGGTTGGTAACACGGCCTAGTGGTTGTTTTCGTCACTGTGGCTGTTTCACACAAAGATCCCGTGGCTCACCCACCGCGCTGACTCAGGGGCAGGGCCACCCGCTCTCGCTGGGAAACACTCAAAGGATATCCAGGTCAAGTACAATGCAATTTATTTCCAACAAATGGATTCTGTTACTCACAACTGTGGTGCTTTCTTTGTCTCCCGCTTCCCTAGGTTGACTTCTTCTTACGACAACTCCAGCTACACAAGTGAACGTTTCTCCAGACGTCAACACCACCTTTGCACAAATGGGTACTCACGATGGCACGTTCCTTCTTCCTTTGCTTCGTTCATCCAAGGTCAGTATCCGTTTACTTTCCAACCCATAAGGCCTTCAATATCTCCATCAACAGTAATCCAATGATGCAAAAGGAGAGAGAGAGCAAGTCCAACGATCCGAATGGCGTACCAGGTGAGCTCAACTCAACGCTACGGCGCACACCAACAACAGTGATAACGACCGACGACTTCGGGGTGCTCCTTTTTAAAGATCCACGCCTGCCTTCCTTTCGCCTCCTGTGGCTCTGTCCTCTTTCCAGTCGCTTCAGCGATCCCCGGATCAACAGAGCCTTCGGGCTCTTCACAAGGTGCGTGTCTTTGTTTGCCTTTGGCAAAGGAGCTTCCCCCGTGTCAATCGCTCCCCGTGTACATCGCTCTCGTGTCAATCGCTTGTCCCTCTTTGTGTTCCCACCGAGCTATTTAAATGCTTCCTCTTTCCGCAACCTCCAATCACACTTCGTTTCATTGATGCTTCACACCTGTGGCTCGTAAAGCCCTGATAGCGTTTCCCTGGAAACCAGGAAGTAAAAAGGTCCGTCTTCGTATGTGGCCCGGTGGGGAAACCTTCCGGGCGGAACCAAACTTCCCTAACTTTGGTTCCGCCCTTAGAAAGATCGTCACCTTGTGACATCCTCCCCCGCCAATCCGTTCTCGTCCCGAGAACGCGTTGTTTGGGGACTGATATTGTGTTGATGGGAACTTTTACTTTTTAAAAAACGTGGTAGGTCATTGGGGGACCTTGGTCTCAACCCGAGGTGGACTGCCGACTACGCCAAATCTGTCACAAGTCGGGGTGGACCCAGATGTAAATGAGGTCACGCCCCTTTTTCCACCTCGAGGAGATTCCCAAAGCCACCCCAATGACCAGACACACAAGGTAGGCATAAATTAAAATGTATTTTATTTAATTTACTTAAAAATAATAAATAGGGCAGGGAAAAAGGGGAACTTAAAATAACGACCCCTCTAGGCTCTCTTCACAGCTCGGTTCCTCAGGGTTCACGCTGGCTCTCTCTCCCTTCCTCCACAGACGACAGCTGGGACACAAAGGCACAGTGAATCGTTCTCAATTAGTTCTCTCACCTCTTCGCTGATTACAGCTGCTGGTACGTATGGTTCTCCTTCACAACGGGTCTCCTTAGAGCTCACGCTTGTTCTCTCTCTCTTCCTCCACAGACGACAGCTGGGACACAAAGGCACAGTGAATCGTTCTCAATTAGTTCTCTCACCTCTTCGCTGATTACAGCTTCTGGTACGTATGGTTCTCCTTCACAACGGGTCTCCTTAGAGCTCACGCTTGTTCTCTCTCTTCCTCCACAGACGCCAGGTTAGCTGGTAGACGCAATGCGTCGACTGGACAGTGGTTTCCAAGATGGCGCCGGGGACCAAACCCTCTCGGCGAGCTCGTTGGTCCAACAGAGGGGCGAGAGTGCCACGCCGTCACACCGGGTCGAGCGCTGCCCTTTCCTCGATGCCCGTTGGCAATCGAAAACTGGACCGGGGCGCCCCTTCGTAGAGACCTCGGGGCGGCGGATCTCCTTCGCCTCTGACTCTGTGATGATGAAAGCACACAGGTAAAGTAGCAATGTAATTTGTAATACTCACACCGCCAGTCATACAGATCTTCACCGCCACTCCTAACACAAGTCCGCCAAGCGTTGGCTACGAAAATACTTCGGAAGCTACCCCGTGACTTTTAGGGCTGAAACACACTCACAGCATAATCATACACAGGGTTATCCTAGAACCGCTTTCCTCTTCAGCGCCCCGGGCGAGTGACTGGAGGCGGGATATGTCTGACAAGACACAGCAATCTCACTGCAATACACACAGCACCACTTCAAAGTGTAATTTCTACATCCAAGACTCACCCACCACGCTCAGTGCACACAATAGACGCCCGCCTTCCTTCGCCTCGCTCTGGGCGAGAATGTGGGGTTGGTAACACGGCCTAGTGGTTGTTTTCGTCACTGTGGCTGTTTCATACAAAGATCCCGTGGCTCACCCACCGCGCTGACTCAGGGGCAGGGCCACCCGCTCTCGCTGGGAAACACTCAAAGGATATCCAGGTCAAGTACAATGCAATTTATTTCCAACAAATGGATTCTGTTACTCACAACTGTGGTGCTTTCTTTGTCTCCCGCTTCCCTAGGTTGACTTCTTCTTACGACAACTCCAGCTACACAATTCAACGTTTCTCCAGACGTCAACACCACCTTTGCACAAATGGGTACTCACGATGGCACGTTCCTTCTTCCTTTGCTTCGTTCATCCAAGGTCAGTATCCGTTTACTTTCCAACCCATAAGGCCTTCAATATCTCCATCAACAGTAATCCAATGATGCAAAAGGAGAGAGAGAGCAAGTCCAACGATCCGAATGGCGTACCAGGTGAGCTCAACTCAACGCTACGGCGCGCACCAACAACAGTGATAACGACCGACGACTTCGGGGTGCTCCTTTTTAAAGATCCACGCCTGCCTTCCTTTCGCCTCCTGTGGCTCTGTCCTCTTTCCAGTCGCTTCAGCGATCCCCGGATCAACAGAGCCTTCGGGCTCTTCACAAGGTGCGTGTCTTTGTTTGCCTTTGGCAAAGGAGCTTCCCCCGTGTCAATCGCTCCCCGTGTACATCGCTCTCGTGTCAATCGCTTGTCCCTCTTTGTGTTCCCACCGAGCTATTTAAATGCTTCCTCTTTCCGCAACCTCCAATCACACTTCGTTTCATTGATGCTTCACACCTGTGGCTCGTAAAGCCCTGATAGCGTTTCCCTGGAAACCAGGAAGTAAAAAGGTCCGTCTTCGTATGTGGCCCGGTGGGGAAACCTTCCGGGCGGAACCAAACTTCCCTAACTTTGGTTCCGCCCTTAGAAAGATCGTCACCTTGTGACATATGTACATCATATTTCATTGCTGGCTATACTCACTACCAATCATGTAGACTTCCCAATCAGTGGCATTTGACTGGCAGTAGATGGCAGCTTGTCATTAAGAATCAGCAGTAACACAGATATGGACAGCAGTAAAGTCACTTTAAGGCCAAGCTTCTCGGATTCAGATGCATTCATGAAGAAGGACGCCACATCCAGAACAAGAAAACAAAATACTGGAAAAATTAAGTTGATTATATACAGCATAGGTTTCCTCCTGATAGTGATCTGCAATATAAGAATACAGAATGTATGAACAAATCATCAAAACTACATCATGATGTTAAAGCCTGCCTACCCAGCTAGAAATAAAAAGTTCTAAGAACGTTCCCTGAAAGTTCCCGAATGTTCCCAAAAACATTCTGCCAACGTTAAAAGCGGCCAGTTTTTTTTAAGTTCTAGGAACGTTTCTGTTGTCTGAACGTTAGAGTAATGTTACATTTTACCATTTTTAAACGTTATGACAATGTCATGTTTTAATGTTCACACAATGTTTAAAACAACAGCTGTTTAATATATTGACTTGTTTAATTGTTATGTAAATGATAGAGAAACATTTTATTATTTTATAAAACCTTATTTCTGAATGTTCAGTAAATATATTGCTGTAGAAAACTCAATTCACTTACTAGGTTTAGATGTTGATGTTTGTTTTTATTTTAAGTCACCCTTGTTGTGATTGGTGTTTGTTTTGGTTGGTCTCTTGACACTTGACTTTTTGCTTGCTAGTTTTTTCCTGGTTGTGTTAACTTTGTGTTAATGCACCACATTTGTTAAGAACATGCCGAGTTAATAGTGTTATAGCATCACCTAATTCATTTACTAATCAAAAGTTCATTCTCCGTCAAAAATGCAAATGAGATCCAGCACCTTCACAGCAGTTTGTCATTAA
This sequence comes from Misgurnus anguillicaudatus, assembly GCF_027580225.2. Lineage (NCBI taxonomy): Eukaryota > Metazoa > Chordata > Actinopteri > Cypriniformes > Cobitidae > Misgurnus > Misgurnus anguillicaudatus. The sequence continues at coordinate 17,814,473 of NC_073355.2, forward strand.
GGAGTTTTAGAAACTTTGGACAAAAAATATCTGCTGTATAATTGGGATGCACAAACATCAAGAATCAGACTATGAATCTCAATCATGGTGACAATTAAATGATAAACTTCATGCTGCAATGCATGCTGGGTATTAACAAATTACAAACCTCATTCAGGACTCCCAGCATGCACTGCAGCATGGATAAATAAGGAAGTTTTTTTTGAACAATTTTAATTGTCACCATGGTTGAGATTCATAGTCTGATTCTTGATGTTTGGGCATCCCAACTATACAGCGGACATTTTTTGTCCAAAGTTTCTAAAACTCTTTAATGACAAACTGCTGTGAAAGAGTTGGATCTAATATACATTATTGGCAGAAAACAAACTTTTGATCAGCAAATGAATTAGGTGATGATCTTCATCACCACGTACCAACAACCACAGAAACACACTAACAACTTTTCATAACAAATGTGGTGCATCAACACAAAGTCAACACAACCATGAAAAAACTAGCAGGCAAAAAGTCAAGTGTCAATAGACCAACTAAAACAAACACGAATCACAATAAGGGTGACTTAAAATGAAACAAAACATCAACATCTAAACCTAGTAAGTGAATTGAGTTTTCTACAGCAATATATTTACTGAACATTCAGAAATAATGTTTTCTAAAATAATAAAATGCAATGTTTCTCCATCATTTACATAACAACCAAACAAGTCAATACAATAAACAGCTGCTGTTCCAAACATTGTGTGAACATCAAAACATGACATTGTCATAACGTTCAAAAATTGTAAAATGTAACATTACTCCAACGCTCAGACAACAGAAACGTTCCTAGAACTTAAAAAAAACTGGCCGCTTTTAACGTTGGCAGAATGTTTTTGGGAACATTGGGAACTTTCAGGGAACGTTCTTAGAACTTTTTATTTCTAGCTGGGTATGTGCTTGTCTATTCTGCAACTGTAAAAGTGCCCAACTGGTGATCATCATGCAAGTAAAAGTGAACATTTAACCTATGGAGGGTAAATTTAGCCATCTAATGACTTTTCTCACATTATGGTGATTCGTAAGGCACTTAAAATACCAGCTTGTAGTAGCCTATACTGTACCATACTGTACTTTACTTAACAGTATATATGATTCATTAGATGCAGGGATGTTGTCATGGTTTCACGCATGGCCCAAAGTTACTATACTATGTTGGCCTTTCACAAACAATACACCCCTTGATTCTGTACCTGATATGTTATGCAATGTTGTGAGAACACCAAATTACTGGGTTGAGTTGTAGACGCATTTATATTGAGAAGTTCCCACTCTCCCATGGTCTGGTTCTGCTGAGATTCAGTGGTAAGAGACTGTTGATTATTGACATCAGCAAATATTAGCTCCTTATCTGTGGAAAAATAAACAAATAATGTAAAACATAGAATTTGATTCATTTAAAGTAAATTCATGTGTTTGTTTTTTATTTTACCTGAATACCCTGAAGATTTAAGTGTTAGAGTGCAGGTTTGTGTGTCAAATGGAAACGTGTACATGTCCATCTTACAGACTGTGGTCACAAAAAAAATGTCCTCTGAAAATACATGGCCAGTAGAATTTATCTGCACATATGGAGACTCCTTTGATCCAAATTCTGTCTTGATGCTAAATGAATAAAGCAAAATAAAAATACAAATGACTGGAGACAACAAATATTTTAAGAGAAACTTAAATGGAGTGTATTTTTTTCTAAAGCTAGCTTGTGCACCTCTTCTCCTTACTGATTTATTTATACTTACTTACATTAGCCCAGATCAGCACAACACAATACAATTTAAAAAGGTAATCAAAATTCACAAGACATTGTGTGTTCACAGAGATAGAACTTTTTTTTGGTTCCACAAAGAACCATTTAGTTCAAGGTTCTTTAAAGAACCTGTTCTTTTATAAAAAATGTTATCTGAAGAACCTCGTTCACCTTAAATAACCATTGTTGACTGTATGGTTCCTTAAAGAATCTTTCTGTTTCACCAGAGGCAGACAATCCATGTGCCATGAGTAAAAGTCCTCTCCAGTATTTTGTTCCAATTACCTGGATTTGCTAATTAGCACAGTTTTTCAGCAGGAGTGACCTCCTGGCTCGTTGGTGTTTTAAGCCCTCAATGAAGCCTTCAAGGCAGCGCTGCCTGGAAGGCACTCCACGTACCCCGAGCGTTTCAGCCAATCACAGCACTGTGTCAGGATCCGTCAAGATCATGAGTTTTATTATATCTAGTCTTTGTGTTCGGGGTCCTGGCAGTACCATGTTCTATGTGGGAAATGCGTGGTTTTAGTATTGAATTATTCTGACCACGCATTTCCCGGGTCTCGTCACTTTTTACCCGCTCCCTTACTTGTTATTGATTTCAGCTGTGTCCCTCATTAGTTCTCCCTATTTATTGTCCTTGTGTTTGCTGTTCTGTGCTCGTGCGTCTTGTTACATTCCTTGCTGTATCCTGTCGGTTTCTGTATCAGTTCTGTGAGTATTTAAGAGTTATTTAGTCTTGTTTGTTTAATGTTATGTTAAGTTTAGTGTTATGGGTCTTTCACATAGGAAGCGGTGTGCGCTGCGCTATGAAACCCATTCATTTCAATGGCTTGCGCCGCGCGAGGGCGGTTTTTTGTTGCGCCGAGCAAAGCGCGAGCGCAGCGGAGCGCAGCTTGCGCTCATGCCGCGGTCAAAGTTCAAAATAGTTTAACTTTTGCGCTGCGCTCTGTGACGATTACCCGCGCGGCCAATAGAAACGGGGCATCCAAACAAGCAAAATGGACGAAAGCTTATACTCGGGATTCTCATAGCTTTATAATACAAGTTTATGCTCCTACAGAGACATCGGAAGGAAAGCCGTCTCATGGAAACACGTAGCAATTCAATTCAAGTGGCATGTCAGGTGTGTTTTAAGTCAAGCAGCATGTTGTAGGTATGCTTAAAGTTACGTGAAATGGAGACGAGCAACATCAGTATCTGTATTCCTCGTCGACTATTTAACGCAAATATAAACACTGTAGTAATTTATTGAAAACCCCGCCTACTTTGGTCTGGCCATCAGAGAACAAATCGCTTGGCTGCGCCGAACCCAGCGGCGAGCGCAGCGCCGAACCCAGCGGCGAGCGCAGCGCACACCGCATCCTATGTGAAAGCCGCATTAGTCTAGTGTTGCGTTACCCCGTCTTGTTTTGCCTAGTGATGGGCAGAGCGAGGCTTCGTGAAACACTGAAACAGTTGAATCAATTGTGTTGAGGCTTCGAAACATGGTTCGAAACCGCCTCCACAGTGACACCTAGTGGTCATTCGCACGTATTACCAGAGCAGCATTGACAAGGTTTTAGACGAGCGCTGACAAATTGAATCCTACATGTTGATTGATTAACATAGATGATCAGGTGGGAGAGTGGATAGTGTCCTTGACTCTCATGCAAAAAACCCTTTGGATCGAACCCTGGGCAACGCGTTACTATTACCATCGTCACAATGAAGTTACATATTTTTTGTTGTTGTTTTAACATCTGTTTGACAACTACATGAGCTTTTAGGCTCATCATTGTCAATAACTATAAGCTGGTCTATTTAATAAATAAATTGAATAGAGATAAACCAAGTCACATATAAATATCTGCTGTGTGTGGAAGGAATTAGCCTACTTCTTTTTTTACAGATAATTTCTCCAGCCTTTAAAAAACCCACAAGGTTATACAGATGTGCGATTGTGTTGTCTGTTCCCGACCGTGCCAATCGAACACTGATTCGGCAGACCACACCTGATGAAACACTTGGTGAAACACTTCGAGGCTTCATTTGGTCATAGTCACGTGACATGGGTGTTTTGAATCGCGCTTCGGATCAGTGTTTCGACACATCTGCGCTTCGGGATCTCGCAAAGCTTCGGAACGACTGTTTCGCGTCAGCCATCCCTAGTTTTGCCCCCTCGTGGGTTTTGTTTTCCTTGTTTGTAAATAAATTATTTATTTTGAGTCAACGTCTGCATCTGGGTTCATCTCCTTGTTATATCCTCACATTACGCACGAGCCAAACCAGAACCCAGCGGACGATGGACAATATCTTTGCGTGCCGTCATGTCTTGTTGGGCATGCGCCAGAAGGGAGATCCAGTTAAGGATTTCGCTATGGACTTTTTGAAAGCAGGGAAGGGCACTGGATTTAATGAGACTGAACTCAAAATCATCTTTTTCAGCTGCTTGGATGAGCCCCTTACTGAGTCCGAGCAATGGGTCGTCGGACCAATGAACTTCCCGGACTCAGTGGAGCTTATCATGAACCGTGAGTTCAGAGCTCATACCGAGGTTTCTCATCCCGCTCCTCTTCGGGGTGCTCCGGAGGGTCTAGTCATGGGAAGCTTGACTCTAGGCGACTCTGAGTTGGTTTCACCTCATCCTCTCTCTGCTCCACGGCCTCTGAGGAGGAAAAAGGGGAGGGGACAGATTAACCAGCGCCCAGAGCCGTCGATGCAGCCGCCGCAGCGCCCAGAGCCCTCGACGCAGCCGCCGCAGCGCCCAGAGCCGTCGACGCAGACGCCGCAGCGCCCAGAGCCGTCGACGCAGCCGCCGCAGCGCCCAGAGCCGTCGACGCAGCCGCCGCAGCGCCCAGAGCCGTCGACGCAGACGCCGCAGCGCCCAGAGCCGTCGACGCAGCCGCCGCAGCGCCCAGAGCCGTCGACGCAGACGCCGCAGCGCCCAGAGCCGTCGACGCAGACGCCGCAGCGCTAGCCGTGTGCACAGCCAGCGCAGCCCCAGCCGTGTGCGCAGCCAGCGCAGCCCCAGCTGTGTGCGCAGCCAGCGCAGCCCCAGCCAGGTTTTGCCCATTCCTGTCATGCTCCTCCCAGAACTCACCCAAAGCCTCCCAGACCCCCACGGACTCCTTCCCCACCCTCCCACCCTGGATCACCACCTTTGAACTCTTTTGTTCCCCCACCCCCCCCTCCTTGTTTGTTATTTTTGTTATCTCACCCCAACCCATTTGTAATTTTGTCATGTCTGCCCTTAATGTTATTTGTTATGTTTTTTTGGTTGTTCTGTGTGTCAGTTGGTTTTGTCTAGAGTTTAGTATTCCCCCTGAGGAGCGTCTGGTAGCCGCTCCTTAAGGAGGGGTACTGTCAGGATCCGTCAAGATCATGAGTTTTATTATATCTAGTCTTTGTGTTCGGGGTCCTGGCAGTACCATGTTCTATGTGGGTAATGCGTGGTTTTAGTATTGAATTATTCTGACCACGCATTTCCTGGGTCTCGTCACTTTTTACCCGCTCCCTTAGTTGTTATTGATTTCAGCTGTGTCCCTCATTAGTTCTCCCTATTTATTGTCCTTGTGTTTGCTGTTCTGGGCTCGTGTTACATTCCTTGCTGTATCCTGTCGGTTTCTGTATCAGTTCTGTGAGTATTTACGAGTTATTTAGTCTTGTTTGTTTAATGTTATGTTAAGTTTAGTGTTAGTCTAGTGTTGCGTTACCCCGTCTTGTTTTGCCCCCTCGTGGGTTTTGTTTTCCTTGTTTGTAAATAAATTATTTATTTTGAGTCAACATCTGCATCTGGGTTCATCTCCTTGTTATATCCTCACACACTGGTGCTGGATATTGAGCCTTCTGTTAGCTTCTGGCAGTTCAAGCTCACTGTTGGTCAGGTGAGTAGCGCAGATATGGTAAGATAGGAATGTGACTGAATTTGAATTTAGCTCAAAATGTTTCGAGCGTTTAAGTGGCGTGTTTCTATGTGTCTGTGGCACGACTTTCTTTTTCGTGCCAGTTCCAGGTTCTGTTATTCCCATATTCTTCCCATTGTCGCTTGGGATTGGGGTTAGAACAACTTTCTGCTACAGAATATTACATCCTCACCCTAACCCAACTCTAAACCCAGCCACAAGAGAAAACAGTTTAAAATTCTGACAAATAAACAAATGCTTTAAATGACATCCACATTTATGCCAAACTCACCCACATGGAAAGAACCTATATGTGGATATATGTGCATATATGAAACCTATATGCAGCTTATATGCACATATATGCTGCATATATACAGCATATATGCACATATATAAAAATATATATGCAGCTAATATGCACATATATGCAGCACATATACAGCATATATGCCCATATATAATAATATATATGCACATATATGAAACCTATATGCAGCTAATATGCACATATATGCAGCTAATATGCACATATATGCTGCACATATACAGCATATATGCCCATATATGATAATATATATGCTGCATATATGCAAAATTGAGGTGCATATATGTGCATATACAGGCCATATAGGTCTCCTGTATTGCTTCTTTATATCCACATATGAGCCCTATAAGTTATGTCTCCTATAAAGCAGGATCTGGTGATTTTAGCTCATATCTCACTTTGGCAAATGTCATACATGCCCAGCTCATATTTTCTATTATCAAGGCAATAACTAAGAACTAACAAAAAAAATACTTAAAAAAAGAACTTATGTATGTGCAAACACATGAAATTTGTGTCACATGTAATTGGCATTTTATGGAATTTAACTACACTCTATGAAAGGATGTGTTAATCCTATTTAACACAATATGTGTCATTCCATCTTGATTTTGAGTTTTAATAAAGAAAAGGGACAAGATGTGTTAAAACAACACAAAGTGTGTTGTCACAAAAATAACACAAGGTTGTGTTAAGTTAAGGACAACACATTAGATGTGTTATTTTAACACATTCGTTTTAAGAGTGTATGGCAATTACAGAAAAGTATGATGTCTGCACGTGTAAAACATTTACAAGGTCTGTCTAGGACATGTATAACAAAATGGTTTACAATTTAACAGCTACTGTTTCAAGTTCTTTAACAGCGACAGTGGCGCAGATGGTAGAGGGAGTTGTCTAATGATTGGAAGGTTGGGTGTTTGAATCCCAGCAGTGGCGGTTGGGATTGCATTTTTTTTGTGACCGGAAGGTTGGATGTTTGAATCCTGGCTCCTGCAGGTGCAGACTGTCATTGGTTGGACCTTTATTTATGTTTAATTTATTAGCAGCTACAGATTGTAATAATTTTACCAATATATAGGTTAACATATATGTGCATATATGTACATATATGTGCATATATGTACATATATGTACATATAATATAGGAAAACGGCCAATTTTATATATGTCACATATATGTAAAACCTATATCAAAACCTATATTGAAACATATATGTTTATATATGTTTTTTCCATGTGGGCAACTTTATCCTTGCGCGAAAACAGCCGAAAAAAAAATGTGAGGGAAACCACAAATCTAACCCCAAACCTTAGCGACAATGGTTTGAAAAAATGAAAAACGATAATCTATACGTGAAACTGGCACAAAATGAAAGTCGTGCCACAGACACATGAAAATATGTCACTTAAAATCTCAAAAAATTTCAAGCTGAATTTAAAAACAGTCACATTCCTATCTTACCATATCTGCGCTACTCACCTGACCAATGGTGAGCTCGAACTGCCAGAAGCTGGCGGAAGGCTCGATATCTAGCACCGGTGCTGTGATTGGCTGAAACGTTTGGGGCACGTGGAGTGCCTTCCATGCAGCACTGCCTTGAAGGCTTCATTGAGGGCTTAAAACACCAACGAGCCAGGAGCTCACCTCCTGTGTAAAAACTGTACTAATTAGCAAATCCAGGTGATTGGAACAAAATACTGGAGAGGACTTTTACTCATGGCACATGGATTGTCCGCCTCTGTGTTTCACAACAGTTTTTTTGTAGAAAATGGTTCTTTAGACTGAAAGATAAGAACCTCTGACTGAACAGTTCTTTAGGGAACCAAAAATAGTTTCAGATATCTCAGAAGCAGCTTCAGAAAATCCCTTACAAAAACGAACCATGGTTACTACACCTTTACTATAATTAAACCATTGTTAATTTTCATGAGGGCTGTGAAGTTAACTAAAAGGGGAGCCTGGCATGGCTGGGCATGTTAAAGTAAATATAAATATCCTTGTGTTTTTATCTATTTTAATATTGATCAACATTTAACCTTGTAGACAAGTTTCATAATGCCGGGAGAAGTTAAAATCTGCCAATTTTGTTGTGGCTTAAGCGTTAGTGTTTTTCATTTGTTGTTTGTGTCCTACACAGGAAAATCCCCAGTGTTAAATTAACTCTACCACTATTTGGCAAAGGTGGGACCTTCAAGTCAAAATCAAGTCTCTCAAGTCATAAATCCCAAGTCATCAAAGAGTTAAATTTCATGAGATAATTGATTAATTATATGGTGATTGCGCATTAATGATGAACACCTGTTATTAACAATCAACATCACTGAAGAAAAGAGAAACACAAGAACTACAACTAACTTCAGCCACAGCTGTAGAAGGAATTAACAGAAAAAAACAACAACAACAAAATGCCACCATAAGAATGGTGAAGGTGTGCTTTAGTTGGTCTCTTGACCCTTTTACTAATTTAAAGTAATTTGTTTTTAAGCAACTGCAGTATTATTTTACAGCAAACATTTGTGCATTGCTGAAGCAAACTGCACAAACTCACCATGATTGTGATCATTGTTTGTTCTAGTAGGACTGTTGACCCTTGAGTTTTTAATTGCTAAGTTTTTTCCTGGTTGCATTACTTTGTGTGTATAAAACACATTTGTTATAGTAATGTAAAATTAGTTCAATTTTGTGGTGGTTAGTACATAATAAAAAAACATTGTCTAGTTTATTGATTTACTCATAAAAATGTGTTTTCTTTCAATAATGTGTATGAGATACAGTGCTTTTGCAGCAGTTTGTCATCAAGGATTTTTAGAAACCATGGGCAAAAACTACCCGTTGTATATTTGGGACATACAAACATCAAGAATCAGAGTATGAATCTCAACCATGGTGACAATTAAATGAAAAACTGCAATGCATGCTGGGTATTAATGAATTACACATCTCATTCAGGACTCCCAGCATGCACTGCAGCATGGATAAATAATGAACTTTTTACAGTTTTCTTTGTCACCATTGTTGAGATTTGTACTCTGATTCTTTATGTTTGTGTGTCCTAAATACACAGCGGTTAAGTTTTGCCCATGGTTTCTAAAAATCCTTTAAGACAAACTGCTGCGAAAACACCATCTCATACACATTATTGAAAGAAAATACATTTTTATGAGTAAATCAATAAATTAGACAATGTTTTTTTATTATGTACCAACCACCACAAAATTGAACTAATTTTACATTACTATAACAAATGCGTTTTATACATACAAAGTAATGCAATCAGTGAAAAAGCAAAAACTCAAGGGTGAACAATCCTACTAGAACAAACAATGATCACAATCATGGTGATGTCACAGGTCGGGGTGGACCCAGATGTTAATAAGGGCACGCCCCTTTTTCCACCTTGGAGGTTCCCAAAGCCACCCCAATGACCAGACACACAAGGTAAGAGAAATATTTAAACACACTTTATTTAATTTATTTAAAAAAATAAATAGGGAAGGGGAAAAGAGGGACTTAAAATAACGGTCTCTTCAGGTTCACTTTCTCTTCTTCTGTAGGCAGTACAAGTATCGTACAGGTAAGTTTTCTCACTCTCTTTCTCTCTCTCCACAGGCTGAGTAAGTACGGTGTAGGTAAAGTCCTCCTCATTCTCTTTCTCTCTTTCCACAGGCTGCTGACTCTCCGCTTGGGACCACGTACAGTAAGTACGGAACAAACAGGGTTCTCCTTGTTTCGTTCTCTTCCTCTCCCTCTAGAGGCTGCGGGCTGGGACACAAAGGTACAGTTACTTCCAACGCTGGTTGGCTCTCACCTCTCTACTTGGGACGACGTACAGTAAGTACGGTACAGACAGGATCCTTCTCGTACACTCCTTTCGCTTTACTCCACACAGCGACACTCTTGGTCAGATAACAGTCAAGATTTCATAGATGTTACATTTGGGTTGAAAACGTGGTGGACTTACGGCAACTGGACTCCTTCAATGTGCCAGAGGCTTCGAGACTGTTTCGATGTTGCGTCGGGGACAAACCCTCTCGACGCTCGCTGGGGTTGCAGAGGGGAGAATGTCACGCTGTCTCGCCGAGCTGAGCGCTGCCCTCTCCTCGCCACTTGCTAGGCGGTGGAACAGTGGTGCCCTTTTGAAGAGGCCTCGGGTCCGGCGATGGTTACCACGGCCCAGTCTATAGTTACGTCGCTGTGCTAGCCCCAGTCAATCCTTCCTCGGCTCGCCCACCACACTCACTTAGGGGTAGGGCCGTCCTCCTTTTCCTGGAGTGATTTACTATGAACAGGTTAGTAGACAGTGTGTCTTCAAAACTCAATATTTCATACTCACGATCGCTGTAAGCTTCCTTCTAATGTTCTCCTCTTTATTTCACACAGGTGATAAACTCCAGCCACACAAACGGGGCGTCTCTTCCCCCAACAGGATTACACAGCGAATTCCTTAGTCACAATATCTTCAACATATGTAAACACTCACGCTAACTCTGTTACTCCTCTTCGTTGTGTTTCAGTTCCCAGCAATCTCCAATCGTCTTTCCAACCTTTAAGGTTTACTACGTCCACACAGCCACGCCAGCTTCAGCCTGGGAGAATAAACAGCCCAACAGCAAGTGCACCAACGAGCCCAACAACTGCACACAAAAACTTCACTTTTCGGGGTGCTCCTTTAAAAGATCCACGGCTTGCCTTTCTTTCGCCTCCTGTGGCTCTGTCCTCTTTCCGCTCGCTTCCCAGCGATTCCCGGATGAACAGAGCGTTCGGGCTCTTCAAAAGGTGCGTGTCTTCAATCTGCCCTTGGCAAAGGAGCTTTCCCCGTGTCGATCGCTTTTCTTCTTGTGTCTCTGCAGAGCTTTTTAAGTGCCTCATCTTCACACAGCCTCCAATCGTACTTTACTTAACTAATTCGTTGCACCTGTGGCTCGTAAGGTCCTGATTTTGTTGTCCTGGAAACCAGGAAGTACTGGTGTGTCGTGAAATGCGGCCTGGGCGGAAACCATCTTTGGGCGGAACCAATCTCTGTCAATTTTGGTTCCGCCCTCCAATAGTCACCTTGTGACATCGACTTTGTGCAGTTTGCTTCAGCAATGCACAAATGTTTGCTGTAGAATAATACTGCAGTTGCTTAAAAACAAATTACCTTAAATTAGTAAAAGGGTCAAGAGACCAACTAAAGCAAACCTTCACCATTCTTATGGTGGCATTTTGTTGTTGTTGTTTTTTTCTGTTAATTCCTTCTATAGCTGTGGCTGAAGTTAGTTGTAGTTCTTGTGTTTCTCTTTTCTTCAGTGATCTTGATTGTTAACAACAGGTGTTCATCATTAATGCGCAATCACCAGATAATTAATCAATTATCTCATGAAATTTAACTCCTTGATGACTTGGGATTTATGACTTGAGAGACTTGATTTTGACTTGAAGGTCCCACCTCTGCTTTTTGGTGTTTATATAATCCACACCAAAATCAGTGTTAAAAAAGACTGGTGTTAAAAATATAACTCTGAGGCCTAGTCCACACGGACACGGGTATTTTTATAACCATGAGTTTTTTCACGCGGTTCAGCTGTTTGTCCACACGAAACCGCAGTTTCAGGGCACTAAAATGGAGCATATTTGAAAACCCTGGCCAGGGTGAGCTTTTTAAGAAACCCCGGTTACAGTGGTGTCGTGTAGAGAGTAAAACCGGGGGTTTTGCCCTGCGACGTCAGAGTGTACGCCGCTATCCACTGTGTTTAACGTCAAGATTGTGCGCCGCTGACGGCTTTGTTGATGATTCTGTGCAATGGCGAACGCATCTTGCTAATAATAACTGTGCTAACAGGGCTTCTAACATGTATACAGATAGATGCTCAGTTATCTCACTATATTGCGGAACACAATTTGGGTTATATCCCCGCCTGCTGGTGTGGCATGCTCTTGACAGCGCTTGATAGCGTGCTTTTGCCTTATCGTGTGGATGAATATTTAATTTAAACCGAGCACGTGTGGACGGGATTTTTTTTTAGGGAAAACTCCGGTTATAAATATACCCGTGTTCGTGTGGACTTGGCCTGAATCAGTGTTAAAGTTAATGAGATAATGAAGTAATGATTAAGACAGTAATGGTGAACACCTTCTTCTTCTTCTTCCTTTATTTCTTAACGCCATTCCAGCATCTACGGCTATATTCATGGCGAGAACCAGTTAATCCATACACAAGTTTATTTAGACAAGTTGATTTTATACACAAGTTGGGGGAGGGACAATTTGGTATCTCCAATTTGCCTAACTTGCGTGTTTTTGGCCTTTGCTATGGTGGTTATTTTTAGACATCTAACAGGTCAGATGTGCGTTTTACAGAAAAATAAAATTTCTCAACCAATCAGAATAAAGCATTCAATACCCCTTTGGTATTAAAACATTATACACCTTGTGAAGAAGATCTTTACATTTTGTGCAGCTGTTCATATAGACAGGAAAATCCCCAGTGTTAAATTAATTCTATCAGTGTTAAAGCAACACTATTTGGTGTTTATCTAATCCACACCAAGATCGGTGTTAAAAAAGACTGGTGTTAAAAATATAACTCTGAATCAGTGTCAAACCCAACGAGACAATGAAGTGATGATTAAGACACCAATGGTGAACACCTGCTGGTCATTCAAATCAACTACATTTTGGAAATGTTCCTGTCTCTAAATTTTTTTTATTGTTTCGTTTTCTGGAGAAAATACTAAAATAATAAAGAAAGACAAATTATTAAATGCAATAGATAAATACTGTTGGGTGTATGCCTCCAAAAGCTGCAATCTTTCACGTTTGCCTCTCTATCAGCATCTCTGTTTGAAAAATAAAATGATAACTTGCAGAGTTATTTTCTAAATGGATAAGTTTGACTTCTAAACAGCTGTCAGAACAAAATACAAGTGCTCAACTATTCCAGCATCCACATGCGTGATTTAGTAGACAAATCTTCTTTCTGACGTGATGTCTCACAAGTCAAATAGACATTTATCACAAAATGTATCACATTAAATCTTAAGTTTGTGTTTGTTAAGAGTTCATTTGAAGTCACTATTGTTGTGATTAGTGTTTCCTTTAGTTAGGCATTTGTTCTTTGACCTTCACTGATCTAACTCTTCTCTTTTGGCAATAGCAACAATGTTTTAGTAAGACCACTTGTTCATTGCTTCATGTAGAGGGAAAACCTTCCAGACCTTCTCAGTTTTTTTGTTATATTCTACTCTACAAATCATTGAAACATTTGATCACAAATTAATTATGAAGAAACAGGCATATGAAAAAGCTCTATGCAAATGATATTGTATTGAATGAGACTGCCATAATGTTTTAGTGTGTTTTTTTGCTTAAGAGAGACTTCATGATTTCTGATATAAATCTCAACAATGGTGACAGTTAATGGTAAGAAAGTTTTTTATATTACTTTCTCCAGAAAAAGAGTCAACAAAATAAAAATTTTAAGACAGGAACAATTCCAAAATTGAGTTGATTTGACACGGAATGACCAGCAGGTGTTCACTGTTAATGACTCAATCACTTCATTATCTTATTAACTTTAACACTGATTTAGTGTTTTTTTAACACCAATCTTGGTGTGGATTATATAAACACTGAGCAGTGTTAATTTAACACTGGGGATTTTGCTGTGTAATATTCCAGACTTTGCTGTGCTTTGCTTTGTAAATTTCAAAGTGTATCTTTAGATCACTATAACTATCTCTATTATAAAGTGGGAAAAGGCCAAAAATGACATTCTAAAAAATTCTCACCTTTCTATGATGATAAGGTCTGGAGTCCAAAAGAATTCTTTTTTAACTGTAAATGTGTTAATGTCACAAAGAGCTTTAGGGCTCCAAGCTATCGCTGCATACCAGTGCTGCAAAAGTGTTTGAACTTTGAGATGATTGACATTTAAAAAAAAGTATATAATTGATGATAGTTTTACAACACTTACAGTTCTCATTTTAAATTTTGTTGAGATAGTCTGAGCTTTCTCATTCTGTGAATAAAAGAAAATGATTAGTGATGAACCACAACTGCTTGACATCTCAAATTCTGTAATGATCCAAAGAGAGTAAATCATGCTGGACTCATACCACATCTGTGATCGAGGTCACAAACAAAAACACAGAAACCACGGTGGTTTTATTTTCAGTGAAGGGCCGCCTTTTAAATATATTGCTTGTTTCAGACAAGTCCTTGCCAAACAAACCATACAGTTCATCATAAGCCCAGGAATAATAATCATAATTGCAATTATTTTCATCAGCAGACATCCAACCTGCAAACATGACACTCAATATAACACAGCTCAAATATATTCACCAAACAGTAAGCAAAATATGTTTTTGTTAAAAGTTTTCTACTTAACCCTTTTGGTCTGCCACACAGAGCAAACTACACAGACAAGAACCAAACCAAGAATACACCTTGCTACAAGTTTTAACAGTAAAAACATTTACTGTACAGTGTGTCTTTAAATTAGTACTTTCAACTAAATGTGTTTTATTGGAGAACTATTATAAAACACAATACGCAACACAAATGATAACTATTTTAAAAGGTACTTACTGACTAATGCAAGAGAAATGGTTACCCAGTGAAGGTACATGACCAGTAGTTTAATAAAACCCTGTCTGATATACTTTTGATGGAGGATGAAGATTCACTTTGGTACACATTATTGTCATTTGGTCAGATTTATACACTGTGAGTGACAAACACGCTCCACCTGCTGCTTTCTGTCATCTTACTGTTGTTCTGTCACTATAAAGATTTATTTAAATATTATAATTTAAAATATAAACACACATTTGGGGCAATGCGTGCTCAGGTTTTATTGTCTTATGTAAATGTTTTGTAGTTTCAGCTGATGTTGAAATAAGGAGTGGAACAAGCACTGAAGCATAAATAAATATTAACTTAACAATACAATCATATATATATATATATATATATATATATATATATATATATATATATATATATATATATATTCTCACCAAAAAGCGTACAAATGACACGCAGTGTGATTACACTGAAAAAAACTACTTGTAAAATTTACTTAAAGATGCCATTTGTAATAATTGAGGTAAAAGATTTTAAAAAATGAATGAGAAGTAATAAGGGCAAAGATGTCATTAAAAAAATGACAAGGTATAGTGCAGCAGAGATATCAATCTGAATTAGCATGCTAAATTACTAGCTACAGCCCGACAGGTGTCGTAATACCAGTTTTGACCATGGGAGGCGGTATGCAGGCCACGTACATAACCGTCAGCCAAACTGCTATACACAAATAAGTCGCATGTGTGGGAACTTGTACAGCCCGCTACTACAGCTGCGTCCGAAAACTAAGGCAGCTGGCTTGTTGACTTAAGAGGCATGAAGGCAGCTCAGAGAAATGCAATTCGGACAGCCATGGATTCGGACATGCCTTCCTGCCTTGCAATAGGGTTTTCGGACGCATTTCAGTTCAGGGAAGAGAGCGGGAGAATGGCTGAAGCAAGAGACATTTACCACAACCATTCGCTGCAGGGAACAACGCGCTCGGAATCACAAATAAAATCTGACAAATAAAGGAACCGAACCAGAGTAAATACTGGCATTGCTTTTCTTCGCTGGAGACAACTAATGGACATGAAAGAAATGAGGTTCTGCTCCATCTGAAAGCAGCTGATGGCGATTAACTTTTAATCAAGAAACCGGCTTCACTGACGAGAAGCGCAATGACTATCGCATGCAAATTATCGCGCATCCTTAGCTGTTATCGTTTAATAGTTAGATCTACCCACAGATCCGATCCGGTTTTCACCCGTTATCTACCAAGCTGATGCTAAAATGTAACATTAGCTAAGAAGCTTGAAATGTCTTCGATGATAATGAACACTAAATGGACGCACGAAACGTAGCGGAAAACATTGCAATTTTAATGAGACCGAATGTTTTTTGTGACTAATTATAACTTACTTAGTTGCTAATGTAAATCAAACTTGATATATGCTGCTAAATTAAAATAGACCAACTCACTTTCTGGAGGTATACTGCCCCCATCTGTTTGGAGTGTGGAGTATGAATTTATTTATTTTTTGACGGACATTTTAAATGGTCCCTTTAAAAAAATCCTCGTAACAATTTGCACAAACTTTTTTTTAAGTAAAATTTACTTCTTTTTTATAAGTAAAACTTACCTACTAAAATCAAATAAAATTTACTTAAAATTGCATGATAAAACATATGTTAAATAATTAATTAAATGTTACTTAATTATTTTATTTAGAAGTTAGATTTATTTTAATCATTTAGGTAAAGTCTATTAGTTTTTTTTTTTGAAAATTGAAGCATTGCTGTCCTAATAATATTAAATAAATCATATTTTCTGTTTGTTTATTCTGTTTATTTTTCTTGTAATCTAATTACAGTTACTTCTGATGTAACTAAATACTGTGTATGGACTCTTATGTTAACTGTAATACAAAGGTGGATTTAACATGGTTTAAGTTTAAAATTCTCACTTACCGTTTTCATGCCCAGCATGAAAACGGTAAGACTCCGCTTGTCATTGTAACCTGCACTACTTGCCACATGTACAGTTTAGCTTCTTCCGTCAGCATAGAGGGGTTTACATGTGCTAAGTGTATTGAAGTAGTAAGGCTGACGGAGAAGGTTGCAGAACTAGAAGCATGCATCCGAACGCTAGTTGAGGACAGTAAGACCGCTAATGTTAATGTTACAAACACTGTTTCGGGTGCGCCTAGTGTTAAGCGTAATACACTTGGCTCGGTTCCGACTTCAGAGTCAAGGCGGCTGACTAACTGGGTGACTGTCAGGCGGCCTAGTCGCATTCGGCATCCAAATCACGTTCCTGTTTTAATATCAAACAGATTTTCTCCACTCAGCAATACACCGGCTGAGACATCTGTTAAAGGTGCCCTGGTTATTGGAGATTCTATACTCAGGAACGTTGGCATTGAGGCACCAGCCACCATAGTCGATTGTATACCGGGAGCCAGAGCGTCTGACATTAGATCCAAACTTAAAGTGCTGGCTAATGCTAACCGTAAGTTTTCTAAGATTGTTATTCACGCCGGCACGAATGACACCAGACTCCGCCAGTCGGAGATCACCAAAGATACTATTAAAGAGGTGTGTGAAATTGCAAAAACAATGTCAGACAATGTAATTTGCTCTGGTCCCCTCCCCGCCTACCGGGGGGGATGAAACTTACAGTAGATTAGTGTCTCTTCATGGCTGGATGTCAAAGTGGTGCCCTCAGCATAACGTAGGGTTTATAGACAATTGGAAGCATTTCCGGGGAAGACCTGACCTGCTAAAGAGAGATGGCCTCCATCCGTCTCCGGAAGGAAGTGCTATACTCTCTAGAAATCTGACCAATAGTCTTACTTTTGATATTGTCTGACTATCCAGGGCCCAGGTCAGGAAACAGACAGATCGGCTTACCCATCAGTCTGTTAGCTGCCTTGACATGTCAAGATCACATATATCCCAGCACATAGAGCCTTGTTTAACAGAGTACCAACACATCTCGACTGTGTCTGTTCCTCGAACAAATAAATACAGAGCACCGTTTACCTCGTCTCGTACAAATCTTATTAACATAAAACTAGAACATAATACATTAACAGATGAAACTCAAATGTTAAAATTCGGCCTTCTTAACATTATATCACTTACCAACAAAGAACCAATTATCAATGAAATAATTACTGACCAAAACTTAGATGCACTCTGTTTAACAGAAACCTGGCTTAAAGCAGACGATCACACCAGTTTAAACAAATCCACCCCACAAGACTATTATTATAAACATGTTCCTCGTCTAATAGGGAGAGGGGGTGGTGTAGCTACAATATACAATAAAATTTTCAAAGTAAACCATAAATCCAACCTAAAATTTAATTCGTTTGAAATAATACTGTTAAATATGGAAATAACTGATCGCAACAACAAACGGCTTTCGTTAATTTTAGCTACCATATATAGGCCTCCAGGCCACCACACAGATTTTCTTAAAGAAATAGCAGACTTCCTATCTGAGCTTACAGTCACTGTAGATAAAGCTCGTATCGTTGGTGATTTTAATATCCATGTGGATAATCCAAAAGATGCATTAGGACGTGCGTTTATGGATGTTCTAAATTCTCTCGGCATTAAACAAAACGTGTCAGGGCCCACGCATACTCGTAATCACACACTAGACTTAATTCTGTCACTCGGACTCAATATTAATGACATCGAAATATCACCCCAGAGCGATGCCGTTTCAGACCATTGCCTTCTGTCATACACAATACTTCTATAGATAGGACCGCTCAGTCTACAACATGCTACAGATTAGCCAGAACAATAATTTCCACCACTAAATATAGCTTTATTAGCACTCTTCCAGACCTGTCTCAAATGAAACATGTAGCAGATAATCGTGAAGATCTAGATATTATAATAGAAAACCTGAACAACGTCTGCTCTAGCACGTTGGATGTCGTTGCTCCCATTCGGTAAAAAGAGAATCAAAGAAAAACCGCCAGCTCCATGGTATGACCATCATACTGCAGCCCTTAAAAAAGTAGCTAGAAAAATGGAAAGAAACTACCGAAGCACAAAGTTAGAGGTATGGCGTTCAGCATGGAAAGAGAGTGTTCAACACTACAGACAGGCTATTAAAACTGCCAGATCTACCTATCTCAGTACGCTTATTAAAGAAAATCATAACAACCCTCGTTTTCTATTTAGCACAGTTGCGAAACTGACTAGAAACAAAGAACAAACAGAAACCAATAGTAAACTCCAACACAATAGTGATGACTTCATGAACTTCTTTACTAACAAAATTATGTTTATTAGGGAAAACATAGAAACTACGCAAGCAGCCACCACTCTACCCAATAGTACATTTTCCACTAGATTACCAAACGAACATCTTGAGTCATTTAATCCTACTACAATAGAAGAGCTCTCTAAACAGGTAACGTCATCCAAATCATCGTCCTGTATACTAGACCCCGTTCCCACAAAATTACTAAAAGAGGTATTTCATGTAGTGTCAGACACGGTACTTAATATCTTTAACTCATCTCTAGAATTAGGATACGTTCCAACAGCTTTCAAACTAGCAGTTATTAGACCGCTCAATAAAAAGCAAAACCTTGACCAGGGAGATCTTAATAACTTTAGACCAATCTCAAATCTACCTTTTCTTTCTAAAATATTAGAAAAAGTAGTGGTAAGCCAGCTACGCACATTCGTAGAAAATAATAATACATATGAAAAGTTCCAATCAGGATTCAGGCCCCACCATAGCACAGAGACAGCGCTGCTTAGAGTTACAAATGACCTCCTATTAACATCCGATCGTGGTGAAATCTCAATCCTTATATTACTAGACCTTAGTGCAGCCTTTGACACAATAGATCACACAATCTTACTCAATAGACTAGAAAACTATGTTGGCATCAGTGGTCAGGCGTTAGCCTGATTCAGATCGTATCTAACCAATCGATATCACTTTGTTTATGTAAATGAGGAAGAGTCATATCACTCCCCCGTTAAATACGGCATACATCAGGGATCAGTACTAGGCCCTATCCTATTCTCGTTATATATGTTACCTCTAGGAAACATTATCAGGAAACATAACATAAGTTTTCACTGCTATGCGGATGATACCCAGCTTTACATCTCGTCGCATCCTAGCGAAACCCACCAGTTTTCTAAGCTAACAGACTGCATTAGTGATATTAGCGACTGGATGGCACAAAACTTTCTTATGCTAAACTCCAATAAGACAGAGATACTTATTATTGAACCGAATCGCTACAAACATAATATGTCAGATTACAAGTTGCCCATAGATGGCTGCACGGTGGTGCCATCTTCCACGGTTAAGAATTTAGGCGTAATGTTCGACAGCAATCTATCTTTTGATAGTCATATTGCCAACATCTGCCGCACAGCATTCTTCCATCTTAGAAATATCTCAAAAATACGCCATATGCTGTCTGCATCAGACGCAGAAAAGCTTATACATGCTTTTATGACCTCTAGAATAGACTATTGTAACTCGTTACTCGGGGGATGCCATGCAAATCAGGTAAACAAGCTACAGCTGGTTCAAAACGCCGCCGCAAGAGTGCTTACTCGATTTAAAAAGTATGACCACATCAGTCCAATTCTGGCATCTTTACACTGGCTACCAGTTAAATATCGCATACAATTTAAAATATTACTAATCACCTACAAAGCCTTAAATGGCCTAGCGCCCTCGTATATTAAAGAACTACTATCAGAATACAACCCATCACGTAAACTGCGCTCACAAAATTCTGGTCACTTAATTATCCCTAAAATATATCAAAAGTGTCTAAAGGTGGTAGATCCTTTTCCTACTTAGCCCCTAAGCTCTGGAATGATTTACCAAATAATGTTCGAGTATCAGACACAGTCGATCAATTTAAATCTAAACTTAAGACATTCTTCTTTAACAAAGCATTCACATAAAATGTCCAGTAAATGTACATTTCCCGCAGTAGTTAGTTTGTCTAGAACAAAGCACTCACATACCTCATATAGGTAATATACTATTGCCGCAATAGTTAGCCTGTCTGGAACCGAGCCGACTTGAACCACTATAATGTTTGACACTTGCATTGCATGCGAACGGCCCCTACGCTAATAGAATTCTGTTTTCTCTCAGTGTCTCGTCCTCGACCACGAGGACCATGAGACAAACAGACCCAGTTCCGGTTGCTGTGAAGATCATTGCATCACTGATCTACTGGCTGTCCTTCAACGTGATGACCAGCCGATGCCCGACCAACGACCACCGGCTAAACCAGTTTAATTCGCTTACCCGCCTCCTATCCCTACCGTTTCTATATATATATAAATATATATTAATTCCTCCCAAGGGTTTTTGTCCTTCTAGGACTTTTTCCCATTGGGTTTTTTTTTCCTAGAGGGTTTTTAGTCCCAGGGAGAGTCAGCCAACTTTGGCTTAACTTAGCACTTTACTGTATACGTTACATTATTAATATGCTCGCTTGTACGGTTTACCCGCTTTCTCTACTTCTTATATTATCTATTGATTTTCTGTGTTCTCCTCTACATCTTCTCATGTAAAGCTGCTTTGCAACAATTAACACTTGTGAAAAGCGCTATATAAATAAAATTGAATTGAATTGAATTGAACTATTTACTGGTTGATTATTAGCATTAATATTAATGAGATGCTGGCTGTTTATTAATGCTTAGCACATATCTGATTCTGCAAAACTTTATTCTACGTCCTTTACCCTCCCCATTTCTACCAATACTTAAAATTAACAACTTCTTTAGTATTAATTAGGGGTGCACCGAAATTTCGGTCGCCGAAAATTTCGGCCGAAAATGGCATTATCGGTTTCGGGCCGAAATAAAAAATCCAGCCGAAAATGTAAACCGAAAATGAATGTCAACCGCGCCCCTTTCATCTGTGCGCTAGCGCTCGGGTTTCACTCAGCCTCACGGTGATCAGTCGTCTCCCACCCCTCCCCTTCGTGCTCAAGCAGGTTTCACTCAGGGGCTGTTTACACTTGGTATTAAGATGTGTTTTCATCGATCGGATCACAAGTGGACGAGAGAGGCACATGACGTTTACACCTGGTATTTAAATCCGTCTCTTTTGTCCACTTTCGACCACTTCTGTGCTGAATACTATGAGGGGGTGGTCTGTGAGACGGTGGGCGAGTCTCTCTGCTGTCATTCAAACCCGAGCGGGAGTAATTATGAGTTTATATGGACACAAACTAATATAATGTCGGAGTGCACTGCTTGTTTAGCAAGTAAACATGCTGCACAGTGTTTTGTACATGAGTATGTAAGAGCTTTCTTTGAATTTTCAGCGCAATTGATGAAATAGGATCGCGCAACTGTCAGACGCTTTCAAAACGAAACTACGGAGATCAGCCGCTTAGTTTTTATCAATGAAAGGCTAAAAATAGCGCTGTTCACCGAATGTTCACGCCAGAAGTCAAAAAAGACGTGAAACTTGTGTTTAATACCTCAGATTAGATAAATGGGCGGAAAGAAGGCGGTCGCGTGTGGCTGTTCGAACGCATTCAACCACATGTGCGTTCCGCAGCTCCAAAGCGATCCGATCGAAAGTGATTTCGACCACCTCTGGATGTGGTTGAAAGTGGTCGAAAGTGGACGAGCTCAAAACGTTTTGAACACCGTTTACACCTGGCATTAACGTCGTCCACTTGTGATCCGATCGACGAAAACACATGTTAATGCCAAGTGTAAACAGCCTCTCAGGGTCCAGCTGTTTGCATGCGTCTCCAAAGATTAAGAATGTCTTGATGTGTAAACTTTAGAGAGAGTCGCGCTATGTGTCTCTTACTGTAATCCATTAACGTACATTTGGCGAATAAAGCAATGAAACACAACGTAACGTTTTTATGTGGAGCGACTGTTGCGCTGTTTGGGATTCACCATCAGTCTCTGTATATGCATGCGTTTAAGTGCCCTTAAAGCCGAAAGTATACTAGGGACGTCCGCGTATGCGCGCCATCATTTTCATCATCAGGAGGGTCCGCGGCCGGCCGCACGGACCGTCCGCGTGCAGCCCAAAATTTGAGACCGCACGGACAGTGCGCGTACAGTCCGCGTACAACATCGCATGCGCGTGAAAATATTTAGACAGGACACTCCACTACAAACAATTATACAAAGGAAATAGACAGCATTTGCACAGATACTATCGTTTTTCTTCTTTAATTTTATTTCATCCATAAACAGAAAGCTGTGGAGCATGTTTGTTACCATATTGTTTGATTCCTGTTCTTTGTTGTCTTCTTGTTTGTTCTAAACTGTGTTTGCAATGGTGGATCGGTTTCTTTTCTTCACCTATCCTAATGTTTTAATGTACTGTAAATGTCTCCAAATCAGTGCTGCACTAGAGTAATAATTTGAATAGAGACGCGTTTAAAAAAAACAAGCAAACATAAATTCTCTCTGTTATTGACAGGGCACATATAAACAAAATTCTCTCCACAGTATTCTTTTTCTAATAAAAACATTTGTTTATGTCTGTATAGATTACAGTCAGATTAACCTACTGAAGTCTGTGTCATTAATGTTGATCAAACAACCCATGACAAAGAGACAAATAGCTCAAAAAAATAATAATATATTTAATTTATTGTGTTATGATTAATTTAATTTGATTTCTGTACCTAATGCTAATTTCAGACCTTATCAATGTACAACTTTGTTCTCTTTTATAAATGTTTGCAATTTCTTTATTGTTTATTAGATTTTTTCCCACCTGCTTTTTGCTGATCCGAAAAAATAATCTGATCTGTGCCTCAAAAACTGTAATGTGATCCAAACTGTGAGTTTTTTTTATCCGTCACACACCCCTAGTAAAGTTAGCACACAGTGATAGCCATAAATGCAATTGTACTAATAATTGGCATAATAATTTATTTCGGTGTTTCGGTTTCGGTTTTTCGGCCTTGGTTTCCTTTTTTCGGTTTTCGGTTTCGGCCAAGAATTTTCATTTCGGTGCATCACTAGTATTAATAAGCAGTATTTGGAGTATATTGAGGCAAAAGTAGTTAATAGTTATTTAATAGAGATGATTGGACCCTAAAGTGGGACCAGAATAATTGATGTACATTTATATATTATTTTTTCGAGCCATTTCAAGCCTATCCTTATATCATGTACTAAATAGGATTTAGAAAGTAATTAGTAATAAGTAATTAAATACTTTTTGAGAGAGTAATTTGTAAAGTAATCTAATTACATTATTTAATATGTAATTAGTAACTAGTAATTTTTTTTTTTTTTGAGTAACTTACCCAACACTGATTCCTATGGACCTAGTTATTTTTAGTGTTATAAATGGCATTATAACAAAAAAATCATGACTGACAACAAGTCAGTCATTGAATAAACTTGATTCGGAACAGAAACGCACACAAACTGTGTTTCTGACATGCATTATCAACACTGTGGAGAGAATTACACTACAATGTTCTGAACAGGGTTCATGTAAAGAAACACTGATCACTTGAACGGTGACTTCACAAAATTATTATTTACAACAAAACAACATCAACAATATAAGAGCTTAAACCTTTATGACATTTTGCTAACAAATATTTAAGTAGTTAAAGTTCTTATCAGTTCTTATTCTGTGATAAAGCCTAAAAAATAAAAATATTCAGGCGCAAAGAATTGTGGGTATTCCTTACAACATGTGCAAATAAATGTAAGTAAATTTTACTTAGATTTTTTAGTTTAATGGATTTAATATTTTTAATAAGTAAAATGAACTAAGATTTTTTACTTGAATCTGCTAAAGTTTTTGATTAAAATTTACTTAATTATTTTAGGACTATGTGCAGTGACTATAAAACAGTTAAATAATACAAGAAAATATCTAATAAGACTTACTATTCCCTCACAGTTCATTATTTACATGAATTAATTGTGTATTTATCATCATTTTACTTAGGAAAATCTAGTTCTCAATAAATGTTAATATTATTATGTAGAAATTATGAGAGTTAATCTAATAAATATTACTACACCAAAAAGTTAATTTTTTCAGTGTATCGTGCAATAGATACGCCAAATTCCGATTTTGCGTGCATATGATACGCCAGTCCTTCCCATTCACTTATATGGCGAATCGTTTCGTGTAGTTTTATTTATTGTTTTCTCATTTGTTTTCTGTTTTTTTTTTTACCACAATACATATACAACGAAAATATAATCCTTTTAAGAACAATTTATTTGCACATGATTTACCTCAGGAATAGAAATTGCATGCAGAGAATGAACAAAAATTATCATAGGGGTGAGAGTCCTACAACACAAATACTGGAGGGCACGTTACATCTGCTTGCAAATAAAATCTATCATTAATCCATATTTGATGAAATATCACATTGGAGTCTGTCCATACAGGTGTTGTTCAGCTGTAAGACATTATTATTTAGAGATTATTCAGTTGACAACATGATCATGTTGGTGTGGTTTTCCTCATCTGTGTATTTTTCGTGACAACACTGAATTGCTTCCTCTATGCCAGTGGCATTTCTAGTAAATGTGGTTATGATCAGTGGGGTAGATTACATTCGATTAATAGAGACAGATAAACATATGCATGCACGAGGACTCCTCATAATGACTTTTATAAACTGTGTACACTGTAAAAAAAATCTGTAGTTTTTACGAAGAAATACTGGCAGCTGTGGTTACCAGAACAATTCTGTAAAAATACTACTTAAAACCGTAAAAACAACAACACCACAGTTGTACGCATTACATCGAACTTTTGTAAATTTTAAAAATCTTACCTGTATACAGAATTTCTTTGATTAATTAACTGTTTAGAAACTCTTATTTTTTAATGGTAAAATGCAGATGTGATTGCCAGACAACCGCCCTAAAAATATATGAACATGTAAACAACTTTTTGTATTTCATTAATTAATATAATTTTATTAATTTCTTAAAATATGCAGAAAACCACTATAATCCATGTGATGGAATAGACAGCTGCACAAAGAAACAAAGTTTGTTGTAAAATTATTACAAATTGTTTTCTAATTTCCCAGCTAGAAATTAAAAGTTCTAAGAACGTTCCCTGAAAGTTCCCAAATGTTCCCAAAAACATTCTGCCAACGTTAAAAGTGTCCAGTTTTTTTTAAGTTCTAAGAACGTTTCTGTTGTCTGAACGTTAGTGTAATGTTACATTTTACCATTTTTAAACGTTATGACAATGTCATGCTTTAATGTTCACACAATGTTTAAAACAACAACTGTTCATTGTATTGACTTGTTTGATTGTTATGTAAATGATAGAGAAACATTGCATTTTATTATTTTATAAAACATTATTTCTGAATGTTCAGTAAATATATTGCTGTAGAAAACACAATTCACTTATTAGGTTTAGATGTTGATGTTTTGTTTCATTTTAAGTCACCCTTATTGTGTTTGTATTAGTGTTTGTTTTAGTTGGGCTCTTGACCCTTGACTCAGTGTTTGCTAGTTTTTTTTCTGGTTGTGTTAACTTTGTGTTAATGCACCACATTTGCCATGAACATGCAAAGTTAATAGTGTAATTCTGTGGCTGTTGGCACACAATGGCAAAGATCCTCACCTAGTTAATTTAATAATCAAAAGTTTATTTTCTGCCATTAATGCAAATGAGATCCAGTGCTTTCATTAAGGAGTTTAATGCAGGGTTTACACCAAACGCGTTTTGGGCATCAAAATCGCGTCTACCGCGCCTAGTTTGCCGCTTGAACACTTGAATGCATTCGCGCGTGTAGAGCGGAGTAGACGCGCGGAAAAAGCAAGCATTTGACGCGCGTCCGAGGCAAACTCCGCTTCTTGTGGGAGGGGCAACTGCTGTGCGAGTGTCTGTTTGCAAGATGACTGATGTTGATTGTGCATGATGTTGAGTTACCAGTTTGTATTGGGTAACCTTACTATAGGGGGAAAATAAACGGCGCGGGTCGATAAACGTAACCTAACTCAAAAGTAAAGTGTGTATACAACTTACCAGGTTGCCCAAAGTCCTTACTGACACTCTTCAAAGCGAGGTCCTTTTTATTCCTGTGTCCTATAGAAATAAGAACTTGTGTCATATAGCTCCGAGTGACTGCTTGAATGAGTGACTCTGGGCGGGGCTGCCACCACAGCAGCAGGCAGGCTCCTGATTGGTTAACGCGGCGCGAAATTCCGCCAAAGTTCAAAATTTTCAACTGGGGCGTCAGCCGCAAATTCGCGTGAACCGCAAAATGCACAAAAGCACCATTCGCGCGTACCGCGCACAACGCTCAATTCGCGCCTTTCGCGCGAGCTTCACGCGCGAATGAGGCAGAAACGCATCTTCCGCTCCGCGCCGAACGCCTATTCCGCGCCGCGGGACCTCCTGACGCGCGTCAACACGTCTCCACATTGACTTAACATTGAAATCACTCGCGCTTCACGCCTCTAGCGCGGTTGGTGTAAATGCACCATTAGACACTTTGGACAAAAATATCTGCTGTATAATTGGGATGCACAAACATCAAGAATCAGACTATGAATCTCAACCATGGTGACAAATAAAATTGTTAAAAAAATCCTTATTTATCCATGCTGCAGTGCATGCTGGGAGTCCTGAATGAGATTTGTAATTTGTTAATACCCAGCATGCATTGCAGTATGAAGTTTTTCATTTAATTGTCACCATGATTGAGATTCATACTCTGATTCTTGATGTTTGTGTATCCCAACAACACAGCGGATATTTTTGTCCAAAGTTTCTAAAACTCCTTAATGACAAACTGCTGTGAAAGCACCGGATCTCATTCAAATTCTTGACAGAAAATAAACCCTTGATTAGCAAAACAACTAGGTGATGATCTTCACCATTATGCACCATGCACCACAGAATCACACTATTAACTTGCATTAACACAAAGCTAACACAACCAGGAAAAAACCAGCAAGCAAAAAGCCAAGCGTCAAGAGTCCAACCAAAACAAACACCAATCACAACAAGGGCGACTCTAAACGAAACAAAACATCAACATCCAAACCCAGCAAGCGAACTGAGCTCTCCACAGCAACACATTCACTGAACATTCAGAAATAATGCTTTCCAAAATAACAAAATGCAATGTTTCTCTATCATATACATAACAATTAATAAGTCAATATAATAAACAGTTGTTGTTTTAAACATTGTGTGAACATTAAAACATGACATTGTCATAACGTTTAAAAATGGTAAAATGTAACATTACTTTAACGTTCAGACAACAGAAACGTTCTTAGAACTTAAAAAAACTGGACACTTTTAACGTTGGCTGAATGTTTTTGGGAACATTGGGAACTTTCAGGGAACGTTCTTAGAACTTTTTATTTCTAGCTGGGATTACCATTTCCCTCTTCTGTCTATCCCTCCCACCATTTATATTCAAAGAGCCCACTCTTAGACCTCCCATAGAAAAAAAGAGAAAGAGGGACAGACAACCAAAAAGTAACCTCCAAGCGTTATTCATGATAAAGGTTGACATAATTTTATTTTTGTTAAAGCCTTTTTTCCCTTACTAGTTATATTTAACTTAGCTGCTTTCTTCAAAGTTGTAACATGTTTTCTTAAACGGTATCTCTTCCTTTCATCCAATAAGTCAAAACTGACCATCTTTTGCAATAATGTTGCTGACCTGATAAATTTATCTGTGTCAGCAAAATAATCATCAACCTTCACAGACTGTCCAAATGTTTCATCCAGAAAATGATTTATATCCTCCAGAGAATACAAATCTCTCATCTTACTATATCCATCAACACTTTCTCCATCAGACTCATCCTGATCCATTTCATCCATATCACTTTCTACATGACTACTCGCTTGACTATTTGACAAAAACAACCCTTCCTTCTCGTTAGTTTCAAACTGAACATTCTGCTGCACAGATACACCCACTCTCAAGTTTTCACTTTCATCAATTTCACAAATGTTTTCATGCGAGGATAAAGTTGACTGTGGCATAAATGCGGATGTCATTTTAAGCATTGGTTTATATGTTTATTTAACAGAATAACCCAGGAGTTGGGGTTAAGGTGAGGATGTCATTTTATGTAACAGAAAGTTGTTCTAACCCCAATCACAAGCAACAATGGCAAGCAAATAGGAAAAAGAATTTAGCAACCAACACGTGAAACTGCCACAAAAAAACCTGCGCCACAGACATGCGACAACGCAAAAACACGTCACTTAAACGCTCGTAACATTTCGAGCTGGATTCAAACACAGTCACATTCCTATCTTAGCATATCTGCGCTACTCACCTGACCAACGGTGAGCTCATACTGCCAGAAGCTGGCGGAAGGCTCAATATCTAGCACCAGTGCTGTGATTGGCTGAAACGCTCGGGGCACAGGGAGTGCCTTCCAGGCAGCGCTGCCTTGAAGGCTTCGTTGAGGGCTTAAAACACCAACGAGTCAGGAGGTCAGCTCCTGCTGAAAAACTGCTACTTAAATCCAGGTGACTGGAACAAAATACTGGAGAGGACTTTTACTCCTGGCACATGGATTTGAGACCTCTGCTAAATATTAGACGAAAGCCACAAATCTAAGCCCCAAGCAACAATGGTAAAAAAATAGGAAAAACAATTGCGCAACCAATACATGAAACTGGCACAAAAAAAATTGTGCTATGGACATGTGAAAACGCAGTAACACATCCCTTAAACACTCAAAACATTTCGAGCTGAACTCAGATACCGTCACATTCCTATCTTAGCATATCTGCGCCACTCACCCGACCAACGGCGAGCCCACACCGCCAGAAGCCGGCGGAAGGCCCAACATCCAGCACCAGCGCCGCGACTGGCCGAAACGCCCGGGGCACAGGGAGCGCCCCCCAGGCAGCGCCGCCCTGAAGGCCTCGCCGAGGGCCCAAAACACCAACGAGTCAGGAGGTCAGCTCCTGCTGAAAAACTGCTAATTAAATCCAGGTGATTGGAACAAAATACTGGAGAGGACTTTTACTCCTGGCACATGGATTTGACACCTCTGCCCCCAAGCTCCCAAAAAGTGAGGTGAAATATTTTTTCCCCAAAAAATAAAAAGTCATGCCATAGAGCAGTGGTTCTCAATCCTGGTCCTGGAGGTCCACTGCTCTGCACATTTTGAATGTCTCTCTTATCTGACAGAAAATGAGATCTCTGCTAATGAGCTGATGATTTGAATCAGCTGTGTTAAACAAGAGAGACATACAAAATGTGCAGAGCAGTGGACCTCCAGGACCAGGATTGAGAACCACTGCCATAGAGGGTTAAGAGAGTTTTCTACAATCCTGGTACCCAGCATGCATTGCGGCATGAAGCTTTGTTGTTGACTGTCACCATTGTTGCGTTTCATAGGCAAATTGAAGTGTCCCTAAAGGTTACGGAAAATGTCCTGTAAATATACATAATGTTCAGTTTTTGAATAAACGGAAATGTCTGTAAACATAACGGAAAAAGCACTGGTAATTTTCTGCCAGGACATTATCCGTTTTTTTTACGGATTATTTTTTTAGAGTGTAATATAATTTTATTCATTTCTTAAAATATGCAGAAAACCACTATAATCCAGGTGATGGAATAGACAGCTGCAACAAAGAAAAAAAGTTTGTTGTGAAATTATTAGAAATTGTTTTCAAATTATTTGCCAACAACACAAAAAGAGAGAGTGGACATAAACCAAGATTGTATCATATAAACAAACACAAAACAACATCAGGGTAAGTTATTAAATGGCTCAGTGTCTACATTAGTCCATTTTACAGAGTTTAAAAGTGACACTTAAAGGGGTCACATGATGAAAATGTCAGCACCGCCACCCTGTAGATGTGAGCAAAAATAGGTCATTGAAATTTGGCTTTCATTATGATGTCATAAGGATATCTTATTAGAATAATACCTCCTCCTTAATCTGAACTCTGAAAGAGAGAGAAAAGAAGGACTTGACAGCACAATTGAGTTTGAATTACAACAAACCACCATCATTGTGATCAGTGTTTGCACTTTATCCGCTCATTTGCATTTTAAAAAACACACCCAAAACGACACATTTTTGGACTTGACAGCACAATAGAGTTTCAATTACAATAAACCACCATCATTGTGATCAGTGTTTGCACTTCATCCGCTCATTTGCATTTTAAAAAACACACCCAAAACGACACATTTTTGCTCGGGCCTGCGGAGTGGCAATGCTGACATTTTCATCATGTGACCCCTTTAAATAATGACATGATGAATGAACATTAATGATGAAATAGAGAGCAATCAAAACACAAGTACAACTAAACTACAGACAAAATCTTAGATGAACATTAACTGTATAAATATAACATATAAACACATTCAATCGCTCAAGATCTCACCAGAGGAGAATTAAACACAAACACCATTAACATCTGTACACTTATTACAAACCAGTTTGACTTTATTTGGTTTGTTTGAAGTCACCATTATAGTGATAATTGTTTCCTTAAAGGGGACATATTATGAAAATCTGACTTTTTCCATGTTTAAGTGCTAAAATTGTGTCCCCAGTGCTTCTAACAACCTAGAAAATGTTAAAAAGATCAACCCAATAACTTAGTTTTGGTAAACCATTTTCTGCAAGCATGTGAAAAAATAGGTCATTGTAATTTGGCCCTTATTGTGATGTCAGAATAAGATAATACCGCCCCCTTTATCTGCACTATCCAACCACAGCACAACCATTTAGTATGGAGAGAAAGAGAGAGATAAAATATTTCACAGCACAATTGAGTTTCAATTGCAACAAACCACCATCATTGTGATCAGTGGTTGCACTTCATCCGCTCATTTGCATTTTAAATGACACACCCAAAACGGCACACTTTTGCTCAGACCTATTTTAGACTTAGTTTTCATCTTAAAAAAAATCTCATAATATGTCCCCTTTAAATGGGGCACTTGGCTCGTAGGTCTTTGGGTTAAGCTTTCTCTGACTGTTAGAATAACATGTCAGTATTAGGGCTGTCAAAATTAACGCGTTAATAACGCGTTAACGCAAATTCATTTTAACGCCACTAATTTTATTAACGGAGATTAACGCAACGTGCAATTTCTGTTTGACCCTTGGTCCAGCCCATAGTTGAATGAACAGAGACGCAGACAAATGTGACTCTCTCTAAATGAGTAAAAGGTTTTCATAGAAATAAGAACATTAAGCAAATCGTCTACCAAATCCAATGCTTTAAATGCTCGTTGGACATCTGAAATGATCTTTATTTATACGTCTGAGAGGTGTAACGTTACCGTCCTCCTAATGTTTAATCTAATACAAAAATGCGTCTCAATTCATTTTGGTTTCGCTTTTATGCATGACTTATAAAATAGACTGCAGGACTTGCTTGATGTTAAAATAGTCATTAAGAGAGATAAAGTTCGGTACCTGATTAATGTTAAAGAGTTATTAAGAGCGACAAGACTCAAAAGCGATCCCCTCACGCTGACTGACTGATATCTGAAGCCGTGCACACAGACGCGCGAGTGCGCGACCCGGATATATAGACATCTACACAAAATTACAGTTTTACAAATATCTGTTTTGATAAGAATTCACGCAGGTAGGCTCTATAATCTGTTATGTTTTAAGTAAATGTTTGGTTAACTGTTGGGTAAAAATATCTGATGTATAACATTATATTAGATCACTTAGATTTAGAGTCTGTCTCAATGTCAATCAGACAAAAGGAAAAAAAGTTGAACATACATTGATGATGTTTTTGCTTTGTGTGTGCTAAATCTATTAGTTTTACCAGTGATTTTAAAGGGGACATATTATGAGATTTTTTTTAAGATGTAAACTAAGTCTAAAATAGGTCTGAGCAAAAGTGTGCCGTTTTGGGTGTGTCATTTAAAATGCAAATGAGCGGATGAAGTGCAACCACTGATCACAATGATGGTGGTTTGTTGCAATTGAAACTCTATTGTGCTGTCAAATATTTTATCTCTCTCTTTCTCTCCATACTAAATGGTTGTGCTGTGGTTGGATAGTGCAGATAAAGGGGGCGGTATTACCTTATTCTGACATCACAATAAGGGCCAAATTACAATGACTTCTTTTTTCACATGCTTGCAGAAAATGGTTAACCAAAACTAAGTTATTGGGTTGATCTTTTTAACATTTTCTAGGTTGATAGAAGCACTGGGGACACAATTATAGCACTTAAACATTGAAAAAGTCAGATTTTCATAATATGTCCCCTTTAAGGTATTGATGTGGTAATATAATGTATGGATGTGGAAATGTTTGTGGTAATTTGACTCTTTCAACTTCAAACAAGTGTAGTTCTGTCATATTTTGTTACATTTCAACAAATCATGCATTGTTCTATGTTTTAATAGAGAATGTCAAAATATGAACAACTTTTTTTTTTAAATTTGCTAATTCCGACTCAACTTGCCAGCACAGGTCACAAATGATGCAGCAGCAAACAAAAATAGAGAAAGAAAAATCTTCTGAAAGGAAAATTCATATACAAAACAATGGCTGGTGAATGTGTTAAAATGTAAACAGGCTGTCGTTAACATACATTTCCATAAAGCATCTATATATGAATATATATGATTAAAATATAAAAAACCTGAAAAGTGTTAAATTAGGGTAAATTTAGAATGGATAAAAATGTGCGATTAATTTGCGATTAATCGCAGTTAACTCATGAAATCATGCGATTAATCTAGATTAATTTTTTTAATCTATTGACAGCCCTAGTCAGTATACATAAGCTATGGTTTAAGAAGCTGAAATAAATAAAATCAAGTGATGTTGGTAGATTTTTAATGATGGTCTAGTAACCTTAAAGTTTACCAAAGAGGGGGTTCTCAAAAAACCTGAAAATGTGAATATTAAGTTTTTTCTCTTCCCCATACAAATGTTTTCTTGTGGGACGATGTTACAGATTGGCAATGCATTTAGACAATTAGACTTAAAAACAGTAAAAATAATGTCAGGCGATTCTGTGACTAAAAAAAATCAGTCTAGACATCAAGAATCAGCTTACAAATCACAACAACGGTGACCCAAAACATGAAAGCTGCATGCCGCAATGCATGCTGGGTATTACCATAGTACAAACTTATCTAGAATGCATTGCACTTAATCTGAATTAGTTTTTTTTTATGGTCACCACTATTGAGGTTTGTAGGTTGAATATCTTGATATGAATATGAAGTGTCAAAAAAACTTTTTAACCAGTCCCAAAACCATTACTTCACAAAACTCTTTCTAGCTCATCGGCTATATTTGCAGAAGACCACATACACCAGACATTGAACCAATTTCTCTGTTACTATAACTACCCATCACTCACAACTTTCATGTGGATAAATCAAACCACTTAACAGTAAAGAAATGTTTGAGATTTGTTTTTACAACCCATTTCATCATCAATAAGTGCTCTGTGTAACCCACTGACACAATTGACAAAAAGAAAAAGGAATTAATTAACTATTAAGGCTCAAGACCCCAACTAAAACAACCACTGATCACCATAATGGTGACTTCAAACACAACATTTTTGATTAATCATCATCTAACCCTCTGTTATCTCTCAATAAGAGATTATGTAAATGTATGACAGAAATAAGTCAAATTGGTTTGTAATAAGTGTAGATGTTAATGGTGTTTGTGTTTAATTCTCCTATGGTGAGATATTGTCTCATTTTGTCTGTAGTTCAGTTGTACTTGTGTTTTGATTGCTCTCTATTTCATCATTAATGTTCATTCATCATGTCATTATTTAAGTCTCACTTCTTAACTCTGTAAAATGGACTCATAGACACTGAGCGATTTAAAAACTTACCCTGATGTTGTTTTGTATTTGTTTGTATGATACAATCTTTGTGTATGTCCACTGTCTATTTTTAAGTTGTTGGCAAATAAATAGAAAACAATTTGTAATTAAAGCTGCAAGCAGCATTTACCGGGTTTCGAGCATTAAAGCACGTCAAATACGTCAGACATCTTCGACCAGGCTGATCCAGCATCCACAAAAACAAAAGAGGTGGTCAGAAATGGTTCATACAGACTATGTATGCTTAAACACACGTGCACCTATAAGACAAACATGTCACGTCCTTAATGTGAAGTCATTCGCAGCTACCAGACACACGTGTTCTAAGTTGTCAGCAAAAAAGGTGTTATCATTCAGTGAAAGTGGTGCTTGCAGTGGCAAAACTTGGGTCACAAAATGTTAAAATAGTGTTAATGAGTCAAAAGAGTCGAACCCCATGTCTCTACGATGTTCTGATAGAGAGATACAGCTCTTGTTAAATGGTTGCTAGGGTATTCTCATTGGTTGCTAGGGAGTGAATTGCAATCCACCAATGATTATACACAAAGCCATGAAAGACATAATCCATGATGACTCATGATTTTAGATGTAATTTTGCAGTATTTTTAAGTGAAAATAACAAATAACCACTAGGTGGCGCTATGACAGACTCGTGCATGCAACCTCAGGTCATGACTGTGTTACTTGTAGCTAGAATCACGGCTATTCACTTTAGTTTAGTACAGTTGTCAACAGTCAACAGTTGTATGACCATTGGGCTTACTCAATGTCAAAGGTGTTGTTCAATTATGAGGCCAACTAGTGGTGCAGGCATACCATTTTTTTTGTATTGCCTCAGACTCTGCTCAGACATCAGCGTATCAAATTTGGTGAAAAAATGTCATTTCGTTGCAGAGTTATAAGCATTTATATCTAAAAAACACAAAAAATGAATGTAATTTTTCGTTTTTTGCAATTTTCGGCCATTTCTGATGGAAATTTTAACATAACACCAATAGAACTTTTTGTTCAGAAGGTAAAGTTAATTTCTTCCTATGGTTGTTTCGAGTCGATCAGAATAACCCTCGCGGAGTTATTCGCGCATGTTTTTTAAGCGCTATTTTGCTGCGCAGGGCTAACCGTAAGACAAAACCTGGCATATTTGGTATCGTTGGACTCGGCAACAATTCAGGACTCCAAGGAAAAAAGTCCCATGAAAATACGTCAAACTCAGCTTAAAGGGGACATATTATGAGATTTTTTTTAAGATGTAAACTAAGTCTAAAATAGGTCTGAGAAAAAGTGTGCCGTTTTGGGTGTGTCATTTAAAATGCAAATGAGTGGATGAAGTGCAACCACTGATCACAATGGTGGTGGTTTGTTGCAATTGAAACTCAATTGTGCTGTGAAATATTTTATCTCTCTCTTTCTCTCCATACTAAATGGTTGTGCTGTGGTTGGATAGTACAGATACAGTCTGACATCACAATAAGGGCCAAATTACAATGACCTATTTTTTCACATGCTTGCAGAAAATGGTTTACCAAAACTAAGTTATTGGGTTGATCTTTTTAACGTTTTCTAGGTTGATAGAAGCACTGGGGACACAATTATAGCACTTAAACATGGAAAAAGTCAGATTTTCATAATATGTCCCCTTTAAGTTATAAGCATTTAAATGATTCGTGTGACCACTAGGTGGCGCTGTAACGAAACGAGGCACGCAACCTTAGGCCATGACTCTCATCACAAATATCAAGTTTTTTGGTAAAACTTCATTTCTATCCCCAGTTATAGCCAATAAAGTCCAAGTGGCTGCGTACACTTCAGACGTTTGGGCGTGGCATGTCGACCGTTAGTCGAAAGTTCAAATTTTTTTTGATAACTTTTCATATTCACACTCCAAGGAATATTACAGCACTGGAACGGTTCCGATCGGACGAAAATCCTAGGACGAGTTAGTTTTTATTTTTTTCGACAAAATCGAAAATAGCGGGAAAAAATTAATGGCGGAAATGAAATCGGAGATATACGTTTTGTTCGTCTTGACGCAAGGATTCCAGTGATATAAGACACTTGACATTTGGATAAGATTTGTGGGAGTTATTAGCATAAACAAATTTTTTATCGCTATAGCGCCACCTATAGGCCAATCGGGTTGATACTCTATCAACCTCTCCCCAAATTGGGTCCTACCATTTGGCCAAGTTTGAAGTCTCTAGGCCTTACGGTTTGGTCTGCACGTTCCGTTTTACGGCAAAATAATAATAATAAAAATCTGAGCAATTACAATAGGGTTTCAGCACTTCGTGCTCGAAACCCTAATAATTTCACAACAAACTTTGTTTCTTTGTGCAGCTGTCTGTTCCATCATCTGGATTATAGTGGTTTTCTGCATATATTAAAATATAAATAAAATTATATTAATTAATGAAATACAAAAAGTTGTTTACATGTTCATATATTTTAAGGCGGTTTTCTGGCAGTCGCATCTGCATTATACCATTAAAGAATAAGAGTTTCTAAACAGTTGGTAAATCAGGGAAATTCTGTATACAGGTAGGATTTGTGGAATTTGCGGGGGTTCGCTGTGGTGCGTGCAACTGTGGTGGTGTTGTTTTTGCGGTTTTGGGTTGTGTTTCTTGCAGGGTTGTTCTGGCAACCACAGCTGCCGGTGTTTCACCGTGGAAACTACGGATTTTTTTTTTACAGTGCATGTTATAATTTATTTAAAACAATTAAAAATCAAAACTGAGTTTGTTGTGTGTGTGTCATGTTTGTGTATCTGGGGCGCACCCCTAATGAATGTCTATGTAGGTCAGGAAAAAGGGTAAAAACATGTGACCTGAGGCTAAGTTCTAAGTGGCTGGTTTCGGATCCGCCCTGGGGCGCAGGACTGTGCGCCCCAAACCCTCCCACTTATGTTGAAAGCGAATCAATATTGCTTTTAAAGTTTTTACCTCCTGTGATTGGATCGTTCGAAGAGTCTCATAACCGCGTTGGAGATTGCTGTGTTAACTGATAGCTACAGTACAGATCAGTGAAATCAAGTGAAATATCTTGAGATGAAGGAAAATATGCTTTTATCCTACAAAATCACCCTATACAAGGTATTTAATTGATGAATAAATAAAGGATTAAGAAGCTTGGACCAGATCGACCAACGGAGTCAAATGATGGCAGTCTGTGTTCTCCACCACTTCTCATGGCAAACGGAGTTGGCTAGCTGGATATCATGTAAGTCTTCTTGAGTTTTATTTTTTCCCTGTTTTAAAGTCTGAATGCGTGATAGATGTGCATGACATGAACTTTTGTGGCACGTTTGAGCTTGTGTTGCGTGGACATAATGAGAGCGAGAGCTCATATAATCCAGTATATTACGTGGCTTGGTCAACTTTGTTGTTAGTTTTGTTGTTGTAGAGTTTAAAAAAGCACCCACACTGAAAAAAATGGCTTGGTGGGTCTTTGAATTTAAATAAAATAAACATGTATATGCAACACAAAATATTTATATTCCTTGTGTAAACATAATTTAATTGATTAGGATGAAAATGTTTTGTTTGAATGTAAAATGAAAACATTATTCTCACATTGATTAAAATTGAATGAATTGAATAGTTAAAGCAATAAAATTGAGTTTACACACAAAATGGCACCTCCTGAGCAGAAGGTGGCAGTAACGCTCAATGAAAAGGACGTCAACTGCCATAAAAGAAGAATAAACATCGTTTGTTTTGGGCGCCAAAATGAAGCCTCAGCAGCAGCAGTCAGTCAGAAGAACTCTCTCAGACGGATACCACGTTATTAAAGTAAGTTCTATTATTTATTTATGTTCATTTTATACGTGATACATCTTCACTAGATAGACAGTTTTTTTTACAATATGTAGCCATTGCAATGACTTGTAGTAAAAATTAGTTTGGAGGAGGTTGGTGGAGTAAGTTAACGTTACAGTCAGTCAGTCAGTCAGTCAGTAAGTGTAAGGCTCATAAAAAAAAACAGCGTTTTAAAAATGTCAGCTGTATAGCGTTATTTCACGTTTGGTAGTTTTATCCGAGTTGAAAACTGTCAGCTTTGAGTTGACTTTTGAGGCACTTTTTACTCAGCTGTTCTATGGAAACTGTTCAGGACAAATAAAACGCTAACCAAACGTTATTCTGTCCAGAGTAACGTTATCCATGTAAGTAATTTACCAGATGATATCAATTGACTACATTAATAATGACATTGCGTATTAAACAAACTGTCTGCTTAATCAGATGAACAGACCCGCGTCAGTTATTCATGACTTCGCTACGACACGAGCAACATTTGATTCTATTAGAAAAAGCTTTTTTAATTGTCTCGCGTGACGTCTGGTATATTAACTGAAAAAAAAATCGCTTTGAAGTGCCACACCTTAAAGCTGACGTTTTCAGAAGAGAACCTTGTTGTTTTAAGAACTAATTTTGTTCAAAATTGCGTCCTATGACAGATATAATACTTATTTCATTATTGCTCTGTGTATGTGTGACCTTCATCATTTGAGGTTATGTGTTGATTTCACCTCTGAATATTTCCTTTTATAGGTCCATCATCCTTGCACACACTCAAAAGCATTGGTAAGTAATTCCTATCACTGTTTTACTGCTGTTAGGAGCTAAATCTTATTTTTGTAACTAATATAACAGTTACATGTATTATTCTTTGACTCGCAGTACTCAAATATACAATGGTTGGTTAATCTGTTTTCAGATAAATGCTGAATTTAAAGAATCACTACTGTCTAATGTTCCTGCGTGTCACCTGGACCTCCAATCCAAAAACCTGATGAAACTCTTCTATCAGAAAGGATGACAACTAGCAAAAAGACTTGGAACAATCAATGATCAAATGACAGAAGTAAGTAATATAGATTCATAGACTTAAAAATGTGTAAACATTGTTGGAAGTACAGAAAATGTATTATGTTTTAGTTACAACATCTTTTGGCACAAGGGTCATTAAAACACCTGGGAAGATTTAAAGGGGTAGTTCACCCAAAAATACTTACTCCCTATCATGTTGTTACAAACCTTTATAAATGTCTTTGTTCTGATGAACACTAAGGAAGATATTTTGAGGAATGTTTGTACCCAAACCAATCATAAGCCCCATTCACTTCCATAGTGGGGAAAAATAATACTATTGAAGTGAATGGGGCTCATGAACAGTTTGGTTGCAAACATTCCTCAAAATAAATGTCTTCCTTCGTGTTCATCAGAACAAAGACATTTATACAGGTCTGTAACAACATGAGAGTGAGAAAATGAGATAATTCACTTTTGATGTGATTGTCAGGTTTGGTAGCACACACTCGAAATGTGGCCTCTTTATTTAACTCATTCCAGTGTAGTAAACGCGCACACACACCTGGAGCAGTGGACAGTGCAGCTGCTTTGCTTTGTAACCCATGTATTTGTAACCAATTGTAACATGCTGTGGCAATGCACATGGGTCTGTATACTTACATTTATATTTGTTTGCATTGTACTAATTTCCAATGACACTTTTATTGTAACAGTAACTTTTTTCTGTTTCTTTAACTAAATTGGTCTGTTTTGAACAGGGCATGGATGAAGTCAGCATCAGTGAGGTCATTTGAAGACACCACTGTTGGGATTTGTGCTCTCAAACAACATGCTTCTTGAAGAAGAGGATCTTTGTATAGTCCTGGAAGGCATGAAGGTGTTGCAACATCGTGCCATGTTGTTTGAGCTGATATATGCCTTAAACCTGAGCTATCCTGATCTCTGCTTTATTTTTGAGGAAATCCAAAAGATTTGAATGGAACTGCATTAAGCGTAACTTTAACAAACAGTTTCTTTCAGTGAAAGGATCAGAAAGACTGTGCTGCTCATTTATGTTCTTTTTATTTATCTGTTTTAAGTGTTTTCTCTTATTAAAACATTAACAGTTTGCTGCTCCTAGTTGATTTTGGAAATGGTTGTTGTATTTTGTTTTTGTTGAATCTTTGATTATCAGTTTATACAAATGCTGTAGCTCTGACTTTCTGAAGGATTGATATTTTCCAATATTTTTATTGTTTTAGCACTTCTAAATCTATTGTGATAGTAACTATTTTAAACATTTGGGTCAGTTTTACAGATGGGGCTTTTCCTAGTCCCAGACTTTTGCAATGCCTTAATTTGAAAACATATTGCACTGACATATCTTGACATATATCAGTGCCATTGTTTTGTCTAAAGATGTACTCCAGTGTTGTTTTTGTAAGGTAGGTTTGTTTGTAAACTTTTTTTGTAAAAAATATTCTAATATAACTAGAGCCTAGTCATGGCTTAATCTACAACCTGTCTGGGAAAATGCCCCTTTGTATGTACTGCATGTGCTGATTGTTGTAATAGTTATTGACTGTTAATGAATTAATGTGAAGTGATTTAATTGAATTGATGATCTGAAAGCAGTGGTTTCCCTAAATATCACTAAACATTTGTACAAAACTCTTTGCTTTTTATGCAAATGCAAATGTATTTTGTATTTAAAAAAGAAATAAATAACATTTGGATAATTAGGAGTGATTATTCTGGTGCCAGTTACATAATCCCATAATATAAGCATTAAAAAAGCATGTTGGAATTACAGATGAAAATCTAGTCCCCTTACATAATAAAATTACTTAAACATTACAAAATAAATGTGTTATAGTAAAGAGAAATAGCACTTTGAGTCAACATATTTATATTAGACTACTTAAAACAATTAAAATGTTTTTTTTGATCTGACACATAAAAATTAAATGAGGAAAATTATGTTAGTTTATGTGGGACCGATGTACACATTAAAATAACGTAAATTGAAAGGATTTTTTTTTCAGTGCACGAGAAAACCACTTTTTTAAGGAAACTTCATGAACCGTGCATATTGAGCTGATGGACTGTATGTAACAGTTACTTAGTCTGTTGTGAGGGGAAAATGTGCTTGTGCTATTGCTAAAAAAGCAAAAAGAAACGTACGAGCCTGTGATTAGGCAACTTTAGTGTCTCTTTTTGTGTGTGTTCGGTCGCATTAAACGAAAAGTCTTTGACAGAGAAAATTTAAGCAGGATAAAGAAAAATATGAGCGCCATTTTGGCAGATTGCCCATACTGTACAACTCAACTTGAGAATGTAATTCCTATGTATGTCCAGTTGGTGGCAGTGTGTTGCTCAAATGACGCCCTGGTTTCTAGACATTCTCGCGATATTTTGATGTCATACACTGATTGGTCTGCGCATGGCTGCTGAAGTTAAACACTACAGGAGCACTGCAACAAGACGCCTGTCTAAGGTAAACATACAAAATCTAATGACAAGAGTCTGCATTAATCTGCCTTCATGTGTTTATTACATGCGTTTCAGATGAGTTTAGTTCAATTCAGATTTTTACATGTTTATTGATATTTTAATCGCAGTAGTATTTTGTTATTTGATTTGTTCATATTTGCCTGTTCAGCATAAAGCTCCGTGTTTTATTGCCTCCACTGTCACTGTGAAAAAAAAACATGAATTCATCTGCTTCATGTGATGGTAAAGTGATGCACGGTCTCCGTTTATGTTCTCTAATCAAATGAATAAACACATTTGACTTGTACACAGCAAAATCCCCGGTGTTAAATAAACACTGTGGGTGTATCCACTCCCAGATGGGTGTGTATAAAGACTGGTGTTAAAATTTAACACTGAAGCAGTGTTGAAGTTAAAGGCGGAGTCCATGCTGTTTGAAAGCCAATGTTGATATTTGAAATCACCTAACCAAACACGCCCTTACCCCAATAGAATCTAGACCTTCTGTTGATAGACCCGCCCCACACATACACAAGCTTGATTTGATTTGATTGGCTATAAGTGTGTTTTGGTAGTCGGCTCGTCACCTTTCCCAACGCGTTTTTCAAACATCGTGGACTCCGCCTTT
The DNA here is from genome assembly GCF_027580225.2 of Misgurnus anguillicaudatus. Lineage (NCBI taxonomy): Eukaryota > Metazoa > Chordata > Actinopteri > Cypriniformes > Cobitidae > Misgurnus > Misgurnus anguillicaudatus. Next base: position 17,856,779 of record NC_073355.2, read on the forward strand.
AATGAGATAATGAAGTGATGATTAAGACATTAATGGTGAACACCTGCTGGTCATTCTGTGTCAAATTAACAAAATTTTCCTGGATTTTTTGGTTAATACTAAAATTATGAAGAAAGACAAAATGCAATAGATGAATACAGCGAAATCCCCAGTATTAAATGAACATTGTTGGGTGTATGACTCCAAAAGCTGCAATCTTTCACGTTTGCCTCTCTATCATCATCTCTGTTAAAAAAACTAAAATTATAACTTGCAGCGTTATTTTCTAAACCGGGATGACAAGTTTAACTTCTAAACAGCTGTCAGAACAAAATACAAGCATCCACACACGTGATTTAGTAGACAAATCTTCTTTCTGATGTGATGTAATCACAGAATGTATCACATTAAATCTTAAGTTTGTGTTTGTTATGGGTTCATTTGAAGTCACCATTATTGTGATTAACGTTTCCTTTAGTTAGACATTCTTCCTTTAACCTTCACTAAACTAATTTTCCTCTTTTAGCAATTGTTACATTGTTTTATTAAGACTGTTTGTTCATTGCTTGATGTAGAGGAAAAACTTTTCATAGCATCGGAGGTTGATTATTTATTTTATTCTTTACCAGTCATTAAAACATTTGATCATAAATAAATGATAAAGACAACAATGCAAATACAAAGATGCTCTATGAAAGACACTGTTCTGTAAGACTGCTGTAATGCTTTAATTTTTTTTTTTTTTTTTTTTGCTTAAGAGAGACATCATAACTTCTGATACAAATCTCAACAAGGGTGACAGTAAATTGTAAGAAATTTGCATGATGATGTATTTGCAATTTTTGTCATGTCACAATGCATGATGGGAGTTATGAATGAGTTTTATACAATCCTGGTACCCAGCATGCATTGCGGCATGAAGCTTTGTTGTTGATTGTCACCATGATTGTGTTTTATAGGCTGATTGTTGATGTCTCAGTGTGTCTGACTGACACCACAGATTAGATTTCGGTGAAAAATATTAACTCTTGAGGCTATATGGATTTCATGGGGTGGACCAAATATAAACTTATACACTTATATACAGTGATTATTTTTTTGTATGAGAACATTGAATCACAACACTTATGTTTTCATCATAATTAACATAGTAACAGTTTAAGACTTCATTTCTCTCATCTTCCTCTGCTCTAACAGAAGTGTTTAATTAACACACTGCCATAATGAGCAGAAAAAAACTAACAATAAACTTTAAGATCCAAGTACCCAACTAAAGGAAACACTAATCGGAGCAATGGTGACTAACTTTATTAACCAGATTTACAGCAGTTGTATCGAAGTTAAACTTATCATCCATGTAACTCTGCAAGCAAGTTGTGGTTTTGGTTTTCAAACAGAGATGATGATAGTGTTTATTTAACTGTGGGGATTTCATCTATTACATTTAAATATTTTGTCTTTCTGCATTATTTTAGTATTACTTTATCCAGAAAAAGAGTCATCAAAATAAAAAATTAAAGACAGGGAAAATTCTAAAATTAAGGTTGATTTGACACGGAGTGACCAGCGGGTGTTCACCATTGGTGTCTTGGTCATCGCTTCATTGTCTCATTGACTTCAACACTGCTTCGGTGTTGAATTTTGGCACCAGTCTTTATACACACCCATCTGGGAGTGGATTATACACCCACAGTTTGTATTTAACACCGGGGATTTTGCTGTGTATGCTCGTCTTGTAAGTTTATGATTAGAAATGGACATGTGAACGAAAATGAAAATAATTAAAACATGAAATGATGGATAATAAATTACTGTGAAGGACTCTTTACAACGCTGTTTATCAAAAAAATTACGGAGATTGAAAATGTATATCGCAACCTCTCTGTGTGTGTATGTGTGTGTGTGTGTGTGTGTGTGTGTGTGTGTGTGTGTGTGTGTGTGTGTGTGTGTGTGTGTGTGTGTGTGTGTGTGTGTGTGTGTGTGTGTGTGCGCGTGTGAATGATTACCTTGATATTAGTTCATTACCGATTCATAGTACATTTATTTCGTGCGTTTGATTTCAACTGTAACATTTTCAGCATTTAATGCTAATGATACTCATCACCTGATAAATGGCTATTAAGAGTACTGCATTACTACAGTAAAAGTTTGATTTTAGGTGTGTTTGCGCCCCCCCAAATTTTTTTAGCACCAGCCGCCACTGCTTGTAACTCTTATTATGGTAATATCAGGACATTTATGTATATCCAGGCTTATGTTATTCATAATATAATACAATATAATACAATCTTCCAAAAGATACACTTTGAAATTTACACAGCAAAGTCTGCAGTATTAAGACACAAACAAATGAAAAACACTTAAACCACAACAAAATTATGAATCTTGTCTACAAGGTAAATGTTGATCAATATTAAAATAGATAAAACATAAGGATATTTATATTTACTTACATTACAGCCATGCCAGGCTCCCCTTTTTGCCAATTTTTTTAGCACCAGCCGCCACTGCTTATAACTCTTATTATGGTAATATCAGGACATTTATGTAGCCAGTATGCGGGGCTTATGTTATTCTGGCAATATTTCCCCCCTTGCTACTTTCCCCTGGTTGAACGATCTTCCTACTGGTGTCTGGTCAGCCACATCTCTTGCAACATTTACATAATGTAATAATAATAATTTAAAACTAATCTCTTCCAAAAATACTTAATACAAATAGAAATTGACTGCATTTCTATCTCTTCTATGTTAAAACATCTTAACTTACTCTTTCTTATTCAACACCCAGCCAGCAGTGCTTGATGGGGCAAATGTAGGCCCCATATGGGCTTGCAATATGGGCCCCAAGCTGGTCTTGCACCCGGGTTTCATGCTGGCCCCATCTGACTTAGCCCACATGAACCTTCTGTAGAAACTAAAGCCAATGTGGACTAAACCAAAGTCAAGTATGGGTGTGGTTGGGTTGAAGAAGTGATGAAGTTAATTAGATAATGAAGAGATGAACGAAGTAATGATTGACCATTAATGAAAAACACCTGCTGTTAATAAACAGAATCACCAAAGAAAGATGAACAAGAAGAGAACAAAGACAAAAGACCAGCAGAACCACAACAACTACAAAAAACATACAAACATTTCCCGGTGGAGCCAATGCAGACCGCAAAATCCCCAGTGCTAAACCAATGCTGCTCAGTGTTTAGATCCACATTACAGGCACTGAGGCATTTTCATTTTACTTGTAGAGTTATTTATTAACTTAGGTCTTAATGTTGGCTGTTTCATTAAAAGTCACCACTACTGCGATCAGTGGTAGTTTTAGTTGGACTCTTTACTCTGTTTTTGACTTGTCATTTTCTGGTTGCTGTAACTTGGTGTGTTTAAAACCTGTTTGTTATGGCAACGAAAGAGACAAAAGTGTCCAGTGTGATACTGCTATGATATGCTATTTTAGTTTGTTTATCAAAAAACTGTTTTCTGTGAGTAATGTGATACTGAAGTATGACATCTGGCACTCTCATATCAGTTTATCATTTTAAAGAAAGTTGAAATACTGTATATTTCAAAGTTAACTGTTGTCCAATTTAGACACCCAAATATAAAGAATCTGATTATGGATCTCAATAATGGTGACCATAAAATGAAAAGCTTCATGCTGCAATGCATTCTGGGTATCAACAAATCTTATCCAGAACTCCCAGAATGCACTGCGGCATGAAAAAAACATGAACATTTTGGCATTTTTCTTTGTCACCATTGTTGAGATTCATACCGTGAGACCTGACGTTCGTGTGTCCAAGTTACAGCTTTAATCCAAGTACACATTGTTTCAAAAACTTCAGAATGACAAACCGATTTGAGAGTGCTAGATATCATACTGTAGCATCACATTACTGAGAGAGACCAATACATCTGCTAAATGAACAAACACCAAATGAATAAATACATTTTCTTGATGTTCAACATTACATATCAACCACCATAACTGAATTGCCACATGGTCTCTTATTTACCATAACAAATATAACACACAAAGTTATAGCTGACAGTAAAAATAAACAAAGAGTCAAGAGTCCAACTAAAACAACCAATGATCACAATAATGGTGACTTTAAATGAAACATCTAAACCTAAGTTAATAAATAACTCTACAAGTAAGATGTACGTTGTAAAATGCTTCAAGTGTTACTTTTTTAACACTCTGTAGTGTGGATCTATATAAACACTGAGCAGCATTCAATTAAAGCTGGGGATTTTGCAGTCTACATTAGCTCCACCAAGAAATGTTTATTTATTTTTTTTAGTTGTTGTGGTTCTGCTGGTCTTTTGTCTTTATTCTCTTCTTGTTCATCTTTCTTTAGTGATTCTGTTTATTAACAGCAGGTGTTTATCATTAATGGTCAATCATCACTTTGTCCATCTTTTCATTATCTAATTAACTTCATCACTTCTTCAACCCAACCACACCCATACTTGACTTTGGTTTAGTCCACATTGGCTTTTGTTTCTACAGAAGGTTCATGTGGGCTAAGTCAGATGGGGCCAGCATGAAACCCGGGTGCAAGACCAGCTTGGGGCTCATATTGCAAGCCCATATGGGGCCTACATTTGCCCCACCAAACACTGCTGGCTGGGCAGGTATTGTTTTACAATAGTACACGTATAACTTGGTATATGCACTACTGGCACAGAGAGAGCAATTCAGTGTTCTCACGGAAATACACAGATGAAGAAAACCACACCCATGATCATGTAGACTGAATAATCTCTCAATAATAATGTCCTAGCTGAGCACACACAACACCTGTATGGACAGACTCCCAAGTGATATTATATCAAATATTGATTTTATTAATGATAGATTTAATTTGCAAGCAGATGTACCTTACCCTCCACAATTTGTGTTGTATGACTCTCACCAATATCATAATTTTTGGGCATTCTCTGCATGCAATTTCTGTTCCTGAGGTAAATCATGTGCAAATGAATTGTTCTTTAAAAGGATTATATTTCCGTTGTATATGCATTGTTTTTATATCAAATATATTATAATATTGTATTGTATTGTTAAGTTAATATTTATTTATGCACCAGTGCTTGTTCCACTCATTATCAGCTGAAACTACAAAACATCTACATAAGACAATAAAACCTAGGCACACATTGCCCCAAATGTGTGTTTATATTTTAAATAATTAAAAAAAAACTTTATAGTGACAGAACAACAGTAAGAGGACAGCAAGCAGCAGGTGGAGCGTGTTTGTCACTCACGGTGTATAAATTTGACCAAATGACAATACCAAAGTGAATCTTCATCCTACATCAAAAGTATCTCAAACAGGTTTTTATTAACTACTGGTCATGTATCTTCACTGGGTAACCTTTTCTCTTGCATTAGTCAGTAAGTATCTTTTAAAATAGTAATCATTTGTGTTGCGTATTGTGTTTTTATAATAGTTCTCCAATAAAACACATTTAGTTGAAAGCACCAATTTAAAGACACACTATAAATGTTTGTACTGTTAAAACTTGTAGCAAGGTGTATTCTTGGTTTGGTTCTTGTTTGTGTAGTTTGGTATGTGACCAAGTGTTAAGCAGAAAACTTTTAACAAAAACATACTTTGCTTACTGTTTGCATGCTGAATATATTTGAGCTGTGTTATATTAAGTGTCATGTTTGCAGGTTGGATGTCTGCTGTTGGAAACATATGCAATTATAATGATTATTCCTCAGCTTATGATGACCTGTATGAAGCGTTTGGCCAGGACTTTTATAATAAAAGCAATATATTGAAAAGGCGACCCTTCACTGAAAATAAAACCACCGTGGTTTCTGTGTTTTTGTTTGTGACCTCGATCACAGATGTGGTATGAGCCCAGCATGATTTACTCTCTTTATATGGATCATTACAGAATCTGAGATGTCAAGCAGTTGTGGTTTATCACTAAACATTTGCTTTTATTCACAGAATGAGAAAGCTCAGACTATCTCAACAAAATTTACAATGAGAACTGTAAGTGTTGTAAAACTCTTTGGTTACATTTTGACTCAAAACTCATAGGCTATAAATTATATAATTTTTTATGTCAATCATCTCAAAGTTCGAAACACTTTTGCAGCATTGGGATGCAACGATATCTTGGAACCCTGACCTTTTTTGTGACATTAACACATTTACAGTTCAAAAAATTTTCTTTTGGACTCCAGACATTGTCATCATAGAAAGGTGAGAATTTATTAGAATGTCATTTTTGGCCTTTTTCCGACTCTATAATAGGGATAGTATAGTGGTCTAAAGATACACTTTGAAATTTACACAGCAGAGCACAGCAAAGTCTGCAGTATTAAGACACAAACAAATAAAAAACACTTAAGCCACAACAAAATTATGAATCTTGTCTACAAGGTAAATGTTGATCAATATTAAAATAGATAAAACATAAGGATAATAATATTTACTTACATTACAGCCATGCCAGGCTCCCCTTTTTGTCAACATCACAGCCCTCATGAAAATTAACAATGGTTTAAGTAAACCATGGTTAATTTTGTAAGGGATTTTCTGAAGCTGCTTCTGAGATATCTGAAACTATTTTGGGTTTCTCTGAAGAACCGTTCAGCCAGAGGTTCATTTCCTATCTTTCAGTCTAAAGAACCCTTTACAAAAAACCCTGTTGTGAAACAGAAAGATTTCCATACAGTCAACAATGTTTTTTTAAGGTACCTTTTAACTAAATGGTTATTTGTGGAACAAAAAAAAGTTATTCTATCTCTGTGAACACACAATGTCTTGTGAATTTTGGTTACCTTTTTAAATTGTATTGTGTTGTGCTGATCTGGGCTAATGTAAGTAAGTATAAATAAATCAGTAAGGAGAAGAGGTAAACAAGCCAGTTTTAGAATAAATATACTCCATTTAAGTTTCTCTTAAATATTTGTTGTCTCCAGTCATTTGTATTTGTATTTTGCTTTGTTCATTTAGCATCAAGACAGAGTTTGGATCAAAGGAGTCTCCATATGTGCAGATAAATTCTACTGCGCATGTATTTTCAGAGGACATTTTTTTTGTGACCACAGTCTGTAAGATGGACATGTACACGTTTCCATTTGACACACAAACCTGCACTCTTACACTTAAATCTTCAGGGTATTCAGGTAAAATCAATCACATGAATTATCTTAAAATGAATCAAATTCTATATGTTATATTATTTGTTTTTATTTTCCCACAGATAAGGAGCTAATATTTGCTGATGTCAATAATCAACAGTCTCTTACCACTGAATCTCAGCAGAACCAGACCATGGGAGAGTGGGAACTTCTCAATATAAGTGCGTCTACAACTCAACCCAGTCATTTGGTGTTCTCACAACATTGCATAATATATCAGGTACAGAATCAAAGGTGTGTATTGTTTGAGAAAGGGCAACACAGATGTCCTATGCAGTATTACCTACCCAACCGATGCTGTATGGCAAAATGTATGAGGGCACACACTTCAAAGGGGTGTCCATAGTATTACAGTATTACAGAATAGTATAGTAGAGTATAGTTTACAGTAGCATAGTATAGTACAGTACCTTAGTTCCAATCATAGCTAAAGTGTATGAACTCCTACATTGAGCTAATGTTACGGTGTAAAATGAATGTATACAATGTTAGCCTGCCAAAACCTCCCTTTGCACATCACAGGTCCATGCTTGTCATCTCCCCTTGTTTTTACCTGAAACATTGTTATTTTTGATAACGTATTTCAGAGGTCAGATTAGTTGCTACTCAGACCATTAAACAAACAGAGACCGGAAGTTAACTTTGGGCCAGACATGAAACCATGACAACATCCGTGCATCTGATGAAACCGTCTATACTGTTAATTAAAGTACAGTATGGTACAGTATAGGCTACTACAAGCTGGTATTTTAAGCAGAGGTGTAAAATTCATGTGCCAGGAGTAAAAGTCCTCCCCAGTATCCTGCTCCAATCACCTGGACCCGCCAACCAGCACCGCCTCTCAGCAGGAGGTGACCTCCTGACTCGCTGGTGCTCCAAGCCCTCAACGAAGCCCTCAAGGCAGCGCTGCCTGGAAGGCACTCCCCGTGCCCCGAGCGCTCCAGCCAATCACAGCACCGGTGCCAGACACTGAGCCCTCCACCAGCTTCTGGCAGTATGAGCTCACCGTTGGTCAGGTGAGTAGCGCAGATACGGCAAGACAGGAACGTGACTGTGCCCGAATTCAGCTCGAAATGTTTCGAGCGTTTAAGGGTTGTGTTACCGCGTCTTCACGTGTACGTGGCACACATTTTTTTGTGTCAGTTTCACGTATTGGTTGCTCAAATGTTATTCCTATTTTCTACATTGTTTCTTGTGATTGGGGTTAAAACAAATTTCTGTTACATAAAATGACATCCTCACCTTAACCCCAATTTCTGGGTTATTCTGATAAATAAACATATTAACGAATGCTTAAAATGACATCTGCATTTTTGGCAAACGCAACTATATCCTCGCACGAAAACATTTAAAAAATCTAAGCCCCGTAAAGGTAAGAAAATAGGAAAAACAATTGGGCAACCAAAACATGAAACTGGCACGACAAAAATGTGTGCTACAGACACGTGAAAACGCGGTAACACGTCCCATAAACGCTCAAAACATTTTGAGCTGAATTTAAATACAGTCACATTCCTATCTTACCGTATCTGCGCTACTCACCTGACCAACGGTGAGCTCAAACTGCCAGAAGCTGGCGGACGGCTCAATATCAAGCACCAGTGCTGTGATTGGCTGAAACGCTCGGGGGATGGGGAGTGCCTTCCAGGCAGTACTGCCTTGAAGGCTTCGTTGAGGGCTTAAAACACCAACGAGTCAGGAGGCCACCCCCCGCCGAAAAACCGCGCCAACTAGCAAATCCAGGTGATTGGATCAAAACAATGGAGAGGACTTTTACTCCTGGCACGTAGATTTTACACCTTTGATTTTAAGTGCATTACAAATCACCATAATGGAAGAACAGTCATTAGATGGCTTAATTTACCGTCCAAAGGTTAAATGTTCACTTTTACTTGCATGACGATCACCAGTTGGGCACTTTTACAGTTGCAGAATAGACAGACACATAGGCAGGATGTAACATCATGATGTGGTTTTGACAGAGGCGGACAATCCATGTGCCATGAGTAAAAGTCCTCTCCAGTATTTTGTTCCAATCACCTGGATTTGCTAATTAGCACAGTTTTTCAGCATGAGGTGAGCTCCTGGCTCGTTGGTGTTTTAAAGGGGTCATATTATGAGAAATTTTTAAGATGTAAAATAAATCTTTGGTGTCCCCAGAGTGTGTATGCGAAGTTTAAGCTTACAGATACTCCACAGATAATTTATTATAACATGTTAAAATCGCAAATTTGTAGGCCTGAGCAAAAGTGTGCCATTTTTGGGTGTGTCCTTTAAAATGCAAATGAGCCGATGAAATGCAAGCACTGATCACAATGATGGTGGTTTGTTGTAATTGAAACTCAATTGTGCTGTCAAGTCCTTCTTTTCTCTCTCTTTCTCTCTGCACTAAATGGCAGTGCAGTGGTTGGATAGTGCAGATAAAGTGGGCGGTATTATTGTAATTCGCCTTGCTACCTACCTCACAAAACAGGCGAAATCTGAACGACCTAATTTTTCACTTGCTTGCAGAAAATGGCTTACTCAAATTAAGTTACTGGGTTGATCTTTATCACATTTTATAGGTTGATAGAAGCACTGGGGACCCAATTATTGCACTTAAACATGGAAAAACTTTTACTTTTCACGCTATGGCCCCTTTAAGCCCTCAACGAAGCCTTCAAGGCAGCGCTGCCTGGAAGGCACTCCACGTGCCCCGAGCGTTTCAGCCAATCACAGCACTGGTGCTAGATATCGAGCCTTCCGCCAGCTTCTGGCAGTTTCGAGCTCACCGTTGGTCAGGTTAGTAGCGCAGATATGGTAAGATAGGAATGTGACTGTTTTTGAATTCAGCTTGAAATTTGTCGAGCGTTTAAGTGATGGTTTTTGCATTTTCATGTGTCCTTGGCACAACTTAATTTTTGTGCCGGTTTCATGTATTGGTTGCACAATTGTTTGTAATTTTTTCAGACCATTGTTGCTAAGGATTGAATATAGATTTGTGGTTTTCCTCGCATGTTTATTCGGCTGTTTTTGCGGGCGGATAAAGTTGGGTTTGGCATAAATGTGGATGTCATTTTAAGCATTGGTTTTTATGTTTATTTGACAGAATTTTAAACTGTTTTCAGTTTTGGTTGGGTTTAGAGTAGGGTTAGGGTGAGAATATAATATTCTGTAACAAAGTTATTCTAACCCCAATCCCAAGCGACAATGGTAAGCAAATAGGAAAAACAGTTGAGTAACCAATACGTGAAACTGGCTCAAAAAAGAAAGTCGTGCCACAGACATGTGAAAACATGTTAAACGCTCGAAACATTTCGAGCTAAATTCAAATTCAGTCACAGTCCTATCTCACCACATCCGCGCCACTCACCTGACCAACGGCGAGCCCAAACCGCCAGAAGCTGGCAGAAGGCCCGACATCCAGCACCAGAGCTGTGACTAACCGAAACACTCAGGGCACGGGGAGTGCCTTCCAGGCAGCGCTGCCTTGAAGGCTTCGTTGAGGGCTTAAAACACCAACGAGTCAGGAGGTCACCTCCTGCTTAAAAACTGTGCTAATTAGCAAATCCAGGTGATTGGAACAAAATACTGGAGAGGACTTTTACTCATGGCACCTGGATTGTCCGCCTCTGGGTTTTGATGCTTTGTTCATACATTTTGTATTCTTATATTGCAGATCACTATCAAGAGGAAACCTATGCTGTATATAATCAACTTAATTTTTCCAGTATTTTGTTTTCTTGTTCTGGATGTGGCCTCCTTCTTCATGAATGCATCTAAATCCGAGAAGCTTGGCCTTAAAGTGACTTTACTGCTCTCCATATCTGTGTTACTGCTGATTCTTAATGACAAGCTACCATCTACTGCCAGTCAAATGCCACTGATTGGTAAGTCTACACGAGTAGTAGTGAGTATAGCCAGCATTGAGATATGATGTGTTCATAAATTTAATGGACAAACCTTTTGCTTCATATTTAATTACCAGCATGTTTGCATTTGCCAAAAATATATTGAATTCAGGTTGAACCTGACATTTTTGGTCAGCTATCACAATTTTTAAAAAGTGTCCCTATTATTATCATTATTACTATTGTAATTTTTTGTAAGCAATATCAAAGATGCGTATAGATGTGTCAGGGTTGCGGACGGACAAACCCAATTGCAGTTGAACACGGGGTTAAACAGAAAACACTTTATTAAAGGGGACATATTATGAAAATCTGACTTTTTCCATGTTTAAGTGCTATAATTGTGTCCCCAGTGCTTCTATCAACCTAGAAAATATTAAAAAAATCAACCCAATAACTTAGTTTTGGTAAACCATTTTCTGCAAGCATGTGAAAAATAGATCATTGTAATTTGGCCCTTATTGTGATGTCAGAATAAGGTAATACCACCCCCTTTATCTGCACTATCCAACCAAAGCACAACCATTTAGTATGGAGAGAAAGAGAGAGATAAAATATTTCACAGCACAATTGAGTTTCAATTGCAACAAACCACCATCATTGTGATCAGTGGTTGCACTTCATCCGCTCATTTGCATTTTAAATGACACACCCAAAACGGCACACTTTTGCTCAGACCTTTTTTTTTTCTTAAAAAAAATCTCATAATATGTCCCCTTTAAAACAAATTTAAAGGGGACATATTATGAGATTTTTTTAAAGACGTAAACTAAGTCTAAAATAGGTCTGAGCAAAAGTGTGCCGTTTTGGGTGTGTCATTTAAAATGCAAATGAGCGGATGAAGTGCAACCACTGATCACAATGATGGTGGTTTGTTGCAATTGAAACTCAATTGTGCTGTGAAATATTTTATCTCTCTCTTTCTCTCCATACTAAATGGTTGTGCTGTGGTTGGATAGTGCAAATAAAGGGGGCGGTATTAACTTATTCTGACATCACAATAAGGGCCAAATTACAATGACCTATTTTTTCACATGCTTGCAGAAAATGGTTTACCAAAACTAAGTTATTGGGTTGATCTTTTTAACATTTTCTAGGTTGATAGAAGCACTGGGGACACAATTATAGCACTTAAACATGGAAAAAGTCAGATTTTCATAATATGTCCCCTTTAAGTTAAAACATTTAAAAATTACTTTAATTGGTAACAGATTAAATTTTAAAAATCAGTTTTTAGGCCTATTACCAATTTAAAGGGGTCATATTATGAAATTTTTTTTAAGATGTAAAATAAATCTTTGGTGTCCCCAGAGCACACAAGTGAGGTTTTAGCTCAAAATACCCCACAGATAATTAATTACAGCATGTTAAAAATTGCTAATTTGTTGGCCTGAGCAAAAATGTGCCGTTTCTGGGTGTGACATTTAAAGGGGATATATTATGAAAATCTGACTTTTTCCATGTTTAAGTGCTATAATTGTGTCCCCAGTGCTTCTATCAACCTAGAAAATGTTAAAAAGATCAACCCAATAACTTTGTTTTGGTAAACCATTTTCTGCAAGCATGTGAAAAAATAGGTCATTGTAATTTGGCCCTTATTGTGATGTCAGAATAAGGTAATACCGCCCCCTTTATCTGCACTATCCAACCACAGCACAACCATTTAGTATGGAGAGAAAGAGAGAGATAAAATATTTCACAGCACAATTGAGTTTCAATTGCAACAAACCACCATCATTGTGATCAGTGGTTGCACTTCATCCGCTCATTTGCATTTTAAATGACACACCCAAAACGGCACACTTTTGCTCAGACCTATTTTAGACTTAGTTTACATCTTTAAAAAAATCTCATAATATGTCCCCTTTAAAATGCAATTGGGCGGATGAAGTGCAAACACTGATCACAATGATGGTGGTTTGTTGTAATTGAAACTCAATTGTGCAGTCAAGTCCTTCTTTTCTCCCTCTTGCTCTCTGCACTGGGTGGCGGTGCTGTGGTTGGATAGTACAGATAAAAGGGGCAGTATTATTATAATTCGCCTTGCTACCTACCTCACAAAACAGGCGAAATCTGAACGACCTAATTTTTCACATGTTTGCAGAAAATGGCTTACTCAAACAAAGTTACTGGGTTAATCTTTATCACATTTTCTAGGTTAATAGAAGCACTGGGGATCCAACTCTAGCTCTTGGGCATGGAAAAAGTCTGATTTTCACGCTATGACCCCTTTAAGTATTTTTTTACTTTATACAGTGTGTATAGACCCCTTCACAGTTCACGTCACAGGCGGTTCCCACTGCGCATGTCGGGGTCAGAAAAGTCATTACAGCAGATTGAGTTGCATATTATTCGGTATTGTCAAAAATGCCTTCTTGCGTCGTGGGCTTTGAAAATCGCACCAGGTCTGTCATTAAGTTTTTCGGGATTCCTGCAGAATCTCAAAAACAAAAAATACAACATCTGTGGCTGCAAGCAATTAAACGTGCAGACTGGGACAATGCAAATATCAAAGAGGCTTGTGTTTGTAGTGCTCACTTCATTTCAGGTAAGTCATAATTTTTAAGCCCTGTTAGATTAAACTAGAAAGCCTAAATGGTATGAACAGTTTGACCCCATGTTGCGCACGCACCCGATAGTCATTCAATATTTACAAACCTTGAAGGGGTCTATAGCTCCCCATTAAAACAATGTTAAAGGGGACATATTATGAAAATCTGACTTTTTCCATGTTTAAAGGATTTCTTCATCCAATTGAAATTTGAATAAATTTGAATAAATTGTGTCACTTATGTAGTAGAATTGTGAAGTTATTTTAGAAATTGGTGCCTTCTAGGCCGAGAAAAGTCAGAAAATGTGGTTTTTGGCTCATGTGGATGAAAAACACCAAGTCCCAGAATGTATTGCTTCGCTGCTCTACGAGGCCACTCCCTAGTCACGCCTACCGGTTCGAGACGGCAGGAGGGAGGGAGGGAGATTCAACTCGGCTAAATACAACTTTTACAGACACGTCTGCAACTATTAAGTTGGTATATTATTATAAATACTACCTTTTCCACATTGAAATGATGATACTTTGCTTTGTAACGGGATGTTCAACCAAAACCGGGAAAGGACAAGCAGTAAGTTTTCATCATTTGCCGCGGTGTAAACAATGGCTGCGGGCTATCAACCACGCAAAGTTCAGAGAAGACAACGATGCGTTAAAATTGAAAAACCTGAGGGTTTGCAGTCTCCATTTAAAGCTGGAAGATATCGAACCCAATGTACTCGGAATGAAGCGAAACACGCTAAAGGACACTGCAATTCCGTCCATATGTACCTTCACAGACACGACGAACAGCCGGAGCCATCTGGTATCAAACGCATTCGTCTACGTTAGAGGTAAGACTTTTGCTAATACTCGTTTCTGATCACACAGTAGCCTTTACATAGTGATACAGTTGTAAGCAGTAAAGTTAGCAAAGTAACGCTAGATAGACAATGACATATAAGTTTCTGTTCTCAACATAAAACAACTGTTAGCTACCGAGCTACTTCTAGAGTTTTACTTTACCACGCAAGCCTGTTGCTGTAAAGTTATTCGAGATAACTGCAGATACATTTGCGAGATGTACATTATTAATTAAATAATATTTATGCTTGCTACACGTACCATATTTTTATTCAGACTTTATTGATAAGGTGGGGTTGATAAATTCAAAAACTACATGCAAAGTCAAACTTCTGCTGTTATTTTGGTGAAAGTAATGCAAAAGTATTGTTCTGCATTTACTCACAGGTTTCCGGAAGAAGATGCAGAAGAAGGGGAAAAAAAGAACAATGAAGTCCTCCTTGCATGGACCAGGTCAGTGTTGGTTTGTAATGTGGGAGACTTGACATTGGTTTGGAAGGTTCAAAGTTACTAATTGTATTATCTTTCATAGGTCTGTCATAAATCATACGTGGTTTTCCTGTGCAACCAGTAAGGGGGACGTCGACGTAAGACATTTGATTCTAATTTGTTTCTTTTTTTAGGAAAAAAGATTTTTCTAGACTTATTGATAATAATCATATTTTCATGCAGGTACTGAAATGCCGGTGGAAATCCATTCTACACCATATATTAAAGATAATATTATATTACTACTCTTATAATGTTAGTTCCTGGCACTACAATGGTACCACACTGCCCATAGCTGTACATATCTATATGGTTCTTGCTGAATATTAATATTTATTGTGTTTTTCTTATAATATATTCTGTTTATACACTACATCAATATTATTTATACTACTATTAGGTAACTGCTACTAAATCGCACATATCTGTACATGTTGTTCATACATGCTTCAAATTACAAATCTTACAAGGTAACAGCTAATAAACTGCACACATTTATATTTTGTTTATATTACTCTAACCACCTTCTGTAAACAAACAGTATACTACTTTCTATACTGCACTATATATTTTTTGCAGTTCTGGTTGGAAACAAATTACACTTTGTTTTTTTTTGTACTTGTACTCTGCATAATGACAGTTATGTTGAATCTAATCTAATTTCCTACCCTTTAAAGGAGAAGCACGGTTCAACCAAATGTTCTGCAAGAAATCCAAGCAGTGGGTCTTGAAGAAAAGCTTCATACCACACACCACACAGTTTGTAGACGAACTCATCCAGAAGGCCATTGACAAGACTCAATCAAAACATTGTGTTCAAAGTGCCAACGTCCTCAATTGCCCTGCCACAGCCTGCGCTGCCACCCAACATTGCACCAGTGCCTAAACCATCAAAGGAGGCTGCCACGACTTCTTTCAAAGTCGCTTCTGAGACTGACGCTTTCTAATAATAATAATAATAATAATAATCACCTCTTCCCTTAGTCCTATTGCTGTGTCTGATCAGATTCTGCCATCACTCTTTATATTTATATTATTATATACTGTGTGTATATATACACAATGTTTATATATATATTTTTTGCTTTGTTTTTATTTTGTGCAGGACATTTTTAGATGTAAATTATGTCATTGTTTATTTTAATGTTCTTTTCACTGGTGACACAATATTTTTCCTTTGTGAATAATAAAAAAATACATTTCTTCATCTAACCCTGTCTTTTGTACACCAAATTTATACATTATAGACTTGTAGAGGCGCAGATTACTGTTACTGTGATTAAGCTGTCATTACTTACTTTACAGAATCATTTGGGTTAAAAATAAAGCCAAATATTATGTTTGTTACACAATTTAGACTTAAACTTTTAAAAAAATGCAAGAATTCTTTCATCAAATTGCAGTCACTCTAATGTAGCAGCAATAAGGACTATAACACGAACCACAATCAATGTGAGTTTTAACTTTTTATTAAAAAACATGAACAATTCACACTCATAGCTCATCCAGAGCTTCATCCGTTTATTTATAGTCACTATAATGTTCGTGAGGAGCTGGATATCTACGTCTGATGTCCTGGACAACGAACACAGGCAGGTAAAACAAGTCGATGTCCTTTCCCCAGTCTTTCGCCTTGCAAAACTCATTCCAAGAAATGACGATAGGATGTAAGTTGATTGTCTAAAAACAGCAAGCACGACGTTAGCAATGCAAGCTATTTTCACATACAATAGGCTAACATAGGTGTAAATATAACAACCATAGCTCAGCTGACGGACGTGAAAAACAAAATACTCACTTTATACCCATGCCTCCGTTTCTCCTTGCGGGGTTCAAGAAGAAAATGCCATCGCTGAAATTCGCGACAGCAATATGATTCTCTTTCGGTGTCCATAGGCGCACAGCGAGAGCGCTCACACCACCAGACCGGCCCCATCTCGGATACAGCAGCCGCGGTGGCAGCCGCGGTGGCAGCCTCTTGTTCCTCAATCATCATTGACTGTTCCGCGTTGTATTGCGGCTCGTACAGGTACCACGACCATCAGATCCGAGCAACAATGAGGCGCACAACGAGAGCACGTAAAACCACCAGACCGGCCCCACCTCGGCTACAGTAGCCGCAATGGCAGCCTCTTGTTCCTCGATCATCCGTTCTGCTGCTTGTTGTATTGTGGCTCGTACAGGTAACCACGACCATCAGATTCGAGCAACAGGTCATCCTGAGCAACAAAATCCCCTTCTGCCATCCGTTTTCGAAACTACACTCTGCCGTCATGGTTTGTTTACACTGCTTTCTCTACAAAGCAAAATCCAGGCTAGCTTAGCTTAGTGAAGATTAAAGATGGCTGACTCTCGTTTTGATTCGGGCTTTTCCGAATGGACTCGCAGTCCAACCCCTATGGGCGGGGAGAAAACATGCGGAAGTAGCTCCTAATATTGGCTGTAGTCTTTGCCTCTGGCCAAAATCTCCTCCGATGACGCAAAAAATCGTCATTTTGCGTCATCGGAGGACTTTTTTGCACAACCAGAATGATATCTCTCCTCTTACGGGGACATGAGGTAGGAAAACATGGTCATTCAGAAATACTGCCAAGTTTCTACTGATACAAAGCTGAATGCTTAATTGGTGAAGTATTCCTTTAACTGCTATAATTGTGTTCCCAGTGCTTCTATCAACCTAGAAAATGTGAAAAAGATCAACCCAGTAACTTAGTTTTGGTAAACCATTTTCTGCAAGCATGTGAAAAAATAGGTCATTGCAATTTGGCTCCTATTGTGATGTCAGAATAAGGTAATACCGCCCGATTTATCTGCACTATCCAACCACAGCACAACCATTTAGTATGGAGAGAAAGAGAGAGATAAAATATTTCACAGCACAATTGAGTTTCAATTGCAACAAACCACCATCATTGTGATCAGTGGTTGCACTTCAACCGCTCATTTGCATTTTAAATGACACACCCAAAACGGCACACTTTTGCTCAGACCTAGATTAAGACTTAGTTTACATCTTTAAAAAAAATCTCATAATATGTCCCCTTTAAAAATCGTTGATTTGCACCCGGGTCGATCAGGTTTGCACCCTCCATTAATATTGAAAAAATATTGAAATTTTAAAAAAAATCACACCATTATCGTGATCTGTGTTTGCTTTAGTTGGGCCCTTGACTCTTGTGTTTTAAAGGTAATTTTTTTGGCTGTTGTTTAAAATACATTTGATATTGTTAAGAAAACAAGATTAAATGTTATCAAATAACTTAATTCTTGTAGATATACAAGAGATAGAGTGTGAAAGTTGTGCAAGCTTATTTCATCAATTGTTTTGAATTTCATCAGAGAAAGCTTTTACATGCACATGTACAAAACTAACAAGACAAGCAGCACAATTTTGCTTCAACCCTATGATTTCTTCTGCTTGTGTTTTAATGACTCTCTCATAGCCCAGTCTCCTCTAAGTAATTAGGACAAAAGAGACTTAAAAAAAACTATGTGAACGGGAATGTGTCCGTCTCTCATCCACTTGGTATCCAATTGACCAAAAGACATCTTAAAGGGGTCATATGATGAAAATGTTAGCATTGCCACTTTGTAGGTGTGAGCAAAAATAGGTCATTGAGATTTGGCTTTCATTATGATGTCATAAGGATATCTTATTAGAATAGTGCCGCCCCCTTGGTCTGCACTGTCCAACCACTGCACTGCCGTTTAGTGCAGAGAGAAAGAGAGAGAAAAGAAGGACTTGACAGCACAATTGAGTTTGAATTACAACAAACCACCATCATTGTGATCAGTGTTTGAACTTTATCCGCTCATTTGCATTTTAAAAAACACACCCAAAACGACACATTTTTGGACTTGACAGCACAATAGAGTTTCAATTACAACAAACCACCATCATTGTGATCAGTGTTTGCACTTTATCCGCTCATTTGCATTTTAAAAAACACACCCAAGGCGACACATTTTTGCTCAAACCTACAAAGTGGCAATGCTAACATTTTCATCATATGACCCCTTTAATACCAGGTGTAAACAGTCTCTAAGTTCTGCCATAAATGTGATGTAAAATATTTGCAGTACTATGAAACTCTGCCTGAGACAAGAGACGTGAGAGAAATGTAACTTTCATTTAATTAATTTACGATTTTTCGCTATAATGGTTTGCTGTTGTTGTTACAGGGATTTATTGCATTGGGATTTTCTCTCTTATTGGCATAAGTATTCTGGAGACCATCTTTGTGAGTATTCTGATTGCTAAAGGAGAAGAGACCAAACCAGTAACACCAACAGAAAATGAAGTAGATATAATTCTTCAACATAGTAAGTGTCAACCCAGCACTTAAAGGTGGAGTGCACGATATCTGAAAAATGCTTTGACATAGAGCAGGGGTGAGCATTCCTGGTCCTGGAGGGCCACTGCCCTGCAAAGTTTAGCTCCAACCCTAATCAAACACACCTGAAAATCCCAATCAAAGACTTCAGTATGACTTGGAAATGACATTCAGGTGTGTTTGATTATACATCAACCTTGATTGTAGTAACCACTACATAAGCAAACCACACACCACCTACAATTGCCACAACAACATAAATGAACTTGATTAATTTTAAAGGGGACATATTATGAGATTTTTTTAAAGATGTAAACTTAGTCTAAAATAGGTCTGAGAAAAAGTGTGCCGTTTTGGGTGTGTCATTTAAAATGCAAATGAGCGGATGAAGTGCAACCACTGATCACAATGGTGGTGGTTTGTTGCAATTGAAACTCAATTGTGCTGTGAAATATTTTATCTCTCTCTTTCTCTCCATACTAAATGGTTGTGCTGTGGTTGGATCGTGCAGATAAAGGGGGCGGTATTACCTTATTCTGACATCACAATAAGGGCCAAATTACAATTACCTATTTTTTTCACATGCTTGCAGAAAATGGTTTACCAAAACTAAGTTATTGGGTTGATCTTTTTGACGTTTTCTGGGTTGGTGGAGGCACTGGGGACACAGTTGTGGCACTTGAACATGGAGGGGGTCAGATTTTCATAATATGTCCCCTTTAAAGTAATTCAAAGGACCGGATTATTATACCACCACAGTTACCACAAACATTGCTATGGTGGTTATTTTTAGACATCTAACAGGTCAGATGTGCGTTTTACAGAAAAATAAAATTTCTCAACCAATCAGAATAAAGCATTCAATACCCCTTTGGTATTAAAACATTATACACCTTGTGAAGAAGATCTTTACATTTTGTGCAGCTGTTCATATAGACAGGAAAATCCCCAGTGTTAAATTAATTCTATCAGTGTTAAAGCAACACTATTTGGTGTTTATCTAATCCACACCAAGATCGGTGTTAAAAAAGACTGGTGTTAAAAATATAACTCTGAATCGGTGTTGAAGTTGGTGAGATGGTGAAGTGATGATTGGGACATTAGTGATGAACACCTGCTGGTCATTCAAATCAATTACATTTTGGACATTTTCCTGTTTCTAAGTTTTTGTTTTGATGACTCGTTTTCTGGTGAAAATACTGGAGTGCTAAAGCGGTACAAATTATTAAATGCAATAAATGAATACTGTTGGGTGTATGTCTTCAAAAGCTTTCACGTTTGCCTCTCTATCAGCATCTCTGTTTGAAAATAAAAAGATAACTTGCTAAGTTATTTTCTAATTGGATAAGTTTAAAGGGGTCATATGATGAAAATGTTAGCATTGCCACTTTGTAGGTGTGAGCAAAAATAGGTCATTGAAATTTGGCTTTCATTATGATGTCATAAGGATATCTTATTAGAATAATACCGCCCCCTAAATCTGAACTCTCCAACCACTGCACTGCCGTTTAGTGCAGAGAGAAAGAGAGAGAAAAGAAGGACTTGACAGCACAATTGAGTTTGAATTACAACAAACCACCATCATTGTAATCAGTGTTTGAACTTTATCCGCTCATTTGCATTTTAAAAAACACACCCAAAACGACACATTTTTGGACTTGACAGCACAAGAGAGTTTCAATTACAACAAAACACCATCATTGTGATCAGTGTTTGCACTTCATCAGCTCATTTGCATTTTAAAAAACACACCCAAAACGACACATCCCCGCTCAAACCTACAAAGTGGCAATGCTAACATTTTCATCATATGACCCCTTTAACTTCTAAACAGCTGTCAGAACAAAATACAAGTGCTCAACTATTCCAGCATCCACACGCGTGATTTAGTAGACAAATCTTCTTTCTGACGTGATGTCTCACAAGTCAAATAGACATTTATCACAAAATGTATCACATTAAATTTTAAGGTTGTGTTTGTTATGAGTTCTTTTGAAGTCACCATGACTGTGATTTGTGTTTCCTTTAGTTAGGCATTTGTCCCTTGACCTTCACTGATCTAACTCTCCTCTTTTAGCAATAACAACAATGTTTTAGTAAGACCACTTGTTAATTGCTTCATGTAGAGAGAAAACCTTCCAGACCTTCTCAGTTTTTTTATGTTCTACTCTACAAATCATTTGAAACATTTGATCACAAATTAATTATCAAGAAAAAGGCATATAAAAAAGCTCTATGCAAATGACATAGTATTGAATGAGACTGCCGTAATGCTTTAGTGTGTTTTTTGTTGTTGTTGTTTTTTGCTTAAGAGAGACTTCATGATTTCTGATACAAATCTCAACAATGGTGACAGTTAATGGTAAGAAAGTTGCTAAATTTTGTCATGTTGCAATGCATGATGGGATTTATGAATGAGTTTTCTACAATCCTGGTACCCAGCATGCTGTAAGGACCCACCCACTGGTCCAACGACGGATTCCAATGCCGTGGGAGAAAGGATTTCGTGTTCTGAATCTCTTCCTTTAAGAATTAAAACATTCATTCAAATTTAGTCTTTTGCTCTTATTTGACTCTGTGAAGTTTTCCAATCTGACTCCAAATTGTATAATAAAACTTAATACATTATTAATATTGTTTTAGATTATTGATTATAAATTCCCATAGTCTTAGTTATTCGTTCATTAGGGACCCGATATCGCACAGGATATACGTCGGCCGTTGCGTATATCTCACGGACACAAAATTGCCAGTTCTGAATTTAGTCAGAGGTTGCCGGGTAAACTAATATTTTTATGTCTGGCCGCCCCATGCTTGCTCCGATCATAAAAATAGTTACTTAGTCACGATCATGCAACTTGCTAAATCAGGTGATAAACATAAATCTGAGAGTCCTGGTAAATGTGCTACCTGCTCCATTTAACATCAAAACACTAGTGTGATTATCCTGACATACTTATTTTGCGGTAATATCAGACTCCTTCTAATCTACTGGAAATAACAATTTCTGAAAGAATTAAAATAAATCAATACAATTTCTGAAGAATTTAGAATGAATCAATAATAACAATTTATTTTGCCAAGCAGGTTACACTTAAATCAATCATTTAGTTTCCAAATTCATCACACAAAAATGTCAACATTCACATCTAAAATAAAAGTAGCAAAGTAAAATAAAATCACAAAGTCAAATCATACCTGGCAAGTAAAAACGACACACAGCAGTGCGGGAAGTCTGAATACAGAAGCTTCCTTGAGTCCTTTTCCAATGTTCCTTATATACACCAGTAAAAATGGAAGTTATTGTCAATATGGTATTTTCATTTAGTTTCTCGTGTAGTTTCTCGTGGCCCTAAAGGTCACCAAATGGGATCGTCAGCCATCTGTACTTAAGATTACCTAGAAAAGACACGCCTCTTAGAGGAACAAAAAATATGTTTTAAAGTTAAATCTCCAATATACTCTTATCTTAGACTTAAAGAAATTAGACCTCTTTTTACCCATCGCACCATGACCTTTAAAAAGATATTAAACATGCTATAACAATATTTCCATCATCACAACATATGATATACTCAATCTTACATGTGTTTAGTATATTTTCAGCCACAAGACCTTTAAGAAAGAGGAGAGAGGGGGAGATTTACAGTTCAGTTCCTGGGTATCAGTGACCCCTGTGGAGAGAGACAACACCATCTCTCGGGAACAGACATAGAATGTGGTTTTATTGTTTTATTGTCCAGCTCCAAAAACACACTCTTGTCCATCTGCCCTACATAACTCCACCCCTGGACACGCAGGGACAATTTTAAAATGATCCCTAAGGGGACATCCTTGGATGTTGTGAAGTCCTTATGCATTATTTGTTACTGTAAAAGTCTTTGAAACGCAGGCACCTGTAAAGGTCCAAGTGTTAACACATTGTTGATGGATTCCTTCAACGATCGAATCATATACCTGAAATAACAACACTGGAGTATTGTAAACATGAGAATAAAACCACTGCCAATCACGCATCCACGGAACACCCAGTCCCACCAGGTGTATACATACTGTGCAGACCGTGTAGATGAACTTGACAGTAGCTTTGCCGTTCCTTTGGCCAGGTTTGTTTCCACCTGAGCCTGATTGAGATGATACTCAGTCTGTAGAATAGTCCGTTGGACTAACTCCATTGTTTCAGTCAAAGTCTGTGTGCTGTGTTCGTAGAAGGTGTCCTCCCACCAGGGAGAAACATCTATGTCAAGTGGAATCCTCCCCAGGATATTTATCTGACCCATTGAAAAGTCCTCAGTTACCTCAAGACAAAAGGTATGGTTTGACGGACAGGTCAGACCTCCATAGGTGAAAGAATTCATCTCACTGATGACACACCACTGTGATTGCGAAACCTGTACAGCATCTGCATGACCATGTAATGACTGAACATTAATAAGCTTAGTATCATTAGGAGAGAATGGTTGTAAAGTGTTACAAGTACAAATGACATAACTTGAAGTTTCATGACAACAGGTGCGAGTGGTAAATAAGGTCTCATTTCTTTTCAAAGTCATATAACCTGTTAAATGATCCCATTTAATGATCTGATTTTTTACTACCATGCCTATAGAACGTATAGTTGTGGAATTTTGAAAAATTTGATCTGGGTGTATTAAAGGAAAACTGACAAAAAACCCAATACATCCGGCACATTCATTTCCATTATACAACATCAAAGTTGATAACAATTCTGAATATTTAATGTCCTTCATTTTTTCAGATGCAAACCACCTATGTAAATCCAAAATCTCAATAAGATCATTTAAAGCATGTCTAGGTGTTTTAAGAAGACGTAAGTCTAGAATCTCTTGTCTAGCAACAGTAAATAAATCTTGAGCATATGATCTGCAGGCTAAGTCACGTTCGATGGTACGGGTCTGATTGAATAATGTGTGGCTGAACAATAGAAGCGCCTGCGCTTCAGATCTAACCGCTTTGATAATATTTTCATTACTATTGCTGAGGTGCTGAAAACCAGTGGCCACCTGGTTTGCCAACCATGTTGAAAATTGTGATTGTCCAGTTATTTTGTAAGTGTTGGCAATTGAATTAACTGAGCCGAAGAGACCTGCTAAATTTCCAAGTAGATCTCGTTTAGAGCGTACAGGTGGAATTCGGACAGCTAATCTGCCT
Organism: Misgurnus anguillicaudatus; assembly: GCF_027580225.2. Taxonomy (NCBI): domain Eukaryota; kingdom Metazoa; phylum Chordata; class Actinopteri; order Cypriniformes; family Cobitidae; genus Misgurnus; species Misgurnus anguillicaudatus. Next base: position 17,881,207 of record NC_073355.2, read on the forward strand.
TTATAATCAGAGATTAAATCATCGATTCGTGACTGTAGCCATGCATATGTTTTATCACCAGTACTACAATGATTCACATAAGCAGATAAAATATTTGAAATATTATATGTTACATGAGTCATGACTAGATTAACATTATGCAACAAAGTCTTATTGATATTTCCCTTAATAAAACCACCAGGAGGGATTGGATATAATTTTGGACATTGTTTGGGTTTACTATACCCACAAGTGGTTAGATTAAAACAATGCTTTATAGTCCATGTACAATTTTGTGGGCTAGTATAACTATTTACATCAGACTCACATTTGCCCACACAATAGGTTCCTTCTTTTCGGCTAGTCCAAATAAAAGTTTTTGGGTCAGTATCATCCGATACATATGAAGTAAGGTTGAACTTGTAATCTGCAAAACTCATATGTGTGCTGTTGAGTGTTTCAGTATGTGTACATCTGTATACTGCAGGTTCTAAATCCTTTATAGAATAACAAATTTTTGGATCTGTACCATTGTTAGATTTTTCATACAGGGTGCGCATACTCCCAATTGTTGCTCCTGGTTCAATTTTAAGTTGATACCAGGCTGTTATATTGTGTGAATATAGACTTGCGGGGGTGTCACCTGAAATGTTCACTATGGGAGGATAGTTGGAACCTACTTTACAGCAAATTTTTGTTGCGCAATTTGGTTCCGGCATTATACCGGGAGGCCATGTAACTATTTCTCTAGGCGAGATTGTCATGTATGATGTGGATGGCCCCTTTGCCTATTTCCAGACCCATCTCCCACATTTCAGGGTGTGTGCAAGTAATACCCTTTGGCCCAAGTCGATGCAGGTGGGCCCTGACACCTTCCTTGCGTTCGGTCTCCATGGGATCGCTGTGACCACCCTGAAACAGAGACAATGATATATAGTTAATCATTTGGACATGACACATTTAATTATTCGTCAATCCTTTGAACAATTTGCATTGGGACATGTGATACCATCTTAATTTTCCTCTGATGGACACGGCCACAGCGCTATTACAAGTCGCTTTAATTTCATAAGGCCCGTGCCACTTAGGAGAAAATGCATTTTGTTTTACAAAGACTCGTATCATCACCATGTCTCCTTTTGCAAATTTTGTTTTGAATGTTGGATTGAACTGTGTATCATTATTCAGGTCTGACTGTTGTTGTCTCAGCACCGCCTGAGCTTGCAATACTTTCAGTCTTTCCTGCAGTTGTTTTAGCACAGTCTGCTGTGTTGCAACCATAAGATGACCCAGGTCTGCTGGAGAAATTTCTGAATCAATAGGCAACTTCATCACTCTTCCAGTCATAAGTTCATATGGGCTAATACCTGTAGCTTTAGATGGTGTTGCTCGCAAAATAGTTAAAACTGTGGGCAGAGCATCAATCCATTTGTTTTGGTGTTGAACTATCTGTTTAGTGATAGCTTCTTTGATTGAGCGATTGGCGCGCTCGACCATACCAGAACTTTGTGGCCTGTATGGAATGTGAAACTTCTGTTTGATATTCAGCATCTTATTCATGTCTTTCATGATCTGTCCAGTGAAATGAGTACCTTGATCGGATTCAATTTGAATTGGTGCTCCCCAGAGAGGGATGATTTGGTTCGCTAACAACCGTGCCACGGTAGTTGCAGTGTTATTTCTTGTAGGTATAGCGTCTACCCATTTTGAAAATTTATCAATGATAACTAGACAATATCGATATCCACCCCTGGCACTTGGCAGCGGACCAATGAAATCCAACTGCAAAGATTCCCAGGGACCTTTTGGTGGTTCTGGCCTGCGCAAATTGGTACGACCCGGCTTGCCCTGGTTTACTGTGGCACACACAATACATGTACTACACCATCTGTCAATGTCAGCTGTCATCCCTTGCCACCAAAATTGCCTTTTTATCAACTGTAAGGTTTTATCAGAAGATACATGTGAGTAATCATGATATAATTTGATTATTGGTTTCTGTAAAGCCTCAGGAACCACATATTTACCATCTCTCAACACAATGCCTTCATTGACTGTGATCAGCTGATCTTGTTTTAGATGTGACATTAGTTCTCCCTCAGAAGCCCACAAGCTTTGCTGATATTGTTTAAGGTCAATTGGTGTAGTTTGAATTGCACTTATTTTTGCATATGGCTTTTCATCCCAAATGTCACCCTTGATAGCTGCTAATTTAGCCAGCTGATCTACAATGTTGTTATTTTGTTCATGCACGTTCGGGTTTTTGTTTATGTGCGCACGTACTTTAACGACCGAAATGGGAGATTCACGTGTCGTTACAGCGTTCCATATTGCACTTATCGTATTGAAATGTTTAACAGGGGTTCCTGCAGACGTGAGAAATTTTCGCATTTGCCACTGTGTCATAAAGTCATGGACGACGCCGAAGGCATATCGGCTATCGGTTTGAATACACACAGGCTCAGAATGCGCTTTAATGGCTTCAAGCAATGCGACGAGCTCGGCTTCTTGAGCAGACATGTTTGATGGCAGTTTTATTAACACCTGTCGTTGTGCATTTGACTCGGGGAAACTAGGTGTCCATACCGCACATCCAGTATTGAAATGATCATTTTGTTTGAACCTGGATCCATCAATGTATACATGTGTTTGACCTGGAATCTCATGATCATAAACAGGACTGGGCACCTCTTTCTCAGGCAAACATGTGTGCGGATGACCATCTATGTCCCCGAGTATGTGTGGCAAAATGCGTGTGTTTTCGGTTGTTATGTCCCGTGACTGTATGTCAGTTAACCATCTGGCAAGTCTTTGAGATGACACCCCTTTTTATTCTGCCTTGCAACAACATTTGTACTGGCGTGTGCACTGTATGTATTATTATGGATTGAAAACCAACGATGGGTTCAGTTGTGTTTATCATCCAGTGAACAGCCAGTACATGTTGTGTACATGGATCAAACCCCTGTTCGACGGGTGATTTTTTCCTACTGTAATATGCAATTGGACGCAATTTTCCCCCATGTTCTTGTGCTACCACTCCACTTAAAGTGTCTTCGTACGCATCGACTTGAAGGTGAAACGGTTTTTCCGGGTTGGGTAAGCCTAGAGCGGGTGCAGAACACAGACGCTGTTTTAAATTGGTGAATGCCTGTTCATGCTCCTCTGTCCATTCAAGGACATCCGACGGTTTGGTTTTTCCTTTTAAAAGAGCATACACCGGTGTGGCAGTTTTGGCGAAATCTGGTATGAAATCTCTGAGATAGTTTGCAGTTCCTAACACTTTTTGAAGCGCATTTAAAGTGTGTGGACGAGGCAGTTCAGCGATGCATTTCCTTCTATCCTCTGTCAGTGCCCTGTGACTTTGCGTAAGCGTGTACCCTAGGTAGTGCACTTCCTTTTGAGCAATTTGGGCCTTCTCCTTGTTCAATTTAAAGCCTGCCTCGCCTAGCGTTTGCAGAACTTTATCTACCATTTTTAAGTGGTTTTCAAGTGACCCTTCTGTAGCGATGAGAATGTCATCAACATAGTGCACTACTTGGCCTTTCCTTAGTAAGGGTTCAAGCACGTCTGCGACTGCTCTATGAAATATGGCAGGGCTGTTATGCATTCCTTGCGGCATCCTAAGCCAGGAATATTGTATTTGGTTTACTGTAAAGGCCAATTTCCATTGGTCTTCTCGCTTGACTTTGATAGACCAAAACCCATTTTTGATATCAAGTACAGTAAACCATGTGGCATTAGTGGAAATTTGTGTCAATATAGTGGATGGGTTTGCCACTATTGCTGTAGCTTTGGGTATTACTCGATTAAGGCGTTGATAATCAATGCATAGACGCCATTTACCATTAGGTTTAGGCACTGGTAAACAAGGAGAGTTAGTAGTTGAACTGCATCGTCGAACTATTTGCCTCATTTCCAGTTGTTTTACTATCTCATGAACAGCAGCTTCAGCTTCTGGCTTTATGCGATATTGTTTTTGCGGTGGAGGCGGTTCTCCTTCAATGCCAATTTCAAAATCAATTAAGCCACAATCATGTTCATGGGTAGCCCACACGTCTTTGTGTTTGTCAATCAAAAGCTGAACAGGATCTGTACTAGAGATGGACATTATTTTTGCCTTTTTTAATGGCAAACTTTGTTTGGTTGCTTTGTTTGTTTGTAACTCAATCTGTTTTTCAAAGCAATGAATTACAAATCCATGTTTTTTCATAATGTCCATCCCCATCACAGTCCCTTCACTATTGTTTGGCAAATACCAAAACGATTCTTTCAAAACTGCCACGCCTAGGTCGATTAACACTGGCTGTGTTTTGGTTGCTGTCATCAGGGTGTCGCCTATGCCTTTAATTTGAATGGTTTCAGTAGTCAATGGAAAAGGAATATTTGTGCAGGAGCATGCTGCGCCGGTATCAATAAGGATATTAGCTAGCTGGCCTCCTATGCTAGCTCTTATTTTAATCCGGTTTCCGCTTGTGATAATGCTACCTACAGCTGCGGAGGCCACGCACCCCTATTGTTCATCCATATATTTTTCTAGCAAATTTTGTATCTCTGCTCGTAGGCCCTTTTTTGTATCATTTGCAGTTGAGATTTTTTTATCAACTTGCCTGCCGTTATTTGTCAGAGACTTTTGTTCATCGATTAATTGTTTCAATTGTTCAAGCGTCCGCTTATCAGATTGAGACAGTGTTGTCTGATTATCATTAGCTAATTTTAGTCTAAAACAGTTTTGCACAGTGTGGTTGTTCTTTTTACAAAAATGACAACGAGGTTGAGACTGAAATTTATTTCCATTGCCTTCTGCTGTCCATTGTGTCGTTGCAACAGGATGAGGTTGGTTTTGTTTTAGCCTGCTTTCTATTTTAGATGCCCAATCCACCAGTGCTCTATAAGTATTTTCAGGTGGTTCTGCCCCGTGCATTAATGCTCGTGCAATGTGAGTGCCTGCATTATTCTTTATGATCTGTAGTAAGACTTCCTGATCCCTTTCTGCATTTTCCACTCCTGAGTGCTCTTTAAAAGCCACCCACAAACGTTCTGCATAAACTTCAAATGGCTCTCTAGCTAATTGCTTTAGTTCCAATATTTTGTTCCATTCTGCATGCGTTGGTCCTCTTAAGTCCATCAACGCTGCTTTCAATCTTTCATATACATCTGTTTCTCTTTCACCCTCCCCTTTAATCACAATCTCTCCAGATCTGAGGTTTTCGGGCATCTTTGATTTAAGTTCATTTGGGATGGTGAGGAGTGCTATCTGCCACACATCCCTCAGCTCTAAATTGTACACTGACGCCTGTAGCAGTAAATTATCCCAATACGGTTGAAATGGCCCTCTTCTTGGCATTACCCCTACAACCTCTTTATGTCTTGAGCATTCCTCACAAGTTAATGGGCGACTAATTGTAGTTACCTCATCCTCTGCATTGGTCAATGTTTTCAGCACGGCAACATTTACTGATTTCTTAACAATCGTGCCTGTTTTATTTCTCGTTCGTATTGGACTGCGGCCTCGTTGTTCGTTAGCTCGGTTTGATACCGGTTCCGGAGAGCGTTCTCGTCTTATCGGAGCTGGCTCTTGAGCCGCTACGTTATTCTGCATATTTTCTATAAGCGCATTATCCTCATCGTCGCTATCATCTTGCGTGTTACCAACAGAGTTTATCACGGCTTTTTTAACAGCAGCCACATGAAAACCCGCACCGTCGCAGCCATCTTTCGAGCGCTTTGGTGTATTCTTTGTCCAATTTTAGTTTATTTTCAAGTTTTTTAATCTGCGCCTCTAACGCACCGCCCTGTCTTACCCAGGTTTGTTTTTCAAACAAAGACGCATCGATTTGAGTACGAAGCTTCTTCAATTCATCCGACCGGGCTTTTTCTAATTCTCGGATACCCGCAATCATTTGATTTGTTTCGGTTATTGTTGCGAGATCGTTCCGACGAAGTTGATAAACAATTGCTACGGAAATCTTTCTGAATTTCCGCTTATTCTCTAATTTACGTCCTTTTGTGGAATACCATGACAAAATCTGCTCATTTGTCCATGTTATTTCCATTCCTTCAGAGTGTAAACTCATGAGAAGAGGTTTAATTCGTATCGCAAGTGAATCCATTATTTCCTTATCTACACTTTCACTATCATCTCCCTGAAAAGCCATGTTGTTGTAGTTCTAAAACTTATACCCCACCGGATTTCTACGGTCTCCGGTCTATCAATGGGAATAACCGTCCCGTTCTACAAATGTGTCTATATGGTGCACTTATGCTTTCCCTCAACACTTCTAAAAGGCAAAGAAAAATCAACTTACCAACACAGCTGAAGACAGAGAAGTAGCTCAAACCTCATACTCAGCGATGAATGGAATACTTTGTTTTGGATGAGATGTCGCGCTGGTATGACTTCACTCACTCGCGCCGGGACACTCGTTCTGGTGTACACGTCACGCGTTCTGGTGTACACGTCACTTTTTCCAGCGTATGACGTATCACGTCGGGGTCACCAAGCTGTAAGGACCCACCCACTGGTCCAACGACGGATTCCAATGCCGTGGGAGAAAGGATTTCGTGTTCTGAATCTCTTCCTTTAAGAATTAAAACATTCATTCAAATTTAGTCTTTTGCTCTTATTTGACTCTGTGAAGTTTTCCAATCTGACTCCAAATTGTATAATAAAACTTAATACATTATTAATATTGTTTTAGATTATTGATTATAAATTCCCATAGTCTTAGTTATTCGTTCATTAGGGACCCGATATCGCACAGGATATACGTCGGCCGTTGCGTATATCTCACGGACACAAAATTGCCAGTTCTGAATTTAGTCAGAGGTTGCCGGGTAAACTAATATTTTTATGTCTGGCCGCCCCATGCTTGCTCCGATCATAAAAATAGTTACTTAGTCACGATCATGCAACTTGCTAAATCAGGTGATAAACATAAATCTGAGAGTCCTGGTAAATGTGCTACCTGCTCCATTTAACATCAAAACACTAGTGTGATTATCCTGACATACTTATTTTGCGGTAATATCAGACTCCTTCTAATCTACTGGAAATAACAATTTCTGAAAGAATTAAAATAAATCAATACAATTTCTGAAGAATTTAGAATGAATCAATAATAACAATTTATTTTGCCAAGCAGGTTACACTTAAATCAATCATTTAGTTTCCAAATTCATCACACAAAAATGTCAACATTCACATCTAAAATAAAAGTAGCAAAGTAAAATAAAATCACAAAGTCAAATCATACCTGGCAAGTAAAAACGACACACAGCAGTGCGGGAAGTCTGAATACAGAAGCTTCCTTGAGTCCTTTTCCAATGTTCCTTATATACACCAGTAAAAATGGAAGTTATTGTCAATATGGTATTTTCATTTAGTTTCTCGTGTAGTTTCTCGTGGCCCTAAAGGTCACCAAATGGGATCGTCAGCCATCTGTACTTAAGATTACCTAGAAAAGACACGCCTCTTAGAGGAACAAAAAATATGTTTTAAAGTTAAATCTCCAATATACTCTTATCTTAGACTTAAAGAAATTAGACCTCTTTTTACCCATCGCACCATGACCTTTAAAAAGATATTAAACATGCTATAACAATATTTCCATCATCACAACATATGATATACTCAATCTTACATGTGTTTAGTATATTTTCAGCCACAAGACCTTTAAGAAAGAGGAGAGAGGGGGAGATTTACAGTTCAGTTCCTGGGTATCAGTGACCCCTGTGGAGAGAGACAACACCATCTCTCGGGAACAGACATAGAATGTGGTTTTATTGTTTTATTGTCCAGCTCCAAAAACACACTCTTGTCCATCTGCCCTACAATGCATTGCGGCATGAAGCGTTGTTGTTGATTGTCACCATGATTGTGCTTTATAGGCTGATTGTTGATGTCTAAGTGTGTCTGACTTTCACCACAGATTAGATTTGGGTAAACAATAATTAACTCTTCAGGGTATGTGGATCTTTTACAGCACTGTTGGATTTCATGGGAGCCTCACAGGGTTGGCAGAACATAAATTAAACACTTATATTCAGTGATTACTTTTTTATGACATCATTGAAACCCAAGATTATACTTTCATACTAATTAACATAGTAACAGTTATAGACTTCATTTCTCTCAACTTCAAGACCCAGGTACCCAAATAAAGGAAACACTAATCAGAGCAATGGTGACTTACTTTATGAACCAGATTTACAGCAGTTCTTTAGAAGTTAAATCTATCATCCATGTAACTCTGCAAGCAAGTTGTAATTTTAGTTTTCAAACAGAGATGATGATAGTGTTCATTTAACTATGGTGATTTCATCTATTGCATTTAATAATTTGGCTTTCTTCCTCATTTTAGTATTACTTTCTCCAGAAAAAGAGTCAACAAAATAAAAATTTTAAAGGGGTCATATTATGACATATTTTTAAGATGTAAAATAAATCTTTGCTGTCCCCAGAGTGTGTATGTGAAGTTTTAGCTCAAAATACTCCACAGCTAATTTATTATAGCATTTAAAAATTGATAATTTGTAGGCCTGAGCAAAAGTGAGCCGTTTTTGGGTGTGTCGTTTAAAATGCAAATGAGCGGATGAAGTGCAAACAGTGATCACAATGATGGTGATTTGTTGTAATTGAAACTCAATTGTGCTGTCAAGTACTTTTTCCTTTCTCTCTTTCTCTCTGCACTATGGCAGTGCTGTGGTTGGATATTGCAGATAAAGGGGGCGGTAATATTGTAATTTGCCATGCTACCTACCTCACAAAACAGGCAAAATCTGAACGACCTAATTTTTCACACGCTTGCAGAAAATGGCTTACCCAAACAAAGTTACTGGGTTAATCTTGATTACATTTTCTAGGTTGATAGAAGCACTGGGGACCCAATTATAGCACTTAAAAATTGAAAAAGTCTGATTTTCACGCTATGACCCCTTTAAGACAGGAACAATTCCAAAATTGAGTTGATTTGACACGGAATGACCAGCAGGTGTTCACTATTAATGACTCAATCACTTCATTATCTTATTAACTTTAATACTGATTTAGTGTTTTTTAACACCAATCTTGGTGTGGATTATATAAACACCGAGCAGTGTTAATTTAACACTGGTAATTTTACTGTGTATGGTCATGTAAATGCCCAGCCAGCAGTGCTTGGTGGGGCAAATGAAGGCCCCATATGGGCTTGCAATATGAGCCCCAAGCTGGTCTTGCACCCGGGATTCATGCTGGCCCCATCTGACTTAGCCCACATGAACCTTCTGTAGAAACTAAAGCCAATGTGGACTAAACCAAAGTCAAGTATGGGTGTGGTTGGGTTGAAGAAGTGATGAAGTTAATTAGATAATGAAGAGATGGACAAAGTGATGATTGACCATTAATGATAAACACCTGCTGTTAATAAACAGAATCACTAAAGAAAGATGAACAAGAAGAGAATAAAGTTATTTTAAAAGAATAATGTTTGTTCATTGTTACCATGATTGAGAAGTGTGTGTTCAGTGTAGAGGACGGCACAGTGGGTTAGTGCGCATCATTGTTGCCTCACAGCAAAAAGGTCTCTGGTTCAATGCTTACTTGAACTGTCAGATCTTGTAGTGGTTTTATTTTGCATAACATGCAAGTTCATATGGATTTAAATAAATAAATTATATTTACCAGAGCATAGTGTGTAATTTATCTGACATGACTTTTTTTTTTCTTTTTGGCCAACAAGAAAATTTACTTAATACATTTTATTTCAATTTGGCCCAACAAGCTATTTTTAATCAAGAGACAATATTTAATTGACAGATCACTCTATTTTAAGTTCAGTGTAACATTATTAAACAAAAAAGTTTGTTTCCCCAACTTAAATTGGGCCAACTAACAATTTGAGGTGCAACGGGTCACTAGACATTTTTATGTTGGAGAGGCATATTTTTTTACAGTGTACAACAGAAATAAAATGGACTAAAAATTTAACTGAATAAGTCAAATTTAAAGGGGACATATTATGAGATTTTTTTAAAGATGTAAACTAAGTCTAAAATAGGTCTGAGCAAAAGTGTGCCGTTTTGGGTGTGTCATTTAAAATGCAAATGAGCGGATGAAGTGCAACCACTGATCACAATGATGGTGGTTTGTTGTAATTGAAACTCAATTGTGCTGTCAAGTACTTTTTCCTTTCTCTCTTTCTCTCTGCACTATGGCTGTGCTGTGGTTGGATAGAGCAGATAAAGGGGCGGTATTACCTTATTCTGACATCACAATAAGGGCCAAATTACAATGACCTATTTTTTCACATGCTTGCAGAAAATGGTTTACCAAAACTAAGTTATTGGGTTGATCTTTTTAACATTTTCTAGGTTGATAGAAGCACTGGGGACACAATTATAGCACTTAAACATGGAAAAAGTCAGATTTTCATAATATGTCCCCTTTAAGTAGTAATTTTATAAAGGTTTAAATGTTATGATTTCCCATAAGAATCATATACAAAATTATATGCTGACCAGAGCCATTGCTTGTATTTCTTTCTACAGATGGTGTAAAAGACTTGCATAACTCTCTAGACACAGTTACCGGTAGAACTGAACAGATGACATGTACGCCCAAAATTCTGAAGCAGTTCCTCATGGAGTTTCGGGCTTTAACTCATCACCAACAACAACAAAAAGTCTCATCGTGCTGGACCTTAGCAGCAAGAATTGTAAATGTGATCTTTATTGTTCTTTACATAATCACCATTATTGTGTCTCTGTCCATTCTTGGCAAGATTTGGTTTAAATTTTAAAAGGGACATTTCACAAGTTTTTTTAGGATGTCAAATAAATATTTTGTGTCCCAAGTGTAAATATGTGAAGTTTTAACTCAAAATACCATTTAGATCAGATTTAAAAACATTTAAAATATTAAAATTGCCACTTTGTAGCTGTGAGAAAAGTTTACTGTTTTGGGTGAGTCCTTTTAAATGCAAATGAACTGATCTCTGAACTAAATGCCTTCTGACATCACAAGGAAAGCCAGATTTCAATTACCTATTTTGTCAAATGCTTGCAGAGAATGGTTTAACAAAACTAAGTTACTGGGTTGATCTTTTTCACATTTTCTAGGTTGATAGAAGCACTGGGGACACAATTATATCACTTAAACATGATTGTCATGATATGTCACCTTTAACATAATTTTATACGGGGGTCTTCAACCTTTCAGGACGTGTTTGGCCCAGTCCCCTCCACATCCATAGTGACATAATGTGCTGCGTAAAGATAGTGTGCATATTAAACATTAAAGGGAAAGTTTACTGAGAACGTTAGAGAAACAATCCAGATTAACACTTATGGGGCGGTTTTTCGGACAGGGTTTAGATTAATCTAGCACTGGACTTAGATTTAATAGGACATTTAAGTAGTTTTTACAAACAATTCTTACAAAAACAATACTGGTGTGCATCTTCACACAAAACAAGGCACAGATTTAGGATATGTCAGTACAAGTTTTTTTTTTTTTTTTTTTTTAAAGGGGACATATTATGAAAATCTGACTTTTTCCATGTTTGGGTGCTGTGGTTGTGTCCCCGGTGCTTCTATCAACCTAGAGGATGTTAAGGGGATCGGCCCAGTGGCTTGGTTTTGGTAGGCCATTTTCTGCAGGCATGTGAAAAAGTGGGTCATTGTAATTTGGCCCTTATTGTGATGTCAGAATAAGGTAATACCGCCCCCTTTATCTGCACTATCCAACCATAGCACAACCATTTAGTATGGAGAGAAAGAGAGAGATAAAATATTTGACAGCACAATAGAGTTTCAATTGCAACAAACAACCATCATTGTGATCAGTGGTTGCACTTCATCCGCTCATTTGCATTTTAAATGACACACCCAAAACGGCACATTTTTGCTCAGACCTATTTTAGACTTAGTTTACATATTAAAAAAAAACCTCATAATATGTCCCCTTTAAATTAAGGCACCTCAAACATGCATTTTATTCTGGGATAAACCTGCCAGAGCTTTCAATGAAGGGTCTACAGACCCAGACGTTGTGATTCCAGCTACGCTGCTCAAGAAAATACTTTATGAAAAACGTTAAGTTATAAATGCTCATGAAAATACTTTGTAAGTGTAGGCCTGCAAATGGAGGTTGTTTTTTTTTAGTAAAACCAGTTAAGCTCATTATCCAAGAGAAATTCATCCAAGTTTGGGAACATGTTCATGATTGGTGCTCCAGTCAGTAAAATTAACATTGAGTTTTTCATAACATGAGCTGTGATAAGCAGTTCAGATAAGACAGGGTTGCCAACTCTCACTTTCAGGCTCTATCTATCACTTTCACTCTGCCTATAAATCTCACACCAAATAACAAGTTAAGATAAATACAGCGAGAGTACATTCAGCAGACCCACAAAGACCCTCTGATATATGATATGATTGTCTTAATAGAAGTGCGCTTATAACTCTTATTACGGTAATATCACATTTATGTAGCCAGTATGCGGGGCTTATGTTAGTCTGGCAATATTTTCTCCCTTGGTACTTTCCCCTGGTGGAACGATCTTCCTATTGCAGTCCGCTCACCCACGTCTCTTGCAACATTTACATAATAATAATAAAAATAATAATAATAATAATTTAAAACTCATCTCTTCCAAAAATACTTAATACAAATAGAAATTGACTGCATTTCTATCTCTTCTATTTTAAAAAAACAACAACCTTTCTCTCTTATTCAACAGGTACTGTTATAACTTGGTATTTGCACTTCTTGTGATTTGTTTCCTAATCTTTTTAAGTTGCATTGGATAAATGCGTCTGCTAAATTGCTAAATGTAAATCAGGAAAATTTGAGAAATTGCTCTTTCAGAGTGACTTTCTTATAAAAAATGTCTTATGTTATCAAATCATCTGTAAAATTTTATTATAGTTTTATGTTTATCAGTTGTATTCATCTTTGAAAAAAGGATTGTATGTTTGTATTTAATCTCTTCCTGCAATCTAGAAAACTAAACGCTTATTTGCAATGACATTTAATAAATTATTCTTTCCAAAGACCTCTAAGAGTCATGAATTACCTCATGAATTTGTTTTACTGCAGCAATATTTCATACATTTAAAAGTTACTTTAATGCAGTAATCATACAGTATTTGTAGTAACTATCGTTTAGTCATGATATTTGTAGCAAACTACTGTATGGCAATACAAATGGTAATAAAAAAAAAAAAAAAAATATATATATATATATATATATATTTCATCAATACGTTGCAATTATAGACGGTTTCATCGGATGCACGCGATACACGTCTGGATCCGAACCTTACTTCCGGTTTCGTTTTTTAATGGTCTGACTAGTTGCTAAACTGATCTCTTGAACAAATGCCTCGTCCAAAATAACAAATGTTTTGGTTTCCTAGGTAATCTATGTGTTGTTGTTTTTTTTGCTTGTTATATAAATAAACTATGTTTAAAGAACTTTGTTGTTATTTATTCTTAGCGGAGTTTACCGGAAGTTACGTGCGGACTGCTGAAACGGTCTATATGAATTTAGATACATTTATATTCAACATTTGATAGGCCTATATACCATATTATGAAACACATGTCTATATTTTATTAATTATTATTGTAACAAAATGTATCAAATTTAATATATAAGTTGATTTTCTTTAATTGTTATTTTAATAGTGGTTAATAAAGACAAATAAAATGTCAAAGAGTCAGCTGTAATATCATTGCATTTACATTTCAGTGTCAGTGGAAGTCTAGTTAAGCAACAACTGAGGCTTAGCCTGACAGTTAGCCTGCTCCGGACCAGGCTAGTTTCCAAGCATAAGTTTCCATAGTAACCGGGGTTGAACTAGTTCAAGTTTGTTTTATGAAACGAAATCCACCGGCAATAAGCCAGACTTAACAAAATAAGCCTGGCTTATCTAGTTTTATGAAATAGCCCTCAGGATGGAAAACAACAGACAGAAACACAGGGCAAACACAGTCAGGACTCGTTACATAGCCCTCCCCCTAGGAGCGGCTTCCAGACGCTCCACTAGAAACAAAGAATACAAAAAGTCCAGGTGGGTGGTGGAATGGAGGTGGAACCGTGGGAGGGACGGTGGGCTAGGTCCATAAACTCCAAAAACTGGAGCCGAGGCGGGGCCGCGGGCGGAGGCTGGGACCAGGGCTGAGCTGCGGGTCGGAGGCTGGGACCAGGGGGGAGCCGCGGGCTGAGGCTGGGACCAGGGCGGAGCCAGCAGAGCACGTAACCAGGGCGGAGCCGGCAGAGCAGGTAGCCAGGGCGGAGCCGGCAGAGCAGGTAGCCAGTGCGGAGCCGGCCGAGCAGGTAGCCAGGGTGGAGCCGGCAGAGCAGGTAGCCAGGGCGGAACGCGGGATTTTTTTCCCCAAACCAGTTCAGATAGGAGTTTTACTTAAACATGAGCTCAAGAGCAGAAAGAAATTTCATTGGTTCACAAAAATGACCAATGAAAGTCCTCAACCGGAGCCTTCAAGGCAGCTTCTGCAGTGAAGCAGTTCGAGCTCACCGTTGGTCAGGTGAGTAGCGCAGATGGTTAGATAGGAATGTGACTGATTTTGAATTCAGCTCGAAATCTTTCGAGTGTTTAAGTTACGTGTTTCCACGTGTCCGTGGCACGACTTTCTTTTTCGTGCCTGTTTCACGTGTTGGTTACTCAATTGTTTTCCTATTTTCTTACCATTGTTGCTTGGGATTGGGGTTAGAACAACTTTCTGTTACATAAAATGACATCTTAACCTAAACCCAACTCTAACCCCAACATCAAGTGAAAACAGTTTAATTTACTGACAAATAAACGTATAAACCAATGCCATTCTAACCCAAACCCAACTTCATCCTCGCGCGAAAACAGTTTAAAAATAAAAAAACCACAAATCTAACCCCAATACCAAGCGACAAAGGTTTGGAAAAAAGAAAAAAATTGAGTAACCAATACGTGAAAGTGGCACAAAAAAGAAAGTCGTGCCATGGACACGTGAAAACGTGGAAACACGTAACTTAAACGCTCGAAACATTTCGAGCTGAATTCAGAACCAGTCACATTCCTATTTAACCATCTGCGCTACTCACCTGACCAACGGTGAGCTCGAACTGCTTCACTGCAGAAGCTGCCTTGAAGGCTCCGGTTGAGGACTTTCATTGGTCATTTTTGTGAACCATTGTCGCTTGGGATTGGGGTTAGATTTGTGGGTTTTTTATTTTTAAACTGTTTTCGCGCGAGGATGAAGTTGGCTTTGGGTTAGAATGGCATTGGTTTATATGTTTATTTGCCAGAAATTGATGTTGGGGTTAGAGTTGGGTTTGGGTTAAGATGTCATTTTATGTAACAGAAAGTTGTCTTTCTGCCCCTGAGCTCATGTTTAAGGGCTCAGAAGGCTCAGGTGATTCAGTCGGCTCACTCGGCTCAGGTGATTCAGTTGGCTCACTCGTCTCAGGTGATTTAGTCTGCTCACTCGGCTCAGGTGATTCAGTCGGCTCACTCGGCTCAGGTGATTCAGTCGGCTCACTCGGCTCAGGTGATTCAGTCGATTCACTTGGCTCAGGTGATTCAGTCGGCTCACTCGGCTCAGGTGATTCAGTCGGCTCACTCGGCTCAGGTGATTCAGTCGGCTCACTCGGCTCAGGTGATTCAGTCGGCTCAGAATGCTCAGGTGTTTCAGTCGGCTCACTCGGCTGAGGTGATTCAGTCGGCTCACTCGGCTGAGGTGACTCAGTTGACTCAGATGATTCAGAAGACTCAGTTGGTTCAGAAGACTCAGTTGGTTCAGAAGACTCAGTTGGTTCAGAAGACTCACTCGACTCAGAGGACTCACTCGGCTCAGAGGACTCACTCGGCTCAGAGGACTCACTCACTTAGGGCTACTCTAAGGGCCCCGCGCAGGTTTGCTCATTGACAAAACGTTGGCCCTTTAGCGCTGGCCCTGCGCGGGCAGCCCTCACTTAGCCCCCAAGAAGCCCTCATACAGAAAAATCCCCAGAGTTAAATGAACACTGCTGGATGTATATATTGTCCCAATCTTACAGAGTGTTAAAAAGTAACAATGAAGCAGAATTAAAAGCTCTGTTATCCTCTTTCTCAACATCTCTGTCTGAAACCTAAAATTGCATTTCACATCTTGTAGAGCAGGGCTATTCAAATCTTACCCTGGAGGGCCGGAGCACTGCAGATTTTAGTTCCAACCCTGATCAAACACACCTGAGCAAGCTAATCAAGGTCTTCATGATCACTAGACAATCACAGGTGGGTAAGTTTGATTAGGGTTGGAGCTAAACTATGCAGTGCTCCGGCCCTCCAGGGTAAGATTTGAATAGCCCTGTTGTAGAGTAACAAAATGTACCCTGGTAAAGAGAGATGGCCTCCATCCGTCTCCGGAAGGAAGTGCTATACTCTCTAGAAATCTGACCAATAGTCTTACTTTTGATATTGTCTGACTATCCAGGGCCCAGGTCAGGAAACAGACAGATCGGCTTACCCATCAGTCTGTTAGCTGCCTTGACATGTCAAGATCACATATATCCCAGCACATAGAGCCTTTTTTAACAGAGTACCAACACATCTCGACTGTGTCTGTTCCTCAAACAAATAAATACAGAGCACCGTTTACCTCGTCTCGTACAAATCTTATTAACATAAAACTAGAACATAATACATTAACAGATGAAACTCAAATGTTAAAATTCGGCCTTCTTAACATTAGATCACTTACCAACAAAGAACCAATTATCAATGAAATAATTACTGACCAAAACTTACATGCACTCTGTTTAACAGAAACCTGGCTTAAAGCAGACGATTACACCAGTTTAAACGAATCCACCCCACAAGACTATTATTATAAACATGTTCCTCGTCTAATAGGGAGAGGGGGTGGTGTAGCTACAATATACGATAAAATATTCAAAGTAAACCATAAATCCAACCTAAAATTTAATTCGTTTGAAATAATACTGTTAAATATGGAAATAACTGATCGCAACAACAACCGACTTTCGTTCATTTTAGCTACCATATATAGGCCTCCAGGCCACCACACAGATTTTCTTAAAGAAATAGCAGACTTCCTATCTGAGCTCACAGTCACTGTAGATAAAGCTCTTATCGTTGGTGATTTTAATATCCATGTGGATAATCCAAAAGATGCATTAGGACGTGCGTTTATGGATGTTCTAAATTCTCTCGGCATTAAACAAAACGTGTCAGGGCCCACAGATACTCATAATCACACACTAGACTTAATTCTGTCACTCGGACTCAATATTAATGACATCGAAATATCACCCCAGAGCGATGCCGTTTCAGACCATTGCCTTGTGTCATGCACAATACTTCTAGATAGGACCGCTCAGCCTACAACATGCTACAGATTAGCCAGAACAATAATTTCCACCACTAAAGATAGCTTTATTAGCACTCTTCCAGACCTGTCTCAAATGAAACATGTAGCAGATAATCGTGAAGATCTAGATATTATAATAGAAAACCTGAACAACGTCTGCTCTAGCACGTTGGATGCCGTTGATCCCATTCGAAAAAAGAGAATCAAAGAAAAACCGCCAGCTCCATGGTATGATCATCATACTGCAGCCCTTAAAAAAGTAGCTAGAAAAATGGAAAGAAACTACCGAAGCACAAAGTTAGAGGTATGGCGTTCAGCATGGAAAGAGAGTGTTCAACACTACAGACAGGCTATTAAAACTGCCAGATCTACCTATCTCAGTACGCTTATTAAAGAAAATCATAACAACCCTCGTTTTCTATTTAGCACAGTTGCGAAACTGACTAGAAACAAAGAACAAACAGAAATTATAGTAAACTCCAACACAATAGTGATGACTTCATGAACTTCTTTACTAACAAAATTATGTTTATTAGGGAAAACATAGAAACTACGCAAGCAGCCATCACTCTACCCAATAGTACATTTTCCACTAGATTACCAAACGAACATCTTGAGTCATTTAATCCTACTACAATAGAAGAGCTCTCTAAACTAGTAACGTCATCCAAATCATCGTCCTGTATACTAGACCCCGTTCCCACAAAATTACTAAAAGAGGTATTTCATGTAGTGTCAGACACGGTACTTAATATCTTTAACTCATCTCTAGAATTAGGATACGTTCCAACAGCTTTCAAACTAGCAGTTATTAGACAGCTCATTAAAAAGCAAAACCTTGACCAGGGAGATCTTAATAACTTTAGACCAATCTCAAATCTACCTTTTCTTTCTAAAATATTAGAAAAAGTAGTGGCAAGACAGCTACGCACATTCGTAGAAAATAATAATACATATGAAAAGTTCCAATCAGGATTCAGGCCCCACCATAGCACAGAGACAGCGCTGCTTAGAGTTACAAATGACCTCCTATTAACATCCGATCGTGGTGAGATCTCAATCCTTATATTACTAGACCTTAGTGCAGCCTTTGACACAATAGATCACACAATCTTACTCAATAGACTAGAAAACTATGTTGGCATCAGTGGTCAGGTGTTAGCCTGGTTCAGATCGTATCTAACCAATCGATATCACTTTGTTTATGTAAATGAGGAAGAGTCATATCACTCCCCCGTTAAATACGGCATACCTCAGGGATCAGTTCTAGGCCCTATCCTATTCTCGTTATATATGTTACCTCTAGGAGACATTATCAGGAAACATAACATAAGTTTTCACTGCTATGCGGATGATACCCAGCTTTACATCTCGTCGCATCCTAGCGAAACCCACCAGTTCTCTAAGCTAACAGACTGCATTAGTGATATTAGGGACTGGATGGCACAAAACTTTCTTATGCTAAACTCCAATAAAACCGAGATACTTATTATTGAACCGAATAGCTACAAACATAATATGTCAGATTACAAGTTGCCCATAGATGGCTGCACGGTGGTGCCATCTTCCACGGTTAAGAATTTAGGCGTAATGTTCGACAGCAATCTATCTTTTGATAGTCATATCGCCAAAATCTGCCGCACAGCATTCTTCCATCTTAGAAATATCTCAAAAATACGCCATATGCTGTCTGCATCATACGCAGAAAAGCTTATACATGCTTTTATGACCTCTAGAATAGGCTATTGTAACTCATTACTCGGGGGATGCCATGCAAATCAGGTAAACAAGCTACAGCTGGTTCAAAACGCCGCCACAAGACTGCTTACTCGATCTAAAAAGTATGACCACATCAGTCCAATTCTGGCATCTTTACACTGGCTACCAGTTAAATATCGTATACAATTTAAAATATTACTAATCACCTACAAAGCCTTAAATGGCCTAGCGCCTTCGTATATTAAAGAACTACTATCAGAATACAATCCATCACGTAAACTGCGCTCACAAAATTCTGGTCACTTAATTATCCCTAGAATATCAAAAGTGTCTAAAGGTGGTAGATCCTTTTCCTACTTAGCCCCTAAGCTCTGGAATGATTTACCAAATAATGTTCGAGTATCAGACACAGTCGATCAATTTAAATCTAAACTTAAGACATTCTTCTTTAACAAAGCATTCACATAAAATGTCCAGTAAATGTACATTTCCCGCAGTAGTTAGTTTGTCTAGAACAAAGCACTCACATACCTCATATGGGTAATATACTACTGCCGCCATAGTTAGCCTGTCTGGAACCGAGCCGACTTGAACCACTATAATGTTTGACACTTGCATTGCATGTGAACGGCCCCTACGCTAATAGAATTCTGTTTTTCTCTCCCTGTCTCGTCCTCAACCACGAGGACCATGAGACAAACAGACCCAGTTCCGGTTGCTGTGAAGATCATTGCATCACTGATCCACTGGCTGTCCTTCAACGTGATGACCAGCCGATGCCCGACCAACGACCACCGGCTAAACCAGTTTAATTTGCTTACCCGCCTCCTATCCCTACCGTTTCTATATACACAGCAAAATCACTGGTGTTAAAATAACACCCACGGTGTCAAATTTAACACCGGCAAAGTGTGTATATGTGTCCACACTACACTGTGTTAATTTAGTCAAAAGTGTAGTGTTAATTTAACAACACCCATTATATGTTAATTCAACACTCAATATTGTTAAATTTTACACTTTGTTCAACACTACTCATTGTTGTTTCCACACTACACTGGTGTTGGCACAGAAATACAGTGTTAAAAATTAACACTCCTAATTTAAGGTCAACACCAGTGTAATGTGAATTCAACAATGTTAAGTGTTAAAATACTGAGTAATAGCCACTTTTGTTGCTAATGGGTTGTTTCTATAAAAGACAAATGACAAGAAATATTGCAAAACCTCTTTTTATTAAAGTAAATCACATTTAATATTTACATTGATACACACAACACTTCGCATTTAACACTGCTTATTTAAATACCTCAATACAATTAGAAACAGAATACAGTATGGAATAATGAAAGTTATCTTATACCACAGCGCAGTGACATGAAAACCACTTATTATAAGGACTTTAATAAATCAAATGAGAGTTTAAAAAATTAGCCACCCTACTCAAAACTTGAACATTAAAATACACTGCAATTACCTTACTGGCAGGCAGAAATGCTATCCTTCACAATACTAAAGATTTTTCCATAACAAAACAGACATTTCAATTCAAAAGACGTTTCATTTTTCTTAAATACGTTCCAACCTGGTATTTAGTTCTGTAGTTGTTTTACTCATGATGTAGTGGAAGGCTGCATCAGTGGTCTTCATCATGCAGGGAATGGCTTTTTGGTCCAGAATGATCCAAAAACTCTGGATGCAACTTCTGTTCCCAACGCAGAGCAGGCAGGGCTGTGCTGATTCATCCCCCTCAAAGCATGGATTGATGCTCATCACCTAAGAGTGTTTTAAAAGAGTGTATTTGATGAATGTATTTGATGTGTATTTATGAACTTGTATGCATTTACATGGGGAGAACAATGCAAGCAAACTAACTGCTGAATAAACAACTAGAACAAAATACCAAAAAACCTTACACAGCACAATCAGTAGCTTCAGTTGCACATTGACCCTCTCCAGTCTTTCTTCCTTTCACAAATGAAAGCAAGAAGTGAATGAGCCAGGGAAGAGCTGCCACATCACTGTCCCGTCCTAGCAAAACAGAATTTAAACACCATGAGTATACAGTTAAACTTTAAAACCGTAAAAGTAGCAAACCCATGTACACTTACCATATTTTAACTATTGTTGACCAGACAGAGGGTCATCCATATCTTCATCAGGATGTAGTCTTCAATTATCCTTTAATTGTTGTATGTTGGCTATTTTGCAATACATCGCCTCAGCATATTTCTGCAGATTTTCAAAGACAAAAAGAGTCAAGAAAATACCAAAAAGGGTGCAGTTTTAACCGTTATTTGAATCAAAATCATCTCAGTATAACAAATCATGTTAGAGACAGTGTACAGTACTAATGTACTCTGTGTACTCACATAGTTGGTAAGCTCTTATCCTCCAAACTGGGTTAAGAAATAACAGTTCAGAATTCATGGGTATGCCGTATTCAAATATAGTCTGGTAGGGTCCTATCACAAAAAATGACAATAAAGACTCTGAAAACTCAACATTCTTTTTATATTAAAAACAGCACTCAAGACAATATGAATCTTCATTTATACATTTCCAAATTAGTAATCAATTTGATTGCTATTTAATATGATATCAATAGCAAAACGATGTATGAGAAGATAATATATTTTTATTAAAGTTGGCAGCAGGTCATGTGACTTTCTTGCCAGATTAATAACCATAATATGTACAAAACTACATATACTAAAATTGGTTAACTGTTCAGTTATGTTAAATAAAATGATTTATATGTATAAATATATAAACTTACCTTCTGTAATGAATTTATATAAGTATTAGCAGTCGTTTCTCACTGGAAGTCATCCATGTCAGGTCTTCTTTAATAAACTGCCCTTAAAAACAGCATCTCTTCTGAATGATTTGAAGCACTCAGTGTTCACCAAACTAGAATCTATAATGACAGAAAAACAAATGTTCGCCATACACGTTTTACACTTTCGTATGTATTTGCCATTTGCATCTGTCTGACATCTAGCGCCACGAAAAGCTTACAACACACAATGCATCCAATCCAGCAATTCTGTGCATACAAATGATGATATATAGTGAGGTTTTGGTAAAATGAATTGTTGGTTTGGTGATATTTCCCCTGTTTGCATACATCTTAGAAAAACACATGGCAATGCGGTTGCGGTTTTCTCCGTGTTTTTCAGTAATTTGAATAATTAACCGATATCCGTGCACTCACGTGCATGTAAACAACCTCGTTAACTCACGGTATCTAGCCTATATGATTACATCATAACGAGCATCATATGGTGAATAAACGAGCTTTCATTTAACTTAATTTCATACCTTCAATTTGTAGTGCATGTCGCGTTTTATCTTGGTTCAATTCTTTCATTCATATCTCCTGTTAATATTATCCTTCTTGGTTAAAACTTTTAGCTAGCAGTTTAACTGTATACTAAACTAACAAGGGAACAACGTAACACAAGGTAGCTCTGATTAAACTGAACCAAATAACGAACAAAGGGGAAATAAAATGGGAAAAATATCTTATTTAGGGTTTTTGGCATATGGCTGCGCAGAGTCAGACAGAGAAATAACAGTTTAATTTAGTTAAACCAAGTGAATATTATGAGATTTACCTGCTCTCTTCAGTCCTCCTTTGAAAGAAAATGGCGGTAAAATCCCTGACAGGATATGTTTAGTGGAGGCGTGGCTTGATTTACACCGCTCAGAGTGAAATCTGATAACACCCTTGTTTTACACTGACACTGTCGTGGATATAACACTGGCCTAGCAATGGCAGTGTTATTCAACCCAGTCTCACGGCAGTTCGTGACATAGTCACGTAATTTAATCTATTGATTCGTGTTCATGGACACGATTTTCCCCCTTTTTTCGTGCTAGTCAGAACGACTTTCAATCTAATGTATTTCAATAGGAAGTATTTTTCGTGCCTGCACCCATGGGCGGAAATCCCGGGGGGGTCGGGGGGGACAGGACCCCCCCATCTGAGGGTTGTCCCCCCTAAAATATCATTAAAATATGTGTTTTGAAAATATTTTAATGATTTATAATACTTAAAATAGTTGTGTAAGAAGTGAAACAATACAAATGCAAACGGAGCAACAACAAAAAACTTTTAAACATTTTGATTCCCCCTCCCTTGCCTCACAGTGGTTTGGTCCACTGCCCGCGCCCCTTTTACCTCACCACCGACACACAGTCCGGTAGAGAAGAGACGGAGCAGACGCGTTAATCAGCTATATACCTACAATACAACGTTTCCCATCACTTATCAGTTTATCCTCATATGTTTTAAAACTGGACTATTTTGACATGAACATATTTCGTTTTCTGAGAACAGAAGCAGATAAACGATCAAGAAAACAGTTTTATGCATTCATGCAGAGGTGAAAATAACAAATTACATTTACTCACCTTGCTGTAACTGAGTTTTTTTGTGTACTTTTACTTTGAGTAGTTTTTAAAATATGTACTTTACTTTTACATGTTAAAGTATTGTAGGCTACTTTGCTTCAAGTTAAATCATATCCGTTACTGAATAAAAAAAATAAAAAAGTAAGGTGATAAAGATGCGCCACGGATGATTGATTGATGGGCGGGGGAACGCGCAAAAAGAACCATGGAGAGGGACGAGACAGGCGCGGGCTAATGCAGACCCTCAATGCAATTCTTATGAAAGAAACCCCTGGCCATTGACGCAAAGCGATTGTTTCATTCAGGTAGGGTTCATCCTCTCGAGTACGGGTTTGAGTTTGAGAATTGCTGATCGGGTTTTAACCGCTAATTTGCACGACGCGTTTTTAATATGCGCATTATCTTCCGAGGTCTAGCAGCTTCGCGTCAAGTCAAACACAACTTAAGAACGTCCTCGAGAATGCGCAGATCATTAGACATTGAGGAGAGAGAGAGAGCGCGAGAGAGAGAGATTGAAAGACATCAGGTACACAGGTCTGGGAAGCTATAGAATACAATAAACGTGTGAAGGATAAAAGTATTATGGCACTCATCTCATTATATGCTCATTTATGTATATAGTTTAATAACATAATGTATGTTACCAGCAATACATCAATTACAACCTTACTATAATGATTGTATTTACTGCTGACCTCATATTATTTTTGCTTCAAAAGTGCATAACTCACCTGTAAAAATCATTAAATAATTCCATAAATGTTTCTTAGTTATAAAAAAGCTTTTTATTTTATTAACTTTTTGTTATTGCACTTTAATTGTAAAGATGTTTAAAATTAAAACATAGTTTGAGATGTATACATCCTTCCTTCTTGAAGTAGAAACCTCTCCCCGCTGTAAAAAAGTAACTTTTACTCTTAAAATTAAAATGACTTACTTTTTACTTGAGTAGATTTTTAGACCAGTAACTTTACTTTTACTTAAGTAAAATATTATTAAAGTAACTTTACTCTTACTTAAGTAGAATATTTCATTACTCTTTTCACCTCTGCATTCATGTGTATTAAAATTAAATTTGCGTCCGTTCATAGAGAAAGAGAAATGTTTTCTATCTGTACACATTTCCTAGCAAGTACAATTTTGCCTGTATTATTGGTGTCCCCTTCAAAAATTGTTCTTGACAAATTTTATGTTTATTGTCCCCCCCAACATTTAGATGAAATTTCCGCCCCTGCCTGCACCACGTTTTTTTGTCATATTATTTTTTCGTGTTTTTCAGCACGAATTTAATCTAATGTATTGCAATAGTATATACCAGGGAGCTGTATTGTTTTACTTTATTTGTCATTAATTTATTACACTTTAAGCGCTATTTACTCAACATTTAATCAGGAGATGTTTATCCTTCTTTATTTGTTTAATATTCTGCATGATGATCGCCATTGTAAACCATCGTCAGCAGTACATAATTGTTAATTTACGAGACTGCAGAGTTTTGCTACTGCAATCGTTTCCAAATGTTGCCGTTTTTCTGAGAAATATTGATTTTTCGATCGGTTTCGTGTGTCAAATACAAGAGTTAATACTACAGTACCCATGAGCCTTATCGACATCTACTATGGTGAAGGCACCAGCTGAAACTACATGTGGGCCCGCTGCAGATCACAATATTTTCTCAACACATGAACACTAACGTGTGCTTGATAGTTCAACAATACGATGTTATGGCCATCAATTTTGATTGTTTCTACTTTGATTGTAAAAAAAAATAAGTCAGTTTCGGACGCCTGCATTTCCCAGAATCCTCTCTGCCTCCGTTGCTATGGAATCTGAGCCAGTCCTCTTTGCTATTGGGTGATTTCTTCTTCGGTACTCGTAATTGACAGGGATTCTCTCATTACGCGTAAATCACTGTTCAGGTAAGTCACGATGCTTTCGTTTAAAGTTCACTGTTTGTATAAATGTTATACTTCACGCCTTTCTTTTGGCATTAGGCTGACATTGCCATACCCGTACGAAAATTAACCATGTTTTTGTGGTAAAAGTGTAGTAACCACGGTTTGTGTGTATCGATTATTTGCTAAATGGTTTTACTAAACCAAACATGGTTTAACTTCTTTTTCAAATCCATGGTTATTTCTTAACTGTAGTAAAACAATGTTTAATTTTCGCAAGGGAAGTCTAACGTTTCGTGTTAGAGAATTAAAGTCCCAGAAGCTAACGTTAACCTAGTTTAAGTTCCCTGCTGAAAAAACAGCAAGTCCAGCATATGTTGTGTTTTGGTGCTGATTTGCTAGTGAACACCAGCTAAACCAGCATTAGCACCAGCTAAACCAGCATCAAACCAGCATTAGCACCAGGATCCCATGCTGGTCATACCAGCATATGTTGTGTTTTGGTGCTGGTGTGCTGGTGACCACCAGCTAAACCAGCATAGACCAATAATTCCCATGCTGGTTTGATGCTGTTTTTTTCAGCAGGGTTATCAACATTAGGGTAACTTAAAGTGGTCATTGCTTTATTGTGTGAGCTTAATATAGTCTAAAGTTTTAATATTTGTCTTATAATATTTGTAAGAAAATAGGAATCCCCACTATTGGGGTACACTATTTAAGCCGGCTTATATTAGAGCTAATTTACACTACATAATAAACATTTTCTGTTCTCCCTGCAGATCCTGTCAATCGAATCACCTGTTACAACTTAGATTTAACGTTGCTTATTTTATAAACCCAAATGCAATTTTAAGAGCCATTGTTTACTACACAAAGCCATAGTTCACTGACAAGCTGGGCCATATCACATACATATCGCAGGCAATCATTAATGCGAAATTGCCCCGGTTGTCAGGTAACTATGGCTTTGTGTAGTAAATGCTGCTCCATCTGAAAGCAGGTGATGTTGGTGTACTACTAATCAAAGAACCGGCTTTACTGACGAGATGCGCATGACAATCATGTGCGATTTATCGTGCAGCCCTAGTAAGTAGAATTTCTTACATATTGTTGTATATCTCTTTTAATATATTGTTTTTATTTTAGTGGCAATTCTCTTCAGTAAACACATTTTCACTTTAACACATCACAGTCCTAAATTATCTACCACAACAAAATATAAGTGACACTTGGGAATTCTCTGAATGACAATTAACAAATAGACTGCATTCATACTATTGCAGATTCTGTAGTTCATCCAAAGCAACCTATTTAATGATTAACGTTTGGCCTTTATTTTGAATAAATTTATACAGTAGATTGTCACTGTCCAATTGCACAATAGTTACCATAGTAACCAGCCAAACCTACTAACCTTATGATGTCATTTACGTTTTTGCTGTTTTCTTTTAATGTATTACTCTTTCCTGTTTTCACATACTTGGTTATACAAAAGCTAAACTCACCATGAAGTAAAAAATATCCTGAATGACATTAACCAATATTCCATTCAGTAAATACACAATGTTGTCATTGCAGCTTGACAAACTCCATGCTACTGGATACAAGCCAGTTCTGCTTCGTGAAAAGGAGACCAAGAAGCAAAATATTAAGTGTGAGAGATTATCGCCTATTTTTAAAGTCACAGTTCACAGCTTGTGTTGAGTAGGCAAACGATTTGATCAATATTAAATTCTTAAAGGGGACATATCATGAAAATCTGACTTTTTCCATGTAAAAGTGCTATAATTGGGTCCCCAGTGCTTCTATCAACCTAGAAAATGTAAAAAAAAAAAAAAACGGTAACACAAACCATTTTCTGCAAGCATGTGGAAAAAATAGGTCATTGGCTCCCCGTGTGATGTCAAAAGATTCCACTCCTACAAAGTGGCTATTTTAACATTTTATAATAAATTATCTATATGCTATTTTAAGCTAAAACTTTACATACATACTGTGGGGACCCCAAGTCTTATGAAATGTTCCCTTTGAAAGGACAGCTCACTCCATAAAACTGAAATTCAGTCATCAACACCTAAACTCATTGACAGTAAAACGTTGGGAGAGGTTTTTGTTTTTAAATAACCACAAAGTTTGTTAGCACAACACTGGATCTTTTCAAAACATTTGAAGTATTTCAATATTTATCTAACCTTAGACACAGTCAAACAGCACTCCATCAAACCATTCTGTAAGATTTGGCAAACAACAACTTATAAGACAACTGACTCAAACAATTTCTACAGTCCACTGCTTTTACCTGCATAGTATTGTGAGGTTTGAAAGCATTTGCACAAGATTTGGGGATGAAGAATTATATTGTTTATTTTGATAGCAAACTACTATGATTATGTGATTGATCGGTATATCATGAATATTAATTAAGACATGGATAGTTGTGCATGGGGTACTTTTAAGGTAATTTCTATTTATAGCTTGCAGCACACTGGCCTACAATCAACTTGGTAATTTGTGACGTAAGGAATACCGTTTCCAGGTCCACGCCTTCACTGATTTTGAGTGAAATCTAAACAGACATTTACAACATGTTATGGTCCTATAGAATCAATCAAATATAGATTTGCACATATCTAATACATCCAATAGTCTATCGTTCTTTTTTCTAATGAACACAAAGTGTGTTTAACAGAAGAAATACAATTCATAAAGGTTTAGAACAACATGAGGATCAAAAATTATAACAGAATTTTCATTTTTTGGTCAACTATCCCTTTAAAGTCTTATGTTTTAAAACATCCATATGATTTAACCTGCACAGGTTGGACCCAGGATTCCAGTGGCATTATGATCAGCTGGTTACACTACACCTCACACCCTGTGACCCACTGGAGAATGCAAACAACTGGAAGAGATGACAAACATGGTGGAGGGACAGGTGGACGCAGCGAACACTATGGAAGGGCAGCTGGAGCAGGCGAGCACTACGAAGGGCCAAGGTAATTAAGACAGATTTTTAGAGTTGCCATTTATATCTGGGTTTCAAGTACTTAACCTATGGGTTACCTTAACGCTACCTGTTGTCCAGTGTTTTCCCATAGAGCTTTATTCAGGTTAAGGCTGATATATTTTTAGCATCAACATTGCATTGTGTGCATGTGAAATGGTCACATTGCAGGACGCATGAAATCAAGTTGCGAAAATGAACTCAAACATGTCATGTTATAGGGTTTTCTGACATTAAAATAGGTGTCTTTGTCATGTGTCATCAAGACATCAAAAAACACACAATGTGGATTGTCATTTGTAAGTGCAAAAAATCTTAAGTGCAAAATTATTATTCCTATGTATTTTTACGTTAGGAATAATTGATGACGGGCAGTCGAATATTCAAAAATAATGCACATTCAGGGTGGTAATGTGGCATGATGCAAAGTGAAGTATCACATCGCAGGTGTACATTAATTTCAAATAATTCAAAGGACCGGAGTCAATTATTACACTTATACTTGTAGCTGTAGGTGTTAAATATGGTCATAGTCTAGTCTTTCTTGTTTCATAAAGACACAATTGAATGATTAGATGTGCTTATTACAGGCCTGTGACTAGGCTACTTTTTAAGATTTCAATATATTGGGATAATTTGAATATTAAAAAATACTATGAAATGTACTTTGAATGGGTTAACAGAGGAAGATTGACAGCACTAATCTGTACTTACAAGCTGACATGTAACGTTGTATAAATCTGTTCAGCCGCACCAGAATATTTTGCCACTCAGATCAACCATAAAGTAGATTTGATTTTGGTCATGCTTCATTTTTTGTACATGCAATACACTATAGACATTTTTAAAAGTAAAGCAAACTCTTGACACCAGCTGAAACACAGTTACATTGCTTATAGAGCACCCATAACAAAAGGCTATTTTAAAAAAAAAAACAGTTACAGAAGATGTTAAGTATCATGTATACAGTAGATCCTTAATGTCCTTGTTTATAAACACTTAACTTAAAACTTTAAATCACAATAACTATACATGTACTTCACACTTATACATGTACTGCCGCACAGTGATGTTGTTATTGTCCAGTATTTGAAATAAGAAGTTAAAGGTTTATTTGGTTAATGGGTAATATTCTTTCTTCAAACCCACAGGTGTCTACACATGGTCAGCCACAGTCACAAATCTTGCACTCTGTCGCAAAAAGAAAAAGCCAAAAATCTGTGCTATATAAATAAACCTTGAGTTGACTTGATCTGTTTTGTCCACTTTCGACCACTTCATCCTAATTACTGTGAGAAACTGAGCGAGACCCTCTGCTTTCGTTTAAAAGTGAGCGGGAGAATTGGCGGGTTTAAATTGACGCAAACTAATATTATGTCAAAGTCTGCTGCTTGTGGTGTTAGTAAACATGCTGCACAGTGTTTTGTACATGTTTATGTAAGAGCTTTTTCTGATTTTTCAGAGCCATTGATGAAATAAGCTTGCACAACTTTTACATGCTCACAAAATGAAAGCCTACCTCTGAATGTGGTCGAAAGTGGATGAGCCCAAAACGTTTTGAACACTGTTTAAACCTGTGTTTAGTGTAGTCCACTTGTAATCCGATCGACCAGAATGCATCTTAATCTTAGTGCATATAGCTGCATTCAGACTAGCAGTGACTAGCGCAGAGCGACGCGATCTCATTAATTTCAATGCCAGCTCGATGACACGAGCGACAGTGACCTTTGGGGACCGGATTGGGGATGTCCAGCCGAACAACAAATTTAAGAAAAGTTTAAAGCCTCATACATATTACGTGTGACTTTGTTGCTGTGGCGCTCGTCTCTTTCAAATAGGTCGTTAGGGGAGTGTCTAAATCTAGTTGTAATAAACAAATGATTAACGTCCACTCCAGTAACTGACTACAGATGGATGACAGGAACTCAACTGCTTTGCTCTCATTGGTAGTCACTTCAGAAAGTAGCTCATCATTTGTATAAAGTTAAACTTTTCTCAACCTTGTCTCAAATTTGACACACCCATTCAGAAGCCAACGGTCATTGTCAGTCGTGTCGCCAGAAGTCACCAAGCTTCCATTGAAATAAATGAAATTGTGTCGCACTGCTACTGCTAGTCTGAATGCAGCTTAACTTTGTGCAAATGATGAGTGATTTTCTGGAGCAACTACCAGTGAGAGCGAAGCAGTGGAGTTCATGTCATCCGTCACTTATCAGTTACTGGAGTGGACGTTACTCATTTGTTTATGACAACCAGATTTAGAAACACCCCCAAACGACCTCTTGAAGAGACGAGCGACAAAATCGCTTATGTGAATGTACCTTTAGTCTTTTCACTTGTCAGAGCACCGGCAATCAAGTCTATTCCACTAGAGCAGTGTTTTTCAACCCTGCTCCTGGAGGACCCCCTTCCAGAAAGTTTTAGATGTCTCCTTATTTAAAACACCTGAACCAACTCATCAGCCTCCTTCCAGAATGTCTTCTTAACAAGCTGATAAGTTAAAACAGGTGTGTTGATTAAGGAGACATCTAAAACATTCTGGAAGGAGGTCCTCCAGGACCAGGGTTGAAGAACACTGCACTAGAGTAATGCCTTAATAAATTCAACTCTGTTCCACATTTTAGTTGCTGCTTCCTCAAATCCGTTTCGCTTGTCTAATTTAAGCCGTTTCTCAATGTCAAGGATACTTCCTTGGCAGGACTAGTCCTTACAAGTCACTTCCTTCAGAGGCTAGGCGAGGCTCCTTTTAAGCATTCGGAGAACACGTTAAATGGAACAGGCTAGCAAGTGCACGTCATTACGTCATTGGGTGATTGAAAGGTGTGCTTTCGGTGCTGCTCGCATAGGATTGTGGGTGATTTCAGCGCGTGAAGAATACAAATTTGCATCCTTTCCTGTATATGGGATATTTCTCGAATGAAGGACTCAGTCCTTGGCTGAAATTTCGAGGATCCTCGACATTGGAACAGTCCTTCGACGGACGTCGATGACGTAACATCCTCGAAATTCTAGCTTCCGAGGATCCTTCCTTGACATTGGGAAACGGCTTTAGAGTCCCTATAAATTAAACTCCATTTTGTTTTTGTTTTTACTACTTTGCATGATGCACTTCCACAACACGCTAAACAAAGCTTTTAGGTTATAAAAGCATTTTTTTAATATTAAAATGCACCAGAATACAAGAAAATGGTATCTACCCCAGTAAATATTTTAGACCCACACACATTTTTTTGTTTCTGATGCCCATGTTTAGTACCAGACACATATTACAACTAAGCATTTTGTCGTCTTTTTATTAATGAGTTTTTTCTTAGTGGATATATGACTGGACTTTAATCTTCTATCCTACAGGTGGATCAAAGTTTATGCCTGATAAGAAAAAGCTTAAAAGGAGTAAGTGTACGTAAACATTGATGCTTTTGTCAGTGTGTTGACATTGCTATTTTACCCCTGGTTATTTGTTATAGTTCTATTGCTTATTTCTCTAACTACAACAGTCACAAAGGTTAGATAGTCATAAAAGAAATGCATAGTGACCATATGCAGAGTCGAATATAGGATTCAAATACTTCCTTGTGGGTAATAAATAACATTGATATCGTAATTGTTAGGTAGATACTTTCTGTTTTTAGTCTTTTTGAATTGCAGGCTAAGAAGGAACAGAAAAATTCATGATCAGATGCTGTAAATATCAACATTGACCCACTGTGTTAGTTAAACTTAATGCCTATAGCCAAACATAATCTAAAAACCATGCGTAAAATGAAATTCATCTGTTTGCTTTTTTGTTTTGTTGTTTCCTTAATAGGGCAAAGCAGACATATTGGTGGACTGGGAGCCCTGTCCAGTATGGTATGTAATCTTCTGTTTGCTTATCAATTAATGCATGCATTATTTATTTATTTATTTATTCACTTTAACTTTGTTTGTTTTTTATTTGGCTACAATAATTTTCTCATCTGAACTGTTTCACAAATGACAAAAAAGAAACGTATATTTATAAAAGACATGTTATAATTTGTGCTCCACACTTTCTCTTCTGTTTTAGTGATGAGATTTGGACCCATCCCTGGCAGCCAAAGGATTCTCTCCAAATTAATTAAAATAATTAAATAAAAATTGTATTACACTAAAATTCCATTTTGGTTTCTGACTATTTATTACATTTTTCTGTGCTGCATTTGAAGTCATATTTTCCTTCTGTAGTGGTAAAAGGTGGAAATGTTCAAGAAATTCAGGAAATGTGATGCATGGAGTTTCTTTATTCTTTATTCACCAGGAGCTTGAGCATTGCTATTCACCTCTTCATCACCACCACCACCACCACCAGTGTTAAGACTCCAATTGAGGATTCCTTTATATATCATGAATTTCTCTGCACCTACATGTGGTCAATTTGCCAAAGGCTGCATCATTTAAATTTGTTGTGCATCTCAATAATGCATTTGTTTGATCACTCTTTAAGCTTCTAGTGAATAATTAAGCAATAAATAAGCGTTTGGTCTCTTTTACCTGTATCTTTGTGAAGAACCACAAATATTGCAAAAGATAATCCTTTTTGTTTTTACTATTCCATACATCATATTAATTCCAAACACAATATGACGGTGACATGGTTATGAAAAAGCAGAACAAAGAAATAACTTTGCCTTAGGTTGTTTTAAGTGGATGGTTTTGAAATGCCAATTAGAGATAATACTTATAAATATAGGTTACTTATCTGGATCACTATTATATACTAGCATTAAACCGTTTTTGTCACTAGTTAACAACTATTGTGAACTGAAAGTCTTTGTCTGGAGAGTAGACATACCTTTTGAAAGTATTTACTGTTTAATATAAGATCGCTATTTGAATTGTAGGCCTACAGTAACACCCGCCGACATTGACCTTGAATTCAGTTCGTAGGCTACTAGCTAAACTACCCCGAATGAACTGACATACTGCCGTGTTTTTCAACCTGAACATGTAAATACAAAATAATAATTTATGTTTCGGCTGTTTAAACTAAAATATCGATGATTTATAAATAGTAAATCTGTATAACCATATTCACGCTCTGAAAACCGGAAGAACTACAAGTATTATGGCTGATTTGTACGCTTTGTACGAAGCTCTATGGCGCGTTACTCTGGATGTTGTAGTTTATAAGCACATGGGAGACGGCTGAACACTCTACAATATCACCAATAAACTGTCGTCCTCGCTATATAGTATATGTATGTTTTACCTGTAGTAGGTTATTGAAACGCATAGTATAAATACATTTTATAGCCCTAACCCTAATTCAAGTCTGAAGAACTTCAAATATGGACACCGATTTGCATGCTTAGTAAAAAGTTCAAGGGCGTGTCTCTGCTGGGAATTGTAGTCTTTAAATACATTGGTATATTCACCATAATTAGAAAGTGGTAATATAAAGCTGATGGTCCCCCAAGGGTTTTAAGGGGTGGGGAAAACATTAGTGTTGTCAGATTTTAAAAGTCTAATTGTTAAATGGGTGAAAATTGCTTATGGGCTATTTTTACTCCACTTTCGGATGGTGACCAGTAGTGACTATACTCATGTGATAAGTGAGGTCCAGAACTGTGTATAACTATTGGTCTCACATCTGTAGACATTCTTGTTGCTGGATTATAAGCTTTCAACAATGGTAAAATGTTAAGGTTTAAGGGTCAGAATTTAGAAAGCATGAGCCATGTAGAATCTTTACACTCACATATGTTACTCCCCAGGTCAAGACCTTTCCAAGGATGCATTTGGTATAGCTCTATGATAAAATGTTTTTTTTCCTCATTTCACTGATTCAAGCTGTCCCTGGCCTAGTTTCAGAGAGCACTTCGAAGGCCTATTATATACACAAATAAACACAAAGCTTCATTTTTATTTTGTTATTTTATGTAGAAATAGTGCCCAAATTAGTTTGAGTTCTTCAATATGTTTAGTCATGTGACAAAGTTTTAATTCTCATAATTTCTTGGACATGACTTTGCATGCATAGCTTCACAGAACCCTTTGAAAAGAAACTATTTGACATGGCCTGAATTATTACCTTATTTGGATAATGACATCCAAGATCTATGTTGTCTGCCTTAACCAGTGGTTTTCAATCTTGTCCCAGGTGACCCACGGCTATGCATAATTTCTAGATCTACATTAACTGACAAACCAATTTCTGTTTATGGATCTCTCCATAATCTCAGAGCTGATGATCTGAAACCCAGGTGATCCACTCCTCTGCACATTTTGCATGTCTCCCTTATCTGATTTAGATCATCAGCTCATTAAGGGAGAGATCCATTTACAAATCTGGGTTCTGGGTGTGTCAGTTAAGGAAAACATACAAAATATGCAGAGCTGTGGGTCCTACTGATCTAGTTTGAGCTCTACCACTGCTAGAACACTTTCTGCTAGAATCATTACATCATCAAATATAAGCAAAAGCAAGCGGTTTGAAGATAAGTAAAATATATGCCTTAAAGGAAGGGTCACCAGTCTTGCTCCTGGATGGCTAGTGTCTTTGCAGAGTTTAGCTCCAGCCCTTCAGGTGTATTTGATTAGGGTTGGGGCTAAACTCTGCAGAGACACCGAGCCATCAGGAGCAGGATTGTTGACCCCTGCCTTAAAGCATGGGTCCCCAACCTTTTTTGTGAGCAAGGGCTACCACAATGGATAAAACAATTCTGCAGGGCCACTTTTTTTAAAAATAGTCTACTAAAAACTTTTTTGTTTTACTTGATTTTTATTTTATTTTACTTGTTAATGTTTTATAATAGTTTAAAATGTTAACGTACATAAAAGAAGCCAAGCTAATATAAAAATATGTAATAAATAAATAGTCCTGTTTAATAAATAAAATTAAATTAAGGCTATTAGTAGAGTGTGCTTTGACAATTCACAAGGCAACCTTGTTGGAGACCAATGCATGCATTAAAGCAGGGGTGGGCATTCCTGGTCCTGGAGGGCTACTGTCCTGCAAAGTTTAGCTCCAACCATAATCAAACACACCTGAAAAATCCTAATCAAAGGCTGTAATCAAAGGTTTGATTAAGGTTGGCGCTAAACTTTGCAGGACAGTAGCCCTCCAGGACCAGGAATGCCCACCCCTGCTTTAAAGTAATGCATTTATTGTATAATGCAGTCTGTTGTCAAATTAACCAAGATCGCCCATATAAATACGCATAATCACATTTTGTTTTTAACTAACAATGTATGAACAAGTAAAAACATAATATGTTCATGTTTAGAAACACTTTATTTTTTGTCTTTCACAATAAAAGCAGTGAAAATACATGAAATGCAAATTTGTCAATCAAGCCATAAGGCTGAATTTAATAACACTAAACTGTGAAGTTCACTTGAAAACAACCAGCAGAACAGGGGAATAAAGTTATCTATCAAATGTAGTATACACAATATAAGTATAATCATAAAATATAAATGTAGTGTATTTTTCTTTTGCATATATAGTGCTTAATGTACAATGTGCTTATAAGAACAGAACTGATAGTGACAGACACATGGCCAACAAATTATCCATCTTTAAGAAAGAATTTATGATGTTTATCTTCAATGGTGCACAACATTTATGTCCTATAATACACTCAATCAAGTAGAGTTTTCACATTTTGGCCTAAATGTGGTAATAAAGGTCAAAAGGTCAGCAAAGTCATCCTGTTGAATGTGCTTACAATATTTCATATCAACTTACCCGTTATAAAACTTTTACTTTATTATCGATGATTATTCTGATTGGTTGAGCTCTGTTCAAAGCCATTGTAAAACACACCAATGACCTTACTGCATTACATCAATATTACTGCACCAATGCAAGTACATAAACACAATAAAGCAGTGTTTTAACATTGAGTTTGTGATGTGGCTAACAATGCCCATTAGCAACTTTAAATACACAAATTATGAATACACTAGCCAAATATAACATCAGTTCAATTATTACAACTGATAATATCATACGATTGTTACACCTATATTGAGATGTTTGTGCATATTTAAGGAGCATCAACGTGCTAAATAACATGCTTGATAATCTAGACACAGGTTGAACATTTCAACAATATAGGATGCATACAGATTTTAATGTAGTTATCATACTAACACTACACAGATATATGCCAAGTCCTTTTCCTTAAACGCAGTCCTTTGTGCAGTTTCTATCTGGGAAAGCAAGAGGTAGGAAAAGAAGATTAAGTTCAGCTGTTTTAGGTGTGTAAAGGATTATTAATTACACAAAAATGTGATTTCATGTAAAAATAATGGGGAAATTCCATCAATGCAGCTAAGGAAAGCTGTGCTCCCTTAAAAAAGCCTTGCTTAAATTAACATTGTCAGTGAAATGGCTTGAGCCTACAGTTAAAGTCAGTGTAATATAGCAATTACAAGTCCATGTTGACTTTAACCGAGCCAGAATAGGTATGCATTGTGCTCGTGCACAGTGCACATAAGGTGCCCTGAAGAGTTAAGTACATTTTACGTTTTTAGGCAAACAGACACAGCTGTTCCTCAAACAAATAAACTAATTGTTCCCCACTTTCTTTCGTCCAAAACTTGAACCAGCCAATAGTTGACTTAGTTGAATAGTGACTTGACCAGTTGACTCTGTTACAAGCTGACTGTGTGTTGAAAGGCTTGTTCGACTTAATGCGGCGCCGCAAGAATCGACAGCCGGATGACGTCAAAGTATCGCGAAAACGAGACGAAATATGATTTCTTGAATCATTCTCGCGGTACTTTGACATCATCCGGCTGTCGGTTCTTGCGGCGCCGCATGAAGTCGAACAAGCCTGAAACCTTCTAAAACCAGCAGCTGGCAAATTGACAAGCTGTGATGCAGCAACCCCATTAGCTGGCTTGAGTAGAGCTGAGACGAGCCAGTTCATGTTGCTAAAACTTCCCCCTGTTAACTTTTAAAACAGCTTTGTCTTGTCTTGTATCTGGACTGCTGAGGTCACTTTGATCTTCTTTTTCAACATGTAGAAGGACAGAGACCTCAAGACCTAATGCAGTCTTGTATTGTTGAAGGACGACTTGCAACCCTTCTGACACCACTGACGATCTTCTTCTTAAGAGACAGCAAAGTCCTTCATTTCCCTTGTCTAAAATACAAAAGAGATTGTCTTTAATGTAAACTAACTTGATATTAATTTTGCTTTTTGAGGCCAAAAAACTTCAATAGAATAAAACAATTTCACACATTTAAATCTACATACAAGAATGGCTGTCATTTTTCTGTGCATTGTTGCAATGGTACCCGGCTAGATGACTCTGTATAAACCGAGGCAACATGATGGATCACTGAGGTAATTTAATGCAGAAAGACCAAAACCAGAAAAAAGCATTTTGTGTTTCAGCCAATGTCTGATAGGTCCTTTTGGTTAACCGTTTTCATCTTCAATATAGTTGTGCTTAAGTACACAGCAAAATTGGACAGTAAAAATTTCAGTGTTAAACATTTCTGAGTTGAATTGAACACCTAAAGAGTAAATTTAACATATTCAGAGTAAATTGTTGTTCAGAGTTGGAGTTAATTGACAGAGTTAATAATACCAGTTTCCTTACTGTACGTTCACACCGCCACCGACGAGAGCGTTAATGTGGCCGGAAGTCAGAGAAAACATTCGGCGGCAACCAATCAGAAGGTGGAAAAGGATTCTGTAGAACGTATTCGAGTGTCCGCTACTCTTTTTCTATAGCGTTGTTTGCAGGGCAGCCAGAGCGTTTTTTTTAGCAGTCTCCATCAGCGTTGTGAACGTACAGTTAGAGATGCAATTACAGTCCACCCACACATTTCAGTCTTCCGTTTGGGCTGGTCCCCTGTCATTTAGTGAAACTAAATTATTTAAACTCATTTTTAATGCTTCGATTTTAACTGTAATGAACTTTTATAAACTTTTTGTGTTTGTTGTAGAGCCCGACCGATTTATCGTTTTGCCGATTTTATCGGCCGATATGAGCATGTCGCAGATATATCTGTATCGGCGTATAAGCCGCAGATATGCGCCGATATGAACGTTTGCTACAGAACACATTAAATGCATTTGAAAGATGTAAGTACTTGTTTGTCCAGCAGAGTGCGCCATACTGGTTGCTAATGGCGACCCAGATCACTCACTGTAGTGACACCAGCCAATCCCCAACCCCCTTCAGTCAGTCAGTCTCTTCAGTCTCTCAGTTCAGGTGGCTGCAGTCACGCAGTGTCTTCTTCACAACATTTTTACACCTGGTATTAAGACGCGCTTTGGTCGATTGGATTATAAATGGACAAGAGAGACGCATTCCCGCTTACATTTGGTGTTTTTAATCCGTCTCTTTGTCGACTTGCGAGTTAAAACGCAAGCAGGAGAAATGACGCGAGACGGAGAAATGACACGTTTAAACTACGCGCAGCCGTGCACTTATATAACACTATATGAGATTACTGCTGCTTGTGTTGTTAGTTAACACGCTCATTTCAGAGCAATTGATTCAATAAGCTCGCGCAACTCTACACCCTTGCTAAATAAAAGAGGCGGAGCGAAGACGCTTTAGTTTTATTAAAGTCTAAAGTTTGCACGGAACCCTGGGTTTGTGTTATAAAAACGTTGTGCACAACATTAAACATAGCGTACATTAGTATGTGCTCCGTCAAGCATTGTCTTCGTAACTGTGAGTGGCTAACTAATTTGTGAAGTACACAACTTACTGTAAAGCTAATATTAATCAATGACTTCATAAGTTTCTCTTTATAACGTTATTCTCGTCAAAACTGCAAATGATGCAAGTTTTATGTATTTTGTTCTCTTTGTGTTTTAAAGTTATTTATAATAAGTCAAGTTTACTGTTTAGTGCACTGATATCCAACTAATTTTGGATAATAAAGTTTATTGTTAACTTCTTGCCTATAGTACATATCTTTGTCACATCAATATAAGTGTTGGATCACCACATTTGTGAGTGATCATTGCATTGCATTGTATTTATTCATAGTATATTATGTTAAAGTATATAGTGTATTCTATGTACAGTACTTTAGTATAATATACTGTAGTATATACTGAACTATAATGTACACAAAGAATATCGGCCGATATATCGTTATCGGTCTTTTTTTACTCCCTAATATCTGTATCGGCATCGGCCCGAAAAAACGCATATCGGTCGGGCTCTAGTTTGTTGTCCTTTAACCCTAGTTAAACGAACACTGCTGGGTTATATATATATATATATATATATATATATATATATATATAGTCCCAATATTAAAGTGTGTTAAAAAGTAACACTGATGAAGATCTGCAATCTTTTACTTTATTCTCTCTATCACCATCTCTGTGTTATGTGTTATTTTATTAACCCAGGTTTAGATGTTGGCTGTTTCCTTTAAAGCACACACTCCAAAATGGCATGTTTTTGCTCGCACTTACAAAGAGGCAATTTTAACATGCTATAATAAATTATCTGTGGTGTACTTTAAGCTAAAACTTCACATATGTACTCTGGGGACACCAAACATTTATTTTACACAATAAAAAATGTCATAATATGACCCCTTTAACACTTTTGTGAGTTAAAGAAACTGGCATTGTGTTAAATATTTAACTGTGTTAAACTAGTACTACCTAAATCACAGTCTAGCAAAGCCGTATTTGTTGTGAACAACAACTATAATGCCTATTTTATTATGTACAAGCCAAATGTCCATGGTAAACAGAGCAATAAACGTTCTACTCCATCCAAGTTCAGAGACTGAGGGTGACTTCTTTATTCAAACTTTGAATTGACAGGATTTTTATTTAACTTACCCTCCTCAGCCATCTTGTTCTTGAGAGCCACTGCCAGGCTCTGCACACATGTGTAGTCTTGTGCCATCTCCAACACCACGATGCCCCTTTCCTCTTGCAGTCACATTGTCAACATCACTTGGTCATGCAATCGTTTCTTGACTGAAATGTTTGCTAAGAATCAATAACAGTTATATGTTAATTTGAGACAATATTGCATAATAGCATTATGCATACTTTTTACAAACTGATACATAATAAGCAAACCCCAATCAATTAAATGAATATTTTAACACTGACTATGTTGCATGCTTTTGTTCAGAATACTCTATAAAGCAAAACTGTAAATAAATTCTTGACATACCACTGCCATTAAGGTCGCACGGCCATATCTGAGACACACTGCTCTCTCCAGTGAGGGAATGCTCCACCAAAGTCTAGTACAAGATCATTGTATTTCTGTATCTCCTGAAGAAGGAGCTTTTTGCCCTCTGCCAGCTTACTTCGAAGGCGGTGGCGAAGCATGCTGCTGTCTAGAAAGACATGTACAGGGGTTTGTGAACTGTTCACCAAGAAAAAAATGTTACAAGCAAAAGGGAAAGCAGCAATTGAATTTTATGCAAAAATTACAATTTAGATTGACAAAGAGGTAACTGAAAGATCCATTTAGGGGAGGAAGCTTTGTCCACTCCTGCTCCTGGAGGGCCAGTGTCTCTGCAGAGTTTTATTCCAACCCTAATCAAACACACCTGATCCAGCTAATCAAGGTCTTACTAGGCAGACTAGATACTTTGAGGCAGGTGTGTTGAGGCAAGTTTTAGCTAAACTCTGCAGGACACAGGCCCTCCAGGACCGACTTTGGACACCCCTGTCTTAGGAGGTTAAGAAATAGATGATAAGCCTACCATCTTTGGCACTTGTTTAATATCAAACTGAAAAATTCAGATAGTAGTGGGAAGAATATTGGTCTCGCTTACCACCAGCTGCCCATTCTTTCACATCAGAAAGCCATTGTGACGCCACTTCATCTTTGCAATGTAGCTTTGTTTTTAGTTCTGCTAGCCTTGCAGTCTCGTGCTGGAT
This sequence comes from Misgurnus anguillicaudatus, assembly GCF_027580225.2. Lineage (NCBI taxonomy): Eukaryota > Metazoa > Chordata > Actinopteri > Cypriniformes > Cobitidae > Misgurnus > Misgurnus anguillicaudatus. The sequence goes on from NC_073355.2 coordinate 17,922,439, forward strand.
GTCTGTTATTCAATAATCAGGATTGTTGTACATTGTACAATTAACAACAGGCAAAATGCACACAACAACTAAAAGACACACAAAACATTTATATATATATATATATATATATATATATATATAAAAAACTTACTTTCAGATATATTGTGAAAAGTGCCTGTAGAGAGATACTTTTTTATGGTTCCGGCCCATTGCATGCAATGTAAGCATGTCCACCGCTGCCGTTGAAAGAAAATAATGAGGGTATGATGCTCAATATAAAAAGTATGCAAAAATCTTACAAACACTCTGATCACCTGCTTTGGACATATATTTGGTTGTACGGGCACAACGTGAAAGGTAGCTGTTCACTTGCTCCACTCACCGGTGGTTGTCCCTGTTCCTTCCTGGTTCCTACCACTTCATTTAATCTGTGAATAAATGGTGGAAGACTAATTTAAGAATTCAAGACTAATTCAATTCAAATAAATTTAATTTATATAGCCCAATATCACATTTGTCCTCAAAGGGCTTTTACAACCTGTACAAGAAATGGTTATGCCAAAAAGAATCTAAATAGTGTAGTCAAGCCATTAACTTCTATTTCTTATGAATGTACATTACACATGTACATATGAAGCAAAAATATTATACATACCTCACACGTTGTAGCGTGGCTCAAGCATGCATGACATTAAGGAAAGGTTTCATTGAGGTCAGCTCCTGAAGATCAGGAAGGACACTAGCAACTTTCTTCAAGTATGGCCAATATTTGCAAGCCACAGTCTATGAAACACACAACAAACACAACAAATCAAATTAAAGTGATGGTGTCATACAATACAGTATATGGCATTTATCCTAATTTGATTTAGGAGTACTTGGTAGGCAAAAGTAGAAATCAACTCTGAACAAGATTTTTTGTGTAACAACTATTTTGTCAAGTTATGATTAAAACTTGCATTTTCAGTGCTTTTTGTATGGTGTTGACAAATCTAGACACCGCAATGTCTTCAGCCACAAAAACAGGATCACCAGAGCTAAGAAAGAAAAATAGGAAATCCATCAATTAAAGTAAATAAATAAACCAATAAAAATACTGGAATAAAGACCACCTTCTGTTTGGGCAAAAGTGATATAGCTTTCAGTTTCCATCTGCTGAAGCAGCCAACAATTCTAGCGTTCAGGCTTGGCAGGTGAAAGGAGCACCACAGCAGAGCTGGTCTGCTTCAAATGAAGCGTATGAAAACTCCAAGAAGCTGCGTTGCAGTGCATCGCCGTTGATATATCCAGACTGGAAGATATATAAGAATGAAATAGTAATTGTGATATTGTCTGCTTATGGAGTTTTGAATAAAATGATAACATTTAGACTTACTCTTCTTCCACACTTCGTGCGATGCTCCAGCAGCTTTGCGAAGGCTTGTCTGGAGAATCTTGGAGAGATGACCTTGAGTTCTTGAAAGGAGATCAGGAGGTCCAGTATGTAAAGTGTGGTGGTGTTTATTGAAGCTGGTCAATATCCACTCCTCAGAAGGTCTTTCAGGTCTGGGGTCCTTTGCTGTTTGCATGTTTAAAGGGGACATATTATGAAAATCTGACTTTTTCCATGTTTAAGTGCTATAATTGTGTCCCCAGTGCTTCTATCAACCTAGAAAATGTTAAAAAGATCAACCCAATAACTTAGTTTTGGTAAACCATTTTCTGCAAGCATGTGAAAAAATAGGTCATTGTAATTTGGCCCTTATTGTGATGTCAGAATAAGGTAATACCGACCCCTTTATCTGCACTATCCAACCACAGCACAACCATTTAGTATGGAGAGAAAGAGAAGTGGCTGATGCAAGTCAAAACGCCCTTGGAAAAAAAATAATAAAAACATTTACCACATACTATATTTTATAACAGTTATAACATTGTGAATGTTTAAGAGACATCTTATAAGTTTCTATAATCCCAGTATAGCACTCCTTCTGCCTAACTCCTCGAGTAGTATCATTTGCTAATTCACCAAATTGCTTTGCAACAGATTGTGATGTGCTACAGCAAAATCCCGGGAGTTAAATTAACACTGCTCAGTGTTTATATAGGTCCACTCTCCAGGGTGTTAAAAAAGTAACACCGGAGAGAGTTAAAAGCTACAATCTGTGACTTTATCCTCTCTATCACCATCTCTGTTTGAAAACTGAAATTGCATTTTACATCTTACTTGTAGAGTCATTTTCTTAAAGGGGTCATATGATGAAAATGTTGGCATTGCCACTTTGTGGGTTTGAGCAAAAATGTGTCGTTTTGGGTGTGTTTTTTAAAATGCGGATGAGCGGATGAAGTGCAAACACTGATCACAATGATGGTGGTTTGTTGTAATTGAAACTCTATTGTGCTGTCAAGTCCAAAAATGTGTTGTTTTGGGTGTGTTTTTTAAAATGCAAATGAGCGGATAAAGTGCAAACACTGATCACAATGATGGTGGTTTGTTGTAATTCAAACTCAATTGTGCTGTCAAGTCCTTCTTTTCTCTCTCTTTCTCTCTGCACTAAACGGCAGTGCAGTAGTTGGAGAGTTCAGATTAAGGAGGTGGTATTATTCTAATAAGATATCCTTATGACATCATAATGAAAGCCAAATTTCAATGACCTATTTTTGCTCACACCTACAAAGTGGCAATGCTAACATTTTCATCATATGACCCCTTTAACTTAGGTTTAGATGTTGGCTGTTTCATTTAAAGTCACCATTATTGTGATCAGTGGTTGTTTTAGTTGGACTTGACTCTTGACTATTAACTTGTTAGTTTTTTCTAACTGCTATATCTTAGTGTGTTTAAAACACATTGTTATAGCAAAGAAAAAGCAATTGTGTAATTGAATGTTGATGGTTAATATATAATGGCAAACATAAACATTTAAATGAACAGATTTATTGATATAGATTTCCTCCCTCATCAAAAGCATATTTCTCTGTTAATAATGAAATACTACAAATTAAAGGGGTCATATGGTGAAAATGTTGGCATTGCCACTTTGTAGGCGTGAGCAAAAATAGGTCATTGAAATTTGGCTTTCATTATGATGTCATAAGGATATCTTATTAGAATAATACTGCCTCCTTAATCTGAACTCTCCAACTACTGCAATGCCGTTTAGTGCGGAGAGAAAGAGAGAGAAAAGAAGGACTTGACAGCACAATTGAGTTTGAATTGCGGCGAACCGCCATCATTGTGATCAGTGTTTGCACTTTATCCGCTCATTTGCATTTTAAAAAACACACCCAAAACGACACATTTTTGGACTTGACAGCACAATAGAGTTTCAATTACAGCGAACCGCCATCGTTGTGGTCGGTGTTTGCACTTCATCCGCTCATCCGCATTTTAAAAAACACGCCCGGGGCGACACATTTTTGCTCAAACCTACAAAGTGGCAATGCTAACATTTTCATCATATGACACCTTTAAGCTCCAGAACTCTCATAGCAGTTTGTCATTCTGAAGGATTTTGATAGTGTGCACATAAACATTAACCACTAAAAACGTAGATGCACAGACATCATGAATCAGAGTATGAATCTCAACAAGGGTGACAAAGAAAATGGTAAAAAGTTCATTATTTATTCATGCCCCAGTGCATTCTGGGAGTCCTGGGAGAGTTGTAATTTGTTGATACCCAGCATGCATTGCAGCATGAAGCTTTTCATTCTATTGTCACCATCATTGTGATTCATACTCTGATTCTTGATGTTTAATTGTCTACATAACACACCAGTTAATTCTAAGTGTCAGTGTTTAAAATTATTCAGAATGAAAAACTGTTATGAGAGAGCTGTATATCATACTACAGCATCATATTATTAACAGAAATAAACACTTCTAGTAAGAAATCACTGAAGAAATCATTTTTAAAGAGAGTGTTATTTGAAAGTGTATCCTAACAACCATTATAAACATAGAAATGCACTATTGTCTCCTCTTTAGCCACAACAAACATGTTTTAAACCCATGTAATTATAACAGCCAAAAAAGCTGAAAAGTTAAGACTAACTCAAGAGTCCAATTAAAACAACCACTGATCACAATAATGGTGACTTTAAATGAAACAGCCAACATCTAATCCTAAAATAAGAAAATATCTCTACAAGTAAGATCTAAAATGCAATTTCAGTTTTCAAACAGAGATGGTGATAGAGAGGATAAAGTCACAGATTGCAGCTTTTAACTCTCTCCGGTGTTACTTTTTTAACACTCTGGAGAGTGGACCTATATAAACACTGAGCAGTGTTAATTTAACTCCCGGGATTTTGCAGTGTATACAATGCACTTTGACTCTACTGCAATTGTAAGCACAACAATGCCACACTATTGAAAACATCAAAACATAGTGTGAAAAAACATCAAATCTAAAATGGAAATCTAAACTGTGAATTGGTTTTACCATTGATGGTAATTAAAATGACTGGTTTGCCTGAAATCATTATTACGTTTGTGCGTTTACAACGGCGGTCTGGCATCTTGCCGACTGCCAAATAGAAAGAAAACCACTAGTTTAGATTACCTGTTACTGGCTGCAGACACATATAAACGTCTAAATTAGGGCTTTTGTGAGAACATACCTTGTGTTGTGTGCAATATCCATCTTCCCCTTTAATGATGCATTTGGTTGGAAGGATGGCTTCAAAAAACCTATTAATTACACATTCCCTTTTGTGGAGGGGCTGTTTTTTGTGACGTAATAAATCAGGGTCCCCCCACAGAACCACTCTCTGCACCTAGGAAGAAAAAGAAATTAAAGGGGACATATTATGAAAATCTGACTTTTTCCATGTTTAAGTGCTATAATTGTGTCCCCAGTGCTTCTATCAACCTAGAAAATGTTAAAAAGATCAACCCAATAACTTAGTTTTGGTAAACCATTTTCTGCAAGCATGTGAAAAAATAAGTCATTGTAATTTGGCCCTTATTGTGATGTCAGAATACGGTAATACCGCCCCCTTTATCTTCACTATCCAACCACAGCACAACCATTTAGTATGGAGAGAAAGAGAGAGATAAAATATTTGACAGCACAATAGAGTTTCAATTGCAACAAACCACCATCATTGTGATCAGTGGTTGCACTTCATCCGCTCATTTGCATTTTAAATGACACACCCAAAACGGCACACTTTTGCTCAGACCTATTTTAGACTTATTTTACATCTTAAAAAAAATCTCATAATATGTCCCCTTTAAACATTATTTTAGATGAATAACTCATAAAAAAAATAATACACTAAACCAAACTACTCAAGAATTAGTTGGATTCTAGGTTTGATTTTTTTGTATAGGATTGCATAGTGGCTCAATGTTTAGCACCATCACCTCACAGCAAGAAGGTCCTAGATTTACTTTTCTCTTAAATGTGTTTTTATCTGGTTATCCAAGTTTCTCAAATCCCAAAAACATGCATCCTAAACCATAAAGCAGGGCACTGTGCATTAATTCTTAGCAAGCATACTTTAAAGGGAACATATTATGAGATTTTTTTTAAGATGTAAACTAAGTCAAAAATAGGTCTGAGCAAAAGTGTGCCGTTTTGGGTGTGTAATTTAAAATGCAAATGAGCGGATGAAGTGCAACCACTGATCACAATGATGGTGGTTTGTTGCAATTGAAGCTCAATTGTGCTGTGAAATATTTTATTTCTCTCTTTCTCTCCCTACTAAATGGTTGTGCTGTGGTTGGATAGTGAAGATAAAGTGGGCGGTATTACCTTATTCTGACATCACAATAAGGGCCAAATTACAATGACCTATTTTTTCACATGCTTGCAGAAAATGGTTTACCAAAACTAAGTTATTGGGTTGATCTTTTTAACATTTTCTAGGTTGATAGAAGCACTGGGGACACAATTATAGCACTTAAACATGGAAAAAGTCAGATTTTCATAATATGTCCCCTTTAAGTATTTAAACTTTAATATTATTGACTAAATAATATTAAGCTCAAATTAATCAATGCGATTTACCAAATTCCTCATGAGAATTTAGTTTTGCTGAGGGTACAGTTAAGTGGAATCTCCACACTGGATGACAGGAAGCACTCAACCTGTAAAAGTGACTGTAACAGTACACAGAACAGGTTAGGCTATCACTACATACATGATCTTTTTCAACTTATATACAAAACTGTTTATGAAATCAGATGTATTTCTGTTAAGCATTTGGTAAAGACATTACCAAGTACTTGACATGATAGTATACTTAAGTGTTATACTCTATTTTTTATGTGTTTTGTCATATTGAAATGATTTAAACTGTTAATACTCAAATACAATTACAATGTTATTCCGTAATTTGATTTGGTCCACAATTTACATTTCAATTCCTACAAATCTGAAATAATTCAGATATACCCTGTAGCTGAGGCTTGGCGTCACCCTCCTTGCCTCCCCCTCGGCTTGCCCCAGCCAACAAAGATCCTTTTAGAGGTCTGTGAAGGGTCTCTTCTAGGGCATAAACGTTTCGTCTCCACAGCTGCTCTCTATGTGTTGAAGTGAATATTTCTTGTAAGACTAATAAAGGTACAGGACGTGAAAGACATGCAACAACTAAAAGGAAACACAGCATAGTGTAAGTATTGAATAACCTAAATGAGCCTTGGCATAGATTCTCCAAGTCTCTGAAACTCAGGGGATGAAACCTCTCTTTTCCAAAATATATTACCTTATTAAAACATGCCACAGAGCATTATAGGATGTTAGTTGCTAAATAAGTTGCTATTACAATATACCGTATGAAATCTTCAACACTCATCTCTTTTCCATATAATTTATCATTTTTATTTTAAGTTGTCCCACATCCATTATGTTTAAGTATAAACTAACAGGTAAATAAAAACTCTAACCTTGGCTTCAGCTAGAATGTGGTCATGGTTCAGCTCAAGAGCCATGAGCCTCCCCTCTTGGTAGCGGGGATCCTGTTTGTGAGGGGTATATCTGTTGGCCATTGCAAAGCAGACGAAGACAGAAGGACAAACACACAGCTGGACAGACAGGTACAACAGATGCAGTATGTAGAGATAGGTTGCAAGAAATAGACAGAAAATGATAAAGAAAGAGAGGATGGATGGCTCTTAAAATTGCATTTGGGTTTATAAAATAAGCAACGTTAAATCTAAGTTGTAACAGGTGATTCGATTGACAGGATCTGCAGGGAGAACAGAAAATGTTTATTATGTAGTGTAAATTAGCTCTAATATAAGGCTTAAATAGTGTACCCCGATAATGGGGATTCCTATTTTCTTACAAATATTATAAGACAAATATTAAAACTTTAGACTATATTAAGCTCACACAATAAAGCAATGGCCACGTTAAAGGGGACATATTATGAGATTTTTTTAAAGATGTAAACTAAGTCTAAAATAGGTCTGAGCAAAAGTGTGCCGTTTTGGGTGTGTCATTTAAAATGCAAATGAGCGGATGAAGTGCAACCACTGATCACAATGATGGTGGTTTGTTGTAATTGAAACTCAATTGTGCTGTCAAGTACTTTTTCCTTTCTCTCTTTCTCTCTGCACTATGGCTGTGCTGTGGTTGGATAGTGCAGATAAAGGGGCGGTATTACCTTATTCTGACATCACAATAAGGGCCAAATTACAATGACCTATTTTTTCACATGCTTGCAGAAAATGGTTTACCAAAACTAAGTTATTGGGTTGATCTTTTTAACATTTTCTAGGTTGATAGAAGCACTGGGGACACAATTATAGCACTTAAACATGGAAAAAGTCAGATTTTCATAATATGTCCCCTTTAAATTACGTGACTATGTCACGAACTGCCGTGAGACTGGGTTGCCGGGAAACCTCCCCTAAGTTGTTAATACTTTGATTTGGAATTGATGTAATGTTTTCAATACATTTAAAATAAATAAATAATCTCAATTTATAAATGTTTGCAATTTATTCACTTTTATTAGTACACTACCATGTTTTGTAACACACTGTAGGTATGATCCGTTAGCTGGTAAAAGAGCTGTGAATGGATACACTGAGGATATCTCAAATATTAATATGGCTAGTAAATTAGCCAATATAACAGGGCAGGCGTCACGGGGTGGGCATTCGCGGCTTATACCCTAACAAAGTTTTTTAAAAAGGAAAACAAAAGTGAAAGTGACATGGTTGTCAAATATGGAATGCATCCAGAAAGTAGACAACACACGTCCTGCCAGTCATGAACACACACTCGGAGCAGTGGATTCGTGACCGGCTGTAGACTAAACTCCACCCCCGGCGATAATGGTACGATAAGCGCAAACACAGAAATGGAAAATTAGAATAAGTTATAATTTTTCTGTTTGTTCCAAAACCTGAAATTCTAAAGCAACAACCTAAAAACGTAGAATTAAAAATTAAACCAAAAGACAATTATCTCATACTCATGATTGAAAAATGAAAGTTTGCAACCAAATTTTCATTTGATTCATTTTGATGGTGCAAATTGAAAAAAGAACTGAAAAGCGTTACACGGACCAGGGAACATACCTGTATATAAGATCTTTAGATAATGAGATAATAATGGTGCTATCAGGGGATGATCATTTGAGATGGTATTGTCGCTCTTTACTTTCTTAGACTTGCACCTTTACCGTTGCGTCTCTTTCTCGTCTTTCTAAACCAACAGATATGTGTACTGATCTAACGTCGCATCAAACTACATCGCTCCAGCTGCGCACGCGTCACTGATATAAACGCGAGTAAACTTAAACTTTATAACAACTAACAGCATTATGTGCGGGAACTCTTCTCTTAATTTAGCGGCACAGTTTCTTGTGCACGTTTGGAGAGACTTCTGCATGCCAGAGACTCAGACAGCTGCACGAGCACAGAGAGAGCGACGTGCGTGCGAGAGATAGAGAGAGAGACCTCACTGGTGCTTATTATGAAAAATTTCAGAAATTACTCTTTCATTTGTTGGTGGATTATTTCCCGTTTCTCTGTCACACTCAGTCTAACATGCAGGAATGTCAAGTTGACAACAAGCACTTACCCAGCTAGAAATAAAAAGTTCTAAGAACGTTCCCTGAAAGTTCCCGAATGTTCCCAAAAACATTCTGCCAACGTTTAAAGCGGCTAGTTTTTTTTAAGTTCTAGGAACGTTTCTGTTGTCTGAACGTTAGAGTAATGTTACATTTTACCATTTTAACTGTTATGACAATGTCATGTTTTAATGTTCAAACAATGTTTAAAACAACAGCTGTTTATTATATTGACTTATTTAATTGTTATGTAAATGATAGAGAAACATTGCATTTTATTATTTTATAAAACATTATTTCTGTATGCAGTAAATATATTGCTGTAGAAAACTCAATTCGCTTGCTGGGTTTGGATGTTGATGTTTGTTTCATTTTGAGTCACCCTTGTTGTGATTGGTGTTTGTTTTGGTTGGTCTCTTGACACTTGGCTTTTTGCCTGCTGGTTTTTTCCTGGTTGTGTTGGCGTTGTGTTGATGCACCGCGTTTGTTGTGAACATGCCAAGTTGATGGTGTTGTTCTGTGGTTGTTGGTGCATGGTGGTGAAGATCATCACCTAGTTCATTTGCTGATCAAGACTTTGTTTTCTGTCAACAATGTAAATGAGATCCAGCACTTTCACAGCAGTTTGTCATTAAGGAGTTTTAGAAACTTTGGACAAAAAATATCTGCTGTATAACTGGGATGCACAAACATCAAGAATCAGACTATGAATCTCAATCATGGTGACAATTAAATGAAAAACTTCATGCTGCAATGCATGCTGGGTATTAACAAATTACAAACCTCATTCAGGACTCCCAGCATGCACTGCAGCATGGATAAATAAGGATTCTTTTAACAATTTTAATTGTCACCATGGTTGAGATTCATAGTCTGATTCTTGATGTTTGGGCATCACAACTATACAGCGGATGTTTTTTGTCCAAGGTTTCTGGAACTCCTTGGTGACAAACTGCTGTGAAAGAGTTGGATCTGATATACAATATTGGCAGAAAGTGGACTTTTGATTGGTGGGTGAACTGGGTGATGGTCTTTGCCGTTGTGTACCAACAACCACAGAAATACACTAATAACTTTTCATGACAAATGTGGTGCATTACCACAAAGTTAACACAACCAGGAAAAAACTAGTAGGCAAAAAGTCAAGTGTCAAGAGACCAACTAAAACAAACACGAATCACAATAAGGGTGACTTAAAATGAAACATCAACATCTAAACCTAGTAAGTGAATTGAGTTTTCTACAGCAATATATTTGCTGAACATTCAGAAATAATGTTTTATAAAGTAATAAAATGCAATGTTTCTCTATCATCCACACAACAATCAAACAAGTCAACACAACAAACAGCTGTTGTTCCAAACATTGTGTGAACATTAAAACATGACATTGTCATAACGTTTAAAAATGGTAAAATGTAACATTACTCTAACGTTCAGACAACAGAAACGTTCCTAGAACTTAAAAAAAACTAGCCGCTTTTAACGTTGGCAGAATGTTTTTGGGAACATTCGGGAACTTTCAGGGAACGTTCTTAGAACTTTTTATTTCTAGCTGGGTAATTACATTACGCGGAATAAAAAATATGTTACGTCTAACGTTTTATTTCACGTTAAGTTACAACGGACCAATCAGCAGCCATGTAACGTGCAATTAGAGTGATTGACAGAAAACCTGACAAGTTACAAAACAATATGAACTTTTCATATTGTTCATATCTTTTCATCATATGTTTGGCAAATGCAAACATGCTGGTAATTAATATGAAGCAAAAGGTTTGTGCATTAAATGGGGAAATTTAGACACATCATATCTCAATGCTGGCTATACTCACTACCACTCATGTAGACTTACCAATCAGTGGCGTTTGACTGGCAGTAGATGGCAGCTTGTCATTAAGCATCAGCAGTAACACAGATATGGACAGCAGTAAAGTCACTTTAAGGCCCAGCTTCTCAGATTCAGATGCATTCATGAAGAAGGAGGCCAGATCCAGAACAAGAAAACAAAATACTGGAAAAATTAAGTTGATGATATACAGCAGAGGTCTCCTCCTGATAGTGATCTGCAATATAAGAATACAAAATGTATAAACAAATTATCAAAACCACATCATGATGTTACAGCCTGTCTGTCTATTCTGCAGCTCTTAAACTGCCCAGCTGGTGATCATCATGCAGGTAAAAGTGAGCATTTAATGGAGGGTAAATTTAGCCTTCTAATGACTGTTCTCCCATTATGGTCATTCGTAAGGCACTTAAAATACCAGCTTGTAGTAGCCTATACTGTACCATACCGTACTGTACTTAACAGTATAGATGATTTCATTAGATGCACGGATGTTGTCAAGGTTTCACGCCTGACCCAAAGTTAACTTCCGGTCTCTGTTTGTTTAATGGACTAAACTGACCTCTGGAATACCTTATCAAAAATTAAAAAAAATTAGTTTCCACACATTTCCTAAAGACAAGGGGAGACAACAAGCATGGACCAGATAACATTGTATACATTAATTTTACACAGTAACATTGACTCAATGTAGGAGTTCATACACTTTAGCTATGATTTGAACTAAGGTACTGTACTATTCATGCTACTGTATACTATATTCTACTATACTATTCTGTAATACTAGCCTAGAAATCTAGACGCACCCTAGCGGCCGCAAAATATATTTGCTGCCAGGGTTTAGTCTAGGCACTCACAATACACTTAACAGCTCCAAAAAATTTGGTCAGGCCAATCACATTGTGTGTAGCGTCTGTGGGGCGGGCTTAACATGATGACGACAGAGCTGCCTGTGACGATTCCTACTTGAAAACAAAGAATGGCTGCTGCTGCTGGCGAACAGCTTTCTTTTGAAGCGGCTTTGGCCGCGACTCTGGAGGACTTACACTTATGTTTTTCTTTGAGAGAAGAGCAAATAACCCTACTGAAGTCCTTTTTAAGCAAGAAAGATGTGTTTGGAGTTTTGCCGACTGGTTACGGTAAAAGTTTGATATACCAATTAGCTCCACTGGTGGGGAAACGCAGGGGACTCATACGTCACCTTCTTCGTTGCTCTGATTGGTCATAGCGCTATCCTATTGCGTACAGAGGCATTTTGAGGGACAACCTTATATCCCGCCCCTTGCATTGAGCCGTTTGTGTGAAGAGTTGCCAGACCTTACATCTTGATGTAGGTCTGGCTAACCAGGCTACTGTAATACTGTAATACTATAATTATATGGTCACCCCTTTGAAATGTGTGCCCTCATACTTTTTGCCATACAGCAAACCAATCGGTTGGGCAGGCACTGCACAACGCAGAGGTGGGTAATCCATGTGCCATGAGTAAAAGTCCTCTCCAGTATTTTGTTCCAATCACCTTTATTAGCTAGCACAGTTCCCTTTCGAGGAACTCGAGCTGCGTCGCCATAGCAACGCTTTGGGAAACGCCTCGGCGTGACTGATCGGAAGCACGTGTAACACATAATCAACAATTTGATGACTGGATATAGGCTGGATGCCGCGCGGACCAAGGGTATAAGAAGGCATCCCACACAAACACACTCGCTTTTAGTGCCTCAGCAAGTGACTGCGTGTACGTTTGCATAAATCTGAAGTAGGTTTTATGAAGTTCAAGTATGTGTATCTCCCTGTCGGCGCGATATCACAGACAAGGATATGCATGTATATGTGTCTAGAGCGCAGCATGCACAGTTGGCTTTTGAGAAACCTGGCTGTGTGCAATGTGAGCATTCCCGTGCACGTGTTGCGCTCCAGCTTCCCACTTAGAGAAGGATATATCGGGCTCGCGCCATCACGGATCCGGCCCAGCTTCTGTCGAGGCAAAGCGGTGACTGCACTACACCGGTGACATCTGTCTCTCACTCTCTAGGAAGCTTGGGCTCGCGGCTGCAATCCCGCTTCTCAGCAGCGGTTGCACTCGTGGGAGTCGCTTTATGATTTCGTGCAGGCGGCGGTATCTCCGCTTGCACGTAACGTCCGTTCTCTCTCTCTTTCGCCGGATCGGGAAGGCGCCCTGCGTGAGAGCCATATATTTCAGCTGTCTATCTCTGGAGAGATGAATCATCTTTATTCGCCTACTGTTTAAAGCTAAACGTGCAGTCTCCACGTGAAGCATCCTCTTTTTACAGTATGGAGGTATTATATGTACATGCATATAATATGAAAATAATAATATTTTTACGTTTTCTACACCTGTATGTGTAGGCTATGTATGTATATCTGCCTGTCACAGCCTGCATGAGCTGTGTCAAGCAGTGATTTTGTATTTATGCTGAGTGTTGCTTGTACAGCTGTACACAGCATTTATTCTCCTGATCGTCCGCTGGTGCGCCGTCAAGATATGATCTTTTGTGTTACGATTCGAGTCCTTCATCCGCTGAGGCGGGTAACGTCTTCGTTCGTGGCACTCACTATTTCTTATTGAAGCGAAGCAGCTCACACCCCATTTATGGTGCCTGCTTCCCTTCAGTGCCCTCGCAGGGCACACTCACTGCTGTGCGTAGTACCACAGGCAGACGAAATTAACCTTCACCTACACTGGTGGAACTGCATACAGCCGGCTCCAGTGGGGGGCATGTATACATTCTTGTGCAGGAGGCTGTAGAACCTCCACATGAGAGAAATGATGACCTACAGCCATTGCTTTATTGTTTCAAAAAGGAGGGATTTGTAATTTTTCAATGATGCAGCTCAGTCCTATCCTGTGACTGAGACTGTGATTTAATCAGATCCGAGGACTGATTCCTTACATTAGAGCTTATGTCTTCATTCAACACGGGAGGGTTTCCCCGAGGGGAAACCCGTCTCGCATGATCAAAGTCACGCACCGTTTTTTGCGTGCTGTGGTAACAGGAAGAAAGCATGGCTTCTGTCCCAAGGTCCTGTGTTGGGTGCGCGTTGTCGATGTGTGACGCTGACAACAGAAGCGTCCCTCACAGGTTGGTGCGATTATGGAAAGCCAAAAGGGTCAAAATCACTGAAACTCATCATCGGCTATGGCACTGAAATTGCCTTGGAAATTATGGTGGTATGGGTTGGACTCCCATTGCCTTCTAGACCTGAGGAGCCATCATGTGTTTGTCTAGACAGACATCACATCGGTGGTTTCTTAAATGAATCTCTAAGGAGGTCTGCAATCAAAGTCACGCATCGTTGTCTGCGTGCTCTGGTGGTGTGAAGAAAACCTTGGTTTCTATCCTAAGGACTGTTTTGGGTGTGCGCTGCTGGCGTGTGTTGCTGACAACAGGCACATCCCTTACAGGTTGGAGTACAGTTATGGAAAGCCGATAGGGCCAAAATCACAACATTGTTGATTTTGGGATAATGGCATTTGTGGTCTTTGGACAAACTGTACTCGTTGACGACAGTTTAGACCCAGGCCACTTGCATATGGCAGATGCCCTGTAAGGCAAAGCCCATTCCCGGGGAGTTGAGATTCCAGCCAGATGTAGTGAACCACATCTGGAGAGTATTTGGACGCGCAGAGGTGGATCTGTTTGCGTCTCAGGACACCACACACTGCCTAATGTGGTTTTCTCTTCTTTCCCCCAATCGCTCTGCCACAGAAGTTCTGGATAAAGTTTGCCAGAGATCTGGTAGCTGTCAGCTTGGCCTCTGAGGGGGCCAGGCTCGCAGGCTCAGGTCTCCCAACTGAGGTTGTGGAGACCATACTTTACTTCATACAGTCCCAGTCAACTGCCCTGTTGTTGTGGTGCTGAGGTTTCTGCAGGAGAAAATCTCTGCTGGCTTAGCTCCTTCCACTCTAAGGTTTAGGTGGCAGCAGTCTCTGCCTACCATACTCCTTGGGAAGGATGTCAGGCTCCCAACTGAGGTTGCGGAGACCATATGATTACTCCAGAGCTCCCTCAGGGAGCTTAGGCCCTAAGTGGAGAAACTTCACCTCATGGTGTTCAGCTCATGTGACAGATCCAATCACCTGCCCTGTTTATGTGGTGCTGAGGTTTCTGCAGGAGCAATTCTCCGCTGGCTTAATTCCTTCCACTCTTAAGGCTTAGGTGGCAGCGGTTTCTGCCTTCCGTATTCCTTCTGGAAGGACCTCATATTTCGTCTGGACAACCCTCAAGAGAGCTTTATGCTCTTAAGTGAAGAATCTTTCACCTATTGGTGTTTAACTCCCCTTACAAACCCAGTCAACTGCCGTGTTTATGTGGTACTGAGGTTTCTGCAGCAGCAATTCTCTGCTGGCTTAACCCTTATGTGTTGTTGGGGATGTTTTCATCCACTAGAGGGTTTTTTTTACTCTTAATTTGGCCACAACTTTTTCTCTGTTTTATCAAATTGAATGATTTTTGGTGACAAATCTTATATTTACATATATTTTAAGAAAATGCTTTGAATTTTTTTAAAAACTCAACGATGTACCGTGGGCAAATTTACTACCCTTTCGTGTTGCCAGTGGATGAAAACATCCACTAAATTCAACGGCCGCAAAAAGTCATCAGATGAATATCTTTTCCAACTCCCTTTCACAAATCTGTCAATCAACCTCGGCACTGATCAAAACCACCAAATCCTCACAAAAAATCCACGACCTCAACCCCTCAATTGCCAAGTCTACAAGGTGTGTCACTGATCTGGGGAAAAAACACACACAAAACGACTGACCCTCAACACAAAAAGTGATTGTAAACTGAATTTTTTTTAACCTTTTTCACAGTCTTGGGCATGCCAAAGATTGGTAAAAACATTGGCTTTGAAACATTTTTAGTTTTTGTGTAGCATCAGTTTTAATTTTTTTCTCCCTCATTTATTGTTAGTGGCTGTTTTTTCCCCATTGACTTCCATTATAACCACATTTTTTGATTGAAGAGCTATGACACCTTTTTATCATGCATTTTTGAATGTTGGTGTTTTTTCCTTTTGCTAAGAGGTCAAATTTGTAATTTTTACAGTTTATCACAATGTGGCACTATTAACCCTTTAGTAGCCCTGTGCAAAAACAAAGCTTAAAGGGGACATATTATGAAAATCAGACTTTTTCCATGTTTAAGTGCTATAATTGTGTCCCCAGTGCTTCTATCAACCTAGAAAATGTTAAAAAGATCAACCCAATAACTTAGTTTTGGTAAACCATTTTCTGCAAGCATGTGAAAAAATAGGTCATTGTAATTTGGCCCTTATTGTGATGTCAGAATAAGGTAATACCGCCCACTTTATCTTCACTATCCAACCACAGCACAACCATTTAGTATGGAGAGAAAGAGAGAGATAAAATATTTGACAGCACAATAGAGTTTCAATTGCAACAAACCACCATCATTGTGATCAGTGGTTGCACTTCATCCGCTCATTTGCATTTTAAATGACACACCCAAAACGGCACACTTTTGCTCAGACCTATTTTAGACTTAATTTACATCTTAAAAAAAATCTCATAATATGTCCCCTTTAATTTCTGACTTGTACATTGAGTTATATGGAGTATAACTCCATAATAAAAGAATATTATTATTGTGTGTGTGTGTGTGTGTGTGTGTGTGTGTGTGTGTGTGCGCGTGTGCGTGTGCTTGTGTGTGCATGAAAAAAAGATATTCTGTAAAAATCTTCTCTGCATTAGACATTAGATTTATGAACATCATTATTATGAACACATAAGTGTTTAGTCATTCCAACAGGACTTGCAGCATATCACTTGTTGCTCTCTGCAAGTTTGTCTGGAGGGACAGCAACTCATGCACGAGGGAGGTGAAAAGCTGTTTAGGAGAAGGCTTTCCTAGAAGACCTGGGAAAATCTCTGCAGCAATATTGAGGAGAGAGCATCACCCTCGCACACCAGTTGCTGCACTGGTGAAATCCACAGACACCAGCAGGCACCAGTAGCTCAGGAGTGAAGAGGGGAACATGCAATTAGTGCAAAGAACAAACATGTCAGCACTTGCATCTGTTGTGGTGGACACACTTTCAGAGAGCACCAAGTGATATGCTGCAAGTCCTGCTGGAAATACTGAACACACACACCTGCACACATACGCACTAAAAGTTAGTTTGATTGTTTAGTTTTCCATCCATCCTCTACTCTTGCTTCATTGTTCAATTTATTTGAAGTTGTTTTTGTGTTCATAGTAAATGATGTTCATAAATTTTTACAGAAAATCTTTCTCACACATTCATTTTATACCATACAAACTGTATATTCTATTCCCCTTACCCACCCCATTCCTAACCCCAACCATCACAGAAACCCTTCTACTACTTCATATTTTCAAGAAACATCATTTTGTTTGATTTATAAGCTTGTTCCCAGCTAGAAATAAAAAGTTCTAAGAACGTTCCCTGAAAGTTCCCGAATGTTCCCAAAAACATTCTGCCAACGTTAAAAGCGGCCAGTTTTTTTAAGTTCTAAGAACGTTTCTGTTGTCTGAACATTAGAGTAATGTTACATTTTACCATTTTTAAACGTTATGACAATGTCATGTTTTAATGTTCACACAATGTTTAAAACAACAGCTGTTTATTATATTGACTTGTTTAATTGTTATGTAAATGATAGAGAAACATTGCATTTTGTTATTTTGGAAAACATTGTTTCTGTATGCAGTAAATATATTGCTGTAGAAAACTCAGTTCACTTGTTGGGTTTGGATGTTGATGTTTGTTTCATTTTGGGTCACCCTTGTTGTGATTAGTGTTTGTTTTGGTTGGTCTCTTGACACTTGGCTTTTTGCTTTCTAGTTTTTTCCTGGTTGTGTTGACTTTGTGTTAATGCACCACATTTGTTATGAACATGCCAAGTTAATAGTGTTATTCTGCGGTTGTTGGTACATAATGGTAAAGATCATCACCTAATTCATTTACTAATCAAACGTTTATTTTCTGTCAAAAATGTAAATGAGATCCAATGATTTCACAGCAGTTTGTCATTAAGGAGTTTTAGAAACTTTGGACAAAAAATATCTGCTGTATAACTGGGATGCCCAAACATCAAGAATCAGACTATAAATCTCAATCATGGTGACAATTAAATGAAAAACTTCATGCTGCAATGCATGCTGGGTATTAACAAATTACAAATCTCATTCAGGACTCCCAGCATGCACTGCAGCATGGATAAATAAGGATTTTTTTTAACAATTTTAATTGTCACCATGGTTGAGATTCATAGTCTGATTCTTGATGTTTGGGCATCCCAACTGTACAGCAGATATTTTTTGTCCAAAGTTTCTAAAACTCCTTAATGACAAACTGCTGTGAGACTTGGATCTAATATACATTATTGGCAGAAAATAAACTTTTGATTAGTAAATGAATTAGGTGATGATCTTTACCATTATGTACCAACAACCACAGAAATACACTAAAAACTTTTCATAACAAATGTGGTGCATTAACACAAAGTTAACACAACCAGAAAAAACTAGCAGGCAAAAAGTCAAGTGTCAAGAGACCAACTAAAACAAACACGAATCACAATAAGGGTGACTTAAAATGAAACAAAACATCAACATCTAAACCTAGGAAGTGAATTGAGTTTTCTACAGCAATATATTTACTGAACATTCAGAAATAATGTTTTCTAAAATAATAAAATGCAATGTTTCTCTATCATTTACAGAACAATTAAACAAGTCAATATAATAAACAGCTGTTGTTTTAAACATTGTGTGAACATTAAAACATGACATTGTCATAACGTTTAAAAATGGTAAAAATGTAACATTACTCTAACGTTCAGACAACAGAAACGTTCCTAGAACTTAAAAAAAAAACTGGCCGCTTTTAACATTGGCAGAATGTTTTTGGGAACATTGAGAACTTTCAGGGAACGTTCTTAGAACTTTTTATTTCTAGCTGGGTTTCCTCATTGGGACATCAATATGTCCCCACAATGTCACATAAATACTGGTATTCCTATCTTTTTTTTTACAATTGTTCCCCTCAATGTGATAATTACCAGTTACACACCAACACACACACACACACACACACACACACACAAATATGATTTTATTATGGAGTTATACTCCATAAAACACAATGTACAAGCCAGAAATTAAAGGGGACATATTATGAAAATCTGACTTTTTCCATGTTTAAGTGCTATAATTGTGTCCCCAGTGCTTCTATCAACCTAGAAAATGTTAAAAAGATCAACCCAGTAACTTAGTTTTGGTAAACCATTTTCTGCAAGCATGTGAAAATATAGGTCATTGTAATTTGGCCCTTATTGTGATGTCAGAATAAGGTAATACCGCCCCCTTTATCTGCACTATCCAACCACAGCACAACCATTTAGTATGGAGAGAAAGAGAGAGAGACAATAATTCACAGCACAATTTAGTTTCAATTGCAACAAACCACCATCATTGTGATCAGTGGTTGCACTTCATCCGCTCATTTGCATTTTAAATGACACACCCAAAACGGCACACTTTTGCTCAGACCTATTTTAGACTTAGTTTACATCTTAAAAAAAATCTCATAATATGTCCCCTTTAAGCTTTGTTTTTGCACAGGGCTACTAAAGGGTTAATAGGGCCACATGGTGATCAACAGTAAAAATGACTATGTAGGACAGGTGGACAAGTTTTGGTTTTGGAGCTGGACCATAAAACAATAAAAAACACATTCTGTGTCTATTTGTGAGAGACGTGTTGTCTCTCTCCACAGGGGTCACGGATACACAGGAACTGATCTGTATTTCACCCCCTCTCTCTTCTCCTTTAAGGTTTTGGTTACTGGAAATATACTAAACACATGTAACATTTGGTATATCATATGTTGTGATGCTACAAAGGTTTCATCTTCATGTTTGGTGTTGTTTTAAAAGTCATGGTGCGATGGTTAAAAAGGTCTAATTTCTATAATGCTAAGAGAAAGTATATCAAAGTTTAAAACTTAAGACATAATCTGTACTCCTGTGATGGGTGTCAACTCATGAGGAGATCTAGATTACAGATGGTTAACAGTCCCATTTGGTGCTCCTTCAGGTCACGAGAACCGACCAACCAAATCCTGTTTTGAGATTTTATTATTCTTTGTCTCATTCTGTGTATATAAGGTGGCTTGGCAAGAGACTCTGGGAAGTATTCTTTAGCAAGAATCTTCCCCACACTTTGTGTGTGTGTATTCAAACATTATGGAAGTATTCTTTAGCAAGAATCTTCCCCACACTTTGTGTGTGTGTATTCAGACATTATGGAAGTATTCTTTAACAAGAATTTTTCTAAACCATTTTGGGTATATTATATTCATGATGGAAGTACTCTGTAGCCAGAGTGTCTATTGCCAGGTATGACTTTGTAACTTTTGCAACTGTTGATCATTTTAATTAATTGGAATTGAATCAAATTCTGTATGATATTGTTTAATTTATGTTTAAAGCTGAAACCTGCCTGGTATAATAAATTGTTACATTTGATTCATCTGAATTCTTCAGAAATTGTATTGATTTATTTTAATTCTTTCAGAAATTGTTATGATCAGTAGATTAGAAGGAGTCTGGTATTACCGCAAGATTATCGTGTCAGGATATTATCACACTGAGGTTTTGATGGTCGAATGGAGCATGGGGCACATTCATTAAAACTCTCAGATTTATGTTTATCACCTGCCTTAGCAAGTTGCATGAGCGTTAGACTAAAGTAACTATTTTTATGATCGGAGCAAGCATGGAGCGGCCAGACATAAAAATATTAGTTTACCCGGCAACCTCTGACTAATACCAGACTGACAATTTTGTGTCCGTGAGATGTACGCAAACGGCCGGCGTATGCTCTGTGCGATACCGGGTCCCTAATGAACGAATAACTAAGACTATGGGAATTAATAAATAATCAAACATCTAAATTATGATCAACAGATAATTGGAATAATGCACTAAATTCTTAATATATTAAATTGGAGTCAGATTATAATTTAAACACAGAGATCAAAGAAATTAATTTAATCATGATATGGAATTATTCTTCTAGAAGCGCTGAGGAAGGAACGAACACGAGTCCCCTTCACCCACTCCACTTGCATCCGTCGTTGGGCTTGTGGGTGGTACCTTACAGCTTGGTGATCCCGACGTGATGACGTATACCACGGGACGTGATGACGTAGTACACCCGAACAAGTGACGTGGTACTCCAGGAAGCTTTCCAGCGCGACATTTCAACCATAACAGAGTATTCCATTCATCGCAAAATAGGAGTTTTAAACGTCTAACTTTCTGTCTGCAGCTGTGTTGGTAAGTTGATTTTATTTGCCTATTAGAAATGTTGAAGGTGAGCATAAACGCACCCGTATGTTGTAGAATGGGACGTTAAACTCCCATTGAAAGTCCGGAGAAGTCCGGTTAGGCATGAACATTAGAATAACAACACAGCTGTCAGAGAAATAATAACATTGCGGATAAGGAAATAATATATTTCCTCGCGCTTCGAATCAAACATCATCTCCTGTGTTTACACTCAGTAGGAGTGAATATTACATGGACTAATGACTAAATGTTATCGTGGTACATTACGCAAATTCGTAAATTTGAGTCTAAAAGTGGAAACATCGCCGTGGCGATTATCTGTTTGCTTCGTGGAACGATCTCGCAACTATATCTGAAAACCATAAAGTATTAGAATATCCGTGATTAATAAAAATCCAGTCGGGATGACAAAACTCCGTGCCCAAGTCAATGCGTCCATGTATGTAAACAAACCTGCGCAAAACAGGCGATATTAACTCTGTTAATGGAAATACACAGCATGACAACAGCAGTGGAGATGAGAATAAATTCCATTTGTTAGCAAATTAAAGATCTTTTGTTGGTTAAAGCACAAAAGATAAATTTAAAATGGATTAACATCTTCCAAATTTTATTCTGGTTCTCAAATAAGGGTTAACATTGAATTAATACAGTAATAACTACATTTAAACTCCCTGTATGAGATTTTATGTTGTTCACAGCACATGTGCAACATTGAAAGGAACAAACTCCTTCAGAGCAAGAATTAATTTAATTAAAGGGATGTTGTATGAATTTAAACTACAGTGTAAGTTAAGGTGTTTGCATATGAGAAGTGAATTTCAGGTTTACATGATTGATATGACAAGAGCAAATGTTCATATTAATCTTTATAGGATCAGAAATGCAGCAAACTATACAGTTTACATACTATACACGATGAGTTAAGGAGATCATTGTAATTATGGAGAATGAAGGAGGGATGGAAGTGTATAAATGATTGAAGGCAGCATTGTTGGGGTTAGAGGTTCAGTGCATGCAGTGTGGAACTAAATGTTGGATATTAAGCAAGTAGGGAGATAGAGATTTGTAACAAATCGATTGATATGGATTGATTAGGAGTGATTTTGTGAAGAACACTCAGAACTGGATAAGTGTAGATAGAATGGAACTTGGAAGTTTTGTTACAATTCCTTAATTAATGCAGGATTTCTCATGGTGTAAATAAGGTAAATTGAGCTAAAGCTTTGACTGATGCACAGCAAAATAATGATGAAACTGCTAAAATGGTCAATAAAACACCTGTGATCAGAAAGTTTCACCACTGAGATCAAAGGGCTTTAACCCCCTCTCAGAAAAGATCTGCTGTTTCTCCTTGTTTCAAGGGAAATATTTTAGCTTGGTTGTAACAAATAAAATACATCATTATTTTCTGTGAATCAATCAAAGTGATTTAAGGCAATGATTAACAACATGATATACAGTACAGCGGTGTTAAAAGTTCTAGGCTTAGTCCTTTCTTTATGAGGTTATGGGAATTGTCAAATAAACAATTTAGTCCAGTTGTCTAGAGATTGTTGAAGCTGAGTCTTTGTTTCTCTATGAGATTGTGGTAATTGTTAAAGAGCAATTTGTTGTCTAATTGTCTAAAGATTGTGAAAGTCATAAAAATAGAGCTTATAGCGGAGTCCTGACATCACAGCAGGAATATAGAATTCCTGTTTAAAGTGAATCAGTGGGAGCTAGTAAAAGTGTTTTTAGACTTATGTCTTCAGGCTAAAAGTTTATGACTTTAAAACCTATAACAAAAATTGTGCCTTACGTCCTATTCATTGATTACTTTTCATATCCAAATAGAATAACATCTAAATAAGACTTAATGAGACCTTAGCTGAAAACATGAGAAAATTGTGCCCAATTCCAGAGGGTCACAAAAAACCCCAGCTGAGCAATGAGTTAAGTTCTGTACCCAGTATGTGCTGCGGTGCATTGCATCCTAAAAACAACAAAGAGTTGTTGCCGTTAGTAAACCTGTTAATGCAGCTGCTACTGCAGGGTCAATTCACAGAAATGTGCTCTCAATTTGGCAAAAGTACCATCATTCTAGAAGCCCTTGAGACCAGTTATAACATTTATTTTAATTAATATTATTTTTAATATAATGTAATTTATATTATAATTACATTATAATATATATTATATTATAATGGCCAGACAGGCCTAATATGGTGAAAAATGATGCATTACATGCATTTCAAACTTACATGATTAAGACCCACAAAAGGCCCAGGGAATATTTAGATTTTGATTTATTTGGTCCACTATCTCGTGCCAAAACGGGGGTATGTGTATGCTTTTGCTTGTGGTTCGTTATGTTTGTTTTGTTGTTTGTTGTTGTTTGTTTGTTGTTGTTTATTGTTGTTTGTTTGTTGTTGTTTGGTTTTGTTTTTTGCTTTGCAGGAACACTGATAATATCATGGCACAAGATAGCAAACCAAACAACTCTTTTATAAGTTTGAAACATCAATTTAAACTGAATCTGATCAGTCAATGTACTTTTATAGTTGGTTAAAACTGTGGGAAATGTTAAATCATCAGAAATTACAGTCCTACAGGTCACAGAGATTGAAAAGTTTAATAGTGTGTACCATAACCAGA
This sequence comes from Misgurnus anguillicaudatus, assembly GCF_027580225.2. NCBI lineage: Eukaryota > Metazoa > Chordata > Actinopteri > Cypriniformes > Cobitidae > Misgurnus > Misgurnus anguillicaudatus. The sequence continues at coordinate 17,946,287 of NC_073355.2, forward strand.
CATCACAGCAGTTAAACATATGAGCTGACGGTACTGAGAACAACTCAGAGTAAAGCCATTTAAGTTTAAGATTAAAATTAAAGTTAATCTAAAAATTTTCCCAGCAAAACTGGGACTTCTTATGCTCATAGTTTAAATGCAAATGCAGTTTATGGTGTTATACACACTCAGACTAAAACAACATAGTCAAATATAACAGAAAATTCCCAACTTAATCTGGCCTCTGAAATTAATTTGCAGAAAGTAATGATACAAATCTTCTTATCAAGAAGAATTTACACCCTAATGCATTGCTGTCATTGACAGCTGTGTGGTAGTGACATCATTTTAAACTTAAGATGATGCCATGTCTTAATGCAAATTGCCCAAACTTATAGAAATTAATGTTTCTTTGTCTGTTATCTTAACTTTTTTCCTTTCAGGTGGATTACTATGACTCCTTAAGAGTCCTGACACTAGAGACGTGTCTGAGCCCAAATACAGGCACAAACCAAAAATGCAGGAGGTGGGTGTGATAATGCTTTGAGGGGTCATACACATCTCACAGTAATTAACTACTATATTCATTATATGACCTCCCGATGTAGCATCGGAACTAAAATTTTGCAACACAGATTATTTTCAGTTAGAATCCACCCACTTCCAGGCATGAGCATGTAATGCACATATTTTCACCATTGCAACAACATAACACTGCGACCTGGTATAAGTTTTAAAACTATCCAGGCTTAAACCATCACACATATGTATGATTAATGACTTACAATCCAAACTCTAGAGTTTGTCATACATGCAAACCCATTTAGCATCTCACACATAGGAGAGAAAATTAAAGGTCAACTTATGATTTTAATTTCATGGTAATATAAACTATTGGGTCAATTTTCTCTTGAACTACATGAAACATTCTAGTGTGCATGGAACATATGTATGGTTATAGTCACACATCAATTGTTTTGTCTCTGATTGTACAAATACAGGTAAAATAAGAACTATTAATTGATTACATAAGACCTATTTCAGAATAAAAATAAGTAAGTGAAGAATGAAATGGCTAGCATGGCTGCAGACATGTCTAAACATTTCAACTTTACAAAATGGTTATATTTGAAGTGCTGGCACTTCTAGTGATCAATCACATAAATCAGACTCCTTACCATTGAATGTGACTAAACCAACATATATGTACAGAACTATTTGACAACATGCAAAGAATGGTTGACAATGGATAAATAAGAAATTAAGAAATTATTTGATTTAAGTTTAAGTTGTCTGGGTATGTTTTAAGTTACTTCATTGAAATCTTGATTTAAGTTTAAGTTGTCTACGTATGTTTTAAGTACTTAATTGAATTTTTAGATATACATGGTTAACTTGCATTTCAAGGTTTTGAATAATTCTATTATTATTAAAATGATAAATATATCATATTATATATACTTTAGTATAAATATCTGTATTTTATATACATATAATTTACATTTATTTGTATTATATTTCAATTTTATTGTTATTATATGCTTTAATGATGTATACCACTGGTAAATATGCTAGTTAAAATAACTTTTGCCACTCTCCCTTTAAAATACACAGATTATATCAAAATTCCACTCTATGTTCAATATGCATAGTAGTGAAGAGTTTGGTAATGGGATCACCTTTTGGGACAAATTATTTTGAAAAAGGAAAGGAGACCTTATTTACCATTCGCACCAATATCATGAAACATCTAATAATGTCATGTGTTATTGTAATCATTCACAACTATTTCCTTCCAAGGAAAGTCAAGTTCGTCAGTGTTCAGTCATTTCATGGTCATGTGTATTATATTCTAATTCCCTCTCATACAGTGGTGCATTGTCAGTGTGAGGAATTCCTTCACCTACGGAGGTCTGACTTTTCTATCAAAAAAATACCTTCTGGCAATAGGTAACAGAGGACTGTTCAAAAGGTCAGAAAAATATCCAGGGGAGGACCCCATTAGAGACAGATGCTTCTAAATGTTGAGAGGAGACAGGTTCCATGAACAGAGCACATGCGTTTGGCTGACACAATGGACTTTGTACAACAAATTTCAACCAGATCCATTTGGGAGATTATCTAACTACGAGAACCACAGAGATTCTGTCCATCACAGACACCTGTTCAGCACAGTTAAGTTCCTGCTTTGATATCTGCAGGCATTGTTTAACATTACAGGTGTTCATCTTGAAAAGACTGTTACATTTACAAAGGACGTATGGAGACCCAAGAAGTCCACCCAAAATGACCCCTTGGGTACTCTGACAGTTTCCCAATGGTCAGGGGAGGAGATGTAGGACAGGTGGACAAGTTTTGGTTTTGGAGCTGGACCATAAAACAATAAAAAACACATTCTGTGTCTATTTGTGAGAGACGTGTTGTCTCTCTCCACAGGGGTCACGGATACACAGGAACTGATCTGTATTTCACCCCCTCTCTCTTCTCCTTTAAGGTTTTGGCTACTGGAAATATACTAAACACATGTAACATTTGGTATATCATATGTTGTGATGCTACAAAGGTTTCATCTTCATGTTTGGTGTTGTTTTAAAAGTCATGGTGCGATGGTTAAAAAGGTCTAATTTCTATAATGCTAAGAGAAAGTATATCAAAGTTTAAAACTTAAGACATAATCTGTACTCCTGTGATGGGTGTCAACTCATGAGGAGATCTAGATCACAGATGGTTAACAGTCCCATTTGGTGCTCCTTCAGGTCACGAGAACCGACCAACCAAATCCTGTTTTGAGATTTTATTATTCTTTGTCTCATTCTGTGTATATAAGGTGGCTTGGCAAGAGACTCTGGGAAGTATTCTTTAGCAAGAATCTTCCCCACACTTTGTGTGTGTGTATTCAAACATTATGGAAGTATTCTTTAGCAAGAATCTTCCCCACACTTTGTGTGTGTGTATTCAGACATTATGGAAGTATTCTTTAACAAGAATTTTTCTAAACCATTTTGGGTATATTATATTCATGATGGAAGTACTCTGTAGCCAGAGTGTCTATTGCCAGGTATGACTTTGTAACTTTTGCAACTGTTGATCATTTTAATTAATTGGAATTGAATCAAATTCTGTATGATATTGTTTAATTTATGTTTAAAGCTGAAACCTGCCTGGTATAATAAATTGTTACATTTGATTCATCTGAATTCTTCAGAAATTGTATTGATTTATTTTAATTCTTTCAGAAATTGTTATGATCAGTAGATTAGAAGGAGTCTGGTATTACCGCAAGATTATCGTGTCAGGATATTATCACACTGAGGTTTTGATGGTCGAATGGAGCATGGGGCACATTCATTAAAACTCTCAGATTTATGTTTATCACCTGCCTTAGCAAGTTGCATGAGCGCTAAACTAAAGTAACTATTTTTATGATCGGAGCAAGCATGGAGCGGCCAGACATAAAAATATTAGTTTACCCGGTAACCTCTGACTAAGATCAGACTGACAATTTTGTGTCCGTGAGATATACGCAAACGGCCGGCGTATGCTCTGTGCGATACCAGGTCCCTAATGAACGAATAACTAAGACTATGGGAATTAATAAATAATCAAACATCTAAATTATGATCAACAGATAATTGGAATAATGCACTAAATTCTTAATATATTAAATTGGAGTCAGATTATAATTTAAACACAGAGATCAAAGAAATTAATTTAATCATGATATGGAATTATTCTTCTAGAAGCGCTGAGGAAGGAACGAACACGAGTCCCCTTCACCCACTCCACTTGCATCCGTCGTTGGGCTTGTGGGTGGTACCTTACAACTAATTTGACCTCTTAGCAAAAGGAAAAAACACCAACATTCAAAAATGCATGATAAAAAGGTGTCATAGCTCTGCAATCAAAAAATGTGGTTATAATGGAAGTCAATGGGGAAAAAACAGCCACTAACAATAAATGAGGGAGAAAAAAATTAAAACTGATGCTACACAAAAACTAAAAATGCTTTAAAGCCAATGTTTTTACCAATCTTTGGCATGCCCAAGACTGTGAAAAAGGTTTAAAAAAATCCAGTTTACAATCACTTTTTATATTGAAAATCTGTCATTTTGTGTGTGTTTTTTCCCCAAATCAGTGACACACCTTATAAACTTGGCAATTAAAGGGTTAAAATCATGGAATTTTTTTGAAGATTTGGTAGTTTTGATCAGTACTGCGGTTGATTAACAGATTTATGTAAAAAATTTGAAAAAAATATTCATCTGTTACATTTTTATAGCCTTTGAATTTAGTGGATGTTTTCATCCACTAACAACACGAAAGGGTAGTAAATTTGAACAATGCACAAGGATTAACTACTTCCACCCCTTAAAGGGGACATATTATGAGATTTTTTTAAAGATGTAAACTAAGTCTAAAATAGGTCTGAGCAAAAGTGTGCCGTTTTGGGTGTGTCATTTAAAATGCAAATGAGCGGATGAAGTGCAACCACTGATCACAATGATGGTGGTTTGTTGTAATTGAAACTCAATTGTGCTGTCAAGTACTTTTTCCTTTCTCTCTTTCTCTCTGCACTATGGCTGTGCTGTGGTTGGATAGTGCAGATAAAGGGGCAGTATTACCTTATTCTGACATCACAATAAGGGCCAAATTACAATGACCTATTTTTTCACATGCTTGCAGAAAATGGTTTACCAAAACTAAGTTATTGGGTTGATCTTTTTAACATTTTCTAGGTTGATAGAAGCACTGGGGACACAATTATAGCACTTAAACATGGAAAAAGTCAGATTTTCATAATATGTCCCCTTTAAGGTCTAGGTGGCAGCAGTCTCTGCCTACCATGCTCCTTTGGAGGGACCTCATGCTCCCAAATGAGGTGGTGGAAACCAGATGATTACGTCAGAGCTCCCTCAACGAGGAAGCTTATGCCCTAAAGTAGAGAAACTTCACCTTTTGATGTTCAGCTCACCTGACAGACGCAGTCAACTGCCCCTTGACGTGGTACTGAGGTTTCTGCAGGAGCATATCTCTGCTGGGTTGACTCCTTCCACCCTAAGGTTTAGGGGGCAGCAGTCTCTGCCTACCATACTCCTTTGGAAGAATCATGCTATCAACTGAGGTTGTGGAGACCATCATTACTCCACCTTTAAAGGGAAATTCCGCCTTGAAATGATCCTAGGGTTAATAACAAACGTGTGCCGAGTTCGGCCGTTCGCTGGAGTTTGTTTTCATGCTGGTCTAGCGTGACCAGTGTTATTCCTAAACGCAAATTAGCATGTTATGGTAGCCTTCGGGGCATCAGTGCATTAAAAACGAAATCGCTATGTCTATACTACTAATAATGCTCAAAATAACCCCACACTTACACTGTAGCACAATGAGGGTCTCTATATGTAAACCGAAGCATTGAGAACTTTGCAAGTGTACAGGCAGTTTATTAAAAAGAAACATTTACCGTTCACGTCTGGATCACATATCCATGCGGGCGCCATCTTGGGAAAACTAAACTCTCGCGTGAAACGTTGTTGCCCTGAACAGGTGTTGTGCTTTCACGCGAGAGTTCAGTTTTCCCAAGATGGCGCCCGCATGGATATGTGATCCAGACGTGAACGGTAAATGTTTCTTTTTAATAAACTCCCTGTACACTTGCAAATTTCTCAATGCTTCGGTTTACATATAGAGACCCTTATTGTGCTACAGTGTAAGTGTGGGGTTATTTTGAGCATTATTAGTAGTATAGACATAGCGATTTCGTTTTTAATGCAATGATGCCCCGAAGGCTACCATAACATGCTAATTTGCGTTTAACAATAACACTGGTCACGTTAGACTAGCATGAAAACAAACTCCAGTGAACGGTCGAACTCGGTACACGTTTGTTATTAACCCTAGGATCATTTCAAGGCGGAATTTCCCTTTAAGGTATAGGTGGCAGCAGTTTCTGCCTACCATACACTTCTGGACTCTCTGAGGGCAGTCTACATACCAGGCCACCTGAATGTGGCAGATGCCCCTTCGAGACATCTCCGGTGGGAGTGGAAACTTCATCTAGATGTGGTGGACCATATCTGGAAAAGGTGAGGACGCGCAGAGGTAGATCTGTTTGAATCCCAGGACACCACACTTTGCCCATTGTGGTTTTCATGGTACCGGCGTGGCCGAGGCTACGTCTGTATGCCCCCCCCGGTTGTGTTCATCCCTCCATGGGGAAACTTTATTCCCTAAGTGGGAAAATTTCACCTCTTGGTGTTCAGCTCATCTGACAGACCCAGTTTACTGCCCTGTCGCTGTAGTTCTGAGGTTTCTGCAGGAGCGTTTCTCTGATGACTTTACTCCTTCCACCATGAAGGTTTAACGGCAGCAGTTTCTGCCTACCATACTCCTGTGGAAGGCTCATCAGTGGGTAGACACCCATAAGTGGCTCGCTTTCTTTGTGGAACTCGCAGGTTGCGACCTGTTAGCCGCACTAGGGTGCCTACTAGGGACCTAGCGGTCGTGCTGGAAGGGCTCTCGTTGGCTCCGTTCGAGCCACTTGAGACTTCGCCAGATAGGTTTATGGCCTTTAAGATTGTCTTCCTTCTGGCTATTACTTCTTCAAAGCGAGTGGGGGACGTTCAGGCCCTGTCAGTATCTCCGACATGTCTGGAGTTTGCACCTGGGATGGCTAAGGCTTTTTTACACCCGAAGCCAGGTTATATTCCCAAGGTGCTGAACAATGTGCCGAGGCCCATTGTTCTACAGGCCCTTTGTCCTCCCCCCTTCAGGAGCGCGGACCAAGAAAAGCTGTATTTGGTGTGTCCCGTGCAAGCACTGGACACATAAGTTCACAGAACTGCTCAATGGAGGAAGTCCGAGCAGCTATTTGTTTGCTTTGGTTCACCCAGAAAAGGTTTTACCGGCGACAAAGCAGACTTTGAGCAGATGGATAGTAGATGCTATCTCACTGGCTTATGAACATCAGGGCTTACCCTCACCTGTCGCTGTGAGGGCCCACTCTACCCGGGGTATGGCTGCCTCTAAGGCCTTAGGGTCAGGCGCCTCTCTTGACGTGTGTAATGCGGCCGGTTGGTCTTCGCCGCTCACCTACGTCAGATTTTATGGTCTAGACCTAGACCCCTGTAGGGTCCCAGGTTCTTTGCCTTGACTGTGTTCAGTTATACACGCTACAGGCATTTGGTAGTATGGAAGCGTGGGCATCTCGTTCCCCAAAGCGTTTCTATGGCGACGCAGCTCGAGTTCCTCGAAAGGGAACGTCTCGGGTTACGTAGGTAACCCTGGTTCCCTGAGAAGGGAACGAGACGCTGCGTCTCCATGCCATACTCCCTGCATCCCTGTAGGCACTTGCTTCGGCACTGGTAGCGAGTGTGTTTGTGTGGGATGCCTTCTTATACCCTTGGTCTGCACGGCATCCAGCCTATATCCAATCATCAAATTATTGATTATGTGTTACACGTGCTTCAGATCAGTCACGCCGAGGCGTTCCCCAAAGCGTTGCTATGGCGACGCAGCGTCTCGTTCCCTTCTCAGGGAACCAGGGTTACCTACGTAACCCGAGACGTTTTCCAGCAGGATGTGACTTCCTGGCTCGCTGGTGTTTTAAGCCCTCAACGAAGCCTTCAAGGCAGCACTGCCTGGAAGGCAATCCCCATGCCCTGAGCGTTTCAGCCAATCACAGCACTGGTGCTAGATATCATGCCTTCCGCCAGCTTCTGGCAGTTTGAGCTCACCATTGGTCCAGTGAGTAGCGCAGATATGGTAAGATAGGAATGTGACTTTATTTATATTCAGCTCAAATGTTTCAAGTGTTAAAGAGAAGTGTTTCTACATTTTCGCGGTATGACTTTCTTTTTCGTGCCAGTTCCACGTATTGGTTACTCAATTGATTCCCAATTTACTTACCATTGTAGCTTGGGATTGGGGTTAAAACCACTTTCTGTTACATAAAATGACATCCTAACCCAACTTCAACCCTGAGTGAAAATGGTTTAAAATTCTGACAAGTAAAAATATAAACCAATGCTTAAAATGACATCCGCATTTATGCCAAACCCAACTTAATCCTCGTGTGATAACAGTTTTAAAGGGGACATATTATGAAAATCTGACTTTTTCAATGTTTAACTGGTATAATTGTGTCCCCAGTGCTTTTATCAACCTAGAAAATGTTAAAAAGATCAACCCAGTAACTTAGTTTTGGTAAACCATTCTCTGCAAGCATGTGAAAAAATAGGTCATTGTTATTTGGCCCTTATTGTGATTAGCCTGACTACGTCAGACTTCGTACTTCCGCTAAATTTCATTACGCTTCTGTACTCAGTCTGAGATACCTCCCATTCAAACCGTTTTCCTCGGGCATCTAGACGGCCGACAAATCAACGAACAGAGGGCGGGCTGAGAGCCGTGACGTAGACGCTAAGAGCCGAATCACGGTTGTAGTTTGTAGTGGACATGGAGACACAGAAAGCTATTTGCTCTGTTGTGGAGAACCGGCACTTGCCACTTGCCGAACAAGAAAAGTGTTTGTTAAAGGGGACATATTATGAGATTTTTTTAAAGATGTAAACTAAGTCTAAAATAGGTCTGAGCAAAAGTGTGCCGTCCTGGGTGCGTCATTCAAAACGCAAACGAGCGGACGAAGCGCAACCAGTGATCACAATGATGGTGGTTTGTTGCAATTGAAACTCAATTGTGCTGTCAAATATTTTATCTCTCTCTTTCTCTCCACACTAAATGGTCGTGCCGTGGTTGGACAGTGCAGACAAAGGGGGCAGCACTACCTTATTCTGACATCACAATAAGGGCCAAATTACAATGACCCATTTTTTCACACACAGCAAAATCCCCGGTGTTAAATACACACTGTGGGTGTATATATAATCCACTCCCAGATGGGTGTGTATAAAGACTGGTGTTAAAATTTAACACTGAAGCAGTGTTAAAGTTAATGATATAATGAAGTGATGATTAAGACATTAATGGTGAACACCTGCTGGTCATTCTGTGTCAAATCGACTTCATTTTAGAATTTTCCCTGTCTTTAATATTTTATTTTGATGACTCTTTCTGAATAAAGTAATACTAAAATAATGCAGAAGGACAAAATATTTAAATGTAATAGATGAAGTCCCCACAGTTAAATAAACACTATCATCATCTCTGTTTGAAAACTAAAATTGCAACTTGCTTGCAGAGTTACATGGATGATAAGTTTAACTTCGATACAACTGCTGTAAATCTGGTTAATAAAGTTAGTCACCATTGCTCCGATTAGTGTTTCCTTTAGTTGGGTACTTGGGTCTTAAAGTTTATTGTTAGTTTTTTTCTGCTCATTGTGGCAATGTGTTAATTAGACACTTCTGTTAGAGCAGAGAAAGATGAGATAAATGAAGTCTTAAACTGTTACAATGTTTATTATTATGAAAACATAAGTGTTGTGATTCAATGTTCTCATACAAAAAAATAATCACTGTATATAAGTGTATAATTTTATATTCGGTCCACCCCATGAAATCCATATAGCCTTAAGAGTTAATATTTTTCACCGAAATCTAATCTGTGCTTTCAGTCAGACACACTGAGACATCAACAATCAGCCTATAAAACACAATCATGGTGACAATCAACAACAAAGCTTCATGCCGCAATGCATGCTGGGTACCAGGATTGTATAAAACTCATTCATAACTCCCATCATGCATTGTGACATGACAAAATTGTGCAAATTTCTTACCATTTACCGTCACCCTTGTTGAGATTTGTATCATAAGTTATGATGTCTCTCTTAAGCAAAAAAAAAAAAAAAACAAAAGCATTAAACCATTCATACAAAACAGCGTCTTTAAAATAAAATGTTTGTATTTGCAATGTTGTCTTTATCATTTATTTATGCTCAAATGTTTTAATGATTGGTAAAGAATAAAATAAATAACCAATCTTAGATGCTATGAAAAGTTTTACATATACATCAAGCAATGAAAAAACATTCTTAATAAAAAAATTTTACAATTTCTTATAGATGAAAACTAGTTTAGTGAAGGTTAAAGGAAGAATGACTAACTAAAGGAAACGTTAATCACAATAATGGTGACTTCAAATGAACTCATAACAAACACAAACTTAAAGGAATAGTCTACTCATTTTCAATAATTAAAGGGGACATATTATGAAAATCTGACTTTTTCCATGTTTAAGTGCTATAATTGTGTCCCCAGTGCTTCTATCAACCTAGAAAATGTTAAAAAGATCAACCCAATAACTTAGTTTTGGTAAACCATTTTCTGCAAGCATGTGAAAAAATAGGTCATTGTAATTTGGCCCTTATTGTGATGTCAGAATAAGGTAATACCGCCCCTTTATCTGCACTATCCAACCACAGCACAGCCATAGTGCAGAGAGAAAGAGAGAAAGGAAAAAGTACTTGACAGCACAATTGAGTTTCAATTACAACAAACCACCATCATTGTGATCAGTGGTTGCACTTCATCCGCTCATTTGCATTTTAAATGACACACCCAAAACGGCACACTTTTGCTCAGACCTATTTTAGACTTAGTTTACATCTTTAAAAAAATCTCATAATATGTCCCCTTTAACTATGTTATTACCTTAAAGGGATCATATGATGAAAATGTTAGCATTGCCACTTTGTAGGTTTGAGCAAAAATGTGTCGTTTTGGGTGTGTTTTTTAAAATGCGGATGAGCGGATGAAGTGCAAACACTGATCACAATGATGGTGGTTTGTTGTAATTGAAACTCTATTGTGCTGTCAAGTCCAAAAATGTGTTGTTTTGGGTGTGTTTTTTAAAATGCAAATGAGCGGATAAAGTGCAAACACTGATCACAATGATGGTGGTTTGTTGTAATTCAACTCAATTGTGCTGTCAAGTCCTTCTTTTCTCTCTCTTTCTCGCTGCACTAAATGGCAGTGCAGTGGTTGGAGAGTTCAGATTAAGGAGGCGGTATTATTCTAATAAGATATCCTTATGACATCATAATGAAAGCCAAATTTCAATGACCTATTTTTGCTCACACCTACAAAGTGGCAATGCCAACACCCCCATCACATGACCCCTTTAAAACACCAACGAGTCAGGAGGTCACCTCATGCTGAAAAACTGTGCTAATTAGCAAATCCAGGTGATTGGAACAAAATACTGGGGAGGACTTTTACTCCTGGCACATGGATTTTACACCTCTGGTTCCCAGTCCGACCCTGGTGATGGTGTTAGTTAAAATACATTATTGTTGCACAAAGTGTTACAAAAACATCTTGCTTGTGGTTCAAAACATCACTAAAAAAGTGCTCCTTAATTATGTTGATGGTCAGAAGTTGTGTTATAAATTTAAATTTAACAACTCAGATAAAACATTATACATTTCATTACGAAGGAATTTTTTCATCTCACTAAGTCTTCTTAGGGGCTGCGATCTACCATAACGGAAAAAGCAGCCTCATGGCTGTAATAAAAAATGTAAAGTCCAAGCTTTATGACACAGATGCAGACATCAAGAATCAGCCCATGAATCACACCAGTGGTGAGTTTTTTACATGTTGCAATGCATTGCACCAGCGTATTATAAAAACTCATGATTCCCAGAGAGTGTCACCACTGTTGTGATTCATGGGGTGAATCTTGATGTCTGCATATGTGACAGTTAAATCTGGACTTTTAATTTTATGTAAGCATTTCCCAGTGGTGGCATCTAAATAATAAGTTGAATGAGACACATCAAATCAATTGATTGAACACTATAGCATTTATAAAATTAAAGGGGACATATTATGAAAATCTGACTTTTTCCATGTTTAAGTGCTATAATTGTGTCCCCAGTGCTTCTATCAACCTAGAAAATGTTAAAAAGATCAACCCAATAACTTAGTTTTGGTAAACCATTTTCTGCAAGCATGTGAAAAAATAGGTCATTGTAATTTGGCCCTTATTGTGATGTCAGAATAAGGTAATACTGCCCCTTTATCTGCACTATCCAACCACAGCACAGCCATAGTGCAGAGAGAAAGAGAGAAAGGAAAAAGTACTTGACAGCACAATTGAGTTTCAATTACAACAAACCACCATCATTGTGATCAGTGGTTGCACTTCATCCGCTCATTTGCATTTTAAATGACACACCCAAAACGGCACACTTTTGCTCAGACCTATTTTAGACTTAGTTTACATCTTTAAAAAAATCTCATAATATGTCCCCTTTAACTTACAGACATAACATATTTGGCATTACTGTTGGTAAACTTTCAGTGAAGTTGTAAGACCCATGTGAGGTTTGTTATTCATTTTCTTTGTAACAGATAATGTCTTTTAGCAAACACTCTTACAAAGACCAAACATTATTAAGACAAGCCCAAGACTCAAACTACCCAAATTAAGGAAACACTGATCATCATAAGGTGACAAAACATTTTCAATAAAACATCAGCATATAAATCTATATAAAATAAATAAATTAAAAAACGCTAGAGAAATAACAGAAATATAATCACGGTTTGTCTGGTCCTACATCAAAACATTGTAGTTGATTGTAACAGAGATTAAACTGTTTTAGTTTAACAGAGATAAGCCACATTTAACAACTATATAGTGCACGCACTAGAGAGAGAGAGAGAGAGAGAGAGAGAGAGAGAGAGAGAGAGAGAGAGAGAGAGCATTTAAGGTGGAACTTTATCTGTGAGCAGTGCTGTGTTTTTGAACACACATTCATATATAAAGATAACATTATTTTATCAGTTTAACAAATTTTTTCTACAAAAATACATGTGATGTTTATGTTTTTTGACTCAGAACGCATAGACCACGGGCCCGTACCATGAAAATGGTTAAACAAACTCAGGGTTACAGGATTAGTTTCAGGTTGACAAAACCAAGCCAATGTGCAGGCCTTGTTGGTAAAAGCTATTTTCATGGTAGCCAAAACCCAGGATTTGCACAAACTAATCCTAAACAAAGCTGGCTAATCAACTAAACCAGCTTCATGGTATAGGCCCCACATTTGTATAAAATGTTTTTGTATTGATTTCCCGAACCTCTTTTGGACGTCTACCTGGGGCCTATACCATGAAGCTGGTTTAGTTGGTTAGCCAGCTTTGTTTAGGATTAGTTTGTGCAAATCCTGGGTTTTGGGTACCATGAAAATAGCTTTTACCAACAAGGCCTGCACATTGGCTTGGTTTTGTCAACCTGAAACTAATCCTGTAACCCTGAGTTTGTTTAACCATTTTCATGGTACGGGCCTTAGCACAGTAAAATCCCGATGTTAAATAAACACTGTTGGTGTATATATAATCCACTCCCAGATGGGTGTTTAAAAAGTCTGGTGTTTAAAATATAACACTGAAGCAGTGTAAAAGTTAATGAGATAATGAAGTGATGATTAAGACATTAAAGGCGCAAAAGAGGATGTTTCCGCCGACTGAGAATCCAGAGACCGTTACAGAGTTTTTTGAATAAGCGCATGCGTAAGAACAGCCTCCCTCCTTCACAGCTCATTTCAAGGGAACGCCTTACATAATTCGTGCACGAGTATTTGAACACGAGTGTTTGTTTACCACTGGCGTATGCTGTGCGGCGTCAGTGGATTTATTATGTGAAAAGATATGATAATAAACACATAAGACGTAAAGTTAGATCAGTCGACGCTACCTACTCCCATAGCATGTAGCAGTCTGGTCACTTACAACTACAGTACAAGAACAACGTCGATATACCTGAATAACAGTACAACAATAATTACTCCACAAAGAAAGAATAATCACTGTTACCTGTCGAAGAGAATTTTTGCGACCTGCGTGTCTGTCTTGACACCTCTCTGTTCCTTCATTGCTCTCCAGCGTTTAAATGTTTCTCCAATAACGACGCTGGTTTGTTTACATTATTCTGACAATTTTCTCTTCTTCCTAGCGACTTAAAAACTCTCTTTTGCGTCCTCCTTCGGGTTTCTTCTCTTCCATGGTGCAAATTCGAGGAGGAAAGCAGGAGCGAAAATGAAACCGAAACTTAAGACGGAGTTTCATGCGCTATGCGCATGCGTCACTCGTGTAAAGATACTGGAGCGTGCACGTCTCTCACAAGAAACGTAATGGCAGTGATTGACAAGCCAGAGGGCCAATGATGATTGCGATGATTGCGTAAACGATTGGCTGATGTTTTTAAGGCCCTACCTTATGCACAGATGACATATATTAATTTTATTACTTTCAGTGCGCCTAATAAATAGTCTTTTATCATTTAGTAAAGACAGTTTCAAGTAATATTGCAAAAATGTATTAAAGGGGACATATTATGAAAATCAGACTTTTTCCATGTTTAAGTGCTATAATTGTGTCCCAAGTGCTTCTATCAACCTAGAAAATGTTAAAAAGATCAACCCAATAACTTAGTTTTGGTAAACCATTTTCTACAAGCATGTGAAAAATAGGTCATTGTCATTTGGCCCTTATTGTGATGTCAGAATAAGGTCATACCGCCCCCTTTATCTGCACTATCCAACCACAGCACAACCATTTAGTATGGAGAGAAAGAGAGAGATAAAATATTTCACAGCACAATAGAGTTTCAATTGCAACAAACCACCATCATTGTGATCAGTGGTTGCACTTCATCCGCTCATTTGCATTTTAAATGACACACCCAAACTGGCACACTTTTGCTCAGACCTATTTTAGACTTAGTTTATATCTTTAAAAAAATCTCATAATATGTCCCCTTTAAATAAACACTATCATCATCTCTGTTTGAAAACTAAAATTACAACTTGCTTGCAAAGTTACATGGATGATAAGTTTAACTTCGATACAACTGCTGTAAATCTGGTTAATAAAGTTAGTCACCATTGTGCCAATTAGTGTTTCCTTTAGTTGGGTACTTGGGTCTTAAAGTTTATTGTTAGTTATTTTCTACTCATTGCGGCAGTGTGTTTATTAAACACTTCTGTTAGAGCAGAGGAAGATGAGATAAATGCAGTCTTTAACTGTTACTATGTTAATTATTATGAAAACATAAGTGTTGTGATTCACTGATCTCAAACAAACAAATAATCTCTGTATATAAGTGTATAATTTTATATTCCCAATGAAATCCATATAGCCTTAAGAGTTAATATTTTTCACCAAAATCTAATCTGTGGTTTCAGTCAGACACACTGAGACATCAACAATCAGCCTATAAAACACAATCATGGTGACAATCAACAACAAAGCTTCATGCCGCAATGCATGCTGGGTACCAGGATTGTACAAAACTCATTCATAACTCCCATCATGCATTGTGACATGACAAAATTGTGCAAATTTCTTACCATTTACTGTCACCCTTGTTGAGATTTGTATCAGAAGTTATGATGTCTCTCTTAAGCAAAAAAAATTAAAAATTAAAGCATTACAGCAGTCTTACAGAACAGTGTCTTTCATAGAGCATGTTTGTATTTGCATTGTTGTCTTTATCATTTATTTATGATCAAATGTTTTAATGATTGGTAGATTATAATATAAAACAACCTCGGATGCTATGAAAAGTTTTCCCTCTATATCAAGCAATAAACAAACAGTCTTAACAAAACAATGTTACAATTGCTAAAAGAGGAAAATGAGTTTAGTGAAGGTTAAAGGACGAATGCCTAACTAAAGGAAACGTTAATCACAATAATGGTGACTTCAAATGAACCCATAACAAACACAAACTTAAAGGGGTCATATGATGAAAATGTTAGCATTGCCACTTTGTAGGTTTGAGCAAAAATGTGTCGTTTTGGGTGTGTTTTTTAAAATGCGGATGAGCGGATGAAGTGCAAACACCGATCACAACGATGGTGGTTCGTTGCAACTGAAACTCTATTGTGCTGTCAAGTCCAAAAATGTGTTGTTTTGGGTGTGTTTTTTAAAATGCAAATGAGCGGATAAAGTGCAAACACCGATCACAATGATGGTGGTTTGTTGTAATTCAAACTCAATTGTGCTGTCAAGTCCTTCTTTTCTCTCTCTTTCTCTCTGCACCAAACGGCATTGCAGTTGGCGGAGAGTTCAGATTAAGGAGGCGGTATTATTCTAATAAGATATCCTTATGACATCATAATGAAAGCCAAATTTCAATGACCTATTTTTGCTCACATCTACAAAGTGGCAGTGCTAACATTTTCATCATATGACCCCTTTAAAGGGGACATATTATGAAAATCTGACTTTTTCCATGTTTAAGTGCTATAATTGTGTCCCCAGTGCTTCTATCAACCTAGAAAATGTTAAAAAGATCAACCCAATAACTTAGTTTTGGTAAACCATTTTCTGCAAGCATGTGAAAAAATAGGTCATTGTAATTTGGCCCTTATTGTGATGTCAGAATAAGGTAATACTGCCCCTTTATCTGCACTATCCAACCACAGCACAGCCATAGTGCAGAGAGAAAGAGAGAAAGGAAAAAGTACTTGACAGCACAATTGAGTTTCAATTACAACAAACCACCATCATTGTGATCAGTGGTTGCACTTCATCCGCTCATTTGCATTTTAAATGACACACCCAAAACGGCACACTTTTGCTCAGACCTATTTTAGACTTAGTTTACATCTTTAAAAAAATCTCATAATATGTCCCCTTTAAGATTGAATGTGATACATTCTGTGGTTACATCACGTCAGAAACGAAGATTTGTCTACTAAATCATGTGTGTGGATGCTTGTATTTTGTTCTGACAGCTGTTTAGAAGTTAAACTTATCATCCTGGTTTAGAAAATAACGCTGCAAGTTATAATTTTATTTTTTTTTAATGATGATAGAGAGGCAAACGTGAAAGATTGCAGCTTTTGGAGTCATACACCCAACAATGTTCATTTAATACTGGGGATTTCGCTGTATTCATCTATTGCATTTTGTCTTTCTTAAAGGGGTCATATGATGAAAATGTTAGCACTGCCACTTTGTAGATGTGAGCAAAAATAGGTCATTGAAATTTGGCCTTCATTATGATGTCATAAGGATATCTTATTAGAATAATACCGCCTCCTTAATCTGAACTCTCCGCCAACTGCAATGCCGTTTAGTGAAGAGAGAAAGAGAGAGAAAAGAAGGACTTGACAGCACAATTGAGTTTGAATTACAACAAACCACCATCATTGTGATCAGTGTTTGCACTTTATCCGCTCATTTGCATTTTAAAAAACACACCCAAAACGACACATTTTTGGACTTGACAGCACAATAGAGTTTCAATTACAACAAACCACCATCATTGTGATCAGTGTTTGCACTTCATTCGCTCATTTGCATTTTAAAAAACACACCCAAAACGACACATTTTTGCTCAAACCTACAAAGTGGCAATGCTAACATTTTCATCATATGACCCCTTTAATAATTTTAGTATTACTTTCTCCAAAAAAAATTCCAGGAAAATTTAGTTAATTTGACCCAGAATGACCAGCAGGTGTTCACCATTAATGTCTTAATCATCACTTCATTATCTCATTAACTTTAACACTGCTTCAGTGTTAAATTTTAACACCAGTCTTTATACACACCCATCTGGGAGTGGATTATATATACACCCACAGTGTTTATTTAACACCGGGGATTTTGCTGTGCATCCCACTACATAAAGCTGGAGAGAGAAATCAATTCACGAATTACAGGCCAGTGTCCTTACTCTCTCAGTTCTCTAAAATATTAGAAAAATTGTATGTAATTAGATTGGATAATTTTATTGAGAAGCATGAATTACTAGTTGATAGTCAGTATGGATTCAGGTCAAACAGATCTACATCAATGGCATTAATGAAGTTATGCTATAGATAACAAACAATATGCAGTGGGTGTATTTATTGACTTAAAAAAAGCTTTTGATACAATTGATCATCGTTTGTTAATCAGTAAACTGGATAAGTATGGTATCAGAGGAGTTGCATTAAATTGGATGAAAAGTTACATAAGTAACAGACTTCAATTCGTTCAAATAGGAGAATACAGATCTGAGTGCTTGGGTATCACCTGTGGATTACCACAGGGGTCAATATTGGGTCCAAAATTATTTATTATGTACATAAATGACATTTGTAGGGTGACTAACCTCTTAAAATGTTTGATTTTTGCTGATGATACCAATATTTACTGTTCAGGGGAAAATCTGAAGCTGTTATTGGAGGTGGTCACAGCAGAAATGAATAAGTTAAAAATATGGTTTGACTTAAATAAATTATCATTAAATCTAGATAAAACCAAATTTATGATGTTTGGTAATCGTAAAATTGACACACAAGTAAAATTAAAGATTAATAATGTTACAATAGAAAGAGTGTATGAAAATACATTTTTGGGTGTGATTCTGGATTATAAGATCTGTTGGAAACCCCATATCAAATATGTTAGAACAAAAGTAGCGCAGAGTATTGGAGTAATGGGGAAAGCAAGGCATATATTGAGTAAAAAAGCACTTTATATTTTATATTGTTCCTTTGTGTTGCCTTACTTAAATTATTGTGTTGAAGTATGGGGCAACACCTACAAGACCACCTTACAAACATTATGCACAGTACAAAAAAGAGCAATTAGGATAGTTAATAAGGTAGGATGAGCATACTAATTCACTGTTTTTAAAATTGCACACTCTAAAGTTTAATGATCTAGTTCAATTTAAGACTGCTCAATTAATTTATAGAGCAATAAACAAACAGTTGCCTGGAAACATACAACAACTATTTTCATATAGGGTTGGGGGTTATAACTTGAGAGGGGATTTAAAATTGAGACAACATAGGACTCGAACAAAACTCAAAAGTATGTGCATTTCGTTTTGTGGGGTGCTTTTGTGGAATGGTCTGAGTAATTCTATCAAACAAAGTGTTAATATGCTGCAGTTTAAAAAAAGGTACAAGAGTTTTTTTTGATAAGTACAAAAGTGGTGAGGGTGAATGATAAATCATTATTGATGTAAATGTTGCTTGATAAAGACTTCTTTATATGTTTCTTTATCTAAATAGATAAAGTATTACTTTATTTAGTGGTTACTTTTCCTGTATTATTTAAAATGTTACTCACTAAAAACAGTTGGGTTAAATATAACCCAATAAAAAACCCAATGGTGCACAGTAAAATCCCCAGTGTTAAATTAACACTGCTCGGTGTTTATATAATCCACACCAAGATTGGTGTTAAAAAAACACTAAATCAGTGTTAAAGTTAATAAGATAATGAAGTGATTGAGTCATTAATAGGGAACACCTGCTGGTCATTCCGTGTCAAATCAACTCAACTCTGGAATTGTTCCCGTCCTAAAATGTCCACTTTGTCGACTCTTTTTCTGGAGAAAGTAATACCAAAACGAGGAAGAAAGCCAAATTATTAAATGCAACAGATGAAATCACCATAGTTAAATGAACACTATCATCATCTCTGTTTGAAAACTAAAATTACAACTTGCTTGCAGAGTTACATGGATGATAGGTTTAACTTCTAAAGAACTGCTATAAATCTGGTTAATAAAGTAAGTCACCATTGCTCCGATTAGTGTTTCCTTTAGTTGGGTACGTGGGTCTTGAAGTTTGGTGTTAGTTTTTTCTGCCAATTGTGGCAGTTTGTTT
This sequence comes from Misgurnus anguillicaudatus, assembly GCF_027580225.2. Lineage (NCBI taxonomy): Eukaryota > Metazoa > Chordata > Actinopteri > Cypriniformes > Cobitidae > Misgurnus > Misgurnus anguillicaudatus. The sequence continues at coordinate 17,965,848 of NC_073355.2, forward strand.
ATAAACACGTCTGTTAAAGCAGAGGAAGATGAGAGAAATGAAGTCTATAACTCATACTTTGTTAATTAGTATGAAAGTATAAGTCTTGGGATTCAATGATATCATAAAAAAGTAATCACTAAATATAAGTGTTTAATTTATGTTCTGCCAACCCTGTGAAGCTCCCATGAAATCCAACAGTGCTGTGAAAGTCCACATACCCTGAAGAGTTAAATAATGTTTACCCAAATCTAATCTATGGTGCAAGTCAGACACACTGACACATCAACAATCAGCCTTTAAAACACAATCATGGTGACAATCAACAACAAAGCTTCATGCCGCAATGCATGCTGGGTACCAGGATTTTATAAAACTCATTCATAAATCCCATCATGCATTGCAACATGACAAAAATTTAGCAACTTTCTTACCATTAACTGTCACCATTGTTGAGATTTGTATCAAAAATCATGAAGTCTCTCTTAAGCAAAAAACAACAACAACAAAAAAACAAAAGCAACTAAAGCATGACGGCAGTCTTATTCAATACAATGTCATTTGTACAGAGCTTTTCTATATGCCTGTTTCTTTATAATTAATTTGTGATCAAATGTTTCAATGATTTGTAGAGTAGAATATAATAAAAATAAACTGAGAAGGTCCGGAAGGTTTTCCCCTTACATGAAGCAATGAACAAGTGGTTTTACTAAAACAATGTTGCTATTGCTAAAAGAGGAGAGTTAGATCAGTGAAGGTCAAGGAACAAATGCCTAACTAAAGGAAACACTAATCACAGTAATGGTGACTTCAAATGAACTAATAACAAACACAATGTGACACATTTTGTGATAAATGTCTATTCGACTTGTGAGACATCGCGTCAGAAAGAAGATTTGTCTACTAAATCACGCGTGTGGATGCTGGAATAGTTGAGCACTTGTATTTTGTTCAACCTGATCTCACGAATTTCCGTGGCACAGTCACGGAATTTTGTGCTCATTTTTCCGTGGCATTCTCACGGATTGGTTACTCAACTGTTTTGTCCTATTTTCTTACCATTGTCGCTTCGGTTTAGGGTTAGATTTACATAAAATGACATCCCTACCCAAACCCAACTCTAACCCCAATGCCAGGTGACAATTGATTAAAGTTTAGAAAATATAAAAGAATACATCAGAAAAAATTGTATAAACCAATACTTACAGTGACAAAGTAACGCAAGCACCAAATCTAACCCTAAACCGAAGCGACAATGGTTTGAAAATAGGACAAAACAGTTGAGTAACCAATCCGTGAGAATGCCACGGAAAAGAAAGTCCGTGGCAGGGCCACGGAAATATGCGGAGATCCGTGAGAATGTCACGGAAAAATGAGCACAAAATTCCGTGACTATGCCACGGAACTTTGTGAGATCATGTTGATTTTGTTCTGACAGTTGTTTAGAAGTTAAACTTATCCAATTGGAAAATAACTCAGCAAGTTATCTTTTTATTTTCAAACAGAGATGCTGATAGAGAGGCAAACGTGAAAGCTTTTGGAGGCATACACCCAACAGTATTCATTTATTGCATTTAATAATTTGTCTTTCTTTATTATTTTAGTATTTTCTCCAGAAAACGAGTCATCAAAATAAAAATTTAGAGACAGGAAAATGTCCAAAATGTAATTGATTCGAATGACCAGCAGGTGTTCACCATTAATGTCTTAATCATCACTTCATTATCTCATTAACTTTAACACTGATTCAGAGTTATATTTTTAACACCAGTCTTTTTTAACACCAATCTTGGTGTGGATTATATAAACACCAAATAGTGTTGATTTAACACTGATAGAGTTAATTTAACACTGGGGATTTTCCTGTGTGGGTTACTATAGCACCGACCCATTGTTGGGTTATTTTAACCCAATGCATTGGGTAGAAAGTTTTACCCAATTAGTTGGGTTATGAAATAACCAATTTGTTGGGTTATTTTTTGCAATGCTGTTTTAACCCCATTATTATTATTATTAAATATTTATTAATATTATTTGCTTTGTAAATAAATACAAAACTTACAAATACATTTATAATGCTTTATTTCCATTTAGTCATTTGCATCTGCACTTAAATGTATAAATACATACATGTATAGAAGCATAAATACATACATACACACATACATATATACATACATAAATATACAAAAACATATAAGAACAGAACAAATACTCCATCTTATCCAAGTAAAAACTGCTCAAAAGGATAGTTCACACATTTGTCATCATTTTCATCCTCTCACCTGTATAAAAGTCTTAATTTGATGACCACAAAGGAAGATATTTCAAAGAATGTTTGAAATCAAACTGATCATGAGCCCCATTCACCTACACAGTATTCTTTTTCCTACTATGACAGTCAATGGGGCCCATGATCTGCCCGGTTCCAAACATTCCTTTGTGGTCATCAGAACAAAGAAATGTATACAGGTTTGTAACAACAGGAGAGGAAGAAAATTATGACATAATTTTTATTTTGGGGGGAACTATCCGTTTAAGCAGGTGACAGTGTGTTAAGGAAACATCACCTGGTACAAAATGTATTGTATGTTACAGAAACTACTTAACAGTAGTGAAAGGCTTGGGAATATTAAAGCACGTGTCAACTGCTGATCTTGCTCCTGGGCCATGCCTCCCCACACCAACAAAGACTTGTGATTAGTCCAATTCATCCCCTAGCAGGACATGGGGTCTTCGTCATACCTCCTCCTCCAAATACTGAATTATGTTTGTTTTCTGACCTTAAGACAGAATTTTCACAATGTAAATATGCACACATAAACAGGATAAAAAAAACCAAGTGTCATAAATGATACTTACAGGTTAAAAATTAATAAATGTTTGATTTGGCTCTTGGTACTGTAGGAAGGCTGAACCATCTTGCTGGCCATTTTGTAGGGTTTTTAATGCAACATCTCCAAGAATGTCTACATTTAAAGAAAATAATAATGAATTAAATCTCAAAGCAAACAGATCTGGCACGCTGAATAAATACTTTGACAGTAGATGGCGCTGAATTGCAAATTAAACCGTTACCGAGGTAACCGTAAACACTAGTATACGTGCAGGATTAAACAGCGCTTTATCAGGGGATTATAGTGAGGTAAAACGACAATAAAATGCCATCGAGTCATTTCTTAATACATTTCCATTCAGAAGCACATTTATATTACTGCTCTGTTTCTATAACAGACCGGCTAAAAAAATGTTTGGAGCAAAAAACAGCCGGTTGCATCCCTTACAAAAGTTAAAAAACGGTTTTTACTACACTTTAAACAAAAAAGCATTGTCTGTTAGAAGCCATGGTTAAAGCAATATGGCAATCAATACACCATGAAACTAACGTTATACTACTAAAAAAAGACATGATTCATTTTCGTAAGGGATCATGTTGTTGGCGCTGTTTAGTATTAAAATAATTTGCGATGTTTTTCTACCTTTATGATGGCTTAAAAACGTGTGTTGGCATCGGTAACAGTTAATTAATGGAACAGGTGTAACGGACAAAAAACTAGACAACAGCGTTTTGTACAAGTATTTGTAGAAAACGTGGCTGATAGTTTACTGTGTGTTAGAGCTTAAAGACACTTTGTAGCAAATAAAACATTACACAGAGATATATATTTTAAAACGTACCTCTTGTGTCTGTCCGCACTCAGCAGTGGCACCTGTCGACCATTGAAATTCAAAATGCGTGACGTGAGCCCGATTTTAACCCATCGGTCTGGGTTGTTATAGAAATAACCCAATAAAAGCTACGAATAACCCAACACAACAACCCAATATGTTTAACCCACCTGTTGGGTAAAACAAATAACCCAACGGTTTTTAGAGTGTATGTTCGATATATCGTGTTTGACTGTGAATTGTTTTAGGTAGTTACTGGGGGTAGGTCTTGATAAGCCTATAGGGCTTCTATCCCTTTTCGAACAGGGTGTTTATTTTGTAAAATTTGTTTTATTTTTGTATGTATATTTCATACGCATAGCCGTCTTTTAATTGTTCGAAATAAAATATTTCATTTCATTTCATTTCATCGGTTAAACTGGTTCTGTGATTAGTAGTAAATTGCCATCAACTGTTTCAGATGAAGCACAATTTACTACACGCAGCTGTGGTTCACTGACAAGCTAGGCCATATAGTGTTTATTAACGCATAAATTAACATTGACGTTTTATTGAAAAAGAATGCATGATTTGACATTTTATTGAAAATGAATGCATGATTTGTCATTTTCAGAGTTCACAAGATTCTCTGTGTTATTTACATTTACATTACATTTCGTTATTTAGCAGACGCTTTTGTCCAAAGTGACTAACAAGAGGTAAACAATAGAAGCAATTATAGCAACAAGTCCGTTCTATGACTACACTTATGATCAGTAACAAATAGTTAACAAAATACAACAAATCTTGCATGAGTTTCATTGCCCACCTATATATTTTCCTATTTACGATAGTAGATATTATGGTACATTAGAGTCTTACAGTTATTCCTGTAAGTTGTCGACATTTCAAATGACAGTTAAAGCCCCACTGTGTAGGATCTACTCCCATCTAGCGGTAAAACTCTATATGACAACTAACTGATTATTACTTTCTAGCCCCCCCCCATTCGGAACGCGTTTTAACTAGTACGGTGGCCCTGTCATGTCAAGGTTAACATGGCTTCCAGTAGTTAAAGCAAAAGCAACGAAAAAAGTGAACAATTTGCATTGTCCTTTACCTGTGATCCGTCAAAGCACACAGATTTATGTTAAACATGTAAAAAGTCTGATTGTCATGAAATGTCCGCTTAAAATCACATACAAAAAACAACCATAAACGTAGCTTAGACACTCCTTTTTCATCCACGCGAGGAAAAATATCACAGGGGCTGTTACACTTGGTATTTAGATGTGTTTTCGTCGATCAGATCACAAGTGGACGAGAGAGACACGTACATTACGTTTACACTTGGTGTTTAAATCCGTCTCTTTTTGTCCATTTCTTTTTGGGTTTAATTGGACACGAAACTAATATGTGAGAGTCCAATGCTTATGTTTTAAGTAAACGTTACATGTACGTGTATATGTAAGAGCTTTCTCTGATATTGGTGAAATAAGATTGCACAACTTTCACACGCTTGTAAAATGAAACGAAAGACGCGCAGATCAGCGGCGTTTTATCAATGAAAGGCTAAAAATAGCGCTGTCACCATGTGTTTGTGCTAGAGGTCAGAAAATATGAAAAACATTTATCTCAGTACCTCAGATTACATAAATGGGCGGACACAAAACCACATGCGTTACACTAACTGCATAACCATGCTATAGTTAGCCAAGGAACTATAAAACTTCAGGTTTTCAACATAGACTGTATAGATGTAAACGAATATGCTGAATTACCTGTGGAGAAGATAGAAAGTAGGAACTTCATGAGCCCCATCTTGGAAAACTAACTCCAATATTGACTTTGGGCTTGATGTTTTTCCTGTCGCGTTGTTGTTTAAAATCCCCGTTTCGCTTCCTTGGCGACTTGTTTTAATGTCCTCGAGAATATGTCTTCAACAGGCTTTCAAATCAAAGCATTAGATCGCAGGTTTACCACGGCATGCGGCCGAAGGATTCAGTCTACGCAGGTCGCAGGCTGCATACGTCATCAAGCCTGGTTTATTTAAATTAACTGAGCATTACATTCGCAAGTCATAAGCATATTACATCAATTTACAATTAACTAAGAATAATTGTCAGCTTTATAATTGTTAATTTTCTGAAATAAGTCTGTCTTGATGAGGTATACCGCCTACACATGCAACCTCCATGCAACCAGCGTAAGTGTAATCTGAAAGCGCGAAAGGCGGAGCTTGAATTTCAGGAATGTCCCTCGTCAGCGAATGTATTTCAAAGATGGAGGCACAACATGGATTCAGCCAGAGAGCGATACGGCGGTATGTATTTTAAATAGCAGATTCTACACTTACGAGAATACTTTGATTAGTGAGGTGGAAGTAATTACACATGAATGAGCACAAACTTTTGAAAGAAAACATGGGTTTTTGCTAAGAATTAACTAAAAGAAGTACACAGTGGAGCTTTAATTTAATTAATGACCTATTTAACGTCATAATAACACTGGAGTTAAAGTTGTGTGTCCTACTGTCTCGTTTTTAATGTATGTCTCTCAAACCCTATTCTGTTTAAGTATGGGTGCCATTTTATATTCTCATAATGTAAGCTTATTTTAAGCACAAATGTAAAATATGTTTATGGTTATTATTTTCACAGATGCATTGATGTGTAGTGATGCAGTGGACAACTTGTGAGGGTGATATCATCCACATGCACCTTAACTGTGATTCAGAAATACAAAAGGAGGATCCATCTGTCTACACTTCAAAATCACAACTCAACCCATATCTGTTATGGTAAAACAATGTGGCTGTTTTCAGGGCCGGCGCCACGAGGGGGCGTGAGGGGGCGTCGCCCCCTCACCGCCACTTGCCCACCCCCTCAGATCACCATTAATGTTGAATGGGATTTTAATGATAAAATGTTATTTAAAAATCACATTTCCCTTGTGTATTGTCTTCCTAGAGTGAATTTTATAGTCTAATTATTTAACAAAACAAAAAAATCAAGTGTGCATGTATTCTACCATGACATTAATAAACACATGCCCACTCCATGGCTTGTTACACTTCAAGCGGCGCCACTAGAACTGTGAGGTGATGACGTCAAAGCGCCGCGAGAGCGAGACGAAATTACACTTTGCATGATTTCTCGAATTGTTCTCGCGGTACTTTGACGTCATCCGGCTGTCGGTTCTTGCAGCGCCGCATGGAGTTGAACAAGCCTTTTGTGTTGACGGCTTGACGCACGTCGACAATGAGCCTGCGTTCTCAGTCTCAGCGGGAAATCAAGATGTCGAAGTGCGAAAGTATATCAAAAGTTACAGAAAGGAGTGGGAGAGTGACCCGGGCCTGTAGCAATGGATATATGTAAAATAGCACTGCAAATTCTGCAAACCGGACTCCGGATTATCACACATCAATTAATGCCATGGCGTGGATTATTACCGGAGCATTTCAGGTGCACAGAACCAAATGTTCGCCTGTCATGTCAATTCTGGCACCTTGAACTTCAGCCAGACTGTACATAGTTTTGAAAAGTTCAGATGTTTATGTTCTTCAGCATCCTTGCAAGTACAACCAACCTATTATTGTTCTGCATTTAACGTTAAAGGTAAGCAAAAGCATACGATCTTTCTCTCACACACACCTGTTTATTAGAAGTTAAATACATGTATTATTATTAATATTAATAGATAAAAAACAGACATTGAATTTATTATTAACGAATAGGTATTTGAATTAGCCTGTCCTAAAGCATAGCTAAATGTGTAAACGAGTTATTGTCATTTTGCTATTGTGGTTCTCTATCTGCTGGTGTTTAATCGCTAGCTTATGGTGCTTGTGGCAGTTAAAATAACTACGTTAAATTATCAAATTGAACCAAAATTTTGATAAAATGTTGCGTTTGGACCGTTTCTGCGCTAGAAACCATTTGCAAACACTGTCCCCCACCATTATGTAAAAATTATTTGCACTACGGAAAGCAAACACGAAGTACGAACATTTCATAATTTCAGGGTATTATATTGCATTAACTAATTTCACCATGGACATTCAAAATGGATTAAAAAGAAACTACCTCTGGGTCTGAACTTCAAATGAGCAGTGTTGTGCTGTTAAGTAACGTGTTCAGATCATGTACGTTGCTCACTATAGCTGTAGTTTTTGTGGTTGTATTACAGAGATGTTTGTTTATAACACGTTAAAGCTAAAGGGACGTACCAAAGCTATATGTATTTTCTAGCTTGGGGAATTAAATGCATTTTGTGTGATCGCCCCCTCTGGTATTTAAGACGCCCCCTCATCAGCGCTCGGCTGGCGCCGGCACTGGCTGTTTTCCAGACAGGGCTTATACTGTTCCCTATGCATGTTTGAGCTATTGTAAATAAGAAAACACATTGTACTGACACATCTCAACATATACTAGTCCAGTGATTCCCAACCGGGGTATGCGTATCCCAGGGGGTACGTGAAGAGTTTCGAGGGGGTACGCGTCCCGTAAGGTTTTAGATTTTGCTTTGATCTCATTTACTTTGAATAAAAATGTCTTCCGTTTGTCCAGTCATAGACCTAAGATTGATTTTTGTGAGGAAAGCATTGTAAAAAGGACTACTTTAAATGTAATTTTAATCCTATCATTAATATTATTAGCAGTCGTGAGTAAAGGCGCTGCATGCTCCAAAACGCAATATCGATGTCCAACTCAAGAACAATCTGAGTATTTTCAATGAACCTGAATAGTTTCTAAAAAGACAAAGTTTGTTAACTATAAATAATGTTCAAATAGGCCTCATGATATTAATTCCCGCTGCATGCCATTGCATTTTCAGATGACGCAAAAAAAAACATTTGCATTGTTTTTGGCTAACATATTTTGTATTTGATGTATTTTGTATTTAAAGGGGACATATTATGAAAATCTGACTTTTTCCATGTTTAAGTGCTATAATTGTGTCCCCAGTGCTTCTATCAACCTAGAAAATGTTAAAAAGATCAACCCAATAACTTAGTTTTGGTAAACCATTTTCTGCAAGCATGTGAAAAAATAGGTCATTGTAATTTGGCCCTTATTGTGATGTCAGAATAAGGTAATACCGCCCCTTTATCTGCACTATCCAACCACAGCACTGCCATAGTGCAGAGAGAAAGAGAGAAAGGAAAAAGTACTTGACAGCACAATTGAGTTTCAATTACAACAAACCACCATCATTGTGATCAGTGGTTGCACTTCATCCGCTCATTTGCATTTTAAATGACACACCCAAAACGGCACACTTTTGCTCAGACCTATTTTAGACTTAGTTTACATCTTTAAAAAAATCTCATAATATGTCCCCTTTAAAGTGAATGTCTTAACACATTTTGTTTCTCTTTATATTTGAACAGAATAATTTACCTTATTTGCACACTTTAATTATCAGTAACTTAAAGGGGACATATTATGAGATTTTTTTAAAGATGTAAACTAAGTCTAAAATAGGTCTGAGCAAAAGTGTGCCGTTTTGGGTGTGTCATTTAAAATGCAAATGAGCGGATGAAGTGCAACCACTGATCACAATGATGGTGGTTTGCTGCAATTGAAACTCAATTGTGCTGTAAAAAATATTTTATCTCTCTCTTTCTCTCCATACTAAATGGTTGTGCTGTGGTTGGATAGTGCAGATAAAGGGGGCGGTATTACCTTATTCTGACATCACAATAAGGGCCAAATTACAATGACCTATTTTTTCACATGCTTGCAGAAAATGGTTTACCAAAACTAAGTTATTTGGTTGATCTTTTTAACATTTTCTAGGTTGATAGAAGCACTGGGGACACAATTATAGCACTTAAACATGGAAAAAGTCAGATTTTCATAATATGTCCCTTTAAAATGAGATTTTACTAAATTTAGGGCACTTACTAAAAAGGACGTGAGAGCTCAATTCCAAACAAGCACCGAGTGGAATATACTACAAAGGCGCAAATAAAATACACAGGCACAATAATGACATAAGCACATTTCCATAATGACCATTGAAATCTATTAAGAGCAGCGCAAATTAGTACAGGGTTGCAAATAAGAGACCTCAGCAGGACATCGCAATGAAAATGCGGACTGTGGAGTGTGAAATTCCATAAACTAAGAAGAACCGGAGGACGAAAGATGAAAGGTAAAAGAAGTTTTAAAACACCTGATTTGACTTCTCCTTGTGTCTTCTCCTCCTCTTTTCTCCAGCAACTTCGACATAGCATGGCTTGGCAAACTATATATATTTTTTAAAAAGTATGTTCCTCTGGCAAAATGTAAAACTCTCCTCCCATTAACGTTGCTTCTAAAAATCAAACTTCTACAAATGCATATGCAATAAACTCGCAAAAATATCACCTTTTCAGAGCTAAATATCTACCGCGTGTTTTTAGTAAGTTCAGTCGTTATTTAACGCCAAATTGATAGTTTGCGCAGCTGTTAGTAAAGCTGGCCCTTAAAGGGGTCATATGACGAACACCCTACAGATAATTTATTATAGCATGTCAAAATTGCCATTTTGTAGGCCTGAGCAAAAATGTGCCATATGGGTGTGTCTTTTAAAATGCAAATGAGCTGATAAAATGCAAACACTGATCGCAATGATGGTGGTTTGTTGAAATAAACATGCTTCATCAGTCAGTGTTTTTTACTATAATGTTTAAAATTAATTAATTAATTAATATTACTAATTATTTGTCTTTAAAACACAACTTTGGTTTAGTTTCGATGAAGGGGTACTTGAGACTTACTGATAGGGCCGTGGGGGTACTTAGGGCTAAAAAGGTTGGGAACCACTGTACTAGTCAACATTTGAAGTGGATCAAAAACTTGTATCAAAGTTGTCCTTAGACAAGAACGGGTATTGGGTATTGGTTTTAGGACAACTTTTAGGAAGGGTGTTGATCCACTTCAATTGTATCAGTGCCATTGTTTTGTTTCAAGATGCACACCAGTCTTGTTTTTGTAAGGTTTGTTTGTAAAAACTAAAATGTCCTAATATAAGTGCCCAGTCCTGGTTTAATCTAAATGCATGCTGGGTAGCAGGATTGTAGAAAACTCTTTCTTACCATTTACTCTCACCATTGTTGAGATTTGTAACCAAAATGTTGATGTCTCTCTGAAGCCAAACCCACAACTGATATGTTACAGCAATCTTATTCAATACAGTGTGTAGTGACTATTTTGTCTTGAGTTTGTTCTTTGTCACATTGATGTTGACTGGGGAAATCTTTGACGCTTGCTTGTTCCAATAAACCAAGAAAAATCCAGAAGAGTAAATGTGAAAGAGTAGGTGGGTTTTATTATAACAAAACAAATAATACAGATCCTTTATCTGTTAAATAAATTATAAAGAGAATGGCTTAAAGGGGCAGCAGTTCATTCAAACATTCCTGTGGCAAGGTCAAAAAGCTATGTGCTCCCAGTCAGCCACACCTCCACCTTGTCACCTTCCTATTTAATGTCCTTTTGACCTGTAGAGGGCACAAGTTCTCAAAAAATAGAACAATAAGGAAAACATTATTAGAAATATAGCTGCAAGCAGCAACACGGGGTCAAGCACCTTCGGCGCAATGCAAACACAGCACAGCAAGCACACAAAGCACAGCAAGCTCACAATGCACAGCAAGCACACAAAGCACAGCAAGCTCACAAAGCACAGAAATCACACAAAGCACAGCAAGCACACAAAGCACAGCAAGTACTCAAAGCACAGCAAGCACACAAAGAACATCAAGCACCCAAAGCACAGCAAGAAACATACAACGTATCAATCACCCAGAGCGCATTGAGCACCCAAGGTGCATCAAGAACACAAGGCGCTGCAAAGAACCCAAAGCGTAGCAATCTCAGAGCAGAACCACCGCAGTGCCAAGAAGCATCCGAAAACATGGCAAAAACTGAACATATATGAACTACAGACAGGTCAAGAAGAATAGGTGAGAAAGAACAAAATGTAATAGAAGCGATGAACACTTGCCTCAGGCGGGATTCGAACCAAAGAACTCAGAATCTCATTGCTTGTGCCTTACCCGCCACGCCACTCAGTTGACACAGCTCAAGAAACAGCAGAAAAAAAATTACAGAGATGCAAGGATTGTCATATGCCAATTACCAAAGATGTAGAAATGAAACTGCAGAGCAGAAATAACAGAAATACAATGTATATGAGAATCAAAAAGCTCAAGTGAGATTGAAGACAAGAAAAACATTCTGTAGAGCAACGCTATAAAATGTAATATACAGTAATTAACTATGACAAATAGACAACATCACAGGCACGATCAACTTTACAGAGGTATTTCTAAAAAAAATGCCTAGGTGCCAGAAAAATCTGTTCAGTCATTTCTGTGCGGATTGCTCCAAAGAACCTACGAGCAGAACCTGGCATAAAATAAACAAAATTTGTAAAAGGAGTAGCGAAAAGATAATTTACCATATGCCTTACAATAACACATTAATAGAATGTTGGAAAATGACAAATGAGGTATCGTTGCAATCGGCATAAACCAGTGAATTTAATTTCACAAAGAAAATTAATATCAGACAAAGTATTCAGAAGTTATAGGCAGTTCCATAAGAACTGGTATTGTTTATAACCCCTAGGTGGCGCCATACTCTGACTTCCCAGGTACCTTCAGGACATCATGCCGAAGCTCCCTACCTATTTTTTCGCCGATATAGCCAATACTTCAAAAGTTATAGCAATTTATGACTCATTTCAAAATTGTAGACAAGCGGTCAGGTCAATCCCGGCATAATACACATCCACAGATGCGGCATGAGCCAAGGAATCCGTAGACACCACAATCATAGTTTTCTGACAAAACAATTCAGTAGTTATGGGCAAAAATAGCCTTTTTTCATATCTCATGACCCATAGGTGGCGCTGTCACCAGATTCGGCATGGTCCCCCAGTTTATGCTTGACATGACGTGTACCAAATTTCATTTCGATTGATAAAATAATGACCGAGATACAGCTTCAAAACCATTTTTGTGTCAACCTTGTTAAGTTTGTGCATTTATTACTTTTGAACAAAGATAAATATCAAAATTCTGTTCGGTCATTTCTATGCGGCTCACTCCAAAGATCACCTGTGCCAAATTTCATAACAATTGCACCAAATTTAAAGGAGGAGTAGCGAAAAAACAAAATACTGTACATTTCAAAATGGCTGCTACTGTAATGGGTGGAGTCTTACTGTAAGGTATTAAAAACAACAAGCATGAGGAGAGCAATCACATGTACTAAGTAGAATTTTCAAAGATCAAACAGATCTGCAGTTATAACCATTTGAACATTGAATTTTTGCACTGCTGGTGGCGCTATAGAGTTACTGCTAGAGACCCCATTTTTGGCCACCTGACTATTTATGACCACCACTACAACTGTGCCAAATTTCATCATTTTCCTACATACGGTTCATAGGGCTGCCATAGACACCAATGGCTAAGAAGAAGAAAAAAGTACAATTCCAATAGGTGTCTCAGCACCTTCGGTGCTTGACCCCTAATAAATCATTATGTGAAATGAAATGATTAAAAAATGGCTCCTACACAACCGGCCCCTAATTGTGTTGGTAAGCAAAACAATTATTAAATTAAATCAAACTAGGAGCCTTAAATAAATTATTTTACTTTTATGTGAGATATAAAACAAAAAGAGAATACTAGACCATTGTCATCAGGTGTCTTTAGATCTTGTCTTCATCTCCTTCTAACATCAAGCATAACTTTGTGATTGGCCTTTCTAAGATACTGTTCTGTGTCTTGAGTTTCACAGAGCGTACAAGTCCTTTTTGGTCAGGGAAAACTTCTATAATTCTGCCCAGTATCCAAGAACCTCTTGAGGAAGTTGGATCCACCACCAATACAACATCTCCACACTGAAAATTCCTTCTTTTAATGTTCCACTTTTGACGCTCTTGGAGTAGCGGCAGGTATATCCAGTGTCCAGCGTCTCCAAAAAAGGTTTGCCAAGTATTGAACCTGCCTCCAGCGGCGTGTAGTGTACTGTTCGTTCTTATCAAATACACCGGGTGTAAGAGTTGGTTTGTTTTTGAGCAGCAGGAGATCATTTGGTGTAAGTGGGTGCAAATCTTGAGGGTCGGTAGAGACTGTTGTTATAGGGCGACTGTTTAAAATTGCCTCAACTTCACACAAGACTGTCTGGAGCCCCTCGTCATCTAAGGTTTGCTGTTTAAGAACAGAATAGAGAACTTGTCTGATGGATCTTATCAGCCTTTCCCATATGCCTCCGTGATGGGATGCACCTGGTGGGTTAAACGTCCAATTTATGCCCTTTTCTTTGAGTGTTTTCTGTATTTTGTCCTGGTTTACTGCCACAAAAGCCTTTTGCAGTTCCTTTTTTGCACCAACAAAGTTGGTTCCATTGTCTGACTGTAAGTGTTTCACTTGTCCCCGCCTAGAAATGAACCGCCTCACAGCGTTGATACATGAGCTTGTGTCTAAGAAGCTGGCCATTTCAATATGAACAGCTCTACTGGTCATGCAAGTGAATAGCACGCCATACCTTTTTACTAGTGCTCTTCCACGTTTAATTTGAAAAGGACCAAAGTAGTCGACCCCGGTGTTAGTAAAAGGGGGTGAGTCAGGTTGAAGTCTTTCCTGAGGTAGATCAGACATTTTTTGTTCTCCAACTTTGGCTCTGTATCTTCTGCACACTACACATTTGGTCAGAATCTTCCTGGCAGCTGAATTAGCATTTATTATCCAATATTTTTTGCGGAGTTCAGACAACATATGGCTTCTTCCCCCATGTCCTGTTGTTTTGTGCACATGCCTTAAAATAAGTGTGGATACATGCGAGTTCTTTGGTATTATGACAGGAAACTTTCTTTCTTCTCCTATGGTTGTTTTGCTCAATCTGCCTCCTACTCTTATCAACTCATCCTTTACATGAGGGTCCAGTTTGTACAAGGTACTTTTCTTCTTTAACTCAGGAGTCTTTGAGGTGAGCATTTTTATTTCATTTGGGAAGAATTGTCCTTGGGTGAATTGAACAATGGCAACTTCAGCTTTCTTCAGATCTTCAATACTTATTTGCTGTCCACCCACTGTGTAGTCAGGTAAGTCCTTCATCCTGCTTCTTGTAAGTATTTTGCTCCCATTCAATTTTCTCTTTTGCACCAGTGATTTTAAAGTTTCCTTGAGTTTCAGGTACCATGCAACTGCGAGAAGGAGTTTTGTCCAGTTAGAAAAATAAGTTATTAGCTTCTGTGTTGGGTTTTCTTCCTTTAGGCAGGTTGCATTCACTGTGTACATTCTTTTTACTTCAGGGTCATTCAGGGGTAGTGGACTGTTTTCTTTGAAGCACCGGATTTGTTGTTCCGTTTTCTCTTTCCATAAAACGTCTGGACCATGGAGCCATCGCTTGTTGTTAAGGAATTTGTCTGCGCTTTGCCCTCTTGTTGCATTATCTGCGGGGTTGGAATTTGAATCAATGTAATTCCACTGAGATAACTTGGTGGCATCTCTTATTTCTGCAACTCGATTGGCCACAAATGTCTTGAATCTGGTATGTTCATTTGATATGTACTTTAGTACCGATTGACTATCTGTCCAGAACATGGAATGGTCTAAGTGCAATTGTAAGCTAGATCTCAGTAATTTGTCCATTCTTACAGCTAGGACTGTTGCGGCAAGTTCCAGTCTTGGAATTGTTATTCCTTTGAGAGGAGCTACACGCCCTTTCGCCATAACAAAAGTGACGTGAACTTTGTTGTTGTCATTCACAAGCCTCACATAGCTTACAGTCCCATAGCCTTGGTCACTTGCATCAGCAAAGTGGTGTAACTGTGCATGCTTTATTGGTCCAAATTCGTTACTCATGAAGCATCGTTGCACTTTGAAGTTTGTGATTTGAGTCAAACCAGCTGTCCATTTTAACCATTGGTCACGTATGATGAGGGGTGCCTCTTCATCCCAGCCTAGATTCAGCTTACAGAGCTTCTGTAACAAGAATTTAGCTGTTAATGTGAAGGGGGTTAGGAAGCCAAGAGGATCGTAGATTGAACAGACCATTGACAACATTCCTCTTCTTGTAAGTGGTTGTGATTTTAGTTGAACATTAAAGGTAAAGTTATCTGTTTCAATGCACCATTGCAGACCTAAAGCCCTTTCAGTTGGAAGTTTGTCCTTGTCAAGATTGAGATCCATAATTTCTTTGGCTCTATCCTCCACAGGAATGAGAGACAATACTTCTCTACTGTTCGTGGCCCACTTTGATAGATTAAAGCCTCCTCTTTGGCAGATGGATTTGACATCAGCAATTAGATGCACTGCCTCCTGTACAGTGGGAACAGACTTCAACAGGTCATCTACATAAAAGTTATGCAGAACTGTATCAATTACCTCGAGCCTGAAGTGCTTTCTGTTGTCCTCTGCTGTTCTCCTTAGTGCATAACTCGCACAGCTTGGCGATGATGTTGCTCCAAACAGATGGACAGTCATCCTGTATTCCACAGGGGGTTGGGACACATCTCCTTCTGGCCACCACAGAAACCTCAGGAAGTCAGAATCACTGACTGGGACCTTCACTTGATGGAACATGGCTGTGATGTCCGCCATCAGTCCTATTGGCTCCTGGCGAAATCTGTTGAGTACACCTATAAGGCTATTGGTTAAATCGGGTCCTTTGAGTAGTTCTGCATTCAATGATTTTCCACAGAGAGATGCACCACAATCAAAAACTATTCTTAGCTTTCCTTTCTTTGGGTGATAAACTCCATGGTGGGGTAAATACCACACCTTTCCCTCCCTCGTCGGCTGTGCCTCTGGCACTTTTTCTGCATATCCACTACTGATCATGTCAGTCATGAATGTGACATATCCTAATTTGAATGACGGGTTCCTATTGAATTTCTTTTTTAGGCTCTGCAAGCGTTGCTCGGCAATACAACGGTTATTGGGAAGCATAGTATTGTCCTTTCTAAAAGGTAACTTGATACTGTAATGTCCATTCACAATTGTGGCTGACTCATCTGCTATTTTCAAAAAACGCCTGTCCTCAATGGACATTTCCTTCACCTCCTCCGACAACCTTTCACTGAAATCCATGTTATACTGGGCAATCAGCATCTCATGCAGATTGTGTACAGATATGCGGTTGACTGAATGAGAGGGCATGACGTCGTTAGCCTTTGTTCCTAACGGACCATTCACTATCCATCCAAGCAATGTTCTCATAGCATATGGGCCGTCTCCTTCACTATTTACAATCTGCCATGGTTCCATGGCTTTGGGGGCATTTGTTCCTATCAGCAAATCAATGTCTGCATCAATGGTATAAATTTGAATGTCTCTAAGGTAAGGCCACTTTGACAGAGCGCTCTGGTTGGGTATGTTACCTTTTGACACAGGAATCTTTGCTTGTGTGTATGTCTCAGGCAGAGTTAGGAATACATTGTTGTGAAGTCCACTTACTTCAAGTCCAGTGATTACATTAGTAGACACAGTTCGTTCCTGGCCCATTGTGCGCAGAAGAATGTTGGTTCTTTTTCCTTGTACATTTAGTTGGTGCATTAACTTATCTGTACAAAATGTGGCAGAACTGCCAGGGTCAAGAAATGCATAGGTATGTATTACTGTGTTACCTTTGTTTAATTTTACCTTCACAGGCACAATGGACATTAGACACTGTTCTTCACCGGCCCCAGTATGACTGCATGCTTCCAGAGATACTTGTCCTGTGTTCACCTTTTTTGGTTCCACATCCACGTCTATAGATGTTTCAGCTCCTTTGTTCTGCTCTACTTTTCCTATGTGCAGTATCGTAGGATGTGGCCTCTCACAAATAGTGCATGAGTGTTGCTGGGTGCAGTCCTTGCTTATATGGCCTGTAACAAGACATGCAAAGCAAATGCCTCTTTCTTTCAAAAATGATATTTTGTCAGTATGACGTTTCCTTTTGAACCAAGAACAACTTCCCAATAGATGTACTCCTGAGCAAAACAGACAGTAGGGCTTATGTTGGACTATTGAAGCACTATTCCTCTGTTTGAGAGAAGTATTGACATCAACGGTTGTTGCGTTGGCTGTAAAGCTTTTGTTAGTGAATTTGGGTTTCACGGACATTGACTGTTTGGGCCTTACAATATGTGCTCTTTGAGCAGGATCTTGTATATCACCAAAGACAGGATCCGTCAAGATTTTAACCTGCCTTTCAATGAATTCAACTAAGGTTTTGAACGTGGCCCTGCGCTTGGTTGATTCTTGAAATTGGCAAACTTCCACTCGCCATCTCTCTTTTAATTTGTAAGGCAATTTGCTGACCAATAATTTCAGATTGGACGCCAGATTTAACTCATCCATATATGCAATCTCCTTCATGGCGTTTAAACAACCCCTGAGATACAAGGCATAGGATTTCAGACTTCGGGAATCTTCTGCCCTTATTGGGTTCCATGACAAAGCCTTATTAATATATGCACTGGATATTTGGTATTCATTTCCAAAATGCTCCTGGAGCAGTTCTTTGGCCTTTGCAAAGCCTCTCTCGGGATTTAAGAAGAGACAAGTTTTGACTAACTCCCTAGACTGACCGGATGTATATTGCTCCAAATAATACAATTTATCCTTCGCAAGCTCAACTTTGCTTTCAATGTTGTGCTCAAATGACGTGATAAATGATCTGTATTCAATTGGGTCATTGTTAAATACCTTCATCTCCTTTCGTGGAAAAAAATGATTTGTCCTGTTGCTTTATCAATGACGCCGTGATGTCATTTTGCCTCTGCAGAATATTGTAGAGCTGAAAAGTATCTTGTGGTGCTCCTCCAAGAGGTTCAAGTGGAACAATAGGTGTTTTTCCTGCCGGCCTTTGTCTTGACTGATGCCGTGATAAAGGCTGCGTTTGCTGACTGATTTGAGAGGGCAGTGACTGATGAGAGATCATACCTGCTTGTGGTGGTTGTGTATGATATGTGCGCGGCTGCGTTGCTTGGACAGAGTACATTTGGTGAGACTGATCTGGCCAGGTCGGCCGCACCGATGGAAGAAAATAGGGCTGCGGCGGAAGAGCATAAGTTTTAAGTCTGACACTTGCATCTTGAATTCCTTGGGCATAACCTTTTTCTTCCTTTGGTTCACTCTCTTCACTCCCTTCACTCTCCTTTCCTATAAGTTCCTTTGTTTTTTGTAATTTGAATGATTTTTTAAAATGTTCATTCGCTTCATCTCCCACTGAGACATTGCTACTACTCTTACTCTTACTCAATATATTGAGTTTGGCACTAGCAGCATCCAATTCAGTTCTGAGGGCTAGCATTTCCTTTTGCTTCCTCAAATTTTCCTGTCTTTTAGCCAATTCTGCCTCTTCATTCTCTATGTCATGTTTCTTTTTAAGAGCCGTTAATTTAATTTCTAACGCAGCCTTTTCAGCTGCCGCACGTCCTAAAGCAGAGGAGGCTACGGAAGTCTTTGATCCCCTATCTTCTGCTTTCTTGGAGAGCGTTGCAGAAACACTGTCATCTGGACTTATTTCACATTCTTCATCTTCATTTCCGTGTGCGCATATCCAATTGTCTACTTCTTGAAGGAATTTACTAATTATTTCTTTTTTAGGTTTATACCAGAAGTGATTATCTTCTCCGCGATCTTTCTCACTCAAAGCGTTCTGATACTCCTCATGTCTAGCTTCAAAATCATTCAATAAATCTCCATATTTATCCATATGTTCGTTAACTTCTTTAACATTTGATTCCTCATTCCTTAACATGTCTTTGACAAAGTTCATTTTGCGTGTAAGCAGCGCAAGCTTCATCTTTCTTACTTTACGTAAAGCACTCGCGGTTTCGCCGCAAACATTTTCCATATCGGTAAGATTCTCCTCTACCTCTGTTTGCAACCCTGTTTCCTCTGGTTTTTCTGTTTGGTCAGCCATTGTTTTCACAAATCCAACACAAATAATATCCACTTAGTATTATCTTCACATCTTCATAAATTGAATTATTTCCTTTACATTGTTGTTTTAAATCCAAAGGAGCGCATGCATAATAATAATAAAGCAACGCTTTCAAACTTCCTGTTTAGCCACTTTATCCGTATAAACTTGATTCAAACACAGTCCTAAATTCAAATGATATTTAGATGTAACGAATTCTTCCAATATTTGGTTACTTAAAGGGGACATATTATGAGATTTTTTTTAAGATGTAAACTAAGTCTAAAATAGGTCTGAGCAAAAGTGTGCCGTTTTGGGTGTGTCCTTTAAAATGCAAATGAGCGGATGCAGTGCAACCACTGATCACAATGATGGTGGTTTGTTGCAATTGAAACTCTATTGTGCTGTCAAATATTTTATCTCTCTCTTTCTCTCCATACTAAATGGTTGTGCTGTGATTGGATAGTGCAGATAAAGGGGGCGGCATTACCTTATTCTGACATCACAATAAGGGCCAAATTACAATGACCTATTTTTTCACATGCTTGCAGAAAATGGTTTACCAAAACTAAGTTATTGGGTTGATCTTTTTAACATTTTCTAGGTTGATAGAAGCACTGGGGACACAATTATAGCACTTAAACATGGAAAAAGTCTGATTTTCATAATATGTCCCCTTTAATCGTCTGTTTCTTGTGATTTAACAACTTAAAGTAGCAGCGGCTTACCGCAACTTCGGCGTCTTTCACACGCGGCTTTGGCTTTCCTTTGTTCCTTTGTTCCTTTCCTTTATTCCTTGCGTAGCTTCGGAACTCATTCCAAATGATCCACACGGGTTTCAAGATCCATAAGCTAGCTTTTTGACTAATGTAGTGACTATTTTGTCTTGAGTTTGTTCTTTGTCACATTGATGTTGACTGGGGAAATCTTTGACGCTTGCTTGTTCCAATAAACCAAGAAAAATCCAGAAGAGTAAATGTGAAAGAGTAGGTGGGTTTAACAAAACAAATAATACAGATCCTTTATCTGTTAAATAAATTATAAAGAGAATGGCTCAAAGGGGCAGCAGTTCATTCAAACATTCCTGTGGCAAGGTCAAAAAGCTATGTGCTCCCAGTCAGCCACACCTCCACCTTGTCACCTTCCTATTTAATGTCCTTTTGACCTGTAGAGGGCACAAGTTCTCAAAAAATAGAACAATAAGGAAAACATTATTAGAATAAATCATTATGTGAAATGAAATGATTAAAAAATGGCTCCTACACAGTGTTTTTATAGATCAGCATAGAGTGTCACTTTACTTTTATTATTTTATCATTTCATATTTGAATGATAGGTAGCACGACAAATAATCAATAAATCTTAGATGACTTCATAGACATCCCTCCTTCTCCGAGCAATAAACAAATTACAATTGCTAAAAGCAAAAAACACTGATGTCAAAGTACAAAAGCCTAACTAGAGGAAACACTAATCCCCATGGTGGTGACTTCAAATGAATATAAAACAAACACAAACTACGGACAGTGTTTTATAAATCTACAGAATGTTCAGTTTTTGAATAAACAGAAATGTCTGTAAACATAACAGAAAACATGCCGGTAATTTTCTGCCAGGACATTATCTGTTTTTTTACGGATTATTTTTTTAGAGTGTATAGAGCAAGCTCCTGATTGTTTAACTTGATTTTCCACCAAAGTTCAGATTTGTAACTTGCACTTTTCCCGCGGCAATGCTCAATTCACGTGGAACGAATAAAAGATCAAGACAATAGACATATGAAACACAAGACAGGATTGTGACACAAATAGTATTACTTCATTTAAGATGAATTTTAAATATATGAAATATTGCTGCAGTAAAACAAATTCATGAGGTGAATTCTGGAGGTTTTTAGAAAGAGTGATTTATTAAATTACTTTGCAAATAAGTTTTTAATTTTATAGATGGGTGGAAGGGATTAAATACAAACATTCAAAACATTCAAAGATAAAATAACTGATTAACATATGACAGTGACCACACCACAATTATACAGATGATCTGAAAACACAAGACAATCTGAAAGAGCGATTTCTCTCACTTTCCTGATATTGTCAGAATACAGTAATAAGTTGTGTATATTGTTTAATTATATTACCGCAATAATAGTTATAAGTGCACTTCTAGTAAGATAATCATACACTGGAAAAAAAGAGTAAGTAGAATTTACTATATTTTTATATTGCAAGTTCTTGGAAAAAAAAAATTTCACAAACATTTTACAGTGTTGGTAACAATATAATAAATAATATTTTAATTACTTTCAATCGGTTACTTCTTTGATTTAATCTTCTTTAATGGAAATTGTACATTGCAAAATCCCTGGTGCCAAATCAACACCGGCTCGGTGTCCACATGGGCACCACCAGCAGGGTGCCAAAGGGGTCACATGACGAAAATGCCAGCACCGCCACCCCGCAGGCCCGAGCAAAAATGTGTCGTTTTGGGTGTGTTTTTTAAAATGCGGATGAGCGGATGAAGTGCAAACACTGATCACAATGATGGTGGTTTGTTGTAATTGAAACTCTATTGTGCTGTCAAGTCCAAAAATGTGTCGTTTTGGGTGTGTTTTTTAAAATGCAAATGAGCGGATAAAGTGCAAACACTGATCACAATGATGGTGGTTTGTTGTAATTCAAACTCAATTGTGCTGTCAAGTCCTTCTTTTCTCTCTCTTTCTCTCTGCACTAAACGGCATTGCAGTAGTTGGAGAGTTCAGATTAAGGAGGCGGTATTATTCTAATAAGATATCCTTATGACATCATAATGAAAGCCAAATTTCAATGACCTATTTTTGTTCACACCCACAAAGTGGCAATGCCAACACCCCCATCACATGACCCCCTTAAAAGCAACACCGAAGCAGTGCTAGAGCCAATCAGATAATTAAGCAATCATTTAAGTGACCACTCGACTACCGAAGACACCTGGTGACAACGAGCAGAACCACATCCACAACCTCCAGTCACTGCCTAATGCAGGGTTTACACCAAACGCGTTTTGGGCGTCAAAATTGCGTCTACCGCGCCTAGTTTGCCGCTTGAACACTTTGAATGCATTCGCGCGTGTAGAGCGGAGTAGACGCGCGGAAAAAGCAAGCATTTGACGCGCGTCCGAGGCAAAATCCGCTGTGGGAGGGGCAACTGCTGTGCGAGTGTCTGTTTGCAAGATGACTGATGTTACTTGTGCATTTATCAAGAAAGTTACCAGTTTGTATTGGGTAACCATACTATAGGGGGAAAATAAACGGCGCGGGTTGATGAACGTCACGTGACTCAAAAGTGAAGTGTGTATTACAACTTGCCAGGTTGCCCAAAGTCCTTACTGACACTCTTCCAAGCGAGGTCCTTTTGATTCCTGTCTCCTCTATAGAAATTACAACTTGTGTCATATAGCTCCGAGTGACTGCTTGAGTGAGTGACTCCGGGCGGGGCTGCCACCACAGCAGCAGGCAGGCTCCTGATTGGTTAACGCGGCGCGAAATTCCGCCAAAGTTCAAATTTTTCAACTCGGGCGTCAGCCGCAAATTCGCGTGAACCGCAAAACGCACAAAAGCACCATTCGCGCGTACCGCGCCCAACGCTCAATTCGCGCCTTTCGCTCGAGCTTCACGCGCGAATGAGGCGGAAACGCGTCTTCCGCTCCGCGCCGAACGCCTCTTCCGCGCCGCGAGACCTTCTGACGCGCGTCAACGCGTCTGCACATTGACTTAACATTGAAATCACTCGCGCTTCACGCCTCTACCGCGGTTGGTGTAAACGTACCATTAGATAAAATCAACTGAAAAGACATCTCTCTTGTTGCAGACCGGACTGACTTTTGTCTGCTTTGAAGTTGTTTGGTCGCCATTGTGGTGATCTGTGGTTCCTTTGGTTGGGTGGGTTGACTCTTATTTTCTTTTTGAGGTCTTTGCAACAGTGTTCACTGAACACATTATTTGTTGTAAAGGTTGTTAAAGCAAAGTTTATATAGTTTTTATAACAGAGATTGTAGATCTACGCAAGTTGCCTACACAGTCAAAAAATTGATGTTGATCATATGTATATTATTCTCTATTGGACTTCAGTAACATAGCTTTCCTCGGATCAAGCTTCTCAAATTTTATTATTAAATACTCGCCGGAAATACTTTTTTGCCTCACGTGCAGACATCATGAATCACCCCACCAATCGGAATCATGGTGACAAACACAATGTTGCAAAGCATGCTGGGATCCACCATAGTATAAAACTCATGACTCCCATCATGCATTGCAACATAAATTATGTCACCCTTGTTGTGACCAATGGGGTGATTCACGATATCTGCACGCGAGGCACAATATTAATCTCCGGCAAGTATTTTTAACAACAAAACTTGAAAAGCTCTGTAAGTTAAAACCAGTATAGAATATATATGTGATCAACATTTTACTTTCCACGAATACTGAATTTTTTGACTGTTTAAACAATCCACCCAAATCCACAATCTCTGCTATCAAAAACTTCACAAACCTTGCTCCAACAACCTCCACAACAAACAATGTGCCCAGCAAACACCGCTGCAAAGACCCCAAAAAGGAAAACAAGAGTCAACCCACCCAACCAAAGGAACCACAGATCACCACAATGGCGACCAAACAACCTCAAAGTAGACAAAAGTCAGTCTGGCCTGCAACAAGAGAGATGTCCCCTCAGTTGATCCCATCTAAGGCAGTGACTGGAAGCCGCAGTCCCAGCTCTGCTCATTATCACCAGGTGCCCCCAACAATCAAACAATCACTCAAATGATTGCCCAACCATCCAAACAACTCGAACACTGCCTCGGTGTCACCTCTAACACCCCGCTGGTGGCACCCACACAAACACCGAGCCGGCGCCAATCCAACACCAGGGACCTTGCAGTGCAATATTACTTCTTTTTGTTAGATATTTATTATATCACATTATAATAAAAAAATCAGAAGAGACTAGTTCTTTTACAGGTATTACTACAGTTATTGCTCATTGACTAAATTAACACACTACATCATTTTCATTGCATCACCTACAGTCTATAAACAAGCACCACTCTACTGAATGATTGTAACCACAAAACTCAAAGACGAAACAGAAACTCTTCTAAATCTCAAAGATAAATGAACATTAAACACCAACTTTTTCTTTCTACTTAACAACACATAGATAGTGTTTCATTTTTAAATTTTACTCTGTGGGTGAAATTAGACAAACATGTCCTGAAAAGTTGAAGGCCCCTGTAGCGTACACAGCAAAAAGTCCAGTGTTAAATGAACTCTCACAGAGTTTATTTCAACACTTTTTCAGAGTTTATATAGGTCCACACTTTAAAGTTTTAAAGTTAAATGCACTTTCAAGACAGTACACTGTTAAAAATGTCCGTTAAAAAACGGACAAAGTACTGTATAAACATAAAGGAATCCTCCACATCCATGCCCCACAGGCATTTCATCTTTTTCCTTTTCAATAACATGTTGCACCATGGGTGCAATAAATCCTGCTGCAATCTGTCAATTCCGCCCCTCCATCACCATCTCGGCCCGAAACCCAAAATTATTCCAGCATCTACACATGTGATCCAGTAGACAAATCCTCTCTCCGACATGACGTGCAAGTCAAATGGACATCCACCACAAAATGCATCTAACCAAATCTCCAGTTTCTGTTTGTTCTAGATTCCTTTGAAGTCACCACCACGGTGAACAGTGTTCCCCCCAGCAAGGCACCCGTCCCTGACCCTCACATTCTTCACTCTACTCTTTCAACAATTACAACAGCTGTTTTGCTTTTATTAACTGTAACTTGTTTGTAACTTGGATGTGCCTTGAAAAGAGAGAACTAAATCTATCATGTCATGTAAGCTTAATTGTTTTGTGTTAAACTGACTAAACATTTAAAGATGAGATAATAAAATAAGAATAACAAACTAAAATTTATGAAAGTGACACTGTATTGAATAAGATTGCTGCAATGTGTCAGTTGTGTTTTTTTGCTTCGGAGGGACATCAACACCTTGGACACAAACCTCAACAACGGTGAGAGTAAAGTTTTCTACAATCCTGGTATCCAGCATGCATTGCGGCATGAAGCTTTGATGTTGATTGTCACCATTATCGCATTCCATAGGCGAATTGAAGTGTCCCCAAAGGCCACGAAAAATGTTCAGCAAATCCACAGAATTCTCAGCTCTCTTATATAAGGACATGTCTGCAAGCACAACGGAGAAAAAATTGTGTTTTTCCGCCAGGACATTATCTGTTGTTTTGTGGATTCTTTTTTTAGAATGTAACATTAGTAACACTCACAAAGTAATAAAGGGGTCATAATATAAGTTTTTTAAGGTGTAAATTAAGTCTTTGGTTTCCCTAAAGTGCATATTATGTGAAGTTTTAGCTCCTAACACCATGTAGAGGGTATGCATTGACGTCAATTTTCCACGTGACCACGCTGGAGCTCGCCCTGTTGAGTGGCAAACGTTCAACAAAATGGCTGGTTTTCATTACGGGTGCTTCGAAAATGCCAGTAACACTGACTATTATCAGCTTAAATTTAATTTAGTTGGACTTGATAGCAGAGGTGGACAATACTTAGTTACATTAGTTACATTTTCCAAGCATCTGTGCTTTATTAGGTTGTTTGTATTTGGAAAAACATTACTTCACTACATTCTAAAGCATAGAATCATACTGTGTATTCTTTAATATTGTATATTTAAATTTATTTAATACCTAAATACATTTAAATTGTGTACTTTTCCTTGAGTAAATGTATGTTAATGTACACAAATATCAAATTTAAAACAAAAACGTATTATTTATGAAATCTCTGCTTGATAGTGACCCTAGCAACTTTTCAACCCACCTGTGGACGTTGGCATGAACTATCTATTTACTTCTCCTTTCTGTGATGTTTTGGCAGTCTGTAAAACAGAGCTCCGAATTCTTGTTAATCTTTTAGTACAGTCTATCGCACAACAGATTTTTCCCATTTCGACGCCGATATCACACTGTATTTAAATGCTGCCGCACGCCACTCAGTAGAATTAACCGCACTACCTCTCACCAACGGTGACATCATGTGCATACCCTCTACAGATAATTTTTTATAGCATGTTTAACTTGCCACTTTATACACAGTAAAAAAACTAGATCAAAACGCGCACTGCTGGTGTTTATATGCATACATTATAACCACCAGTGTAGGCTACACATTTGACACCAATAATTTTGTTTTGGAGGTGTAAACAAAAATGTGCTGTTTTAAGTTAGATCAGCACAGTGCAAATGAGCTTAATGAAATGCAAACACTGATCGCAATGATGGTGACTTTAAATGAAACCAACAAACTTTACAAGATGTAAAATGCAGCAACAGAGATGCACTCTAGAGGCTGTTTACACCTGGCACCAACATGCATTTTCGTCGATCGGATCACAAGTGGACGACGTTAATGCCAGGTGTAAACTGTGTTCAAAACGTTTTGAACGCGCCCACTTTCGACCACTTTCAACCACATTCAGAGGTAGTCGAAACCACTTTCGATCGGATTGCTTTGGAATTGCGGAACGCAATGTGGTTGAATGTGTTCGAACAGCCACATGCGACCGCTTTCTCTCTGCCAATTTATCTAATCTGAGGTATTAAACACTAATTTTACGTATTTTTTTGACTTCTGCCGTGAACATACAGTGAACAGCGCTATTTTTAGCCTTTCATTGATAAAACTACTGCGGGTGTTCTCCGTAGTTTCGTTTTGAAAGCGTGAAAGTTGCGCGATCCTATTTCATCAATTGCGCTGAAAATTCAGAGAAAGCTCCAACAAATAAACGTACAAAACACTGTGCAGCATGTATACTTGCTAAACAAGCAGCGGGCTCCGACATAATATAAGTTTGCATCCATATAAACTCATAATTACTCCCGCTCGCGTTTGAATGACAGCAAAGAGACTCGCCCACCGTCTCACAGACCACCCTCTCACAGTATTCAGGACAGATGCGGTCGAAAGTGGACAAAAGAGACGGATTTAAATACCAGGTGTAAACGTAACGTGTCTCTCTCGTCCACTTGTGATCCGATCGACGAAAACACATCCTAAAACCAAGTGTAAACAGCCCCTAAAAAACAATAATGTCCTGGCAGAAAACCACCGGCACTTCCTCCGTTATGTTTACAGA
The DNA here is from genome assembly GCF_027580225.2 of Misgurnus anguillicaudatus. Classification (NCBI taxonomy): domain Eukaryota; kingdom Metazoa; phylum Chordata; class Actinopteri; order Cypriniformes; family Cobitidae; genus Misgurnus; species Misgurnus anguillicaudatus. Next base: position 17,993,609 of record NC_073355.2, read on the forward strand.
CACCTCCATCCATTCAAAAACTGAACATTCTGTTGATCCACAGAACACTGTTCGTAGAACTACGGAACATTGTCCGCAGCCCCCAGGCACACCCCAATCCGCCCACGAAACGCAACAACAACAACCAACAACAAAGCTCCACGCCGCAATGCACGCCGGGCACCAGGACTGCGGAAAACTCCCTCCTAACATTTACTCTCACCATTGTTGAGATTTGTATCCAAAGGGTTGATGTCTCTGAAGCAAAAACCACAGTTAACACATTTGCAGCAATCTTATTCAATACAGTGTCACTCTTACAAATTTCAGTTCTCTATTCTTATTTTTTCATTTCATATTTAAATGCTTGGCAGCGTAACAAAAAAACAACCAAGCATAGATGACATCATAGACACTTCCCTTTACTCAAGCAATGAACAAGTTGTAATTGCTGCAAGCAAAAACACTGCTGCAATGTTAAAAGAGCAGAGTCAGTTCTGGAAGGTCAAGGGACAAAAGCCCAACCAGAGGGAACACCAATCACCACAGTGGTGACTCCAAACGAATCCAAAACAAACTGGAGATTTAATGTGATAAATGTTGTGGCAAATATCCATCCGACCCACACGCCACGCCAGAAAGAAGACCCGTCACCAAATCACATGTGTCGATGCTGGAATAGTTGAACACTTGTATCTTGTTCTGACAGCATTTGTTTAGAAGTTAAACATCATCCATGTTAGAAAATAACTCTGCAAGCAAGTTGTAATTTTAGGTTTCAAACAGAGATGGCGACAGAGAGGCAAAAGTGAAAGACCGCAACAGGAGTCACCGCACCCACAATGCAACATGCCATCAAAAAAACCAGACAAACACCTGTAAAACACAAATACGGAAAAATCCTTCACATCTACACAGTACCCCGTCCGTTCTTTACAGAGTGTGGTGATAGAGAGGATAGAGTTACAGATTGCATTACAGGCAAATTAATTTTTTTTTTAAAGGTTTTACTTTCCATTTAATCTCCAGCACACATGAAAACAGAAGACTGAAACGTGTGGGCGGAGTGTAATCACATCTCTAAGGAGTTGGGTTAAAACTGACATGATAAAGTCTGTCAATTAATTCCAACTCTGAAAAACAACTTACTCGTTAGGTGTTGAATTCAACTGAAATTTTAACTCTTGCTGTGTATAAAATTATATTAAAATTGAAACCAAACCTTGCCGAGAATGGACAGAGACACAATAATGGTGATTATGTAAAGAACAATAAAGATCACATTTACAATTCTTGCTGCTAAGGTCCAGCATGGTGAGACTTTTTCTTGGTGTTGGTGAGTAAAATCCCAAAACTCCATAAGGATCTGCTTCAGCTTGTCGGGCGTACATGTCATCTGTTCAGTTCTACCGGTAACTGTGTCTAGAGAGTTATGCAAGTATATTACATCATCTGTGGAAAGAAATACAAACCATGGCTCTATAAATGCTATGGGTCAAGTAAAAAAATTTACTGTAGCTTTTTTACTAATTTTACTAAAGATTTTTATCTTTTTCTATTCAAATATTTTTACTTCTATGAGGCTGCTTTGCTCCAATGGATGTTGTGAATAGTACAACAGAAATAAAATTAAGTTTTGATTTCCCATAAGAATACAAAAATATACAGTATGCTGACCAGAATTATATGAACAGCTGCACAGAATGTCATTATTTAAACATTAAACATTATTAACTAAAGAATCAATTAAGTTCATCTTCTGTTGTCTACTCAATGTAGGTGGTGTGTCTTTTCTGGTTATGTAGTGGTTACTACAATCAAGATTGTTTGAATTTTGTCTGTATGGCGGCTTTTCAGTTTTATAGTAAGAATAAACAGATTTAAGACAATGTTTCTTATTTAATTGCTGGATTGACTCTTACCATGTTGAACGGTTAAATCTACTCCGCTTTCTGTTGGTGTTACTGGTTTGGTCTCTTTTCCTTTAGCAATCAGAATGCTCACAAATATGGTCTCCAGAATACTTATGCCGATAAGTGAGAAAACCCCAATGCAGTAAATCCCTGTGACAACAACAGCAAACCATTATAGCAAAAAATTCATACATGAGTTAAAGTTACATTTCTCTCAAGTCTCTGATCTCGGGGAGAGTTTAATAAGCCATTTTCACACAGATATTACTGAAAATACACAGAAAATTTAAGCAGGAGTAATAACGGGTTTAAAATTAACTAAAACTAATATTATGTGAGTATCACAGCTTGTTAGTAAACATGCTGCTCAGAGTTTATGTAAAAGTTTTCTCTGATAGTTCAGAGCAATCATTGAAAAAAGCATGTGCAACTTTCACACGCTTGCAAAATGAAACAAAAATTTAAGGGGCGGAGAAACTATCAATAGTTTTAATATAGTCTAGAGGCCGTGCTAAACACTGTGGGGTGGTTTCCCGGACAGGGATTAGCTTAATCCAGGACTAGGCCTTAGTTTAATTAGGAAATATAACTAGTTTTAACAAACATGCCTTACTAAAAACATTACCTGTGTGCATTTTGTGGCAAAACAAAGGGCCCTGTTGTATTTTAAGATATGTAAGTGCAAGTTGTTTTCAGTTTGGACAGCTCTTAAAAATGTTTTAGTCTAGGACTTGTCTAATCCCTGTCCGGGAAACCGCCCCTGTGAGACTAGTCCTAGACTTAAACACTTTTAAGAGCTCTCCAAACTGAAAACAACTTGACATATCTTAAAATAAATCAGTGCCCTTTGTTTTACCTCAAAATGCACATAGGTAATGTTTTTAATATGGCAAGTTTGTAAAAACTAGTTATCAGAGGTGGGTAATCCATGTGCCAAGAGTTTTGTTCCAATCACCTGGATTTGCTAATTAGCACAGTTTTTCAGCAGTGTTTAAAGGGGTCATATGATGAAAATGTTAGCATTGCCACTTTGTAGGTTTGAGCAAAAATGTGTCGTTTTGGGTGTGTTTTTTAAAATGCAAATGAGCGGATGAAGTGCAAACACTGATCACAATGATGGTGGTTTGTTGTAATTGAAACTCTATTGTGCTGTCAAGTCCAAAAATGTGTCGTTTTGGGTGTGTTTTTTAAAATGCAAATGAGCGGATAAAGTGCAAACACTGATCACAATGATGGTGGTTTGTTGTAATTCAAACTCAATTGTGCTGTCAAGTCCTTCTTTTCTCTCTCTTTCTCTCTGCACTAAACGGCATTGCAGTTGGCGGAGAGTTCAGATTAAGGAGGCGGTATTATTCTAATAAGATATCCTTATGACATCATAATGAAAGCCAAATTTCAATGACCTGTTTTTGCTCACACCTACAGAGTGGCAGTGCTGACATTTTCATCATGTGACCCCTTTGGGAGCCTCGGCGAAGCCTGCAGGGCAGCACTGCCTGGAGGGCAGTCCCCGTGCCCGGAGCGTTTCAGCCAATCACAGCACTGGTGCTAGATATCGAGCCTTCCGCCAGCTTCTGGCAGTTTGAGCTCACCGTTGGTCAGGTGAGTAGCGCAGATATTGTAAGATAGGAAGGTGACTGTATTTATAATCCGCTCGAAATGTTTTGAGTGTTTAAGAGATGTGTTTCCATGTTTTCATGGCACGACTTTCTTTTTCGTGCTGGTTTCACGTATTGGTTACTCAATCTTTTTCCCAATTTTACATTGTAAACATTGTAGTTTGAGATTGGTGTTAAAACAAATTGCATCCTAATCCAACTCCAACTTGCATTTATGCCAAACCCAACTTTGCCTCATGTGAAAACAGTTTAAAAACCAGTCAAAAAACACAAATCTAACCCCAATCCCAAGCAACAAGGGTTAGAAAAAAGGAAAAACAATTGAATAACTAATAAGTGAAACTGGCACGATAAAGACATTCGTGCCACAGACATGTGAAAACATACAAACACGTCACTTAAGTGCTCGAAACATTTAGAGCGGAATATAAATACAATCACATTCCTATCTTACAATATCTGTGCTACTCACCTGACCAACGGTGAGCTCAAACTGCCAGAAGCTGTCGGAAGGCTCGATATCTAGCACCAGTGCTGTGATTGGCTGAAACGCAGTGCTGCCTTGAAGGCTTTGTTGAGGGTTTTAAACACCAGGGAGCCAGGAGGTCACCTCCTGCCGAAAAACTGTGCTTATTACTGTAGCAAATCCAGGGCTGCGTTCAGCCCCGACAAAACGTTGCACAACGTTGCACAATGTTTATTAAACACAAACGGCGATGTGTTGAATGCCCTGTTGTGATGACGCAAGAGTTGCAACTACGGTAGATGAGAGGCCATTCTTTGTGTTCTTTTTTAAATGTTTCTGAAGCCTGATGCAATCGTTATAAATGTGTGTTTAATACTGTAAAAGACCCTCAATGTTACAGTCACTGACCTTGCCGTCCAGAATGAAAGACAACATTCCAACTTGAACCCATTGAGCGAGCTGTCTCTTTACTACCGCGTGGTTTTATACATCTTGCCGCTGATTGGGCCGACATTTCCGACACACCCACCAAACAAGAGAAAACGCTTCTAAAACCTGTTGCATTCCGTTGCACACCGTTTCCAGGAAACATGTCGTTCAACCCGGAAGCCGTAGCAAAACTTTGTGCACCGGTGTGGGATTGAACGTGCCCCAGGTGATTGGAACAAAATTCTGGAGAGGACCTCTGCTAGTTATATTTCCCAATTAAACCAAGGCCCAGCCCCGGACCAAGCCAATCCCGGCCCGGGAAACCGCCCCTGTGGGTTCGTGTTAAGTCAGGTCCAATATAAAAACTTTGTGCTCGGTACATCACATTAGATCAGTGGCTCTCAATCCTGGTCCCGGAGGCCCACCGCTCCGCACACCCTGCATGTCTCCCCTATCCGACAGACAATGAGATCTCTGCTAATGAGCTGATGATTTGAATCAGCTGTGTTAAACAAGGGAGACATACAAAATGTGCAGAGCATTGGGCCTCCAGGACCAGGACCGAGAACCACCGCATTAGATCAATAGGCAGTGAGTAGAAGGGCTCTTGTGGCTGCTCGAAGACATTTAACAATATGAGCATCTATACCACCAAAACAGTCTGGTTGAATGTGTTTTCGACTACTCTGAATGTGGGTGAAAATAAATGACCTTGAGAACAGAACATTTCACACCCCATTTAAACTTGTAACATGTTAACTTGTGGTCTGATCGACACTTCTCATACAATGCTGTATCAGTTTGCTACTGCATAATGGAGCACAATAGCCACTTTTTAATATGTAGTTCCTAATTTGTCTGAGTTCCTGAACTCCGCAAGGTGCACCCTTGCTCCCCTAAACTCAGTGAATGGTAAACTCTCTTTTCTGTCCTCTGTGAAAAGCCCACTCACTCTTCTGAACACATTGAAGTGCTTGCTCCCTCCCCTGTACTCCATGAAGAGCCCCTTCTCTTCCCTGAACTCTGCCTATAGACAAGTTTCCTGGGTGAAATAGGAAGGGCACCATTAGCTTTTACTGTCTTTGGTTAGCGTGCAGAAAAGTAAACTATGGAGTGTGTTACAAGTGTCCAGTTTTCTTGACGTTGCAAGAAGTACGACCTGATTTTGCAGAGTTCAACGTGTCCCTGGGTCAACAAGGGAGGGGCTTCGAAAAAAACTTTTAACCAATCAGCATGTTCTGAGGGCAGAAAGAATTGATTGGTTCACAAAAATGACCAATCAAAATGCTTGTTACTCGTTTAAGCCCTCAACGTAGCCTTCAAGGCAGTGAAGCAATTTGAGCTCCCCGTTGGTCAGGTGAGTAGCGCAGATATGGTAAGATAGGAATGAGATTGTTTTTGAATTCAGCTCTAAATATTTCGGGCAATCAAGTGATGTGTTTCTGTGTTTACACGTATCTGCCAGACAAATAAACCGTTTTTGCTTGGGGTTGGAGTTGGGTGAGGATGTCAATTTATGTAACAGAAAGTTGTTTTAACCCCAATCCCAAGCAACAATGGTAAGAAAATATGAAAAACAATTGAATAACCAATGCATAAAACTGGCACGAAAAAGAAAGTCATGCCACACAGACACGTGAAAACGCAGAAACCATTGTGTATGAGATTCAGCTCTTTCACAGCAGTTTGTCATTAAGGGGTTTAAGAAACTTTGCACAAAAAATGATCTGCTGTATAATTGGGACGCACAAACATCAAGAATCAGAGTATGAATCTCAACCATGGTGACCATAAAATGAAAAGCTTCATGCTGCAATGCATTCTGGGTATCAACAAATCTTATCCAGAACTCCTAGGGGCTGTTTACACTTGGTATTAAGATGTGTTTTTATCGATCGGATCACAAGTGGACGAGAGAGACACATGACGTTTACACCTGGTATTTAAATCCGTCTCTTTTGTCCACTTTCGACCGCTTCTGTGCTGAATACTATGAGGGGGTGGTCTGTGAGACGGTGGGCGAGTCTCTCTGCTGTCATTCAAACCCGAGCGGGAGTAATTATGAGTTTATATGGATGCAAACTAATATAACGTCGGAGTGCACTGCTTGTTTAGCAAGTAAACATGCTGCACAGTGTTTTGTACATGAGTATGTAAGAGCTTTCTTTGAATTTTCAGCGCAATTGATGAAATAGGATCGCGCAACTTTCAGACGCTTTCAAAACGAAACTGTGAAAATCGCACGAGGTCTTCTGTTAAGTTTTCGCAATTCATGCAGAATCTCAAAAACAAAAAAATACAACATCTGCGTCTGCAAGCAATTAACATGCAGACTGGGACGATGCAAAGATCAAAGAGGCTTGTGTTTGTAGTGCTCACTTCATTTGAGGTAAGTCATCATTTTTCAGCACTGTTAGATTAAATTATAAAGCCTAAATGGTATGAACAGTTCGACCCCGTGCTGCGCGAGCACCCGATAATCATTCAATGTTTACAAACCTTGAAGGGGTCTATTTTTAAGACATTTGAAAAATTAGGTGTGCGGTTTACAGAAAAATAATCAACACCCATAGAACATTTCTCAGCCAATCAGAATGCAGCATTCAACAGACCCGTGGTATAAACCTAAGTTAATAAATAACTCTACAAGTAAGATGTAAGATGTAAAATGCTTCAAGTGTTACTTTTTTAACACTCTGTGTGGATCTATATAAACATTAAGCAGTGTTAATGTTAATTTAACTCTGGGGATTTTGCAGTCTACATTAGCTCCACCAAGAAATGTTTATTTATTTTTTGTAGTTGTTGTGGTTCTGCTGGTATTTTGTCTTTATTCTCTTCTTGTTTATCTTTCTTTAGTGATTCTGTTTATTAACAGCAGGTGTTTATCATTAATGGTCAATCATCACTTCGTCCATCTCTTCATTATCTAATTAACTTCATCACTTCTTCAACCCAACCACACCCATACTTGACTTTGGTTTAGTCCACATTGGCTTTAGTCAAAGAGTATAGAAGCCCAAGAGGCGAAACTCAATAGAACGCTCCATAGCAACAGTTGCCCCCATGACGTGACGGCGCGGCCGCCATTATGGACTGAAAACTGAAGGAAAACGCCGAAAAATAATGAGAGTCAATGGCACTGAACCAACTTAATATAACAAAAACTTTTTTTTTTCTGGTCGTCATATCTAAATACGAAAACAACATGGTTATGCATGGCCTAATTATCCTTAGGAAAATAGTATTTTGGGACAAAATATTACTATAACAGTACGATAAGACTACTATAGAAATACTATAGCGGCTCTAGGATATTATAGAGGTATTACAGAACATAACATACTTATGTGATGTTCTAATACCTCTATAATATTTTAAAGCTGCTATAGTATTTCTATAGTAGTCTTATCGTACTTCTATAGTACTTTTAAACTGCTGTCAAAAACAAAAAACAAGTGCTCAACTATTCCAGCATCCACACACGTGATTTAGTAAACAAATCTTCTTTCTGACGAGACTGTAATCACAAGTCAAATAGACACTGATGTTGTTTGTTTATAAGATAAACTACCAATTATTAAAACCTGAGATTATAATCAAATGATAAAGAAATAAAGTATGCAAAACACATGATCTTTACATATGACACAGCTCTGACTAAGATTGCTGTAATGCTGTAGTTTTAATTAATATATTTTTTTGCTTAAGAGAGACATCAACACTTCGGATACAAATCTCAACAATGGTGACAGTAAATGGTAAGAGAGTCGTACAATTTTGTCATGTTGCAATGCATGATGGGAGTTAAGAATGAGTTTTATACAATCCTGTTACCCAGCATGCATTGCAGCATGAAGCTTTGTTGTTGATTGTCACCATGATTGTGTTTTATACCCTGACTGTTGATGTCTCAGTGTTGCTATTTTAAATCATGGGTTCAATTTGTGTTCTAAATTTTATACTTAAGACTATATAGATTCTTGCATTACTGTGGGACTTCACAGTACCACAATGATGATTAAACATAAAATTACACTGCTTTGCTCAAATTTTAATTTTTCAATCAAATCACAAGACATATGGTTTCATAAAAATTAGTATAGCAAGAGTTTAAGATTTATCTCATCATCTTCTGATCTAACAGATGTGCTTTATAAACACACTGTCACAATGAACTTATTAACTTTAACACTGCTTCAGAGTTACTTTTAACACCCTGCCGGTGGTTCCCATATGAACACAGACCGGTGTTAAATTAACACCAGGGAATTTACTGTGTGTAGTTGATATTGCGATGTCTGGAGTGTTTTTATGTCTTTGTCCTGTCTTTTCTGGTGTAATTGATGTTTTTAGTGTTATTTTATTTTTAATACTATGGATTAATGTACAGCACCTTGGTCAATAATCGTTGTTTTTTGGTGCTTTATAAATAAAGTTGAGTTGAGTGAGTCAACTCAACTTTATAAATGATAATAAATGATATTCGCCTCAATACAGACACAGGCAAACTATCAGTGCTGGTGCTACTCGACCTCAGTGCTGCTTTTGACACTGTCGATCACAACATACTTCTTGACAGGCTGGAAAACTGGGTCGGGCTTTCTGGGGTGGTCCTGAAATGGTTCAAGTCATACTTAGAAGGGAGAGGTTATTATGTAAGTATAGGTGGCCATAAATCTGAGTGGACATCCATGACATGTGGAGTCCCGCAAGGCTCAATTCTTGCGCCACTCCTGTTCAACCTGTATATGCTCCCACTAAGCCAAATAATGAGAGAGAACAAAATTGCCTATCACAGTTATGCAGACGACACTCAGATCTACTTAGCTCTATCCCCTAATGACTACAGCCCCATGGACTCCCTGTGCAAATGCATTGATGAAGTTAACAGTTGGATGTGCCAAAACCTTCTTCAGTTAAACAAAGAGAAAACTGAAGTAATTGCGTTTGGAAACAAAGATGAAGTTCTCAAGGTGAATGCATACCTTGATGCTAGGGGTCAAACAACTAAAAATCAAGTCAGGAATCTTGGTGTGATTCTGGAGTCGGACCTTAGTTTCAGTAGTCATGTCAAAGCAATAACTAAATCAGCATACTATCATCTAAAAAATATTGCAAGAATTAGATGCTTTGTTTCCAGACAAGACTTAGAGAAACCTGTGCATGCTTTCATCACCAGCAGGGTGGATTATTGTAATGTCCTCCTCACTGGCCTTCCCAAAAAGACTATTGGACAGCTCCAGCTCATTCAGAATGCTACTGCCAGGATTCTGAGCAGAATCAGAAAATATGAACATATCACACCAGTCCTCAGGTCTCTACACTGGCTACCAGTTACATTTAGGATTGATTTTAAAGTATTATTAATGGTATATAAATCACTCAGTGGACTAGGACCTCAATACATTGCTGATATGCTCATTGAATATAAACCCATCAGATTACTCAGATCATTAGAATCACATCAGCTAGAAATACCAAGGGTTCACTCAAAGCAAGGAGAGTCAGCTTTTAGCTATTATGCCAGTCGCAGCTGGAACCAGCTTCCAGAAGAGATCAGATGTGCTCCAACAGTAGCCACATTCAAATCCAGACTCAAAACACATCTGTTTAGCTATGCATTTACTGAATGAGCACTATGCCGCGTCCGAACTGATTGCACTATATTTTATATGCACTATTTTAATTATTTTCTATTTCTCTTGATTTTATTCTTATTTTTAACTGTTTTATACTTTTATTCCTGTTTTATTCTTTTTCACACATTTAAAAAAATCACATTTATTTTCTTTTAATTGATATTTTAAATGCATGTTTCTTTGATTTTTGTTTTCTCATTTCTATGTAAAGCACTTTGAATGACCTTTGTGTATGAAATGTGCTATACAAATAAACTTGCCTTGCCTTGCCTTGTCACGTAAACTTACCAATCAGTGGCATTTCACTTGCAGTAGATGGCAGCTTGTCATTAAGAATCAGCAGTAACACAGATATGGACAGCAGTAAAGTCACTTTAAAGCCCAGTTTCTCTGCTTCAGATGCATTTATGAAGAATGAGGCCACATCCAGCACAAGAAAACAAAATACTGGAAAAATTAAGTTGATGATATACAGCAGAGGTCTCCTCTTGATGGTGATCTGAAATATAAGAGTATTGTATGAACAATACAGAAAAAACTAATAATTTATGATGTCACAGCCTGCCTGCCTATCTGTCTGTCTATTCTGCAATGTTGAAACTGCCCAACTAGTTATCATCATGCAAGGTAAAAGTAAACATTTAGCCATGGAGGGTCATTTCGGTCATCTAATGACTAATGACCCATTATATACTGTATAAATACCATCTTGTAGTATACTGTACTGTACTGCCCTACACTATAGACGGTTTCATTGCATGCATGCACCTTCCCCGCTAGAAATAAAAAGTTCTAAGAACGTTCCCTGAAAGTTCCCAAATGTTCCCCAAAACATTCTGCCAACGTTAAAAGTGTCCAGTTTTTTAAAGTTCTGAACGTTAGAGTAATGTTACATTTTACCATTTTTAAACGTTATGACAATGTCATGTTTTAATGTTCACACAATGTTTAAAACAACAGCTGTTTATTATATTGACTTGTTTAATTGATCTGTAAATGATAGAGAAACATTGCATTTTATTATTTTATAAAACATTATTTCTGAATGTTCAGTAAATATATTGCTGTAGAAAACACAATTCACTTATTAGGTTTAGATGTTGATGTTTTGTTTCATTTTAAGTCATCCTTATTGTGATTAGTGTTTGTAGTGCAAAAAGCACTTGACTTTTTGCTTGCTAATTTATTCCCTGTTGTGTTAACTTTGTGTTAATGCACCACATTTGTTAAGAACATGTAAAGTTAATAGTGTAATTCTGTGGTAGTTGGTATAAATGTAAAGATCATCACCTAATTAATTTACTAATCAAAAGTTTATTTTCTTCCAATAATGTATATTAGATCCAGTGACTCTTTCACAGCAGTTTGTCATTAATGAGTTTTAGAAACTTTGGACAAAAAAATCCGTATAACTGGGATGCACAAACGTCAAGAACCAGACCACGAATCCCAACCACGGCGACAAACAAAATTGTAAAAAAAAATCCTTATTTATCCATGCTGCAGTGCATGTTGGGAATCCTGAATGAAATTTGTAATTTGTTAATACCCAGCATGCATTGCAGCATGAAGTTTTTCATTTAATTGTCACCATGATTGAGATTCATACTCTGATTCTTGATGTTTGTGCGTCCCAATTATACAGCCGATATTTTTGTTTCTAAAAATATTTCTAAAACTCCTTAATGACAAACACCTGTGAAAGCACTGGATCTCATTTACATTTTTGACAGAAAATAAACTCTTGATCAGTAAATTAATTAGGTGATGATCTTTACCATTATGTACCAAGCACCACAGATTTACACTATTAACTTTTCATAACAAAAGTGGTGCATTAACACAAAGTTTACACAACCAGGAAACAACAAGCAAAAAGTGAAGTGTCATGAGTCCAACTAAAACAAACACTAATTACAATAAGGGTGACTTAAAATGAAACAAAACATCAACATCTAAACCTAATAAGTGAATTGTGTTTTCTACAGCTATATATTTACTGAACATTCAGAAATAATGTTTTATAAAATAATAAAATGCAATGTTTCTTTATCATTTACATAACAATTAAACAAGTCAATATAATAAACAGTTGTTGTTTTAAACATTGTGTGAACATTAAAGCATGACATTTTAAAAAAACTTTTAATGTCGCCAGAATGTTTTTGGGAACATTGGGAACTTTCAGGGAACGTTCTTAGAACTTTTCATTTCTAGCTGGGTTGTCGCGTCTGGCCTAAAGTTCTCTGTTTGTTTACTAGCAGCTAAACTGATCTCTGAAACAAATACTGATAAAGATTACTGTTAACATTGTATTGATATGCTTTAGCTATGATTTGAACTAAGGTCATTTACTTGTAATTTATTTTGCTTGTTATCACTAGTGGTCCGCCAAACCCCCCCAGTGGTCCGCTAAAAGATGACCGAAACTAGGCAAGTGTTTATACACAGTAAAACTCCCAGTGTTAAATTAACACTGCTGGGAGCATATATGGTCCCACTCTACAGAGTGTTAAATTTACACTGAATCAGTGTTAAAGTTAATGAGGTAATGAAGTGATGATTAAGACATTAATGGTGAACACCGGCTGGTCATTTTGTGTCAAATCAACTTAATTTTAGAATTGTTCCTGTCTCTAAGTTTTTATTTTCTTTTTCTGGAGAAAGTAATACTAAAATGATGAAAAAGGTCAAAATATTAAATGCAAAAGATATGTAAAACTGCTGTGTGTGTATATATAGGAGTCTATCTTACAGAGTTTTAAAAAGTTACACTGAAGCAGAGTAAACAGCTGCCAACTTTAACTTTTGCCTCTCTATCATCATCTCTGTTTGAAACCTAAAATTACAACTTGATTGTAGAGTTATTTTGTAGAAGATGATAAGTTTTACTTCTAAACAACTGTTGTCAGAAAAAAATAAAAGTGCTCCAGCATTCCAGCATCCACACATGTGACTTCGTAGACAAATCTTCTTTCTGATAAAATGTAATCACAAGTCAAATGGATATTTATCACAAAAATTATCACAATAAATCTCCAGTTTGTGTTTTAGATTTATTTTAAGTCACCCTTATTGTGATTAGTGTTTCCTTTAGTTAGGCATTTGTCCCTTAACTAATTTTCCAATATTAGCAATTGCAACAGTGTTTCAATAAAAGCACTTGTTTGTTGCTTGATGTAGAAAAAATCTTATCAACCCACCTAAAATTGCTTGTTTTAAAAATATTAATATATGATAAAACATGAGAAAAGTAAAGAAAAAAAAGCATAAAAAATATTTCTCTATGCAAATGACACAGTTTAGGATAAGGGTGCTTTGATTCTAGGTTTTGTTTTTTTTTGTTCAGAGAGACTTCATGACTTTAGATACAAATCTCAACAATGGTGACAGTAAATGGTAAGAAAGTTGCAGAATTGTGTCATGTTGCAATGCATGATGGGAGTTATGAAAGAGTTTTCTACAATCCTGGTACCCAGCATGCATTGCGGCATGAAGCTTTGTTGTTGATTGTCACCATGGTTGAGTTTTATAGGGTGATTGTTGATGTCTCAGGGTGTCCGACTGAAACCACAGATTAGATTTGTGTTAAAAAAATTAACTCTTAAGGGTATGGATTTACAGCATAGGAACATTACAGGTTTGACTGAACATAAAAAAATGTAACTTACATTTAGTGTTTTTTTTTTAGTTTGAGATCAGTGAATCACAATATTTAACAACTACTGTAGCACACCAACAGTTTATAAATTCATCTGTGTCACCTCCCTCTGCTCCAACAAATGTGTTTAATAAACACAATGAACAAAAGAAGGGCAGCTCTAATCTTCAAGACTCAAGTGCCCAACTAATGGAAACACTAATCGGCACAATGGTGACTCGCTTTATTAACCAGAAATACAGCTGTTGTATAGAGATTAAACTTATCATCCATGTAACTCTACAGGCAAGTTGTGACTTTGGGTTTCGGGCAGAGATGATGGTGGAGAGGCGGAGGTTGAGGATGGCAGCTTTTTGCTCTGCTTTAGTGTAACTTTTTGAAACTCTGTGGGATGGAATCGTGTATACGCGCGCAGCGGTTTTTGTATATCTATTGCATTTGGTGTTTTGACATTTTTCATCATTTTGGTATTGCTTTCTCCAGAGGAATAAGGTAGGGGCTTAGAGACAGAAACAATTGTAGGATTGAGTTGATTTGGCACGGGGTGACCGGCAGGTGTTCACCATTGGTGTCTTGATCGTCACTTCATTGTCTCATTGACTTTGGCACTGATTCAGTGTGGATTTGGCACCCTGTGGAGTGGGACCATGTGTGCTCCCAGCGGTGTTGATTTAGCACTGGGAGTTTTACTGTGTACAATCGTCACTTATTTAAGTAGATTTTTAATGCACTTGCAAAACTGTGATATCAGTTCTTGCCATTCTGTTTTAATAATGTAAAAATGGATTGGTGGCTAAACCAAAGAGGAGTCACAAGAAGGATCAAACGTCAACTGAAAGCAGCTAAAATCCACAGATCTATTAGTTTTGTAATGTACTAGTTTTTGTTTCATGTGTAAAATCCCTGTAATTTTGTGATTTTGGACATTAAAGGGAACATTTTTTCCAGCAATTTATTGTTACCATATATGGTAACAGTTACAACCATAGACTTCATTCATACAGTATACCCGCACAGCAAAATCCCCAGTGTTAAATTATCACCGGGTCGGTGTTTATATGGGTACCACCAGCAGGGTGTTAAAAGTAACACCGAAGCAGTGTTAGAGTTAATTAGATACTTTAGCAATCATTTGAGTGATTATTTGATTATTGAAGACACCTGGTGATAATGAGCCGAACTACAACTATAACTTCCAGCCACTGCCTTAGATAAAATCAACTGAAAAGACATCTCTCTTATTACAAACCAGAATGACTTTTGTCTTTTGAAATTTATTATGGTGATCAATGGTTCCTTTAGTTGGGCAGTTTGACTCTTGTTTATCTTTTGAGGTCTTTGCAACAGTGTTTATTGAACATATTATTTGTTGCAAAGGTTGTTAGAAAACAATGTTTATAAAGTTGTTATAACAGTGATTAAAGATTTAAGTAAATTGTTTACACCCGAAGACTGGAGTTGAAAACCACTGGTCTATATAGCCCTTTTAGCTACCTGAAATATTTGGCAACTTTGTGACATCTCAAAAGTATTGGAAACAGCTGTAGATGAATGTATACTGAGAAGTTCCCACTCTCCCTGGGCCTGAAAGCTCTCCTGAGAGTGCAAAGTAAGAGACTCTGAACCAGAGTGTCCACTTAAGACTAGCTCATTATCTGTGGGAAAGTAAAAGCAAATAATTGAACATAAATTAGAATTTGATTAGTTTAAAGTTAAACAATTCATGTGTTTCTTTTATCTGTATAGACTGAAGATTGAAATGTGAAACTGCAGCTTTGTGTGTCAAATGGAAACCTGTACAAGTCCATCTTACAGGCTGAGGTCACAGATAAACTATCCACTGTGTATAAATAGCCACCCGATTTTAATTGCACATATGGAGACTCCTTTGATCCAAACTCGGTTTTGAGGCTAAATGAACAAAACAATATAAAAATACTAATGACTGGAGACAAATATTAAAAAGAAACTATTGAAATGAATAAATTCCCAGATAGCATGCAACCATTGAAACAATGTTAAAAACAGTTGATTTGTCAATGTTTATTGCATTGAATCAATATCAGGTTTGCACACTCAATTAATATTGAAAAATATTGAAATTGTAACAAACCACCATTATTGTGATCAATGTTTGCTTTAGTTGGGTCCTTGACTCTTGACCTTCACTAAATTATGTCTTTCTTATTTTTGTCTTTGTATGTGTTTAGGTAATAACACATGGGCATTGGAAAAGAAATATGTGTTTCAAAGTTAAATTGACACTGATTGGTTAGTGTGAAGATGTCAAGATTATATAAAAAGAAGCTGTTTTACATGATTATGTGGATCCATTTTTGACAATTATAATTGTTTTGGTTTGTAAATACACTGGGACAAAAAGAAAAATTAACAAATGCTGACACATTCAGACATCATTACTCATCCTACAAATCTCAACAATGGTGCCAATCATCAAACAAATTCAGATAAAACGATCAACTGCAATGCATGCTGGGAGTGATGAATTAGTTTAGTACTACGCTAATACCCAGCATGCATTGCAGCATGAAGCTTTTTTTTTTTTTTTTGATCGTCACCATTGATGAGATTCATAGACCGATTCATGATGTCAGAGATTGATTCAGTAGTTTAATCTTCTAAGTATTTTTATAATCCTCAAAATAACAGACCTGACACTGCTTCCAACTAGTACTGTGATATCCATTTCTTATACATCTTTAAAGGAGCATTTCACCCATGGAAACAATAATCTTTATTAAAAGTGGATAATATTTGTAGTTGAAATGTAACATAAATTTAGAATTTGGTGCCTATTTGACAGAGAAAAGGAGTGTTTGTAGTCTCACCCCCTCTACAAAGATATTGGACTTCCTTCTTTCAATGATGCAAAATGATGATTTTTACATCATTGAAAGAAGGAAGTGCAACAATGAAATCCATATTTCTCCTTTCTCAGTGGAAACAGAGGGAATGATGCATGACCATTCAAAAACATGACTGGGTTTCTAACTATACAAAGCTTAATGAAAATGGGTGAAGTGTCCCTTTAACAGTATTTCATTTAGGAGCATTTTAGGAGTAGTTTTGGTAAGTCTACAAGAATTAAACTACTTGATAACATTCAATCTTTGTTTGTTTTTTAGCAATAGCAGATGTATTTTAAAACACTGCTTCAACACCCAAAGAAAACTTACCATTAAAACACAAGAGTCAAGGACCCAACTAACACTGATCACAATAATGGTGGTTTGTTGAATTTTCTATATTTTTCAGTATTAATGGAGGGTGCAAATGTGATATTGATTCAAAAGGATTAACATTGACAAATCAACGATTTTTAACATTGTTTCAATGGTGGCATGCTATCTGGGTTGATTATTATATTTTTTTTCTTTGAAGTTGACCAGTGATATTAGCCAAGCAAATTTAAAGGGGACATATTTTGAGATTTTTTTTAAGATGTAAACTAAGGCCTAGTCCACACGAACACTGTTATTTTTATAACCGTGAGTTTTTTCACACGGTTTGGCCGTTCGTCCACACAAAACCGCAGTATCAGGGCACTGAAACGGAGCATATTTGAAAACCCCGGCCAGGGTGAGCTTTTTAAGAAACCCCGGTTACAGTGGTTTCGTGTAGAGAGTAAAACCGGGGGTTTTGCCTTGCGACGTCAGAGTGTGCGCCGTTATCTACTGTGTTTAACGTCAAGATTGTGCGCCGCTGACTGCTTTGTTGATGATTCTGTGCAATGGCGGACGTATCTTGCTAATAATAACTGTGCTAACAGGGCTTCTAACATGTATACAGAAAGATGCTCAGTTATCTCACTATATTGCGGAACACGATTTGGGTTATATCCCCGCCTCTGGTGTGGCATGCTCTTGACAGCGCTTGATAGCGTGCTTTTGCTTTATCGTGTGGATGGATATTTAATTTAAAGGGGTCATATGATGAAAATGTCAGCACTGCCACCCCGTAGATGTGAGCAAAAATAGGTCATTGAAATTTGGCTTTCATTATGATGTCATAAGGATATCTTATTAGAATAATACCGCCTCCTTAATCTGAACTCTCCAACCACTGCACTGCCGTTTAGTGCAGAGAGAAAGAAAGAGAAAAGAAGGACTTGACAGCACAATTGAGTTTCAATTACAACAAACCACCATCATTGTGATCAGTGTTTGAACTTTATCCGCTCATTTGCATTTTAAAAAACACACCCAAAACTACACATTTTTGGACTTGACATCAAAATAGAGTTTCAATTACAACAAACCACCATCATTGTGATCAGTGTTTGCACTTCATCCGCTCATTTGCATTTTAAAAAACACACCCAAAACGACACATTTTTGCTCAAACCTACAAAGTGGCAATGCTAACATTTTCATCATATGACCCCTTTAAAGGGGACATATTATGAAAATCTGTCTTTTTCCATGTTTAAGTGCTATAATTGTGTCCCCAGTGCTTCTATCAACCTAGAAAATGTTAAAAAGATCAACCCAATAACTTAGTTTTGGTAAACCTTTTTCTGCAAGCATGTGAAAAAATAGGTCATTGTAATTTGGCCCTTATTGTGATGTCAGAATAAGGTAATACCGCCCCCTTTATCTGCACTATCCAACCACAGCACAACCATTTAGTATGGAGAGAAAGAGAGAGATAAAATATTTAACAGCACAATAGAGTTTCAATTGCAACAAACCACCATCATTGTGATCAGTGGTTGCACTTCATCCGCTCATTTGCATTGTAAATGACACACCCAAAACGGCACACTTTTGCTCAGACCTATTTTAGACTTAGTTTATATCTTAAAAAAAATCTCATAATATGTCCCCTTTAAACCGAGCATGTGTGGACGGGATTTTTTTTATGGAAAACTCCGGTTATAAATATACCCGTGTCCGTGTGGACTAGGCATGCGTCTTAATCTAGGTCTGAGCAAAAGTGTGCCGTTTTGGGTGTGTCATTTAAAATGCAAATGAGCAGCTGAAGTGCAAACACTGATCACTATGATGGTGGTTTGTTGTAATTGAAGCTCAATTGTGCTGTCAAGTCCTTCTTTTCTCCCTCTTTCTCTCTGAACTAAATGGCAGTGCTGTGGTTGGATATTGCAGATAAAGGGGGCGGTATTACCTTATTCTGACATCACAATAGGAGCAAAATTACAATGACCTATTTTTTCACATGCTTGCAGAGAATGGTTTACCAAAACTACGTTTCTGGGTTTATCTTTTTCAAATTTCTAGGTTGATAGAAGCACTGGGGACACAATTATAGCAGTTAAACATGGAAAAAGTCAGATTTTCATAATATGTCCCCTTTAAAGCTGGCTTGTGCATCTTTTCTACCTTATCCTTACACACTGTAAAAATGCTGCATTAAATTAAACAACTTGGTTATGCAAGTTTTCACATGTGATAAATTCGCATAACTTACAAAAATTTGAAACTTTTTTTATTTAAGGTTAAAGGAACATAAATATATGTTGATTTGTCAAAAGTGCTGTTTTTTGCAGTGCATTTACATATTTGTATTGTTTATACTTACATACCCAGATAGCAGATAGTGAATGACAAGAGTCAAGGACCCAACTAAAGCAAACAATGATCACAATAATGGTGATCTTTTGAAATTTCAATATTTTTTTCAATATAAATGGAGGGCGTAAACAGTTGCATGCTATCTGTACTTATTTTATACAGTACTGTAGATGGTTGGGTACAGGTTATCCTGTGTTGGCTTCTTATCCACGAAGTTAAACGAGCACACAAACAAGTGTTTGGGGGTGTTTTTAAAGGGGACATATTATGAAAATCAGACTTTTTCCATGTTTAAGTGCTATAATTGTGTCCCCAGTGCTTCTATCAACCTAGAAAATGTTAAAAAGATCAACCCAATAACTTAGTTTTGGTAAACCATTTTCTGCAAGCATGTGAAAAATAGGTCATTGTCATTTGGCCCTTATTGTGATGTCAGAATAAGGTAATTATTTATCTGCACTATCCAACCACAGCACAACCATTTAGTATGGAGAGAAAGAGAGAGATAAAATATTTCACAGCACAATTGAGTTTCAATTGCAACAAAATATTGTTTTGTTCTTATATATTCTTTTTGATCCGTCCATAGCTTTTTGGGAGGTGATGGAAACTGTACAGTCATTGGCAGGAACTCTCCAATTTAGTTTTAGGCTTATGTTCAAAACACTCATGTTTAAGCCACTGACTTAGTTTATTCTGCTTATATGTACAACCACGAACAGCACATGTTGTCCCTAAGCTCCGTAACGACATCTCTCATAAAGGTTTGTGACTTTAAATAGTAAAAAATATCCCAAAAACACCTAACCTGTTCGCTATACACCACATAAAATACCATTGATATTCTACTACTGCCGCCTCACCGAGAGTTTTACTCACTTTCTTTTTTACAGTCCCAGCTAGAAATTAAAAGTTCTAAGAACGTTCTCTGAAAGTTCCCAATGTTCCCAAAAACATTCTGGCAACGTTAAAAGTGACTAGTTTTTTTTTAAGTTCTAAGAACGTTTCTGTGTTGTCTGAACGTTAGAGGAATGTTACATTTTACCATTTTTAAACGTTATGACAATGTCATGTTTTAATGTTCACACGTTTAAAACAACAACTGTTTATTATATTGACTTGTTTGACTGTTATGTAAATGATAGAGAAACATTGCATTTTGTTGTTTTGGAGGACATTGTTTCTGAATGTTCAGTGGATGTGTTGCTGTGGAGGACTCAATTCACTTGGGTTTGGATGTTGGTGTTTTGTTTCATTTAGGGTCACCCTTGTTGTGGTTGGTGTTTGTTTTGGTTGGTCTCTTGACACTTGACTTTTGGCTTGCTGGTTTTTTCCTGGTTGTGTTGACTTTGTGTTGATGCACCACATTTGTTATGAAAAATTAATAGTGTAATTCTGTGGTGCTTGGTACATAATGGTAAAGATCATAATTAATTTACTAGTCAAAAGTTTATTTTCTGTCAAGAATTTGAATGAGATCCAGTGCTTTCACAGCCGTTTGTCGTTGGGGAGTTTTGGAAACTTTGGACAAAAAATACCCGCTGTATAATTGGGATGCACGGACATCAAGAGTCGGGGTATGAATCTCAACCATGGTGACAATTAAATAAAAAACTTCATGCTGCAATGCATGCTGGGTATTAACAAATTACAAATCTCATTCAGGACTCCCAGCATGCACTGCAGCATGGATAAATAAGGATTTTTTTTACAATTTTGTTTGTCACCATGGTTGAGATTCATAGTCTGATTCTTGATGTTTGTGCATCGCAATTTTACAATGGATATTTTTTGTCCAAAGTTTCTAAAACTCCTTAATGACAAACGGCTGTGAAAGAGCTGGATCTATATACATTATTGGCAGAAAATAAACTTTTGATTTGTAAATGAATTAGGTGATGATCTTTACCATTATGTACCAACAACCACAGAATTACACTATTAAAGGGGTCATATGATGAAAATGTTAGCACTGCCACTTTGTAGATGTGAGTAAAAATAGGTCATTGAAATTTGGCTTTCATTATGATGTCATAAGGATATCTTATTAGAATAATGCCGCCTCCTTAATCTGAACTCTCCAACCACTGCACTGCCGTTTAGTGCAGAGAGAAAGAGAGAGAAAAGAAGGACTTGACAGCACAATTGAGTTTGAATTACAACAAACCACCATCATTGTGATCAGTGTTTGAACTTTATCCGCTCATTTGCATTTTAAAAAACACACCCAAAACGACACATTTTTGGACTTGACAGCACAATAGAGTTTCAATTACAACAAACCACCATCATTGTGATCAGTGTTTGCACTTCATCCGCTCATTTGCATTTTAAAAAACACACCCAAAACGACACATTTTTGCTCAAACCTACAAAGTGGCAATGCTAACATTTTCATCATATGACCCCTTTAACTTTGCATGTTCATAACAAATGTGGTGCATTAACACAAAGTTAACACAACCAGAAAAAAAACCAGCAAGCATAAAGTCAAGTGTCAAGAGTCCAACCAAAACAAACACCAATCACAACAAGGGCGACCCAAAACGAACCAAAACATCAACATCCAAACCCAACAAGTGAATTGTGTTCTCCACAGCAATATATCCACCGAACATTCCGAAACAATGTTCCATAAAATAATAAAATGCAATGTTTCTCTATCATCTACATAACAGCCAAACAAGTCAACACAATAAACAGCCGCCGTCCCAAACACTGTGTGAACATCAACACATAACATTGTCATAATGTTCAAAAATGGTATAATGTAACATTCCTCCAACGTTCAGAGTAGACAACACAGAAACGTTCTTAGAACTTAAAAAAAACTAGTCACTTTTAACGTTGCCAGAATGTTTTTGGGAACATTGGGAACTTTCAGAGAACGTTCTTAGAACTTTTTATTTCTAGCTGGGGTAACGCCCCCCGGAAACTTGTGGATAAGGATTTATTGATCTTTGTTAATGTTAGTTAACACAAATACAATTGTTCATTATACATGTTAGATCATTGTGCACTTACTATGTTAACAGACAAAACTTTTAAATGCAGATGTTTATTGTTAGTTTATGAACTTGCTAACAAATGTAGTTAACTACTCTCTTAAACTTTTTCCATGTTTAAGTTCTGTAATTGGGTCCCCAGTGCTTCTATCAACATAAAAGTGTGAAAAAGATCAACCCAGTAACATTTTGGTAAACCATTCTCTGCATGTGAAAAAATATAATTGAAATGTGGCTCCCCTTGTTATGTCAGAAGGGGATAATACCACTGCTTAATCTGCACTTAACTACAGCAATGGCATTTAGTGCAGAGATCAGCTCATTTCCATTTAAAAGGACACACCCAAAAACGACAAAATTTCGCCCACACCTACAAAGTGGCAATTTTAACATAATAGAATGGCATTTTGAGCTAGAACATATGTACTCTAAAGACACCAAATATTTATTTTACATCTTTAAAAAATATTTGTGATGGTTTCCCAGACAGGGATTAGTTTAAGCCAGGACTAGGTCTTAGTTTAATTAGAAAGTATAACTAGTTTTAATAAACGTGCCTTACTAAAAACATTACTGTGTGCATTTTGAGGATAAACAAAGGGCACTGATGTATTTTAAGATATGACATTTCAAGTTGTTTTCAGTTTGTACAGCTCTTACATTTATTTTAGTCTAGGACTAATCTAATCCCTGTCCCAGAAATCGCCATAAAGGTGATACATTTGACCATTTTTTTTTTACTTGAGCCTCTGCCCCCCAAAATGTTTGTGCACCTTCCCTTGCAACCATCCCAGATAGCATGCAACCATTGAAACAATGTCAAAAATCGTCGATCTGTCAATGTCAATACCACTGAATCAACATCAGGCCTGCACCCTCCGTCAATATTGAAAAAACATTGAAATTTCAACAAATCACCACCATCGCGATCAGTGTTTACCCCAGTTGGGCCCTTTACTCTTGTGTTTTAATGTCAAGTTTTCTTTGGCTGTTGAAGCAGTGTTTTAAAGTACATCTGCTATTGCAAAGAAAACAAAGATCTAATGTTATCAAGTAGTTTAATTCTTGTAGACATCTCTAAATTATATTAATGAAATACTGTTAAAGTTTTGCAAAAGTTATTATTATGGTACTAGTTGGAAACAGTGGCAGGTCTGTTATTTTGAGGATTATAAAAACACATTCAAAAAGTTAAACTGCTGCATCTATCTCTGACGTCGTGGATCGGTCTATGAATCTCATCAGTGGTGGCGATCAACAAAAGAAAGCTTCGTGCTGCAATGCATGCTGGGTATCATCGTAGTACTAAACTAATTTATAATTCCCAGCATGCATTGCAGTTGATCGTTTTATATGAATTTGTTTGATGATTGTCACCATTGTTGAGATTTGCAGGATGAGTAATGATATCTGAATGTGCCAGCAGCTTTTCTGCTTATCTTGTCACAGTGGATTTACAAACCAGAACAATTATAATAGCCAAAAATAGATCAACATAATCATGTAAAGCAGCTTAATTTTATATCATCTTGACATCTTCAAAGAAAGCAATCTGTTTCAACCTAACTTTGAAACACATCGTTCATTTCCGATGCACATATGTTACTATACAAACGGGTAGAAGAAAAGAAAGATTTAACTTGAATACCCAGAGTCGAGGACCCAACTAAAGCAACCACTGATCACAATGATGGCGATTTGTTGAGATTTTAGTGTTTTTTCAATGTTGGTGGAGGGTGCAGACCTGATGTTGGTTCAGTGCAATTGGCATTGACGGGTCAACTGTTTTTAACATTGTTTCAATGGTTTGCATGCTATCTGGGATGTTACTACACTTTTATCTTATTTTATTCATAATGCTGGGAAAAGTTAAAAACAAACTACAATGGCAGTGGTTAGGCACATAATGTCAAATTTGTTGTGGCTTAAGCGTTTTCATTTGCTGTTTGTGTCCTAATATTGCAAACTTTGCTGTGCTTTGCTTTGTAAATTTCATAGTGTACATTTAGACCACTGTAACTATTACTATTATTAAGTGGGAAAAATGCCAAAAATTACAATTTTAAAAAGTTCTCACCTTTCTATGATGGTAATGTCTGGAATCCAAAGCAAATCTTTTCGAACTGTAATTGTTTCAATATCACAATAATCTGCAGGCACCCAAAAGTAGTCCAATGGTATCCAAAACTGTGAAAATGTTTGAACTTTTAATATGACATTATATAAATTTTATAAGTTTTGAGTAAAACAAAAGAGTTTTAGAACACTTACAGTCAATAATTTTAATTGTGTTGAGATGCTCTGAGCTTTTTCATTCTGTGGATAAAAGCAAATGTGATGAATCACAACTGCTTGACATCTCAGATTCATAATGACCCAAATAAAGAGAGTAAACAATACTGGACTCATACCACATCTGTGATGGAGGTCACATACAAGTCCAGATCAACTAAGGTGACTTTATCACTGAATAAGGGTCGCGTGTAATTTAACAAATTGTCTTCCCTCGAGCTAAGCAGATTAAAAAGTTTACGATAAGCTAAGGCAGTATCGCATTCTTCTCCACCAGCAGACATCCAACCTGCAAACAAGACACTTAATATAACACAGCTCAAATATATTCACCAAGAAAACAGCAAAACAAGTAGTTTTTTTTCTGTTTAAAGTTTATTTTTTACATACTTTTGGTCGGCCACACAGACTGTACAGACAAGTAACCAAAGGTACATTATGTTTAAAAGTAAACATAATATACATTTCTATCAAAGTATCCCAAATGTGTGTGTTGCTTTTATCTGAATGTGTTTTATTTGAAAAAACTATTATAAAAACACAATACACAACACAAATTATAAATATATTTTAAAAAGATACTTACAGACTAATGCAAGAGAAAAGGTTACCCAGTGAAGGTCCATGACAATTAGTTTAATAAAAACCTGTTTGAGATATGTTTGATGGAGAATGAAGATTCACTTTGGTACACATTATTGTCATTTGCTCTTATTTATACACTGTGAGTGACAAACACGCTCCACCTGCTTGCTGTCATCTTACTGTTGTTCTGTCACTATAAAGATTTATTCAAATTGTTTAAAATATAATTGCATGAGGAGGGTGCATGAGGAGGAGGATACTACCTCCAGGGTGGTGTTTGACACAAGCTCAAATAAACATGGGGAAACGTTTATTGAATTTCTTAAAGATTCTATAGCCTAGTCCACACGGACACGGTATTTTTATAACCGTGTGTTTTTTCATGCGGTTCGGCCGTTCGTCCACACGAAACCGCAGTATCAGGGCACTGAAACCGAGCATATTTGAAAACCCCGGCAAGGGTGAGCTTTTTAAGAAACCCCGGTTACAGTGGTGTCGTGTAGAGAGTAAAACCGAGGGTTTTGCCTTGCGAAGTCAGAGTGTGCGCCGTTATCCACTGTGTTTGACGTCAAGATTGTGCGCCGCTGACTGCTTTGTTGATGATTCTGTGCAATGGCGGACGTATCTTGCAAAATAGATGAACAATTCGTCCCTGGGACACCCTTCCTCCAACTCGACCAGGTGGACAGTCTGTAAATAAATCTCTATACCATGGAGAATGTGTTCCAGTTGACAACACCTATTTTAAGAAAGAGAAGTAAATATTAAAAATTAACTTACATGTATAGTCTAAATCTAGGGATACTTTATATGAATAAAAAAACACTTACTACAGTATAAGCATACACACCCATTTACATTTACACGTTTGGCAGATGATTTTATCCAAAGTGACTTACAGTAACATACTTTATTTAGTATGTGTGTTCCCTGATGATATTTGCTAGTAATGTAATGCTCTACCAATTGAGCTTTGGGAAAATGTTTAAATTAATATCTCACTGTCAAGCCAGACAACATGAGCCTTTTCTCTGAAAGATGCTTTACTAACAACATGGTGAAAAAGCTGGCATGTCAGAGACAGTCTGGAACATCTCCATCTTCTTTAATGAGCAAGGGCATCTTGCCAAATCCAGTCAAATCTACAAAAAAAAAATCTCATTAAAGTTGACCTTTTCAAATAAAAATGCAAAGGATTGTTAACATACAAGTACTAACCCACTGAGCAATGCGTCTTAAAAAGACGTCATTTCGACGTCCCATGAGGAGCCAGAATGAAAGTTTTTATGATGTCTTTTTATGACCTGTTCTGAACATCCAATATTGATGTCAATGGGACCTCCACGCAAAGTAAAACTATTTAAAATGTGGCCAATTTAGACATTATAATTGTATATATAATCTTTATATATGAATAAATGTAAAAAAATATTGCTTATAGATAATTCCCAAATATGCAAGTTCCACCTTAAACATCTGCGTCTGCAATCTTGCTCTCTCTCTCTCTCTCTCTCTCTCTCTCTCTCTCTCTCTCTCTCTCTCTTGCATTCTCTCTCTTTCTTACTCTCTCTCTCTATCATTCAATAATTGAAGTGAAGTGACGTGAACTTCACTCTTCCTCCCACGCTTGCTCTCGCTGGATAATTGTTACATGTACATTCTCTAAAGCAATGTCATCACCATTACAAAAATTTGTTTTAACAAAGCATTGTTTTGAAGTAGGACCATACTGACTAAACAAACCAAATTTACTTACTCGATTCTGAGAATTTACAAGATTCTGATGTTTTATTGAACATGTTTTGTCACCCTCATGGTGATAAGTGTTTCCTTTAGTTGGGTAGTTTGACTCTTTGTTTTCATATTGTAGTGTTTGTGCTTGATGATGGTGTTTTTTAAAAAACATTATTATTGCACCAAGTGTTAGTTACCAATGCTTGTGGCTTCACATTAATTACATTGATGGTCAGAAGTGGTGATATAATATAGCTGAACTAAAAGCACAAATAAAACATTATACATTTTTGTTTAAAATTAAACTTCTATCTCAGTTTTGTATGGAGCTGCAGTGCATGCTGCTGCCTACAATAACGGAAAATGAAACCTCATGGCTGTAATCAAAAATCTAAAATCTACATTTTTTTGACACAGATGCAGACATCAAGAATCAGCTCATGAATCACAACGATGGTGAGTTTTCTAAATGTTGCAGTGCATTGCACCAGCGTATTATAAAACTCATGAGTCCAGAGAGTGTCACCACTGTGGTGATTCATGGGGTCATTCTTGATGTCTGCATATGTGACAATAACATCTGGACTTTTAATTTTATATAAGTGCTTCCCAGTGGTGGTATGAACCTAAATAATAAGTTAGATGTGACACCTCAAAACAACTGAGAAATGGAGACAATACTACACGGTTTACAAAATTAATTTACAGACTTTACATATATGGTATTACTATTGGTAAACTTTCAGTGAAGTTGTGAGACCCACATGTGAGTTTTGATTACAACAAATTTTCTTTGCAACAAATAACATGCTTTAGCAAACACTCTTACAAAGACCAAACACTTCTATAAAAAGTCAAAGAGTCAAACTACCCAACTAAAGGAATCACTGATCGTCATTATGGTGACAAAAGATTTTCAATAAGCATATACATCTCTGTTAATTAAAGAGAGAGAGAGAGAGAGAGAGAGAGAAAGAGAGAGAGAGAGAGAGAGAGAGAGAGAGATAGACAGCATTTAAGGTGGAACTTTATCTATGAGCAGTGCTATGTTTTTGAACACTCATTCATAAAGATTACATTATTTTAACAGCTTAACAAAATATTCTACAAAAATACACATGATGTTTATGTTTTTTGACTCAGAACTCATAAAAAACCATTTGTATAAAATATTTTTGTTTTGATTTCCTGAACCCCTTTTGGACGTCTACCTGACCATGATTGAGATTCATAGTCTGATTCTTGATGTTTGTGCATCCCAGTTATACAGCAGGTATTTTTTGTCCAAAGTTTCTAAAACTCTTAATGACAAAATGCTGTGAAAGTGCTGGATCTCATTTGCATTTTTGACAGAAAGTGGACTTTTGATTGGTAGATGAATTGGGTGATGATCTTTACCATTATGTACCAACAACCACGGAATAACACTATTAACTTGGCATGTTCATAACAAATGTGGTGCATTAACACAAAGTTAACACAACCAGGAAAAAAATAGCAAGCAAAAAGTCAAGTGTCAAGACACCAACTAAAACAAACATGAATCACAGTAGGGGTGACTTAACATGAAACAAACATCAACATCTGGACCTGGTGGGTGGATTTAGTTTTCTACAGCAATGTATTTGCTGCATACAGAAATAATGTTTTATAAAATAATAAAATGCAATGTTTCTCTATCATTTACATAACAATTAAACAAGTCAATATAATAAACAGCTGTTGTTTTGAACATTGTTTGAACATTAAAATTAAAGCATGACGTTGTCATAGCGTTTAAAATGGCAAAATGCAACATCACTCCAACGCCCAGACAACAGAAACGCTCCCAGAACCCAAAAAAAACTAGCCGCTTTCAACGCCGGCAGAATGTTTTTGGGAGCATTCGGGGGCTTTCAGGGAACGTTCTTGGAACTTCTTATTTCTAGCTGGGGTGGTGTAGCTACAATATACAAATTTTTTTTTAAAGTAAACCATAAATCCGAACTAAAATTTAATTCATTTGAAATAATGCTATTAAATATGGAAATAACTGATCGTAACCATAAACAGCTCTCTTTTGTCCTTGCTACAATCTATAGACCTCCGGGCCATCATGTAGATTTTCTTAAAGAAATATCAAATTTCCTGTCTGACCTCGTAGTCACTGTAGATAAAGCTCTTATCGTTGGTGACTTTAATATACATGTTGATAACCCAACAGATACATTAGGATTAGCATTTATGGATATTCTAAATTCTCTCAATATTAGACAAAACGTGACAGGGCCCACGCATACTCATAGGCACACATTAGACTTAATTCTGTCACTCGGGCTCAATATTAATGAAATCGAGATATCACCTCAGAGCGATGCAGTTTCAGACCATTGCCTTGTCTCATACACGGTACTTCTAGATATGATCACTCGATCTACAATACGCTACCGACTAGCCAGAACAATAATTTCCACCACTAAAGATAACTTTATTAGCACTCTTCCAGACCTGTCCCAAATGAAACATGTAGCAGATAACCCTGAAGATCTAGATATTGTAATAGAAAACCTGAACAGTATTTGTTCTAACACATTGGATGCCGTAGCTCCAATTCGAAAAAAGAGAATCAAAGAAAAAACGCCAGCTCCATGGTACGACCATCATACCGCTGCCCTTAAAAAGGCTGCTAGAAAAATGGAAAGAAATTATAGAAGCACAAAGTTAGAGGTATGGCGTGCAGCATGGAAAGAGAGTGTTAAACACTACAGACAGGCTATAAAAATCGCCAGATCTACGTATCTCAGCAATCTTATTAAAGAAAATCATAATAACCCTCGCTTCCTCTTTAGCACAGTTGCGAAACTGACTAGAAATAAAGAACAAACAGAACCCACTAATAAACTCCCACACAATAGTAACGACTTCATGAACTTCTTTACTAAGAAAATTATGATTATTAGGGAAAACATTGTAGGTACCCAAGCAGCCACCACTCTACCCAGTAATACATTTAACGCTTGCCTACCATACGAACATCTTGAGTCATTTAAACCTACTACAATAGAAGAGCTATCTAAATTAGTAGCGTCATCCAAATCATCGTCCTGTATATTGGACCCTGTTCCCACAAAATTACTCAAAGAGGTATTCCCTATAGTGTCTAACCCAGTATTAAACGTCTTTAACTCATCATTAGAATTAGGCTACGTTCCAACAGCTTTCAAACTAGCAGTTATTAGACCGCTCATTAAAAAAACAAACCTTGACCAGAGAGATCTAAATAACTTTAGACCAATCTCAAATCACCCTTTTCTTTCCAAAATTTTAGAAAAGGTAGTGGCAAGCCAGCTACGCACATTCTTAGCAAATAATAGTACGTATGAAAAGTTCCAATCAGGATTCAGGCCCCACCATAGCACAGAGACAGCGCTGCTTAGAGTTACAAATGACCTTCTCCTAACATCCGACCGTGGTGAAATATCACTCTTTATATTATTAGACCTTAGTGCAGCCTTTGACACAATAGATCACACAATCTTACTTAATAGGCTAGAAAACTATGTTGGCATCAGTGGTCAGGCGCTAGCTTGGTTCAGATCGTATCTAACCAATCGCTATCACTTTGTTTATGTAAATGAGGAGGAGTCACATCACTCCCTGGTTAAATACGGCGTACCGCAGGGATCAGTTTTAGGTCCTATTCTGTTTTCGTTATATATGTTACCTCTGGGAGATATTATCAGAAATCATAACATACAGTTTCACTGCTATGCAGATGACACACAGCTTTACATCTCCTCGCATCCTAGCGAAACACAAAATTTTTCTAAGCTATCAGACTGCATCAGCGATATAAGTGACTGGATGTCACATAACTTTCTTATGCTAAACTCCAATAAGACAGAGATACTTGTTATCGAACCGAATCGCTACAAATATAATATGACAGATTACAAGTTGCCCATAGATGGCTGCACTGTGGTGCCAACCTCCACGGTTAAGAATTTAGGTGTGATGTTCGACAGCAGTTTATCCTTCGACAGCCATATCTCCAATGTCTGCCGCACAGCATTCTTCCACCTTAGAAATATCTCAAAAATACGCCATATGTTGTCTGCATCAGATGCAGAGAAGCTTATCCATGCTTTTATGACCTCTAGAATAGACTATTGTAACTCGTTACTCGGAGGATGCCATGCAAAACCGGTCAACAAGCTTCAGCTAGTTCAAAACGCTTCTGCAAGAGTTCTTAGTCGAACTAAGAAGTATGACCGCATAAGCCCAATTCTGGCATCTTTACACTGGCTACCAGTTAAATATCGTATACAATTTAAAATATTACTAATCACCTACAAAGCCTTAAATGGCCTGGCACCCTTATATCTTAGAGAATTATTATCAGAATACAATCCATCACGTGCATTGCGGTCACAAAATTCTGGACTCTTAATTATCCCTAAAATATCAAAAGTGTCTAAAGGTGGCAGATCCTTTTCCTACTTAGCCCCTAAGCTATGGAATGATTTACCAACCGACGTCCGAAAATCAGAGACAGTAGATAACTTTAAATCTAGACTTAAAACTTTTCTCTTTAACAAGGCTTTCAAATAGTTGTTTTAACAATGGTACGTATCTCCTAATAGCTTGTACAACCTAATAAATAAATAAATTAATGAAAAAATTAAAACCTTTTTTTCGTCAACACTTCAAAGCATGGTAAATCTCATTAATACTCTTTAGTAATATGCTGAAACTTTGAATTGGTTTTCGATTGAGTCTTAACTGCCAAATATGGCCGGCTTGCAATTTTGGCCTTTTCCCATGACCTTAAAATAGTATGTCATACAGAACCGTTTGCCACTGTACGTTAGTATTAACGATGGCAGTGGGGCCTCTGGCCTTAGTCAAACGAGTTCTGTTTCAGTTTCTAAAATCATCAACTATATGTAATACACTACACCAGCAATAGTTATCCTGTCCGGAACCGAGCTGACTAAAACTACATTACTGTGTGACACTTGTTTTCTATGTGAACGGCCCCTACGCTAATAAGATTTTGTTTCTCTCTCCCTGTCTCGTCCTTGATCCCGAGGACGAGACAAACAGATCCAGTTCCGGTACATGTGAAAGTCGGCACACAACTGATCTACTAGCTGTTCTTCAACGTGATGTCCAGCTGATGCCTGACCAAAGACCACCGGCAGAACCCGCTTTATCTCCGCTTTAGATCCGCTTAATCTCCTTACTTTTCAATGTGTATATATATATATATATATATATATACCTCCCAAGGGTTTTTTCCTCCTATGACTTTTTTTACTTCCCCGGCTAAAATTCCGGGGTTTTTTTCTCCTAGGGGGTTTTTCAACCCGGGGAGGCAGCCTTTTTGGGCTTAAAGGGGTCATATGATGAAAATGTCAGCACTGCCACCCTGCAGATGTGAGCAAAAATAGGTCATTGAAATTTGGCTTTCATTATGATGTCATAAGGATATCTTATTAGAATAATACCGCCTCCTTAATCTGAACTCTCCAACCACTGCACTGCCGTTTAGTGCAGAGATAAAGAGAGAGAAAAGAAGGACTTGACATCACAATTGAGTTTGAATTACAACAAACCACCATCATTGTGATCAGTGTTTGAACTTTATCCGCTCATTTGCATTTTAAAAAACACACCCAAAACGACACATTTTTGGACTTGACAGCACAATAGAGTTTCAATTACAACAAACCACCATCATTGTGATCAGTGTTTGCACTTCATCCGCTCATTTGCATTTTAAAAAACACACCCAAAACGACACATTTTTGCTCAAACCTACAAAGTGGCAATGCTAACATTTTCATCATATGACCCCTTTAACTTCTATATGTTACATTAGTAATACGTTTGCTTATAATGTTGATTTATAGCCGTAGCAAATTTAACTGCTTGTGCTATCGTTTATTATGTTGTGCTATCTGTCGATTTTCTGTGCTTTTCACTGCATCTATTATGTAAAGCGGCTTTGATACAATTACCAAATTGTAAAAAGCGCTATATAAATAAAATTTAATTGAATTGAATTGGTGTATATATAATCCACTCCCAGATGGGTGTGTATAAAGACTGGTGTTTAAATTTAACACTGAAGCAGTGTTGAAGTTAATGAGATAATGAAGTGATGATTAAGACATTAATGGTGAACACCTGCTGGTCATTCTGTGTCAAATTAAAGGGGACATATTATGAGATTTTTTTTAAGATGTAAACTAAGTCTAAAATAGGTCTGAGCAAAAGTGTGCCGTTTTGGGTGTGTCATTTAAAATGCAAATGAGCGGATGAAGTGCAACCACTGATCACAATGATGGTGGTTTGTTGCAATTGAAACTCTATTGTGCTGTCAAATATTTTATCTCTCTCTTTCTCTCCATACTAAATGGTTGTGCTGTGGTTGGATAGTGAAGATAAAGTGGGCGGTATTACCTTATTCTGACATCACAATAAGGGCCAAATTACAATGACCTATTTTTTCACATGCTTGCAGAAAATGGTTTACCAAAACTAAGTTATTGGGTTGATCTTTTTAACATTTTCTAGGTTGATAGAAGCACTGGGGACACAATTATAGCACTTAAACATGGAAAAAGTCTGATTTTCATAATATGTCCCCTTTAAGTTTGTGTTTGTTATGGGTTCATTTGAAGTCACCATTATTGTGATTAACGTTTCCTTTAGTTAGGCATTCTTCCTTTAACCTTCACTAAACTAATTTTCCTGTTTTAGCAATTGTAACATTGTTGTATTAAGACTGTTTGTTCGTCGCTTGATGTAGAGGGAAAACTTTTCATAGCATCTGAGATTGGTTATTTATTTTATTCTTTACCAATCATTAAAACATTTGATCATAAATAAATGATAAAGACAATAATGCAAATTCAAACATGCTCTATGAAAGACACTGTTCTGTAAGACTGCTGTAGTGCTTTAGTTTTTTTGTTTTTGTTTGTTTTTTGCTTAAGAGAGACATCAAAACTTCTGATACAAATCTCAACAAGGGTGACAGTAAATGGTAAGAAATGTGCACAATTTTGTCATGTCACAATGCATGATGGGAGTTATGAATGAGTTTTTAAAACATGTGTTTTATAGGCTGATTGTTGATGTCTCAGTGTGTCTGACAGACACCACAGATTAGATTTCGGTGAAAAATATTAACTCTTAAGGCTATATGGATTTCATATACAGCGATTATTTTTTTGTATGAGAACATTGAATCACAACACTTATGTTTTCATAATAATTAACATTGTAACAGTTCTAGACTTCATTTCTCTCATCTTCCTCTGCTCTAACAGAAGTGTTTAATAAACACACTGCCACAATGAGCAGAAAAAAACTAAAAATAAACTTTAAGACCCAAGTACCCAACTAAAGGAAACACTAATCGGAGCAATGGTGACTAACTTTATTAACCAGATTTACAGCAGTTGTATCGAAGTTATCCATGTAACTCTTCAAGCAAGTTATAATTTTAGTTTTCAAACAGAGATGATGATAGTGTTTATTTAACTGTGGGGATTTCATCTATTACATTTAAATATTTTGTCTTTCTGCATTATTTTAGTATTACTTTATCCAGAAAAAGAGTCATCAAAATAAAAAAATTAAAGACAGGGAAAATTCTAAAATTAAAGGGGCCGTGAATTGGTCGATTTTATTGCTTTATGACGTTGATTGATGTCTACTTATGCATTTCGCGTTGTTTCTACATTCAAAAACATCAAAAGCAATAAGTAATACGCTATTTTGTAACATGGATTAGTGATTGTCTTGAGAAATGGTTCATTTGAAGGGGCGGGCCGCATTGAAGACCTGAACGTAAACACCCACTGCCAGGCCCGGATTGGCCATAGGGAGAACCGGGAGGATTCCCGGTGGGCCGGTCTGTTTTTTTGGCCACGAGGGCCGGTGTTGTCATGCCACCGGGATGACGCGTACTTGCGGGTGAGAGATGTCCCCGCCGCTTTATGCACAAGTTGATTGTGTCCCGAGTCCCGACCACTTATTGGAAGAATTCTTGCATTAGGGTTCATTGACATCTAAAACGCATGGGAAACGCAGGACGTGCCGCTGTCTTCTGGTTTTCAAAGCGCTTATTTGAACACGAGTTTTGTTTCAGACGCGTCTATATTGAGTGCGCTTGCCGGCCGCGCGTCTATATTTAAAATAAACTTGAGCGCGTCTTTTGAGTGCGCTTGCCGGCCGCGCGTCTATATTTAAAATAAACTTGAGCGCGTCTTTTGAGTGCGCTTGCCGGCCGCGCGTCTATATTTAAAATAAACTTGAGCGCGTCTTTTGAGTGCGCTTGCCGGCCGCGCGTCTATATTTAAAATAAACTTGAGCGCGTCTTTTGAGTGCGCTTGCCGGCCGCGCGTCTATATTTAAAATAAACTTGAGCGCGTCTTTTGAGTGCGCTTGCCGGCCGCGCGTCTATTATAATTTAAATAAACTTGAGCGCGTCTTAATACAAACGGGCTGGCCTCTAAAAGGAAAAGAATTTTACAAAACGTGTTTTTTTATCCAAGTCATAGATGAATTCTCTATGAATAGTCATTATTCATCGTTTATTGCAAGAGGAACAAAAATCTATTTGATGCAAAACTCATTAGTTTATTTGAAAAAAGTAGTTTCAAAAGTATATCCATGATGTTTTCTTTTTTTAACACAATGTAGGCCTACGTTATTTAGCAATAGACATGATCTAAGTACTAAAAAAAGATACAGATTTTTTCCATTTGTTTCCAATGCATACTTGATAAATCTTGCTTGTGTATTGTATATCAGGGGTTTCCAAACGTTATCAACCCAACAGTTAATCTCAAGACTCACCGTTTTTTAGAAATAGAAATATAGAGGAAAACACAAACCCATTTGTTTCCTTTAGTTTTTGAATAAGTTTACTTTATATGGCCTTATGGCAGGGCTGCATGATTATGGCAAAAATTATAATTGTTTACTGCATTTGCACAGAATATGAAATTATATATTTGAAAAATACAGTGAATTGCAAGGCTGCAGAGAACAGTGCACTACTGCAGACTTGTACTACTGAGGGTTTAAAGATATTATTTTAATACTCAGTCGTGAACTAAAGTGGGCCGGTCTAAGGCATGAAACTCCAGGGCTGAAAATGAGTCCCACTCCGGCCCTGCCCACTGCTATGATTGGACAGCTTCATTCCCCGTCATTACATGTAGGGAAATGTTTTAAAAACATTAATGTGATAAAAATAGCAGCCGAACACAAATATGTTTGAGACACAAAAGATTCTGGGTGCTAAAGATGATACACATAAATGACAATACGTATATTAAAGTAGAAACAAAACTCGACGTGACTAAATTACCGTATAAAACACAGTAAGCGTGCATCCGAATCTAAACTGCGTCTAATAAATCCTTATCAATAACTTTGTATATTTCTATTGTGCTTGTGAGGTTGCTTTTACATTCACGTAATGTTAAATACCACAGTTATATGATAATAAATAAGCTTTGTTGAGTGTTTGACCTTTCAAACGCAACTTGCCTAAATTACCGTATACAACACAGTAAACGGGCATCAGAATCTAAACTGCGGTTGATAAATCCTTCCTTATAACTAACTTTGTATATTTCTACCTTTAAATTACAGTCGTATTGTTAAGTGTTGTACCTTTATTAATCGTTTAATGTTTTTAGTAAATTAAAACAGTCAACAAACGTATTTAGACACGGATGTTACAACAGGACTTATCAAGCAATCTCTTTTAACAAAGCAATAGTGAAACGCAGTAACTTAAATAAAGTAAAATGTCTTACTGTGAATTATACTGCTGTGTCATTGTTGTCAGATCCATAAGTGGTGCTTCTGAGTCTCTCTGCAAATCCAGCATCGACTTCTTTACAAATGAATCCATGTCCACAACGTTAACAAACGCTCCCCACACGAGCTGTAACTTCTTCAAAAGCAAACTTTATCCAAGCATATTGCTAATGTTAAGTTCCAAGCCTCCGAATTGAAGTATTTAGCTTCTGTGTTGTTCCCATGGTTGTTCCAACGCGGTTGTGAAAATGCGTTTCCATGGTATCATAACAGATCACCGCGTCAAAATAAAAGTCTCTCAGAAAAAAATGTATTTAAAAAGTCATTTTGGTTAAATTTGTCAATTTTTAAAGACATGTTTACTTACTGAGACACACGTGTCACGCGAAGCTGTGGGCGGGGCTACAAAAGTAGACTTGTCCTTTTGGTTATGGGGAGGTGTTTCAATTCTACTTTGACGTCATAGATTTCCGAATTTTTCACTGGAGTGTTTAGCTGGCTTGGTGCCAAAGACGGTTATATTTCAGTAGCACGGACGTTTTCAGTTCTGAAACTTGCAGGATGTTCATTTAAGTATGATGACCTCTTATATAACAAATTATCAAGTTAAAATTGAGTTTTTGATTCACCGCTCCTTTAAGGTTAATTTGACACAGAATGACCAGCAGGTGTTCACCATTAATGTCTTAATCATCACTTCATTATCTCATTAACTTCAACACTGCTTCAGTGTTAAATTTTAACACCAGTCTTTATACACACCCATCTGGGAGTGGATTATATATACACCCACAGTGTTTATTTAACACCGGGGATTTTGCTGTGGACAGCTCTTACATTTACTTTATTCTAGGACTAGTCTTATCCTTGTCTGTGAAACCGCCCCTATATGTTTTAACATTTTAAAAAAATTCATGAAATTCATAAAATACCTTTAAGAACAACTGTTTGTTACAAAGCAGTATTGTTTTAGTCTACATTATGAACACACACAAAAAAAACTATGAAATGTTGACAGCATTTTGCCAGTGTAACATTTCATAAACATGTCATTAATATTCATCAAGTAATACTCTTCCTTAAAGGTGCTCTAAGCGAATTCACGCATTTTAGACCATAAAACATTTTTTGTTACATACAACAAACATCTCCTCACTATCTGCTTGCTGCCTGTCCGCTGATCAAACTGTAAAAAATGTGATCTCTGTAGACAGCCTAGGCTCCACAAACTGCAATAAAAACAAAGTGGCCAAACCTACTACCAGAAAGGATAACAAAGTGTTCCAGCCAATTAACAACAAGAAGGATTTGGGGGTGAGGGTTGGGCGCGTTCATGAAAGCACGGAAAGGAGGGGAGGAGTTAGCTACGCTCCGTTTGTTTGAAAACAGTTCAAACATCAACAAAAAGTAACGTCACACAGATTCGCTTAGAGCACCTTTAAGTCTGTAAAAAAAAACTAAAATGATAACTCTTGTACCTGAAACCCAGTCTATTCAAAAAACCTCTTGTCATTTACTTGCAAGAATGTAGTGCTTCTACTACCCCAATCTAAGTGCCTTGTCCAAAGTTTCTCCTCCAAGGATGACGAATGCCTGGGACTCATGTGTCCATTTTCAAGTGACAGGAAATAAGGGTTAAGTCCTGATGCTTCAGCCTTCTGGAGGTACTCCATCATATGTTCCAACCTAAAGGACACACAATGCAAATGAGTTAAGGTGAAACTTGGGGGGTGTCAGGGTGTGGGTGAAGGGGTGGGAGTTATTACACCTTGATCTTGCCCACTTTAAGACAGCCACTAACATAATGTCCCAAACTTTTGAATGGTAGTTTATTTAAATACCTGGTAAATAACATATTAAAGTAAATTTCTTGATTTGTACTTACAGGCTGAATGTCGATGAAAGCTTTTTTGCCATCATCAATGCTGGGCCGGACTTTTTCTGGCAGTTTTGAAGGGTGGAGGTGGAAGCAAAACAGGGAGCAGCTTTAATGCAAGATATCCCTTTGCATCTGTAGCAGCAGAAATTGAAAAGCAATATGTTCAGATAATGTCGGTTAATTGTCTGGCATTTCAAATAAATGAAGATGAGTGGATAAAGTGCTAAATCTCCCAACAGCAATTATTGCCAAAAATTTTCTTCATTAATTTATCAGTGGGTGTCTTTATTAAATTGCTATTAGTAAATCTGGCCCATAATATAAAAATAGTGGAGAAACTTTACCTTGTGTCATCTCCTCAACTGAACATGGAAGCTTTGCAAGATCCTATCGGTATATCAAGGGAGCCATTTCTCGAAGAGTTTTGGAGCTGCATCCTGGTGTAATGTGTAAAAGTCTTGTGCAATCTAAATGCAAAAATAACAAGAAAAAAACAACTTCTAAAAAAATAAATAAAACTCTTGTTACCATATGATAACGACAGTATATTAACATACCATGCCTGGGGTAGTTAGCCGAGGAAACTCATGGAAACTCAGACCACCTAAAACAGAAAAACACAAACTTTTAGCTGTAAGTGATGCATTTTTTTCTATCAATATAGATAATAGACCAGGGGTGGCGAACGTCGGTCCTGGAGAGCCGCAGCCCTGCAGTTTTTAGCTCCAACCCTGATTAAACCTCACCTGTCTAAAGGTTTCTATTAACTCTTTAGACCTTGATTACCTGTTCAGGTGTGTTTGATTAGAGCTGGAGCTAAACTCTGCAGGACTGCGGCTCTCCAGGACCGACGTTCGCAACCCCTGTAATAGACCATTCATACTCATTCATTTGTTCAGGTGATTTCAACATTGGCTTTCAGAGATCATGCACCCCGCCTTTAATTCACTTGTCACCACCTGCTGGCATTAATGTTGTACTAAAGAGAAACTATATTTGAAGCATTGTCGCTGTCGAAAAGACTATTTAATCTCTTTTGATTGTTTTCGTAGACAGCAGTGTTTATATCTTAACTATAAAGATTTATTCCAGTACTTCTGGAAAAACATATATCTGATTGTTTGTTTCATACACGTAAACTGCTTTCGCTGGATAAGCACGGATGCAGATTTGAATGGCACACAGTGTGATTAACTTAGGCTTTAATGGACATATTAAAGTTAGTTGAATCTTGTCATTTATAAACAACTTCTGGTAAACTCGGCTAAGAATAAATAACAACAAAGTCTTTTTAGAGTAGTTAATTTCTGATACCAAGCAAAATAAAAAAACAAGTAAATTACCTCAGTTCTTATTTCATAGCTAAAGCGTATAAAAACTACACTGAGCTAACGTTGCTAAGTAAAATGTGTATTATAATGTATACAATGTTACCTACAAATCGGCTATCGCCGTCTCCCCCCTGCCTTTAGGAAACCAAAACATTTGTTATTTTTGACGAGGTAATTTGTTCCAGAATTCATTTGAGGCACTAGTCAGACCATTAAACTGGAAGTAAAGACCAGACGCGACACGCGTGCATCCGATGAAACGGTCTATGCTCATAATAATAAAGTATAATTATAGTCCAATGTTATCACCATTATTACCATATTAATTGTATTGTCCAACGTTACCCCGTTCTGTGGTAAAAAACGCTCATCTGCTCACAAAAAGTTATTTCAAGCACTCGACTGATGTTGTTGACTAAACGTAATTAAATGCCCTCGTTGTAGGACAACACTTTTGCCATTAGGTATCGATTAAATGATACAAAGACAAAACAGACCTTTATTTCACCAGGAAAGAACCGCTGAAGAATGTCTGCTTGTAAAGTCCTGCTGCATTTCTCCTTCTGACGATCCAAAATCCCTGCGACAGATGATCCAGCAATTGGGTTGTTTTGACCCAGCAGCACTGCTGTACAGCGGGGGATGGGCTGCTTTAACTGTTCGTGTACAAAAAATGGTTTTCAGAAATTAATTTGTTACGGGCTGTAATTGTCAAAAATCTCATTTTAATAATCTGAAAAAGCAAAGAATGCATTTACTTTAACTTATATTAATCTCGTTTTAAGTTAACAGTTAACTGGGCTTTGAAGTTATGTAAATGTCGTCATATAAAGTTAGTTAAGAAAAAAACTTAAGGCTTTGTCCAAAGGGGACGTTTAAAACATTAAACAAAAACAGTAGAAAACGTATTTACTATCCAACGGGCATATCAAACAAGCCAACCTAAACGAACGAAGCTGCCGGCGTATTTAATGCCATGTAAAACTGAATGTAATGGCACTTACGTCTTTATATAGCCCTCGGTATTATGATACGTGTATAAATAGGTTTAAAAATATATGTTATATGAATAAATATGTTGATACGAACCTTATTTCTCCAAATATCAGTGTGCATTGCATCCACCTCAAATTCAGTCAGCCCGTGTGCTGCAGCTGAATCTGCGCCGAGTTGATTTGACCCAATGAGCTGGGTTGTTGAGGCCGGGTGGGGAAGGGGGTGTATTGATTCCACTCTCAGTGAAAATTACCCAGAAAATAACCCAGTGGTGGGGTTACATAAAACTACCCAAAAAAACTACCCAAGACTGCAAAAATAACCCCAAAAAATTACCCAAATGGCTCAACCCAGCATTTGGGTAGAAAAAATAACCCCAGATTTTTTCGAGTGTAGGTCCATCTCTAGAGTGTTAAATAAGTAACACCGGAGAGAGTTCAAATCTGCAATCTGTGACTTTCTCCTCTCTATCACCATCTCTGTTTGAAACCTAAAATTGCATTTTAGATCTTACTTGTAGAGTTATTTTCTTATCATAGGATTAGATGTTGGCTGTTTCATTTAAAGTCACCATTATTGTGATCAGTGGTTGTTTTAATTGGACTCTTGAGTCCCAGTCTTAGCTTTTCAGCTTTTTTGGCTATTATAATTACTTGTGTTTAACGCATGTTTGTTGTGGTTGAAGAGGAGACACTAGTGCATTTCTATGGTTGTTAGGATATACTTTCAAATAACACTTTATTTAAAAATGATTGCATACTAGAAATTCAATTCAATATTATTTATATAGCGCTTTTCACAAGTGTTAATTGTTGCAAAGCAGCTTTACATGAGAAGATGTGGAGGAGAACACAGAAATTCAAAAAGATAATATAAGAAGTAGAGATAGCGGTTAAACCGTACAAGCAAGCATATTAATAATGTAACGTATACAGTAAAGTGCTAAGTTAAGCCAAAGTTGGCTGACTCTCCATGGGACGAAAAAACCCCCTAGGAAAAAAAACCCAATGGGAAAAACTCCTAGAAGGACAAAAACCCTTGGGAGGAATTAATATATATTTATATATATATATACAGTAGGGATAGGAGGCGGGTAAGCGAATTAAACTGGTTTAGCCGGTGGTCGTTGGTCGGGCATCGGCTGGTCATCACGTTGAAGGACAGCCAGTGAATCAGTGATGCGATGATCTTCACAGCAACAGGAACTGGGTCTGTTTGTCTCATTGTCCTCGTGGTGGAGGAAGAGACAGGGAGAGAAAAACAGAATTTCTATTAGCGTAGGGGCCGTTCGCATGTAATGCAAGTGTCAAACATTATAGTGGTTCAAGAAGTAATTATTTATGTTAATAATATGATACTGTAGTATGATATCTAGCTCCCTCATAACAGTTTTTCATTCTGAATCATTTTTAAACACTGAGACTTACAGATTAACTGCTATATAATGTAGACACTTGAACATCAAGAGTCAAAGTATGAATCACAATGATTGTGACAATAAAATGAAAGCTTCATGCTGCAATGCATGCTGGGTATCAACAAATTAAAAACCTCATCCAGGACTCCCAGAATGCACTGGGGCATGAATAAATAATGAACTTTTTTACCATTTTCTTTGTCACCACTGTTGCGATTCATACTCTGACTCCTGATGTCTGTGCATCTACATTGTGCAGGGGTTAATGCTTTATGCTTTTTGTAACTGCTATGAGAGTTCTGGACCTTAAACTGTAGTATTTCATTTTTAACAGAAAAAGATGTTTTTGATGAGTGAGAAAATATTTTATTATTAAATCTTCTCATTTAAATGTTTATATATGACAGTGTACATCAATATTCATTTACACAATTGTTTTTTCTTTGCTATAACAATGTGTTTTAAACACAGTTAAAAAAACTAACAAGCTAACAGTCAAGAGTCCAACTAAAACAACAACTGATCACAATAATGGTGACTTTAAATGAAACAGCCAACATCTAATCCTAGGATAAGAAAATAACTCTACAAGTAAGATCTAAAATGCAATTTTATGTTTCAAACAGAGATGGTGATAGAGAGGAGAAAGTCACAGATTGCAGATTTTAACTCTCTTCGGTGTTACTTTTTTAACACTCTAGAGATGGACCTATATAAACACTGAGCAGTGTTAATTTAACTCCCGGGATTTTGCAGTGTGGATGATGTTTAACTTCTAAAAAAATGCTGTCAGAACAAGATACAAGTGTTCAACTATTCCAGCATCGACACATGTGATTTAGTAGACAAATCTTCTTTCTGACGTGACGTGTAAGTCAAATGAATATTTGCCACCAAATTTAAAACAGACTCTGCCCTTTTAGCATTGCAACAGTGTTTTTGCTTGTAGCAATTGCAACTCATTTGTTGCCTGAGGCAGGGGCGTAGGCAGAAATTGTATTTTGAGCGGGCCAGGGCAAAAGTGAGTGGGCCAATAGTTTATCCTAGAATAAAATGACTTAAATAATAATTAAACCTTAGAGTAGAAAAAAGAATAGACAATCTGCAAAAACAGTGACATCTTTCCTTTGCAAAAACAGTGACATCTTTCCTTCCGAAGGCAATAATAAAACACTGTCTAAACATGTTCAACCAACACATAGCTCAATAAAGGCTGGACAAACCAGGCCAGGCAGTCTTATTTAGCCTAGTCAGTACTGCAAAAACAGTTCACCTGAAATAAAGTAGGCTAAAAGTAACAGGAAATTGAAATAAAGAAAACTCTCAGCAGGGCACGGTTTGAAATAAATAACAACACACTGCCTAATTTATATTAAATCAACCATATACAGTGCAATCAGCCTGGTGGAAATTAAGCTTTTGTGCCAAAAAATAGCAACTCGTTTAAATTAAACAATGTAACTGTGATGTATTGAATGTTTCAAGTTTTGCATTTTGACTCAGTATCTTCCCGTAGCTAAGGGAGGCGTGGTCTGTGTATGTTGTACGAGTGCTTCTGGTTCAAGCAGCGAGTAAAAAGTAATCTGAGCAAAGAGATTGACGGCCTCTTGTGTGTTTCCTCAAATTGATACATCACAGTAAAAATTGGCGACGAGGATGAAGTTTAAATATGGCGCTTGTGGGAAACTTAGGCGAGTTTGTCCCGAAAGTGGATTCTTGGTCGGCGTATATCGAACGGCTGGAACAGTTCTTCGTGGCAAACGATATTAACCAGGAGAAACAGGCTGCGACCCTGCTGAGTGTGATGGGAGCATCCACCTACGGTTTACTGAGAAACTTGGTGCAACCTGAAAAGCCAAAAGATAAGTCGTACAAAGACATTGTGGACATCTTAAAGAGCCATTTCGAGCCGAAACCATTGCTGATTGCGGAAAGATTTCGTTTCAATTATTGCAACCAAAAAGTTGATGAATCTGTGACGGACTATGCAGCAGAGCTGAAACAATGTGCTGTGAGCTGTGAGTTCGGTGCAACATTGGACGAGTCATTGCGTGACCGTTTTGTAAGCGGAATCCGCAACGAAGCCTGTCAGAGACGACTGTTGTCAGAATCGAATCTGACGTTTGCACGTGCGTTTGAAATCGCATTGAGCATGGAGACAGCAGAAAAAGACACGCAGCAGCTGAGAGGACATGACTCGCGCCCAGGGGAAGTGCATAAAGTGGATGCGCGTGCAGCACGACATCCCGATCATAGAGGAAAGATG
The DNA here is from genome assembly GCF_027580225.2 of Misgurnus anguillicaudatus. NCBI lineage: Eukaryota > Metazoa > Chordata > Actinopteri > Cypriniformes > Cobitidae > Misgurnus > Misgurnus anguillicaudatus. Next base: position 18,038,203 of record NC_073355.2, read on the forward strand.
TGTTACAGGTGTCATGGCAAAGATAACGGCCGCAGGTGTGTCGTTTCAAAAGTGCACAGTGCCATAATTGTGGGAAAATTGGCCACATTAAAAGAGCATGCAGAGGAAAAAGGGGAAAAGTAATCTTTTTGTTGACAAAAACACTAAGTATGTGGAAGCAGAGGAAGCTGAGTTGCCCATGTTTTCGCTGTTAAGTGATGAGAAGGGAAAAAAGTCATTCACAGAGACATTTAAGGTAAATGGCAAAGAAATAATGATGGAAATTGATACTGGAGCAGCCGTGAGTATCATATCGGAGGAAATGTTCCAAGGAGCATTCGCAACTGAGCCACTAGAGGTCGCAGGAGTCAAACTTAAGACTTATACAGGAGAGATTATGCCTGTATTGGGACAGTTTAAAGCGCAAGTGAGCTATGAGGGACAAAGTGAACAGCTACCCTTAATTGTAGTAAAAGGGGAGGGGCCAGCTCTGTGTGGCAGAAATTGGCTACAAAAGCTTACCTTGAATTGGAAAAAAATTAAACATGTCAGTCAAGTGCCTCAACCAAAGACACTTCAAGAGGTGTTAGATTCGTGTCCAGATGTGTTCAAAGATGAACTAGGCACACTCAGTGGGCTTAAGGCAAAGATACTGGTAAATCCTGAAGTCTCCCCACGTTTTTGTAAAGCTCGCCCACTGCCTTTTGCCATGAAGGCTCAGGTTGATGCAGAATTGGACAGACTGGAGAAAGCTGGAATAATCTCACCTGTAAAACACAGTGAATGGGCGGCACCTATTGTACCGGTAATAAAAAAAGACAAAACCATATGACTGTGTGGAGACTATAAATTGACAGTGAATCAAGCAGCTATCATAGAAACATATCCAGTACCCCGGGTTGAAGAGTTGATGGCTACGCTCAGTGGAGGAACAGTGTTTTCTAAAATAGACCTAGCATCAGCGTACCAGCAGGTTCTTGTTGAGGATGAGTGCAATCTGCTGTTGACCATTAACACACACAGAGGATTATTTGTCTACAATAGATTACCATTTGGTGTCAGTTCAGCTCCCTCGATTTTTCAAAGAATCATGGAGAACATAATGAAAGATCTGGATGTTGTCGTATACCTTGATGACTTACTGGTCACTGGAAGGACAGAACAGGAACATCTGCTGAGGCTACAAGCAGTGTTGAAAAGACTTCAGGAGAATGGTTTGAGAGTGAAGAAGTCAAAATGTGAGTTTGGAAAAAAACAAATTGAGTACCTGGGATTTGTGTTAGACAGTAAGGGGCTTCATCCATCGCCAGACAAGGTTACAGCGATCAAGCACGCACCTGCACCTACCTGTGTAAAGGAGCTAAGAGCATTTCTGGGTTTGGTAAATTACTATGGACGTTTTTTGCCTAACCAAAGTACCATGGCAGCTCCTCTCTACAGGCTGTTGAGAGATAATGTAACCTGGGAATGGAAACAGTCAGAACAAAGTGCGTTTGAAAAATGCAAAGATCTGCTGACGGACGAAAGCGTTCTAGTACATTACGATCCCAGTCTTCCACTCACTTTAGCCTGCGATTCGTCAGCATATGGTATTGGAGCAGTTTTACAACACACCATGCCCACTGGAGAGGAACGTCCTGTGGCTTATGCCTCACGAACACTTGCGCCAGCCGAGAAAAAGTACTCCCAAAGTGAGAAAGATGGACTGGCGCTCATTTTTGGAGTTAAAAAGTTTCACCAGTATCTGTGGGGAAGGAAGTTCAAGATGGTAACTGACCATAAACCTTTATTGACTTTGTTCGGAGAACATAAAAGTCTACCTACCATGGCAGCGGCCAGGATTCAGAGGTGGGCGATCATTCTTTCAGCTTATGATTATCATATTGAATACTGTCCCTCTGAGAAACACAGTAATGCGGATGGTCTTTCACGGGTTCCCTTACCCGCCACGACGGATGTCGGCACAGCGGCTTTGTCTGAGAATGTTCATGCTTTAATTGCCGAACATTTTGAACAAGCTCCCCTGAATGCTGATCAGGTGGCACGCGTCACACGTAGAGACAAGGTGTTATCCAAAGTCCTGAAGTATGCAATGGATGGTTGGCCAAGGAGTGTGGACGAGAGTTTGAAAGCTTATCACTCACGCAGGGATGAATTGTCTACAGAAAGAGGATGTGTGCTCTGGGGCACCAGAGTGATAATCCCAGATAAATTGAGAAAAATTGTGCTTAAAGAAATACATGTGGGTCATCCAGGAATCGTGAGGATGAAAGCTCTCACTCGCAAATATGTGTGGTGGCCTAAAGTAGATGCAGATCTGGAACAAGTCAGTAAAACATGTGAGTCGTGCCAGATGGAACAAAAAACTCCCCGTCAAGTTCCCTTACACCCATGGGAATTTCCAGGTCAAAGCTGGAAAAGGCTACACATAGACTTTGCTGGTCCGTTCCAGGGACACACATTCATGATACTTGTAGATGCGTATTCAAAGTGGTTGGAGGTGTTTAAAATGCCTAGCCTTACCTCACAAGCGACCATCACAAGACTAAGGAGGTTGTTTGCAGCATACGGACTGCCGGAGCACATTGTGACAGACAATGGAACACAATTTACATCTGTGGATTTCAAAAACTTTATGCAGCTAAATGGTATTCTCCATTCAACGAGTGCTCCGGGTCATCCTGCTACCAATGGTCTGGCAGAAAGGTATGTGCAGACTTTTAAAAATGGAATGAAGAAACTTGCACATTTGACAATGGACTTGGAAGATAAGATCTCGCTTTTCTTGATGCAGTATCGCACAACCCCAAACTGTACTACTGGTCAATCACCAGCGGATCTTTTCCTGAACCGTCATGTACGCACTCGTCTGGATTTTGTTCATCCAGATGTCACTATCACTGTTCGTAGGAAACAGTATTTACAGAAGTTCTATCATGACCAACGTGCAGTGGAGAGGTCTTTTTCTGAAAAAGACTCAGTTTATCTTCGTAATACCACAGGAGGAGGGAACAAATGGGTTCCAGGTGTGATAGTAAAGCAAACTGGTCCAGTGTCTTACCAGGTACAGGGACGAGACACTGATGTCACTTTCAGGAGACATGGTGATCAGTTGAGACCCAGGTTTGTAGAAGATGAACTTGTTAAAGAGACTGATGACTCTGAGGTGGACACTTCTGTTCAACCCTGTGCATCAGAAGAGGAGAAACAAGCAGTTTCTGAGTTTCCTCAAAAGGACTGTGGGGGGGTTACGGGGGTTACTCAGAGTCCACGTCGTTCTTCCAGGATTAGAAAACCACCTAAACGTTTGGACTTGTAATACATAAAACTGACATGTTTGTAATAGCTACAGTATAGGACTGTTAGTGTCTTGAATGTAGTTTGGCATTTTATTGTTATAAAAATTTTTTTTTATTGTTGTTGTTAGTTGAAACAATAATAATTGTGTTGGGGTTTGCTATGTGCAGTTTCTGATGAAGCCGAGTGTACCTTTGTTTAAAAGGGAGGGTAAATGTGATGAATTGAATGTTTCAAGTTTTGCATTTTGACTCGGTATACTTTCCGTAGCTATGGGGGGCGGGGTCTGTGTATGTTGTACGAGTGCTTCTGGTTCAAGCAGCGAGTAAAAAGTAATCTGAGCAAAGAGATTGACGGCCTCTTGTGTGTTTCCTCAAATTGATACATCACAGTAACTTAACCTATAAGGCATACATCTATACACAACACACCACTTAGTTAAATCACTTCCCGAGCAAAAATTAAGGAAATGAGTTAAACAACAGGCTTACCTTTGTTGTTTTCTTTCTACAAAACGCAAACGCCTGGGTTTAATGTTGAAAACAGAAATGATCTCATTATACTCCAAAGAGTCACAGAGTTATTTTTCAAAAAACAAAAGGCACAGGTTTTTGAGGCGAGTAGTACTCGTGGATTCAAATTGGGTTGTACGTGGTTCCAGTAGGGCCGTTAGATCGGCGGGTCAACCTGTGTCAGTCTGACCGGAAAGCGCACTGGAACTGCCGCCAGGGAGCAAGCGGCAACCGGCGCCACCAGTGCGCCTGACTAGCCGCCCTGTGGGTTGATGAGTCTGAAGAACTGAGCTGGTAGGACTCGGCAGATGGAGGCAGTGGCGTATCGTCTTCCTCAACTCTTGCTTTTTTAAATAACACATTAAAGAAACTTTAGCCATTATTGTGGCAATTTTAATATTAGCTAAAAAAGCAGTTAGCAAAGTTAGCTGGCTGGCTGCCAGAGCCCGTCGCTCCCCACAGAGTCTACCTGCCAGAACCCCTAGCAACCAATTACGTTCCGGAGGGCGGATGCTTCCTACAACTTGCTTTAACAACTCCATTTTATTTAGAAAGCAAATTATACACACACCGGTCAACAATAAATCTGGATTATATTAATATATTTTCTTAAATACATTTGAATAATAAAAATAAACAAAAAATGTTTTTGATTAAACTTGCCTGGGCGGGCCAGTGCCGCCCTGGCCCATTACTGGCTACGCCCCTGGCTTGAGGAATGAGAATGGTCTGTGATGTCATCTAAGCTTAGTTGTTTTTATGTTATGCTGCCTAACATTTAAATATAAAAAGATACAATAAGAACAAATAACTGAAATGTATAAGAGTGACTAGGGGTTAAATTGGGATTTGTTATGTGGGGGGGCTCTGGGGAGGGGTACTTCGAGGGGTAACATGTTTAATCATAGGTGTCATTTACACTGGGGATGCTGGGGACATGTCCATACCAATTTTTAAATTGGCTGATTTTGTCCCCACCACTTGGTTTTGGTTAAAGGGCCCATGGCATACAGAGGTTAGCATTGCTACTTTGTAGGTGTGAGCAAAAAATTGGTCATTGAAATTTGGCCCTCTTTATGATGTCATAAGGAGCTCTTATTATAATAATACCGCCCCCTTAATGTGCACTATACAACCACAGCACTGACATTTAGTGCAGAGAGAAAGAGAGAGAAAAGAAGGACTTGACAGCACAATTGAGTTTCAATTACAACAAACCACCATCATTGTGATCAGTGTTTGCACTTCATCCACTCAATTGCATTTTAAAGGACACACCCAAAACGACACATTTTTGCTCACGCCTACAAACTGGAAATGCTAACATCTTCATTTCATGTGCCCTTTTAAATTTTCTGAGAAATCGAACAATACCTGTGCGACTTAGGGGCTGTTTACACTTGGTATTAAGATGTGTTTTCATCGATCGGATCACAAGTGGACGAGAGAGACACATGACGTTTACACCTGGTATTTAAATCCGTCTCTTTTGTCCACTTTCGAACGCTTCTGTGCTGAATACTATGAGGGGGTGGTCTGTGAGACGGTGGGAGAGTCTCTCTGCTGTCATTCAAACCCGAGCGGGAGTAATTATGAGTTTATATGGACGCAAACTAATATAATGTCGGAGTGCACTGCTTGTTTAGCAAGTAAACATGCTGCACAGTGTTTTGTACATGAGTATGTAAGAGCTTTCTTTGAATTTTCAGCGCATTTGATGAAATAGGATCGCGCAACTTTCAGACGCTTTCAAAACGAAACTACGGAGATCAGCCGCTTAGTTTTATCAATGAAAGGCTAAAAATAGCGCTGTTCACCGAATGTTCACGCCAGAAGTAAAAAAAGACGTGAAACTTGTGTTTAATACCTCAGATTAGATAAATGGGCGGAGAGAAGGCGGTCGCGTCTGGCTGTTCGAACGCATTCAACCAAATGTGCGTTCCGCAGCTCCAAAGCGATCCGATCGAAAGTGGTTTCGACCACCTCTGGATGTGGTTGAAAGTGGTCGAAAGGACGAGCTCAAAACGTTTTGAACACTGTTTACACCTGGCATTAACGTCGTCCACTTGTGATCCGATCGACGAAAACACATGTTAATGCCAAGTGTAAACAGCCTTTTACTGTACACTGCAAAAATGTCTTTCTTACTTAGTATTTTTGTCTTGTTTCAGTACACTCTAAAAAACAAACGGTGCTATATAGCACCAAAACAGTTGCTTTGGATCGTAACGATAGAAGAACCATTTTTAGTGCCATATAGCACCGGTGAAGCACCAGTGAAGCACCAGTGAAGCACCTGTGTAGAACCATATAGTGCTATGTAGAACCATATGTGGTGCTATAGTGGTGCTATATGGCCCCTGTGTGGTTCTACACTGGTGCTTCGCCGGTGCTGTATGGCACTGGGAATGGTTCTTCTGTCGTTACGATCCAAAGCAACTGTTTTGGTGCTATATAGCACCGTTTGTTTTTTTAGAGTGTAGAAATATCTAAAAATTCTTAAATCAAGATAATTTTCTTGATAAGCAAAATGACACAAGAAAATAAGTCTCTTGTAGACAAAAAATATACAATTTAAGTGAATTTGTGATTAAAACAAGCAAAAATATCTGCCAATGGGGTGAGAAAAAAATCTAAAAATAAGATTTATTTTTCCTTAAACACTTAATTCAAGCAAAATTTTCTCACACCATTGGCAGATATTTTTGCTTGTTATAAGCACAAACTCCTTTTTTGTCAAAAAACTAGACTTATTTTCTTATGTCATTTTGCTCATCAAGAAAATGCATCTTGATTTAAGAATTTTAAGATATTTCCACTGAAAACAAGACAAAAAAACTAAGAAAGGCAGATTTTCAAGAAAACAATTCTTATTATTTTTGTCTTGTTTTCAGTAAAAATATCAAAAAAATTCTTAAATTAAGATGCTTTTCTTGATGAGCAAAAATCTAGTTTTTAGACCAAAAATATCAAATTTAAGTGATTTTGTGCATAAAGCAAGCAAAAAATCTGCCAATGGGGTAAGCACTTTTTTGTTTGTTCAAGATTCAAGATTTTTTGCTTACCCCATTGGCAGATTTTTTTTGCTTGTTTTATGCACAAAATCACTTACATTTTGGTATTTTCAGTCTAAAAACTAGACTTATTTTCTTAGGTAATTTTGCTAATCAAGAAAAAGCATTTTAATTTAAGAACTTTTTGATATTTTACTGAAAACAGGACAAAAATACAAAGAAAATTTTTTCTTGAAATTTTTTTTGCAGTGTACGACTGGTTTTGTGGTACAGGGTCACATACGTTGTGTTGTGTGCTTATGGTGTGTTTTCTTTTACATATGTAATGAATTTCATTGTCATCATTGACTTAACATGCTGGTGTTTTCTATAGTATGATGCTTTGGCACTGTTCGGTTGAGCTGGTGTTGCAGGGACTGTTACATGTGCAGTTGACATTGTTGAGGGTTTTATACTGAATATTTTTGTTTTTGACTGGCCTACACTATGCCCATTTTTGATTCGCCATTATTCAATATTTTCCCATCCTACTCAAATTTTTTTATTATTTTTTTGAGTGTAGAAATAAATATTACATTTTTTTTTCGATTGCTAAACGACAGTGGGCACAACTGGAGTCACATGTGCAAAACTGTAACTACAGTGTCTTATGCAATACAGTGTGTATTTAGATCAGAACAGAGTGTCACTTTTAAACATTTCATTTCTTTATTCTCAATTTATCATTTCATATTTATATGTTAGGCAACATAACATTAAAACAATCAAGCTCAGATGACATCATAGACAATTCTCCTTCCTCAAACAACAAACAAGTCGGAATTGATACAATGTGGACATCATGTGCTCACATGTGGACATCATGTCAACAATTAGTGATCACATGTGGATAATTTGTATCCACATGTAGACAACATGTGCAATTCTTGAACCACATGTGAACAACATCTCACCACATGTGATCAACATTTCACATGTTACAACATAGTGCACATGTGGCACATGTGAAAAATGTGTTATTTTAAAATGTGAAGCACATGTGTGAAATGTTTCAAATAGTGCAATAGTTTTCAATTTGGATCACAATGTAGGTTCCCCAAAAACTATTTTAAACAGTAATACATATGGAACCTGTATGAAAATACACACAAATGTGGAAGCTGAGCTTTACAAAATCTTTATTTTAACAATGAAATATCGATAAGATACTGCATGACGTTAATGAGTGTATGTATTGGAAAAAAAAATAATCACAAGATTGCAACATTTACATCCACATGTAAATCTCACTCTAACACACAATTTTATACTCTTTTTAAACATAGATTACAATAAACTCTACATCTGCCAAAATAATAAAGCAATGACACAACAAACAGAAAACAGCATTTAACATTGAGGAATGTTCCATATAGCCTGCACCCTATAGGAAGATACTTGTAAAGAACTATGTACTCTCTGGCCAGTTCAGTCAGAATTTAGTCTCGCTCAAAACTGTTTGGCATTAAACAACAATAGTCTTTTTTGTACACAACACACTTTTCGGGCCTGCACCCTATAGGAAGATACTTGTAAAGAACTATGTACTCTGAGGCCAGTTCAGTCACAATTTAATCTCGCTCAAAACTGTTTGGCATTAAACAAATCAAACAACTATCGTCGTATTTGTACACAACACACTTTTCTGACAGTTGGCAGATGTCCAGAGCAATCAAATCATTAAATTCAGATGGTATAAACATCAAATGTTTAATCTGGCACCTAGATTCGCCATAGTACCCCTGAAGAAACAATCTGGGTTTTGACACACACTTTTTCACTAGACATAATGCATGTTCACTGCCGGTGTGACTCCAAACATTGGCAAAACAGACTATTTGGCAAACACTGCCATCACACATCCTGACCAGAGTGTTATCCCTCTTAAGTTCCCTTCTGTAATTAATGCTCAGAAATATCTGCGAGTTAACTACAGCTTTGTGGTAAAATGTAGCTTGATCTTTGACAGAGCATCCAAGATATTGCTCGACAGCATCCTTTTCAAACAGATCAAGAGCTCTAGAGCAACCACGTCCAAAGAGCACAGAGTCATTAAATCTTCTTGCATGTTTCGTTGTAAAACCATCAAGCATGGAGTAAAACACCTGTTTCACGTACTCTAGGATGAGCATTTATCATCAGAATCTGGCCAATGCTCTCTACTTTTTTAAGCAACAGAAAAGATGTAACTATCTGTAAGGGTACAGATTGTGTGCCATTGTATAGTTTCAACAGAAATCCATTGCATCCTTCAAAACTGTATGCACTATAAGACACAATCCTGGTACCCAGCATGCATTGCGGCATGAAGCTTTGTTGTTGATTGTCACCATTGTTGCATTTCATAGGCGGATTGAAGTGTCCCTAAAGGCTAGGGACAATGTTCTGTAAATCTATGGACAGTTGTAACAGATGGCTCGGAGTCAGATTGAGGCCATTTGGCGTCTGGATCGTAAACAGCCCTAAAATTGTGACTAGACAACCCTGTGTCCTGATAACACAATCACCCAGATATCTACCACCTATCAAGGCTGTAAAGTGGGCGACAATTAAAACAAATGCAGTCTTCAAAGGAGGTTCAAAGGAATACCACCAGAGAAACCTGAGAGCCGTTCGTTCGACGATCGCCAGAGACACAGCTGGGGGCACAGACTACATGTCTGTGATGAAACCACATTTAAAAATCACAATGAGCTGTTTAAATGTATATATATGTTATATCCCTTTACTGCATGATCATGTATGTGTGATGTAACTGTGTGTTAACACTTTAGTTTGATTTTGTTCACTGTAGCATGGTTCATATCTTAGGTATGAAATTATTATTCAACGTGATCTTAAACCCATGTCTTGTCTAGTATCAAATTAATCTACTCGTTATTTCCCAATCATTTCTATTTATCATATTACCATAAGCCGCATCAATGTCATTTAATATCGATTTGAAGAGTTATGGAAACAAACTTTTATCATTATGCAATTACGCAAATGTGATGTCTGAAAGAACAAAGGCTTGTTTCCCCGCGCGATCAAACACCTCACACATTGGTCATACACCCAAAATGGGCTGGGCATGTGAAAGGTCAAAACGGCCTATCGCCCAAGCCATCATTGCTCATTTGCTCATTGATCATCGCTCAATAGCTCAATTCGAACGATTCGCTCAGTATCTTAATCAGTGGCTTAGTTCACTCATGAGCGCCCAGTCGCCCGGTTACCCAGGTAACCCGTCAGCGCAGTTTGGAAACTCGCTGAGACTCACCCAGAGTCCCTCGGATTCATCATCTTTTCTCTGAGCCCTGTCTCTTCAGGACAGTCTTTCCTGGCTTTGCGCTAGAGTTCGGAAAACCCCGCGGACCAATCCGCCCTACGAAACAACGTAACGGACTTCCATCTTAAACGAACACACCTGGATTCTCTCTCTCTCTCCTTGCTCGCACCACGAGCATAAGAAACTTCGCACCGCATCACAAAGAGCCAAACGCAAGTATAAACTCGTTTAACTCGCTGATGTTCAAGCTTTACCCCTTATGAAAATTAAGGCGATCCTTAGAGATTATCCGATGGTTTGTGCAGATGTTAAGCAATAGTGCTATTGCCAATCTTTCACTCTCTCTAGTTATTTTCAATCTTTTCTTTCTCATCTATGTTTTATGTTATTGTATGTGTGTATGTTTAGTTAGTCGTTATGTGTACTTCATTTTATAGTTAATAAACCGGTTTGCATTTTCACAATTGAATTGTTTCTGTGTTCAATGCTCATGAAAGTAAAGTCACTATTTCTGCCTTTTGATCCAGCTACACGCTGCGAGTAGCACTGTATATCAGTGACAAGGTTAATTTTAAAGGCCATGAAATTAACATTTCTTAGACGTTAATATACGATTATGGATATATGTCTTCGGTGGACGAACATATTAATTAATTGTTATTATTAATTCTGCTACGCCAGGTAAAACCTGATAAACTTGTATAATTAATTACAGTTAATTATACATAATATTCCCTTTTGAGCTAAAATCTAAGATTCCCTTGGGAATCCCCGTAGTGTTTCGGTCGGAGGTTCATAGTGTTTCAAATAACGTTATTTCCCTCCTCCCGCAGAAATTCGCTACACAGTGTTCAATAAATGTACAAAATGTTCAGTTTTTGAATAAACAGAAATGTATTAAAAACATATACCAAATGGATTTAAAACATACTAAATGGTAATCTATTTACAAACTAAAAACGTTTTCTATAAGGGTTAAGTTTTGGATTTGGCCTAGGGCAGATAATTCACAGTTTGTTTATAAAAGTCATTACTACCCCAATGATCATAATCAAATTTACTAGAAATGCCACTGGCACAGAGGGAGCAATTCAGTGTTGTCACGAAAAATACACAGATGAAGAAAACCACACCAACATGATCAGGTTGTCGACTGAATAATCTCTCAATAACAATGTCCTAGCTGAGCACACACCACACCTGTACAGAACAGACTCACACCTGATATTACATCAAATATGGATTAATGATAGATTTAATTTGCAAGCAGATGTATCGTGCCCTCCAGTATTTGTGTTGTAGGACTCTCACCCCTATGATAATTTTTGGCCATTCTCTGCATGCAATTTCTGTTCTTGAGGTAAATCATGTGCAAATTACTTGTTTTTTAAAAAGATTATATTTCTGTTGTATATGTATTGTTTTTATAATATATATTATAATATTGTATTGTAAAGTTAATATTTATTTATGCTCCAGTGCTTGTTCCACTCATTATTTCAACATCAGCTGAAACTACAAAACATTTACATAAGACAATAAAACATGGGCACATATTGCCCCAAATGTGTGTTTATATTTTAAATAATTAAAATAAAACTTTATAGTGGCAGAACAACAATAAGATGACAGCAAGCAGCAGGTGGAGCGTGTTTGACCAAATGACAATAATACCAAAGTGAATCTTCATCCTCCACCAAAGGTACTCAAACAGGTTTTTGATAACTACTGGTTATGTGGTTTGGTTCTTGTCTGCACTCTAAAAAAAATCCGTAAAAAAAGAACAGAGTACTGTGTAAATATGACAGAATTTTCCGTATTTATGTTTTTTAGGCGTTTATCTTTTTTTTTAATAACATGTTGCATTATGGGTGCAACAACTCCTGCTGCAATCTTTCACTTTTGCAACTCTATCACCATCTCTGTTTGAAACCATCTCGGGTTACGAATGTAACCATTGTTCCCCGAGAAGGGAACGAGACGCTGCGTCGCCGAAGCTACGCTATGGGAACGCCCTCTGCGTGATTGCGTCTGAAGCACGTATGTCAAATCAGTCCAATGGTCAAGTGACACGTCATAGGCGGGTGACATGGGAACCAGGAAGCTATAAAAAGAGCACCCGGCAAGCCAACTTCAGCTAGATTGTGCCGAAGGAAGGCGAGACAGGGATGCAGGGAGTATGGCAGGGAGACGCAGCGTCTCGTTCCCTTCTCGGGGAACAATGGTTACATTCATAACCCGAGACGTTCCCCTTCGAGGGAACTCGAGCTGCGTCGCCGAAGCTACGCTATGGGAACGATGTACCAAAACACCATACTACCAAATGCCTGTCTGTGTGTAAAAACGCGCACAGCTTCAGACATGAGCACCTGGGCTCCAGGCGTAGCACCAACATCTAACTCGTAAAACCGAACGAATGTGAGTGGAGAGGACGAGCCTGCCGCATCACAGACATCCTGCATTGAAGCCCCTAGCCACAAGGCCTTGGAGGCTGCCATACCCTGAGTAGAATGAGCCCTGACGGCGATAGGTGAAGGCCGTCCAGTGGTCTCATAAGCCAGAGAAATAGCCTCAACTATCCACTTACTGAGTGTCTGCTTGGTCGCCGGCAGGCCTTTCTTGGGCGAGCCAAAGCACACAAACAGTTGCTCAGACCTCCTCCACAAAGAAGATCTGTGAACATAGGCATCCAGTGCTCGCACTGGACACACCAAGTTAAGCTTTTCCTGATTCCTATCCCTAAATGGGGGAGGACAGAGGGCCTGAAGTACGACAGGTCGTGGCACATTAGTCGGTACCTTAGGCACATAGCTGGGCCTTGGGTACAAGAAAGCCTTAACCATCCCCGGTGCGAATTCAAGGCACGTAGGGGAAACCGACAGGGCCTGAAGGTCACCCACTCTCCTCAGAGAAATGACTGCCAACAGAAGTACTGTCTTAAGTGCCACAAACTTGACTGGAACGGTCTCAATGGGCTCAAACGGAGCCAAGGACAGACCTTCCAGCACAACGGCCAGGTCCAAAGCTGGGACCCTGGGTCAGACTACAGGCCTCAGCCTCCGAGTGCCACGAAGGAAGCGAACCACCAGCGGGTCTCTCCCAAGGGACTGCCCGACCAAAGGAACATGGTAAGCCGAGATGGCCGCCACATACACCTTCAGTGTAGAAGGAGATAACCCTGCGGTGAACTTTTCCTGCAGAAACTCCAAGACTGTACCAATTGGGCAGTTCACAGGGTCATGCAGGTGTTTGCTGCACCAGGAAGTAAAGACTCTCCATTTAAAGGCATAAAGCTTCCTCGTGGAGGGAGCTCTGGAGTGAAGAATGGTCTCAGCAGCCTCAGCTGAGAGACCAGATTCTATGAGTCTGGCCCCCTCAGTGGCCAGACCCACAGTTTCCATAACTCTGGGTGGGGGTGAAGAATCGAGCCACCCGCCAGAGAGAGGAGATCCCTCCTGACGGGTATTTCCCAAGGTGAGCCGTCGAGGAGGGACACCAGGTCCGAGAACCATATTCGGTTCAGCCAGAGTGGGGCTACCAACAACAAGCGGACGTTGTTGCAACGAACCCTCTCCAGAACTCCCGGCAGCAGAGCGATCGGGGAAAAGCGTACAGCCGTAGCCTCGGCCATGGCTGAACCATGGCATCCAGTCCCAGCGGTGCTGGATGTGTGAGAGAAAACCATAGCGGACAGTGTGTCGTCTCTCTGGACACAAACAGATCCACTTCCGCCTGGTAAAATCTCGTCCAAATGGACTCCACCACCTGAGGGTGGAGCCTCCACTCCCCGGGCCTCAGCCCCTGCCTCGACAGGACGTCTCCTCCCTGATTCAGACACCCGGGAATGTACACTGCTCTGAGGGACAGCAACCTCCCCTGTGTCCACAGAAGGATATGCCGCGCCAATTTGTACAAAGGGCGTGAACGCAAACCCCCCTTTCCCCTGTGTCCACAGAAGGATATGCCGCGCCAATTTGTACAAAGGGCGTGAACGCAAACCCCCCTAGTGGTTGATGTACGCGACTACCGACGTGTTGTCTGTCCGGACTAACACGTGATGGCCCCGCAGGTGAGGGATGAAACATCTCAGGGCGTAGAACACCGCCATCATCTCTAGGCAATTTATGTGCCAGCTGATCTGTCTGGCCCCCCATAATCCATGAGCCAAATGGCCCTCCATAGTTGCTCCCCAGCCTGTGAGGGAAGCATCTGTTGTCTGTGTATCTCGACGGTACTGAGCCCCCAACATCAGTCCTTGGGAGAGAAACCATGGTCTCTTCCAAAGATCTAAGGCACGGAGACATCTGCGCGTGACCTTGATCAGACGGAACGGATTGCCCCTCGGGGAAAACCCTTTGGTTTTGAGCCACCACTGTAGCGGTCTCATGTGAAGCAGCCCAAGGGGTATCACATTGGACGCTGCTGCCATGAGCCCCAACAACCTCTGAAATTGTTTTACAGTGTGTGACTGGCCTAACTTCACTCTGCCTATAGCTAAAAGAATGGATTCCACACGAGCAGGTGTAAGGGTGGATTCACTACAGTGGTTCAGTCTGTAGGAATGCCGAAATGACTGAGAAATGTTAACAGCAAGATATTATAAAACTGTGTATTTCTGGTCAATTATCACCCTTCTGCAACCTATACCAACGACGAAGTAAGTGCAGTTATAGTAGCAAAATATGTGGGAGAGCATTGCTAGAATATAAATATATTGAATTGCAATATGTAGCGTTTAATTATTAACACTAAATCAAAGCTAAACAACAGATTGGTAAATTAAAAGGTTTAATAACAGCACTGACTTAAAGTTACAATTGAAATGGTTACACTTTAAATGCATGAAATGGTACTTAATACAAACAATTAACTGTTTCCAATGTATGTGAGATATTACCTGATAAGATAGAGAAAGAAATACAGTTTAGAAGAAAGAGAATCACCATTAAGAACTGGAATCTCGGCCTAATGGCCTAAACCCAAGAACTCAGGTAAAGAAGAAAAGCAGAGGGCAGAAAGCAAATGGCAAATGCCTAAAGGCAAAAGCCCAGATCTCATGAAAACCAAGACCTATATTCTCTTTCCCTTGATCATGTGACTAAACCTAACATCATACATTCAAACTGACCAATCAGAAGACCACACCTTTAACCCCCACTGTACTGGATAAACAGCTGTGACAATAGTCTGTGATCACCATCAGTAGGCACAGGAATGCAGATGGTACAGTATGGAAATGGGGGTTGTGACAAAGTAATAAATTCCTATATTTTTTCCTACAAATCCGCCCTTTGGCAGCGTGGGCCACACGTAAGAAGACCCATGATGACACAGTTCATAAGATTATGCTTTCAGTTGTGTGCAGTGGTCATCTTGAGACTTATTGTCCAAACTGGTTGCTGATGAGACTTGAAGACGTCCTTCTCCTTGCAGCCCTGCATGAAAGGCTTCATCGAATGGAATTGCACCTTTCATAATCATGCAGATTTCCATCGATACTTCACACTTTCACAAGAACAGGCCCTGAAGGGGGACTTCACTTTTGTCCTTCTCTTTGAGGCAACACCCAAGATGTTAAACAGCAGGAATCCTGTGGTTCAAGCAAATGGCACAACAAACAGCAAAGCATATGGCATTTGTCGCTGAAGTTTTAAATGGTCAGATTGGTCTTCAGCCTTAAATCCCTGTCAAATACATTAAAACATGGTCAAGGTGAGAATAAAAGAAAAACTGATAAAAGCTCTTACATTGTTTTGGAAACATGTAAATGAAATGCTTCTTTTTAAACTTAGCAAATGTTAGTTTTAACAACTCACTTTGTCAGTAGGAGTAACAACAACAATATATTCAGTGTAACCAAATACATGATATTTAAAGATCTTAATGTCCCAATATAACCATAATAAATGAAATGAACAAAATGATAACAAAGAACATGATGGTTTTTAAATGTCTTGCATAAAAAGCAAATTAAATGTAAAACATAATAGCAAAATTAATGAAATTATTACACATAGAAAATTACTCTTTATCAAGATTTCAATATTTGGGACAAAACTAATCAAACTTTTTGAAAAGAAACCAAAACAGATGCTTAAAACCACATTTTGAAAATGACTAAAGTGAGGCAAATTGTGTGTGATCTGGCTCTAATCTTCTCACACCCGTGTTTTTAGTTAGAAAGCATGGTAAAAGTGCTACTGGATCCTGTTGTGAGGTAAAACATTTTCATTAATGCAATTAACACATTGTAGCCACATGGCATTTTTGTGCTCCTCTTTAGGGTCTGACTGCAGCTATACAAGGAATAGCAGAGTTTACCACTTAGGAGACAAATCTTTCAACATAGAAACACATACAACTTGAAACTGGTAGACCATTTCAAGAGCAAAAGTTATTCCATTAACACAAGACGACTGGTCTAGAATACATGTAGCTTCAACAACCTCTCACCTAAATGTTTTGTCCAACACTTACAATGGAAACAGTCAAGTGTTTTAAGAAATTAACTTCATTAGCCTATGTGTACATATAGTACAACAAACAACTAGAATTTGTGTTCTATAGAAACAACAATGCATTACGAACAATTACAAATCAGGAAATGCAAACAGGATCGTTGTAATGAGAATGTTAAACACATGCTAACTGGCTGCTAAGCCACTAGCAAGTGAGGTTAACAGCTGGAGTCCTTGCATGAACAATGCAGTCAACTCAGTAAGAGTTTTACCTGCAAAACCAGATTGTTTAGATCTGCCCTTAGAAAATGATTTCCTACATTTCAAATAATAAGGTGGAGGTCTGCCCCTGCCCAGTGACCAGCATTTCTCCTCTGTATGGCCTATTTTATGACAGGAATTACAAAGCCTGTTCATTTTACCACCGGGTCTGTAGCTTGGTTCTACTGGAGCTTTAGGAGGTCTGTGACTCTCTAATGCTTCATTCACACCATGCGGTTCTGTTCCAGCATGTTGATGCATCACCCCAATCGCTGAAATAGGAACACTTTTCTGGGTTCTGGAAAATACATTCTCTTTAGTACAAGTAGCATCATTTTTAGTCCCATCGCTGTTAAGCGTTTGGGGAGACTTAGTGTCTCGCACAATTAGTTTTGCCTTTACATCTGCAATAATGTCTTTATACTTCTCACACTGTTTAGCCAGGGCTAACTGCTCAGATGATAGTTGATCTATCTGAGTTTGAAGATTTTGGATCTTTGCCTCTGACTTTTGTAATTCAGCGTTTTTGGTTCTCAATTCATCACTTTTAGCATTCAAGACTGAGTCAAAAATTGCATTATTTTTACGTAGCTGCTTGAACGTCATGAAATTCAAAGCCTCAATGACTTCAGCATGTTTGGATTTTCTTTGTTCACTACCAACTGTGTGCCACCATGTAAGAATATCTTCAGTGGTAGCAGAGTAATTCAAACCCTTTTTATATAATTTAGAAAGTGTAGGTTCAACTTTCTCGCTCCATAAAGCAAACAATATATCATTACTTAAATTAATCCCTTCCATCCCTGAGGAGATAATCTGAAATAATCTCTAGAACTATTTAAGGTCCTTCTTATTTCTGTTTCATACAATTCATGCAAATGGAGATTTTACTAACCATGCCATGAAACAATGAAAACAGACTTACCCACTGTGTGGTCAGAAGGCCTTTAACACATTCACAGGATAAACTGTGAGAAAGTCCTCATTCAGTTGATCAAACAAAGTAAAACTCAGAAAACTCACTGCAAGGGATCCCGGGTTTCGGCACCAAAACTGTAAGGGTGGATTCACTACAGTGGTTCAGTCTGTAGGAATGCCGAAATGACTGAGAAATGTTAACAGCAAGATATTATAAAACTGTGTATTTCTGGTCAATTATCACCCTTCTGCAACCTATACCAACGACGGAAATAAGTGCAGTTATAATAGCAAAATATGTGGGAGAGCATTGCTAGAATATAAATATATTGAATTGCAATATGTAGCGTTTAATTATTAACACTAAATCAAAGCTAAACAACAGATTGGTAAATTAAAAGGTTTAATAACAGCACTGACTTAAAGTTACAATTGAAATGGTTACACTTTAAATGCATGAAATGGTACTTAATACAAACAATTAACTGTTTCCAATGTATGTGAGATATTACCTGATAAGATAGAGAAAGAAATACAGTTTAGAAGAAAGAGAATCACCATTAAGAACTGGAATCTCGGCCTAATGGCCTAAACCCAAGAACTCAGGTAAAGAAGAAAAGCAGAGGGCAGAAAGCAAATGGCAAATGCCTAAAGGCAAAAGCCCAGATCTCATGAAAACCAAGACCTATATTCTCTTTCCCTTGATCATGTGACTAAACCTAACATCATACATTCAAACTGACCAATCAGAAGACCACACCTTTAACCCCCACTGTACTGGATAAACAGCTGTGACAATAGTCTGTGATCACCATCAGTAGGCACAGGAATGCAGATGGTACAGTATGGAAATGGGGGTTGTGACAAAGTAATAAATTCCTATATTTTTTCCTACACAGGGGACAAATGTGCCTGCATTCAATATTTTCCCATCCTACTCAAATTTTTTTATTATTTTTTTGAGTGTAGAAATAAATATTACTTTTTTTTTTTCGATTGCTAAACGACAGTGGGCACAACTGGAGTCACATGTGCAAAACTGTAACTACAGTGTCTTATGCAATACAGTGTGTATTTAGATCAGAACAGAGTGTCACTTTTAAACATTTCATTTCTTTATTCTCAATTTATCATTTCATATTTATATGTTAGGCAACATAACATTAAAACAATCAAGCTTAGATGACATCATAGACAATTCTCCTTCCTCAAACAACAAACAAGTCGGAATTGATACAATGTGGACATCATGTGCTCACATGTGGACATCATGTCAACAATTAGTTCATCATGTAGACAACATGTGCAATTCTTGAACCACATGTGAACAACATCTCACCACATGTGATCAACATTTCACATGTTACAACATAGTGCACATGTGGCACATGTGAAAAATGTGTTATTTTAAAATGTGAAGCACATGTGTGAAATGTTTCAAATAGTGCAATAGTTTTCAATTTGGATCACAATGTAGGTTCCCCAAAAACTATTTTAAACAGTAATACATATGGAACCTGTATGAAAATACACACAAATGTGGAAGCTAAGCTTTACAAAATCTTTATTTTAACAATGAAATATCGATAAGATACTGCATGACGTTAATGAGTGTATGTATTGGAAAAAAATAATCACAGGATTGCACCATTTACATCCACATGTAAATCTCACTCTACACACAATTTTATACTCTTTTTAAACATAGATTACAATAAACTCTACAAAGTATATCTGCCAAAATAATAAAAAGCAATGAAACAATAAAGAAAACAGCATTTAACATTGAGGAATGTTCCATATAGCCTGCACCCTATAGGAAGATACTTGTAAAGAACTATGTACTCTGAGGCCAGTTCAGTCACAATTTAATCTCGCTCAAAACTGTTTGGCATTAAACAACAATCGTCTTTTTTGTACACAACACACTTTTCGGGCCTGCACCCTATAGGAAGATACTTGTAAAGAACTATGTACTCTGAGGCCAGTTCAGTCACAATTTAATCTCGCTCAAAACTGTTTGGCATTAAACAAATCAAACAACTATCGTCGTATTTGTACACAACACACTTTTCTGACAGTTGGCAGATGTCCAGAGCAATCAAATCATTAAATTCAGATGGTATAAACATCAAATGTTTGATCTGGCACCTAGATTCGCCATAGTAGCCCTGAAGAAACAATCTGGGTTTTGACACACACTTTTTCACTAGACATAATGCATGTTCACTGCCGGTGTGACTCCAAACATTGGCAAAACAGACTATTTGGCAAACACTGCCATCACACATCCTGACCAGAGTGTTATCCCTCTTAAGTTCCCTTCTGTAATTAATGCTCAGAAATATCTGCGAGTTAACTACAGCTTTGTGGTAAAATGTAGCTTGATCTTTGACAGAGCATCCAAGATATTGCTCGACAGCATCCTTTTCAAACAGATCAAGAGCTCTAGAGCAACCACCTTCAAAGAGCAAAGAGTCAATAAATCTTCTTGCATGTTTCGTTGTAAAACCATCAAGCATGGAGTAAAACACCTGTTTCACTCTAGGATGAGCATTTATCATCAGAATCTGGCCAATGCTCTCTACTTTTTTAAGCAAGAGAAAAGATGTAACTATCTGTAAGGGTACAGATTGTGTGCCATTGTATAGTTTCAACAGAAATCCATTGCATCCTTCAAAACTGTATGCACTATAAGACACAATTCTGGTACCCAGCATGCATTGCGGCATGAAGCTTTGTTGTTGATTGTCACCATTGTTGCATTTCATAGGCGGATTGAAGTGTCCCTAAAGGCTAGGGACAATGTTCTGTAAATCTATGGACAGTGTTCAATAAATGTACAAAATGTTCAGTTTTTGAATAAACAGAAATGTATTAAAAACATATACCAAATGGATTTAAAACATACCAAATGGTAATCTATTTACAAACTAAAAACGTTTTCTATAAGGGTTAAGTTTTGGATTTGGCCTAGGGCAGATAATTCACAGTTTGTTTATAAAAGTCATTACTACCCCAATGATCATAATCAAATTTACTAGAAATGCCACTGGCACAGAGGGAGCAATTCAGTGTTGTCACGAAAAATACACAGATGAAGAAAACCACACCAACATGATCAGGTTGTCGACTGAATAATCTCTCAATAACAATGTCCTAGCTGAGCACACACCACACCTGTACAGAACAGACTCACACCTGATATTACATCAAATATGGATTAATGATAGATTTAATTTGCAAGCAGATGTATCGTGCCCTCCAGTATTTGTGTTGTAGGACTCTCACCCCTATGATAATTTTTGGGCATTCTCTGCATGCAATTTCTGTTCTTGAGGTAAATCATGTGCAAATGACTTGTTTTTTAAAAAGATTATATTTCTGTTGTATATGTATTGTTTTTATAATATATATTATAATATTGTATTGTAAAGTTAATATTTATTTATGCTCCAGTGCTTGTTCCACTCATTATTTCAACATCAGCTGAAACTACAAAACATTTACATAAGACAATAAAACATGGGCACATATTGCCCCAAATGTGTGTTTATATTTTAAATAATTAAAATAAAACTTTATAGTGGCAGAACAACAATAAGATGACAGCAAGCAGCAGGTGGAGCGTGTTTGTCACTCACAGTGTATAAATTTGACCAAATGACAATAATACCAAAGTGAATCTTCATCCTCCACCAAAGGTACTCAAACAGGTTTTTAATAACTACTGGTTATGTGGTTTGGTTCTTGTCTGCACTCTTAAAAAAATCCGTAAAAAAGAACAGAGTACTGTGTAAATATGACAGAATTTTCCGTATTTATGTTTTTTAGGCGTTTATCTTTTTTTTTAATAACATGTTGCATTATGGGTGCAACAACTCCTGCTGCAATCTTTCACTTTTGCAACTCTATCACCATCTCTGTTTGAAACCGTCTCGGGTTACGAATGTAACCATTGTTCCCCGAGAAGGGAACGAGACGCTGCGTCGCCGAAGCTACGCTATGGGAACGCCCTCTGCGTGATTGCGTCTGAAGCACGTATGTCAAATCAGTCCAATGGTCAAGTGACACATCATAGGCGGGTGACATGGGAACCAGGAAGCTATAAAAAGAGCACCCGGCAAGCCAACTTCAGCTAGATTGTGCCGAAGGAAGGCGAGACAGGGATGCAGGGAGTTAGCAGGGAGACGCAGCGTCTCGTTCCCTTCTCGGGGAACAATGGTTACATTCGTAACCCGAGACGTTCCCCTTCGAGGGAACTCGAGCTGCGTCGCCGAAGCTACGCTATGGGAACGATGTACCAAAACACCATACTACCAAATGCCTGTCTGTGTGTAAAAACCCGCACAGCTTAAGACATGAGCACCTGGGCTCCAGGCGTAGCACCAACATCTAACTCGTAAAACCGAACGAATGTGAGCGGAGAGGACGAGCCTGCCGCATCACAGACATCCTGCATTGAAGCCCCTAGCCACAAGGCCTTGGAGGCTGCCATACCCTGAGTAGAATGAGCCCTGACGGCGATAGGTGAAGGCCGTCCAGTGGTCTCATAAGCCAGAGAGATAGCCTCAACTATCCACTTACTGAGTGTCTGCTTGGTCGCCGGCAGGCCTTTCTTGGGCGAGCCAAAGCACACAAACAGTTGCTCAGATCTCCTCCACAAAGAAGATCTGTGAACATAGGCATCCAGTGCTCGCACTGGACACACCAAGTTAAGCTTTTCCTAAATCCTATCCCTAAATGGAGGAGGACAGACGGCCTGAAGTACGACAGGTCGTGGCACATTAGTCGGTACCTTAGGCACATAGCTGGGCCTTGGGTAAAAGAAAGCCTTAACGATCCCCGGTGCGAATTCAAGGCACGTAGGGGAAACCGACAGGGCCTGAAGGTCACCCACTCTCCTCAGAGAAGTGACTGCCAACAGAAGTACTGTCTTAAGTGCCACAAACTTGACTGGAACGGTCTCAATGGGCTCAAACGGAGCCAAGGACAGACCTTCCAGCACAACGGCCAGGTCCCAAGCTGGGACCCTGGGTCGGACTACAGGCCTCAGCCTCCGAGTGCCACGAAGGAAGCGAACCACCAGCGGGTCTCTCCCAAGGGACTGCCCGACCAAAGGAACATGGTAAGCCGAGATGGCCGCCACATACACCTTCAGTGTAGAAGGAGATAACCCTGTGGTGAACTTTTCCTGCAGAAACTCCAAGACTGTACCAATTGGGCAGTTCACAGGGTCATGCAGGTGTTTGCTGCACCAGGAAGTAAAGACTCTCCATTTAAAGGCATAAAGCTTCCTCGTGGAGGGAGCTCTGGAGTGAAGAATGGTCTCAGCAGCCTCAGCTGAGAGACCAGATTCTATGAGTCTGGCCCCCTCAGTGGCCAAACCCACAGTTTCCATAACTCTGGGCAGGGGTGAAGAATCGAGCCACCCGCCAGAGAGAGGAGATCCCTCCTGACGGGTATTTCCTAAGGTGAGCCGTCAAGGAGGGACACTAGGTCCGAGAACCATATTCGGTTCGGCCAGATTGGGGCTACCAACAACAAGCGGACGTTGTTGCGACGAACCCTCTCCAGAACTCCCGGCAGCAGAGCGATCTGGGGAAAAGCGTACAGCCGTAGCCTCGGCCATGGCTGAACCATGGCATCCAGTCCCAGCGGTGCTGGATGTGTGAGAGAAAACCATAGCGGACAGTGTGTCGTCTCTCTGGACGCAAACAGATCCACTTCCGCCTGGTAAAATCTCGTCCAAATGGACTCCACCACCTGAGGGTGGAGCCTCCACTCGCCGGGCCTCAGCCCCTGCCTCGACAGGACGTCTGCTCCCTGATTCAGACACCCGGGAATGTACACTGCTCTGAGGGACAGCAACTTCCCCTGTGTCCACAGAAGGATATGCCGCGCCAATTTGTACAAAGGGCGTGAACGCAAACCCCCCTGGTGGTTGATGTACGCGACTACCGACGTGTTGTCTGTCCGGACTAACACGTGATGGCCCCGCAGGTGAGGGATGAAACATCTCAGGGCGTAGAACACCGCCATCATCTCTAGGCAATTTATGTGCCAGCTGATCTGTCTGGCCCCCCATAATCCATGAGCCAAATGGCCCTCCATAGTTGCTCCCCAGCCTGTGAGGGAAGCATCCGTTGTCAGTGTAACTCGACGGTACTGAGCCCCCAACATCAGTCCTTGGGAGAGAAACCATGGTCTCTTCCAAAGATCTAAGGCACGGAGACATCTGCGCGTGACCTTGATCAGACCCCCTTTGGTTTTGAGCCACCACTGTAGCGGTCTCATGTGAAGCAGCCCAAGGGGTATCACATTGGACACTGCTGCCATGAGCCCCAACAACCTCTGAAATTGTTTTACAGTGTGTGACTGGCCTAACTTCACTCTGCCTATAGCCAAAAGAATGGATTCCACACGAGCAAGGGACAGATGTGCCTGCATTGTTGTTGAATCCCATATAACGACAAAAAAAGCTATCCTCTGTACTGGAGAGAGCATGCTTTTCTTTGCATTTAGCCTTAACCCCAGTTCTCTCATGTGGGTCAGCACAGCATCTCGATGCTGCGCTGCCATACTCTCTGATTGGGCTAAAATTAACCAATCGTCTATGTAGTTTAAGACACGGATGCCCCGGAGTCGTAATGGAGCCAGCGCTGCATCCATGCACTTTGTAAATGTACGGGGTGACAGAGATAGACCGAAAGGGAGAACCCGATATTGGTAAGCCACGCCCCCGAAGGCGAACCTCAGGAATCTCCTGTGTTGCGGGAGGATAGATATGTGAAAATACGCGTCTTTTAGATCTATCGTCACAAACCAGTCCTCGGATCTTATTTGTGTGACGATCTGCTTTATAGTTAACATCTTGAACTTTAGTTTTGCAACAGACCGGTTCAGATGACGTAGATCTAAAATCGGACGTAACCCCCCGTCTTTCTTTGGAACTATGAAATAGCGGCTGTAAAACCCTGACTCCCTGTTGTGAGGAGGAACACATTCTATGGCTTTCTTGCACAAGAGAGTTTCTACTTCTTGTTCCATTGTTAGAGCCTGCCCAGCACCCACTATGGTAGATAACACGCCGTTGAATTGGGGTGGCTGGTTGCAAAACTGAATTTTGTAGCCTTTTTCTATTATTTGCAGAACCCACTGAGACACGTTTGGCAGGAGTTTCCACGCTGCCAAATTTTCTATAAGGGGGACCAGCCTCTCAAGACTGGCTTTTTGTGTACTGCTTAAACTTTTCCCGGTGCCCTGAACCAAACTGGCAGGGTTCAACCTGGGTGATATTAATGCCTCCCTCCTCGGAGAGAGGTGTTGCGTGCCCCGCGCACGAGGCACACAAGAATATGAAGCCGCTGTGCCCCGAAACACACACTGCGGCGTGGTTAACACACTGGCATCCCGAGGGCATTGAGGAGAGACGGGCACCGTGTTGTGAGGTGACTGCCGGCTCTCCCCGATTGGGGGCTGCCCTCGGAAATATGACACTACGTCCCTCAGGACTTATTTTTAGCCGACGCCTTTGTCACGGCCGGGGCGGACCCGAGATAGCTAACAGGCCACGCCCCTCTCTACTTTCCACCTCGAGGAGGTTCCCAAGACCACCCCAATGACCAAACAGACGAGTATACTACAGTTAAAAGGTATCCTTATTAAATATTTAAAAAAGGGAAGGGAAAAAGGGGAAGGGCAGCTTAAAACAATCTTTTCGCCTCCAGGATGAGTTGGACCAGGGGATGGGGGCCAAAGGTCTTCTTCCTTGTTTCTCTTGAACTCGTGGCGCCCTCCGCTTCCTCCTGGAGGCAAAACAGGAGAAGTACAATCAATGTTGGTCTAGCACCGGGTCACAACTTATCTGACCGTTATTTCTGTCTATCTCTTGTCCTCAGGTCACTCCGTCTCGACCCCACTGGACGCAGGTTATCCACCACAAGGCACGGCTGCAGACACAGGTAAGTTACACTCTGTACAGGTAGGTTACTCACAACACTGGGCCTGTAATACACTCCAAAGCATTCGTGGAGACAGAGGTAAAGGGTTTCTCACTACTGACACTGCTTGGTCCTCTTCGAGGCATTGCTGCGAACACAGGTAAGTGATATACTGCACAGGTAGGTTACTCACAACACTGGACCTGTAATACACTCCAAAGCATCCGTGGAGACAGAGGTAAAGGGTTCCTCACTACTGACACTGCTTGGTCCTCTTCGAGGCGTTGCTACAAACACAGGTAAGTGATATACTGCACAGGTAGGTTACTCACAACACTAGGCCTGTGATACACTCCAAAGCATTCGTGGAGACAGAGGTAAAGGGTTCCTCACTACCGACACTGCTTGGTCCTCTTCGAGGCGTTGCTACAAACACAGGTAAGTGATATACTGCACAGGTAGGTTACTCACAACACTGAGCCTTTAATACACTCCAAAGCATCCGTGGAGACAGAGGTAAAGGGTTTCTCACTACTGACACTGCTTGGTCCTCTTCGAGGCGTTGCTGTAAACACAGGTAAGTGATATACTGCACAGGTAGGTTACTCACAACACTGGATCTTTAATACACTCCCAAGCATTCGTGGAGACAGAGGTAAAGGGTTTCTCACTACTGACACTGCTGGGTCCTCTTCGAGGCGTTGCTGCAAACACAGATAAGTGATATACTGCACAGGTAGGTTACTCACAACACTGGACCTTTAATACACTCCAAAGCATTCGTGGAGACAGAGGTAAAGGGTTTCTCACTACTGACACTACTTGGTCCTCTTCGAGGCGTTGCTACAAACACAGGTAAGTGATATACTGCACAGGTAGGTTACTCACAACACTGGACCTTTAATACACTCCAAAGCATTCGTGGAGACAGAGGTAAAGGGTTTCTCACTACTGACACTGCTTGGTCCTCTTCGAGGCGTTGCTACAAACACAGGTAAGTGATACACTGCACAGGTAGGTTACTCACAACACTGGACCTTTAATATACTCCAAAGCATCCGTGGAGACAGAGGTAAAGGGTTTCTCACTACTGACACTGCTTGGTCCTCTTCGAGGCGTTGCTCGAAACACAGGTAAGTGATATACTGCACAGGTAGGTTACTCACAACACTGGACCTTTAATACACTCCAAAGCATCCGTGGAGACAGAGGTAAAGGGTTTCTCACTACTGACACTGCTTGGTCCTCTTCGAGGCGTTGCTGTAAACACAGGTAAGTGATATACTGCACAGGTAGGTTACTCACACTACTGGACCTTTAATATACTCCAAAGCATCCGTGAAGACAGAGGTAAAGGGTTTCTCACTACTGACACTGCTTGGTCCTCTTCGAGGCGTTGCTGTAAACACAGGTAAGTGATATACTGCACAGGTAGGTTACTCACACTACTGGACCTTTAATACAGTTTCTCTCCTCTGGCTCGGGCCTCAACATGCTATTTTCTTCGCACAATCTGCACAGGGCCCGGGCGGCTTCGTTTACTGTCAATACAGCAC
This sequence comes from Misgurnus anguillicaudatus, assembly GCF_027580225.2. Taxonomy (NCBI): domain Eukaryota; kingdom Metazoa; phylum Chordata; class Actinopteri; order Cypriniformes; family Cobitidae; genus Misgurnus; species Misgurnus anguillicaudatus. Next base: position 18,065,451 of record NC_073355.2, read on the forward strand.
ACACAGAGCAAGCTTAGTGAAACACACGGTAAAAGCCACACTCACCACAGCACTCTGCACACGCACTCCACGTGAAGTTTAAGGCTTGGCCGCCTAGGTCTTGGCTGCTCGAGAGGCGGGTTGGGCGTTGTACACGCCAGAGAAAGAGAAAAGATTTCGCAGGTAAATATATTCACAACGCCCCTCTATGTCTTCCGGTTACTTCTTCGGCTCGCCTACGCATTCAATCTCCGCAGGGCCGGTAACCTTCAACACCCCCAAAAAGATAATAGTAACTCCTCTTCTGGATAACACAAAGCGTTTCGTTGTGATTGTTTACTCACGCTTGGTTGTCCAACCGATTTCCCAATATACATCCACCAGTCGTGTTTGCTTCTCCACAT